>NC_083698.1:57562500-58187500 GCF_033118175.1 Dama dama | reverse complement strand
TGCCAGCCTTTCTCCAGAGCCTGTGTTCTTCAGACTCTCACCCTTAACTGATGAATGTGACCCACTTAAGCACTGAGCATGTGGGAAGGATTCCTCCACTGAAGGTGTTGGGGGTGCTCTCCCGATCCTGGACAGTTTTGTTAAAGGCCCCACAGTGACATTCCCACTGAATTCTGGCTTGTGATCTGCTGGCCCTTTAAACCTGAGGGCCCTGACAGGTTGATGTCAGGACAAATTCTCTAAAGAGACATTAAAAACAAAGCTAGAGGGAAAAAATAAAGGTGAGAATGGTTTATCTGCAGATGAACGAAACTATTTAGGAAAACTCCCACCTCTTCTGTCAGTCAGAGATGGAAGAAACAGTCTATTGCTTCCTTTCTGATCTCACAGTTCAGGGGCTTGATGTCTCTGGTCCTTTACTCTCTAGGCCCCTGAGCTGCCACCTGTTTATCACAGGTATGTGCATGAAAAAAATTAAAGCCTCCTGTTTACTTTCAAAAACAAAGACATTATGATTTTAAACTAACTTATTTGGGATCTTTTTTAGACATGTGGATATAAGCACTGTGAGCACGTGGCTCAGATGGTAAAGAATCTGCCTGCAATGCGGAGACCTGGGTTCAATCCCTGGAGGAGGGCATGGTTACCCATTCTAGTATTCTTGCCTGGAAAGTCTCCATGGGCAGAAGAGCCTGGAGGGCTACAGCCCACGGGGTTGCAAAGAGTCAGACACTACTGAGCGACTAAGTATGGCACAGGGTAGAATAGTGAGGTTTTATTGCTACCATAGTAGGTGATTTTAGGATGTTTATAATGAAATGAAACGAGCCCCTAAATAGCAGAAATTCCTCCCAGCCCATGAAGCATCCACCACTAGTGGGATAGCATGCCGTGTCCGTATGATGGTGTGTTAGATGGTGCGTGAAGAGAGTTTGGAAGAGTTTGTAATACTGTGGCACCATTAGAGAAAACCATGTGTGTCTTTATGAATAATCAACTATACACATATCAATTAAACGCATAGGAAACATCCTAGAAGGGAATCCACCAAAAATGTTAGCAGTGGTTGTCTTTGCACAGTGATATTCTACTTAAATTTTTCTTTGTTTCTCTAATTTACAAATCGTCCTATAATGAGCTTGTGTTTACTGAAACCAGAGCAAGCCTCAGTTTAAAGAGGAGGAGGGGGAAAAGCCACAGAATTACTAGTACAATCTTAACTCGCATCTCAGATTAAGAGTCTTAGCATCCAAAGAGCTTTAGAGAAGAAAAGAACCTTTGAAAGCATCCCTGAAGGGTGAAAGCAAGGGGTGATGAGGTGATGACAAGCATGGAGGCAGCAACATAGGAGCATAAAATCCTCATAGGAGGGCCCCAGGCCCCGTGCCCCTCACTCCCCATCCTAACCTGCCTTCCTCTCCAGGAATCTTCAGCTTTCTCTTACTCTCCATTTTATAATTGCCCTTGCAAAAAAAAAAAAAAAAAAAAATATATATATATATATATATATATATATATATATATATATATATATATATATATATATAACTGCCTTGCAAAGTACCCTCCCTCCCCCTGTGCTTATTTTTAACCATCTTGTTCGGGAAATGTATGCTGAGGAGCTCCTGGGAGCATGGAGGAGAGGTTACTAGAACCGGAAGCCACTCTGCAACAGGAGTGCACGGGTATCCCTCCCCTTGACTCTGAAGAAGCAGCTGATGATGAGCTGATTATGGAGGTGGAGGGAAGGCATCCTTGTTTGCTTTATGTCTTCCTCAGCATGATAGGGGTGTTTAAACAAGGATGAACAGCCCTCCAGAATCCTTCCGGGTCCCTAGGAAGAGCATGTTCATAGAGCTGACAGAGCAGGGCCTCGCAGGCCAGGTGATGCAAGGGCGGAAAGCTCACTGCTTCTCTGGATGGATGGAGAAGGACGGGCCTGAGCCTTTAGGGCAGGGGCTGCCCCGCGAAGCTCTGAAAGCTTGGCTATGTGTCTCGCTGGTCCCTGACCCCTACCGGGAGGAAGGCCATAATTCTGATGTGCTGACCTCCCTTGGGAGGACGGTGTCCCCAGGACCCAGGTAACCTGGAGCATTGGTGAGGAAGCAGGCAGTCGCAGTGTGGTGGTGGTGGTGTGGCTTTTAGCCCCAGAGAATCCCAAATTTGGAACACATGTGATGCAGCACACATACACATCATCTTACAGGGCAGTGGGTCTAATCCGTGTTTTCTGAGACTTCTCTCCTAAGTGAAGTGCAATTGAGCCTTCGAGTTGGCTACGCTGGACTTTATCCCACTCGCCGGCGTGGGTGACCTTGCTGTGGTCCCTCTCTAAGCCCTGCTTTCCTCACGTGTCAGATGAGAGCATCGTTAACTGCCTCGCAGGATTGTCATTGGGATCAGATGTGATAATGTGTGAACAGCGCCTAATCGCTGCGCTTCATGAATGCTCGTCCCCATCCCTTGCCCTCCCTTCCTTGGCCTCTGGCTCTCTTTCTCACAGGACTCAGAGCTAACTGGTCGGGAATTACTGGCCACCTATGTTTTCTTACAGTTGATGGATGTGTCTAAACTTAAACCTATTAGAATGACTGCCTAGGAAACGTAAGCTCTTAGTTAGGCAGCTTAGCAAGGGGTCTCCAGGTGGGACTCAGGGCACATTAAGGAGGGCTGATGCTCTTTTTCAAAAGAGTGGACTCCGTTCTCCATGTTTGGGAGAAAGCCTTCAGAAAGTTAACCTGATGTGCCGTCAGAGCAGTCAGCTCCTTTATGGAGTTCACGGGGCGATTACCACAGAGAAAGAGAGAGAAAGGCGTTTTACTGTTTCTGAGAACACTGTTTTCTCTTTCAGTCTTGTACTTCTCTTCCTGCACCTTCCTCTTTGCCTCTCTCCTAGTGTTCTGGAACCATGCAGTGTTAGAACTTGAAGTGCCCTTCCAAAGCTACAAGGCAATGAGCCCACTTCTTTCTTTCAATTTTAGAACATGGTAGTTGTTCCGTGAGCCCCCGGGGGCAGAGAAATGGCCACGCTGTCGCCCTCCACAGACACCTGGGCCCTTGGGGAAGGCTCCCAGACACACCCATTGCGGCAGCAGTGTTGGGTGAGGGGCTCTGAGCAATCCTGAGGGCCCCAAACTCATGGCTGTCTGGTCTACCTTGCACCTGTCTCCCCTCTGGCATGCATGCCTGTGTTTGCATTTGAGCAGAGGTGACTACACCTTGTCACGGCTCTGTGGGAATGATCTCTTTCTTTTCGATACAGATTGGGAAAGAGGGGGAGCGAAAGACTCTGCCCTGGCTCTGTGTCCGTGTTACATTTTGCGTGTGTGCCTTACTCTGGGGAGAGGAGGCCAGGGCCTTTAAGAAGGTTAAGAACGGTTAAGGCACTTAGCACTTAGTAGGACAGAGCAATAAATGAGTGTATTGCTGCTCCATAGGCAGTATGACCTTACAAAGTATCAACATCTGAAAGTCTAAATATGCCCAGAAAACTTTGTAATTGGCTTATCGTTAGAAGTCCAAGCATGATTATTACTTCCCAGGTGGTGCTAGTGGTAAAGAATATGCCTGCCAATGCAGGAGACAGACACAGGTTTGATCCCTGGGTCTGGAAGATCCCCTAGAGGAGGAAATGGCAACCCACTCCAGTATTCTTGCCTGGAGAATCCCATGGACAGAGGAGCCTGGCGGGCTACAGTCCATGGGGTCACAAAGAGTTGGACGTGATTGAAGCAATTTAACATGCATGCAGACGTTAGTCAGCTTTTGCACAGTTCACTGTTCCTTGAGGGTATATTAACATTTTTAAGGACCCTAACCATCCCGTGGTTTCACTCTCCACGTGATCACTGACAGACACCCAGAGATCTGCTGGCTTCTAATGTTGCCCATGTGCTTGGTGATCCCGGCAAGGCTAAGCCCTTGCTTACTATTAACATTTCAAAAACAAACACTGTCTGTGTCCTTTGTTCTGTTTCCTGTGGTACTCAAATGAAAGAAAGTTGAGTCTCTTGACCTCACCAGGCTTAAGACAGGGCTTCTGGGACTTCCCTGGTGGTCCAGTGGTTAAGACCCCATGCTTCCAATGTAAGGGGGCATGGTTCAGTCCTTGTTTGGGGAACTAGGGCCCCACATGCCAAGTGGTGCAACCAAGAACATTTTTTTGTAATTAAAAAACAAAAAAGGGCTGCTTTCATATGATGGCCATTCATCCTCTTAAGGCACCTGTGCCTCTCCATCCACCACAGTGATTGTGTTTCCAAGAGCTGCTGCTGAGTACCCAGAGGGAACGGGTGGGTAACAAGTGGAAAGCTTGTGGTCAAAGAGACGTCACCTCAAGAATTAGGAGAGCAAGCAAAATAGCCAACTCAGTGAGGCAGCTTCATCTGGAACTTTGGCCCTGAGGATTCCAAATGAAAACATACCCCTACTCCCCATCCAGGAAGCAGGAGAAGGGTGACCATATGGAGTTTGCTTTGAAGGCCTGTCTGTCGTCCTGACATTCTGTCCCCAGCTGACTGTATGGTCAGCACTAGCAGTGCATCTTTGTAACTAGCTCCCAGAGCCCCAGGTCTCATTTCACCTTAACTGGACGGGGAAGATGAGGGGACCACGGAGCTCGTTGGTGATTGCACAAGCCACTGAGTGAGGTTGGACATCTTTCCCATTGTTATTTACTGGTCAGGACCAGATGAACCAAGGAGTATTCATTTTAGGAAAGGAGAGGGATAGAAGGGATAAACAAAGTCCAAAAAGTCCACCAACCAAGAAAGAGTTTGGTGTCAAGCCTTGGAACCTCTTGTCTCTGCAGAGATGAACAGTCAGCTGGTCCAGACAGACCTGATGTGTGCAGCACATCCTAAGCACAGCCAAAGGAGTCCTGTCTTTTAGGACTTGACATTTCTGGATGCCAGCAACTTGGGCATCTTGTAGATTGGAGTTTAAAGGTCTGACTTAGGCTCCCTGTTGAGAAGCCGAAGTGGAAAGAGGGGTGAATTTGGCCTTGACAATCAAGTTCTGCATCTGAGTAGCTGACTGTGGGGCACATACTAAAGACTGATATTACCCCCTACTTGGTCTGAAGCTCAAGAAACAAATCCAGCCCATTTGGGGGGTTCTTGTAATTTATCCTGGGACAGAAAAGCCTAAGGTGGGATCCCCAGGAGACATGCCTTTATTCATTCAACAAACGTCCGTTGCAGGCCTGTGTGTATATGGTGGCTGGGCTCCCTCCATGCCTTTATCTCACAGAGTGATCTGCAAAGGACCTCAGTCAGATGCTTACACAGGGCAGAGTGGGAGAGCTGAAATGGTATTTATTTGTTTTGAACAATACAAATTGTCTTTCCTGACTACAGGTATTAAAAATGCAAAGACCAAGTTTGAAAGCAACTATTGTCTCTCTTCCTCTGAACTTCTCAAGCTTTAGTCTAAAATTGGGGAACTTGAGAGTGCACAGCTTGACCCTAACCTCAGATTCCGACTCAGTCAGGGTGGGATGGGCAAACCTGTGGTTTAAAATGAGAGCTGGTGTAATTCTGCTGAATACAGGTGATGGGTTAGCCCCTGGGACTTTAGAAACACAGGTGACAGGCAAGGGCCCTGTGTTGAGATTGTGCAGATCAGTTACCTGGGAGGCTTTTTTCCAATCATACCCACCTTGCCCCTTCCATTTCCACCCATTCTGCCCTTGGGAACCACTTTTGCTTAAAGTATATTTTCTTCCTTCTGGTGTGTGAGTGAAGCAGAAAATTTGAGAACCAGCTGTTCTTTAAAAACAAATTCAACTTCAGGCAGAGTTCAGGTTGAGGGCTCTCAGAGGATGCTTTTGTTTCCCTTTGAAGTGTTTGGGAGAAAGAATCTGAGGACTGGTAAAGGCCGGCTGGCCCCACCCCTTGCAGCGTGTCTAGCCC
This sequence comes from Dama dama, assembly GCF_033118175.1. Taxonomy (NCBI): domain Eukaryota; kingdom Metazoa; phylum Chordata; class Mammalia; order Artiodactyla; family Cervidae; genus Dama; species Dama dama. Next base: position 58,181,588 of record NC_083698.1, on the reverse strand, counting down.
CACGTGGTCCACCTGTTCTGGCCAGGAGATGGTGCATTAGGAGACAGACCTCAATTCACACCTCCCTCTAAACCCTGTCTGCTGTGGAATCTTGCATTCAACTCACTTATGTTTGGGCCTAACATTTCTGAACAGCACTTTCCTCCTGAATAACTGGTATTGTGATCTGTTGGTGGTTAGTAGGAATGGTGTGGACCAAACAAGGGGGCTGTTGGAGTAGGCTTCTCAAAGCTTGCCGAACTTGCGCCCTGGGATCCTGTGACAGTGCAGATTCCAGGGCACTGGTGTGGGTGGGCCTGAGAGCTTGCATTTCTAACAGACCCCCAGGTGATGCTACTGGTCCGTGGACCACACACTGAGTAGCAAGGATTTAAAGGTGCTCTCCTCCTTAGATTTGCTGTGAACTGTTAGTGCAAGTGGTCAGCTAAGTTATCAAGCTGGCAATTTTTTTCTGGCTCTTTTTTTAAATTTCATTTTTAATTGTGGCAATTCTTTTTTCAGTTCTAGAAATAGGAGAAAATACCTGTTACCTAATGCTGATCATGAAAATTGAGGCATAGAATGCTTTCAGCCATAAACACTGTTCTCCTTGGTCCCTTATATTGTGTATGCATGTTCAGTTGATCAGTCACGTCCGACTCTTTGCAGCCCCATGGACTGTAGCCTGCCAGGCTCCTCTGTCCATGGAATTTTTTAGTCAAGAATACTGAAGTGGGTTGCCATTTCTTCCTGTAGGGGATCTTCCCAACCCAGGAATCTAACCTAGGTCTCCTGCATCTCCTGCCTTGCAGGCAGATTTCTTTACCTCTGAGCCACCAGGGAAGCCCCCCTTATATTATTAATTGTCCCCAGTAACATAAGAAATACTGAAAAAGGAGGCAGAGAGGATAACCTACTCTGTGGGCTGAGAGAAGCATCAAGGGCAAAGCTTCAGATCTACAAATTACAGGCTACGCTTAAGGTTCAGGAATCATGGTTCCTTGTCTTCCAGAGTTTACCTGTCAGGGAAAGACTTTCAAATATAAAACAAAGAAAAGGAAAATGTATTTCCTTCATTCCATAATGCCAGCTTTAAACTTGAATCAGAGTCACCTGGGAGGGATGTTAAAATGCAGCTTGCCAGGTCTCACTCAGACACTCTAATTTTGATAGCATTTTAAGTTCCCAGGTGATACTGATGCTCACGCTTGAACCAGCACAAAGCTTTGTCCCCAGAGCCCATCTTTGAGAGAGGTGTGCATGAAAAACAGTGTCTCTCCTGACCTGTGAGGGTCAGGAGAGATGAGCTTTCTGGCTGCCTGCAGATTGCTCTTCCCAGCACAGCATGGCCTCAGAGGCTGGAGCTCTCCAGTGTAGCTGGTTGGCTAATCACCTCAGGGGCTTTTTAAAAGCCAGAGGTTCCTGGGGTGCATCCTCAGAGATACAGGCAAGCAGCCAGGTTCAGGCCTGCCTATGTGGAGAGCAGTGAGGCACCAGATGGACACTGGAGAGCTATGCTCCTTTTAATGACTCTTGGATTCAACTCTAATGATCACTCCACAAGTGAATGATTCCCCGGCAGGAAATTGGACCCTCTGGAAGTACATTTCCTCGCTGGATTCCTAAAGTTAGAGTCGATAAATTCTGCATGCATTTCCGGAGTGCTTCATTTCCTACCCAGGGGTGGCTACCAGCCAGGACCATCTGGCTATGGGGATTCATCCGGGGCGAAGTCCCCCCATTGGGAATAACACCATCCGTGGCAGTGTTTAAAAGGGAATGGATAAAAGTCACCGAGGACCAGATCCCAGAGAGAACCCTTCCCAGGCAAACTCAAAGTCAGATTAAGATTGAAGCAGTTACTTAAATAGCCTCAAGAAGAAATTCCTCCTTTTGTCTCTCATTTGTCCCTGGATTTGGGGATGGTGATCTTCCCTGAAATTTCCTGCTTCACCAGCTGATGCTTGTAGAGCTTCATTGGGCACCATGCTCTGCCAGATGGGCTTTCTAAAGTCGACTTGGGGAGAGCCCCTGCTCTTTTGGCATCCACTACTGGGAAGAGGCAGACACATAATCATGTAACTGTAAAAGCAGGTAACCCTCCCCAGAGGCTCCATCCTTGGCCGAATTTGTTTCCTGCATAGTGCTTGTCACTAGAGAAATGATTCGTCTTCTCTCTCAGAGCTCGAGCAACAGGAGAGCAAAGACCAGACCATCAGACCCTGGCCTCTCTCAGCCGCTGGATGTGAATGGCCCAGGAAGGGCATGAGAGCAACTCTCTGCAGCCAAGGCATCCCTGGAGGAGGCTGCCTGCAGACCACTTGCTGCCAGCCCGCAACACCACCTGGATCTGAGGCGGATGCTTAGGGAAGAGTGTCAGTTGCAGTGGTTCTCAGATCTTAGCTGGCATCCAAATCACCAACGGGCTTGTTAAAACACATTTACTGGGCCTCACCCTAGAGTTTCTGATCTGGCAGGTCTAGGGTGGGGCCAGAGAGTTTCCTACAAGTTCCCAGGGGATGCTGATGTTCCTGGGCCCTGGACCACACTTTGAGAACCACAGGGATGGTGTGTCAGTATAGCCATCACAGCTTACCCAGTGGACAGATGGGAGGGGATTGAATGACAAGAGGCAGAGAGACCTCTAACAAGCTATGCCAGTGAGCCAGGTGGGAGAATATGGAGCTCTGAAATGGACCATAACAGTGGGATTGGAGAATAGAAAGAGGGCGCTTCCGACAGACGTGATGCTGCATGTGGTCTGGGGAGCGCTAGCCGTGGGAGGAGAGGGCAGAGTCAGAGTAGCTGCAAGGATGCTTATGCCAGGAATTGAGATGCACTTGGGGGAGGGGAACGGCATGTTCCTTTGGGACCTGCTGGGTTTGTGCTTCTGTGGAAATCTTCTGATGGAAATGTTAAAAAGGAAGTAAAAAATACAATTCAAAACTCAAGAGAGAAATCTGAGCTGCTGGTACAGATTTGGGGGCGCTTGGGGTAGAAGTGTAAGCTGAAGCTGTGGGGCTGAGGTTACTTAAGGGTGGCTCTTTGAGGAGATGGCAATGATGCCTCCGAAAGGAAGCCCAGAGACTGGCTGATAGGGCCGGGCAGAGGAAGGGCTGATTAGGGTGCCCAAGGTGCGTGAAGTGAAGGGACCGGAGGTGTCACCCGGAACGGGCAGCACCAGGTATCAGAGCATCTCCAACAGCCCAAATCGGACAAATTCCAGAGACCCCTTAAAAGAACCAGCCCCAAGAGATGGGGTTGTGTTTGAGGCACGACTCAGAGGAACTGGCCCATGGATTCTGAAACCTGTAGTTTTTCAATTCCTCATTTTATTAATACTTTGTCTGTACGATTTCATTTTGCCTTGATGATAAAGTCACCTTACAGTTAAATATTGGTGAAACACACATACAGGAAAAGGAGCTCACCCTGAAAACATACATGAGGCTTAGTAACCACCCATGAGGGGTCTTTCTTCTCAGAGGAAAATCAAGGTGAACAATATGGTGGTGCATGGTGAAGGGAGGGTCAGTTGGTACTTTTTTTTAAATTGAAGTATAATTGATTTACAATATTGTATTAGTCTCAGATGTACAACATAGTGATCTGGTAATTTTATACATTATGAAATGACCGCGACATTAAATCTAGTGACCACCTGTCACTATTCAAAGTTATTTCACAATTATTGACTACTTTCTGGAGGTCTATTTTTGTGCCTCTAACAGGGGTGGAAAAGTACCATGTATCCATGTTCTTCCCTCTGCACTTGATACTGTTCTAGACTCTCCTGGGACCTTAACCACTGATATTTTCAAGGATTAAAAAGATTCTGACAACTGCTTTTGAACTATTTGTGGTGGATTGCTACAAAGAGAATGGTTTGCTCTAAGCTAAAATTCTCTAGGTGATAATTGTATATTTCACCGGCAGACAGTTTGTTTTTTAATTTTCGAGACTTGTTTTGTCATCCTGATCTTCATAAACCCTGGCTTCTAAGAACACAAGGACGAGGTCTGACACGTGTCTGAATCAGGCTGAGGAGTCAGGATCCCGCATTTTCTGGCTTGTCAGGCTGCCTGCAGCAGGAACTGCTTTAGGCGGGAACACAGACCGACGCATTCTCTGTCTTCACAGTTCTGTACGGAGCTAAACCAGCCAATCCTGCCCAACATCCGCAAGTGGAAAGGGCCCCGGGGATGCTGGAAGGCCGTTGTTTCAGAGGCACCCTCGACTCAGCTCCAAAAGGTACCCTCACCTGCAGAACGGGAATTTTCTTTCCATTTTCTTTTTTCCAATCACAGACGTTTAAAACCTTTCCTTTGCCAACATCCTTGATGTAATGTTGTATTTCTGCCCATTTTTTAGCTCTTTGCCATTTGTTGCAAAATGCCCTGGTTCTTATTTCCTGTTTGGATCAGGAATGGCCTGCTGCCCAGACAGAAATGGGAACTTGGGTGTTGGGAGGAGAGGAGAAATCCTGTCTGGAGCCAAGGCAGCAAACGGGGTATTTCTGTCCTTTGTCGTTCTAATCCCTTCTCCACGGTTCCAGCCTCTGCCAAGTTTGTAGAGAGCCCATTGTTCATTGACTGAGAACTTCAGATTCACTTAATTCATACATGAAATATTCGCTTTAGTGGTAAGAATTGTGCATATGGAAATGGTCTGTGGAAACGTTCAGCAGATTTTAGTTTTGAATTTTCTCTCACTAGTATTGCCCATATGGGTTTAGGTAAATATCTCTATGTATATATTTTCACTCCTACATATATTCAAGACCAGTTTTTACTCACTTGAAATATTCAACATCGGTAGAGTTTTAGATTTTAAAAAAAGGCTCCTGATAGTTAATTATGAGTGGATTACAAAATTTTCCTATAAATGCAGATGTTATATTTTTATCTCTAGGTGTTGGTGCTGTGTGCATGTCAATTCTGTCTGACTCTTCGTGACCCTTGGACTGTAGCCCACCAGGCTCCTCTGTCCCTGGGATCATCCTGGCAAGAATAGTGGAGTGGGTTGCCATTCCCTTCTCCAAGGGATCTTCCCAACCCAGGGATCAAACCCACATCTCCTGTGGCTTTGCATTGGCAGGCGGATTCTTTACCACTGAGCCATGTGGAAAGCCCGTTTGTATCTCTAGTATACCTAATATGCTTATAAACACACATGATATAAATACTTATCTGAGTGATATGGAGATCTGGGACCTTTAAAATTGTAATGTTTACTGGATTAAAAGTATCCAGTCACTTATTGACAATAAGCTTTCTTTTTAGCTCCTACTTTAAAGTGTGCTGTAAATCTTATTTCTCCGGGTTTGGGGTGTAAGTGATTACTGCAGGGGGTAGCCAGGAGGCTGGAAATACAGGATAATTGGAAGGTATCTGGCCTTTACCACTCCAGCCCATGACTGTCCCTTCTCAGTTATCATAGAAATAATACTAACAGGGGACTTCCCTAGTGGTCCAGTGGTTAGGACTCTACACTCTCCCTGCCAGGAGCCCGGGTTCAATCCTGGTCAGAGAACTGTGTTCCCACAGGCTGCACGGTGCAGCCAAAAGTAAAATAAAAATAAACTTAAAAAACAGGGCTGGGGGGCTTCCCTGGTAGCTCATTGGAAAAGAATCTGCCTGCCAGTGCAGGAGACAGGGGTGCCATCCCTGGTCCGATAAGATCCCACATGCTGCGGAGCAACTCAGCCCACACCATGACTATTGAGTCTGTGCTCTAGAGCCCAGGAAACACAACTACTGATCCCACATGCAGCAATGACTGAAGCCCTCTAGAGCCCTTGCTCTGCAAGAAGAGAAGCCACTGCAGTGAGAAATGCACACACTGCAACTAGCCCCCACTTGCCACAACTGGAGAAAAGCTGGTGTAGCAATGAAGACCCAGCAGAGCCATAAATAAATATATAAAAGTCATTTAAAAAATGTTTTTAATGGCTCAGATGGTAAAGAATCGGCCTACAATGCGGGAGACCCAGGTTCAATCCCTGGGTCGGGAAGATCCCCTAGAGAAGGGCGTGGCTACCCACTCCAGTATTCTTGCCTGGAGAATTCCATGGACAGAGGAGCCTGGTGAGATATAGTCCTTGGGGTCAAAAAGAGTCAAACACAACTGAGCGACTAACACTTTCACACATTTTTTAAAAAGGCACTTTACACACGTATATATATAGGTTCACAGGACATTTATAGTCCATTTAACACTGTTTATCTGTTCAGCAAATTATTAGAAAAGTTACTGTGTGTCAGGCACTGTGCTACATACTAGATGTTCATGGTGAGAAAACTAGACCCAGAAACCTGGCCTCTTTCACTCTTTGCAAGCCCAGGACCTTGACTGAGCCTGACGGAGCCTGTTGGAGATTTTCAAGTCAGGTAAACCTACTCCAGGTCGGGTGTCAAGGCCACTGGGTAACAGTGTGTGGCTGCCTCTCAGATCGCTCAGCCTCAACTCCTTCTTCTGTAAAATGGGATCAACAGCTCCTCCCTCAACTCACAGAGTGGCTATAGAATTTTAAAAGCTACTGTGCATTGAATGCTTGTTTAGCAGACATGGGCCAGTGCCTGGCAGGGTACCCATGAGGCAGCAGGCGGTGCTGAGCTGGAAGCTGGCAGCTGCTCAGTAACCAAAGCCACCTCTTGGAGTCTTGTATTTGATCCTCAGCATTGCCATTTACCAACTGTGGGGTTTCAGGGAAGTTACTTAACCTCTCTGAGCAGCTGAGTCTTCACATGACAGATGGGCATGTGAGTGGCCATCCTATGGGATGTGATGATTAAAAAGATAATCCTGTGCCTAGTCTGGGATCTTCCCTGCAACATGCCCCTTCTAAAGAAGAGCCCAGGCACCCCAGCTGTGTGAACCCCTCTGAAACTGCTGGTCTGGGAAATTTGTTGGGGGGACAAGGAGGACCATGCTGTGGTTTAGGGATATGCTTTTGTCTCAGAAACAGCCCCTGGTCACCCAGTGACCCCGCAGGTCACCCCCAGACCCAGTGTAGAGTCTGCAGCTTTCCCTCTGTCTCCTCCTGGCCTTGCCTGCTGCTCCCAGCTCGGGGCTGAGCACCCCACCAGACAGACCTCTCTGCACACTAACACCTCTTCTTCTCCCGCAGGGTGCCGGGTTTGCAGGGTTCCTGTGGGACACGGCGGCCGGGGTGGAGCTGAGAGATGCCGCCTGGCAGGAGAGTTCGCCCAGCAACGGGCATGGAAAGCCGGCGTGCCCCAGCCCGTACCTCGCGAGGTTCAAGGTATCGCTCCTATTGCTGTGCGGGGCCACTCCTTCTGAAAAGGAGAAAAGCCTACTTTGAACTGTGAGCCAGAGGAGCTCAGCTTTTTGCCTGGGTTTGATTCTCTCTCAGGGCTGGGTCAGCACACACAGTCGGGGTTCCCTCAACTGGGAACTTGTCCATAGCAGGAAGGAGAGGAATTTGGGGGAGATCATAGCTCTGGTAACTTGGACCTCTGGGCGGGAAGGAGGTCAAATGGCTGCTTCCCAAACCTGATAAGCAGCAGAATCACCTAGAGAGATTTTCTCAAAATCAGGGTTTCCTGGACCCTGCTCCAGACACACACAATGCCTGGTTTCCAGAATCACCTCCTGCGCTTCATCAGTGCTCACAGCGCTGGGTAAGGAAGCTGGGTGTTTTGGAATCTCTGGATTAGAGGACAGCTGAACTGCTCTGAGGACACCATTCTCTTACTAGGGAGCCCTCCAGGGGTCATTGGGGCTTGGCAGGGGCCCAGAAGGAGCTTCTGGGTGGTGGGGCCACTGACACCTCCAGACGAGCTCTCTCTCTCCAGAATTTGGGAGCAGCAAGCAGACCGACCTGAGCTGTCTCTCCGATTCCCCTGGATGCCCTGGGAAATATTCATGCACAGCAAACAGTCAGAAATTGGGCATCAGGAAGGAGGAAAAGGCAGCAGCCAAAACAGATCACCAAGTCAGCAGTTGGCCTTTCCCCTCAGAAGTCACAGGGTTGGGCGAGAGTGGTCCCTTGTCCCAGAGCCCAGCAAGCTAGCTGCCGGGCGTCTGGGACACCCCCTCCTATATGCTCCAGAGCAGTTCTGGAGCCAGAGGGTTGCCGCAGACCTCAGCAGTTTCTCTCTGGCAGCTCCGGGCTGGGGCTGCCCGTGAGCTGGCGGCTGTGCTGACTGTGGTTGGGGGTCTAGCCCACACTCGCCCTCTCCTCACTCGCAAAGCTGCAGAGATGCTGGCGTTCCATGTGCATACACACAACCCGGGGTGTCTGTGGATTGTGCTTTGGTACTGATGTGTCAGTCAGCCAGGGATCACCCCTGAACCCTCCTCCCCAGGTCCCTTTTCTATGTGAAGTGGCTGCACTGGCTTTGGCCAAGCAAGGCAACAGGCAGAACCAGCTAGTGTCTCTCAGAGGTGGGCTGGTTTTAAAGATCATTAAGAAATGCTCTCAGATTGTGAATTATTGGCTCAAATCCTTTGAAGGAAGTGATCCCCTGGACAGGTATGAGGCCACTGTGCTTCGTGTCACATCCTAGGCCAGGCAGGTTGTGGGGACAGAGACGTGGCTCCTCTCCCCAGGCAGGGTTTCCTTGCCCATGGCCGGAAGGTGTCTCCCTTGAGGTCAGAGCCACGGCTGCAGAGAGAGCTCTCCGGCGGGGCGGTGGCGATGGCAAACTGGGGTCACCTCTGTCAGAGGAAACTGGCAGCCCCCACTTGGGGGTGCCCTCTGCACACCCCCGCTTCCTGGCAGATGTTAGTGTTTGTTGCCATGACAAACAGAAGGGTGGGGTTGCCAAACCCAGAGCCACTGAGCAGTGCTTTGGTGCCCAGGAGACTGACTCTGATGTCACGATTCTGCCCCTGCTCTGGGGATGCAGGAGGGGCATAGCCTGTGCTACCAGGGCTCAGCCAGCTTTTATTCTTCATGTTTGAAATCACTGAGCATCAGGCACCGTGATCTCTAGGGGGGAGGGGAGCGCATAGGGGTGGGTGGGATGTGGGGAAGTGGGGAAGGAGGCGGGGCCCAGCTGCAAATCCTGGCAGGGGTCGGGGGTGACAGGCTGGCCCTGTAGGGAGAGCCCCAGGTCTTCATTAACAACCAGCTGCTAACATCATATAAAGATGATGTCCCCTTTATAGTTGCTCAGAAGGAAAAAAAAACAACAAAAAATTGACATTTCTAGATGTGCCTGATTTTCCAGGCCCTAAGGAGGAGTAAAGGGGTGCAATGTAGGGGGTCCCCGTGACAGGACAAGAGAGGCCTCGGTCCTGCAAGGGCCTCAGGAAGCTCTTACGATAGCTGCCTCCCTTTCCACCAGGGTGAGCTGCCTCGTGTGCATTTCCTATCATCAGGGTTGTTCGCGAAGCTGCTTCGGGGTTGGAGGTAATGGACGCAGACAATGAGAGCATCTCAACCTGTCTCTGGTGCCTTGTTTCATCTTGCCCAGGTAGGAAGTCATGACTTGATGCTGGTGAACCTTCACCTGGCGACCCTGACCCTCCCAGGGGGTGAGAACCTGAGCAAGAATCACGGTGACAGCCATCGCTGGGCTAGCTTCACACAGACCTTGCAGGAAACCCTGAAAGGTAGGGACCATCTTTCTGTACGGCTGGGCTAGCAGCTCCCACTTCTGCAGGATAGGTGAGGGGTGCCCCTTCCCGGCGTCTCTCCCCTCCCTTAGGCTGGCTGTCCCGTGGGCAGTGATGCATACTGAGTGATGTACAGGAAACCGCTATACCTCCTGCATCCTGGGAAGCCCAGTGCCGTGGGCACGCTCACAGCTGTCTCTGTGGGTCTGGCATGTGGGTTCCACGGTGGGGGTTTTTTGGCTCTCCAGCCTCTCTTGGATGGACAGCATTGGGAGAAGGAGAAACTGAGTGATGATACCCTCCCCTGTGACCCTCATCATGGGCTCCACTGACCCCGTGTGCTCCGGTGATGGTGTCTCCTGAAGATGTGTGCCTGCTTTTCTTGTGAAAGAGAGTTGGTGACTAGGGGAGTGGGGGAGTCCTGATGAATCCTTTTATTCCTGGTGGATTGCAGATCTTGCTGGCAGAGCCCTGACACTGACAGAAACACTGGACTTGAATCTTAGCTCCTTCAAATGGCTGTAGGATGTCTGGGAGGTCACCACTCTTCAGGGGCTCACAGGGTGCCCAGGGCTAGGTGGACATCTGATGAAGGACCCAGCATATAGTAGGGGCTCAGCGGACATGAATTGACTCAAAAACATGCCAGGGGGATGAAGAGAACACTGAAAAGAGCGGGACTTCAGAAGACAGGTGGGCTCTGTGCTTTCCAGCTCTGCCCCCAATAATACCAAACATTTTCTGTGTGTGGTTTTCAAGGAGGAAGAGTTGAAAGTTGACACAGCTATAAAGACTGGGGTGTGTTCAGCTTGGCTTGGTTTTTCAGAGCACTGAGCTTCTCCAGGTGAGGTTTCACAGCTGGAGGCCTGCAGTTCTCTTCTGTATTCTAGAGTCTTAATCCATATTCCTAGCTTGCTAAGCCTTTTTTCCCTTGTTAAATTGGCCCCCTACAAGGTGACTTATGAAGATTTGGCTACAAAGATAGTTCAAAGATAGTTCATTTTGAAGAGTTGAAGAGTTTTATCGTGACATGAGACTTACCATCTTAACCATTTTAAAGTTACAGGTCAGTGGTTTTAAGTGTATTTACATTACTTTATAACCATTACCACCAGCCATCTCTAGAACTTTTTCATCTTCCCAAACTAAAACTCTGTGCCCATTAAACACAAATTCCCTTCCCTTCCAGACTCTGACAGTCACCTTTCTACTTTGTTTCTATGAACTTGGCCACTCTAGGCATCTCATCTAAGTGGAACCTTACAATATTTGTCCCTTTTTGGCCAGTTTATTTCACTTACATTATGTCTTTATGGCTTGTAGTATACATCAGAATTTCCTTTCATTTTTATGGCCAAATACTATTCCATTTGTCAGTCAACGGACACTTGGACACTTGTTTTCATCTTTTGGCTGTTATGGATAATGCTTTTATGAACATTGATGTACAGCTTACATTTCAAACCAGGATGTGCTGTGACCAGCGTTTTCCTTAAATTATGAGCCTTTGGGCTAAAAAAAAAAAAGTCAGAAAGATGTTTAAGTCAAGATACTTCATCCAAGGGGCAACTATGTGGGAGATTGTTCACCCACGGCTAGTCTCTAAACCCATTATGAAGGATGACTTGATAGCTTTTAAATCTGTGGATATTTCTGTTGTTCTTGATTTCAAGCTTTTCCTTTATACAGAGGAGGAAGGGAATATGCCAGTCTCTCACTTCTCTGATAACCATTGCTGTCTTTTAGGCCCTTGCTGTCTTTTCTGATGTTCAGGTAGGGATCAGGTATTTGTCAGCCTTGACATGCCCAGGTAAGGACAGTAACTCATGTCCCTGTGTCCCCCTGCGTGTAACTAACATCCAACCTGTTGTTAACTAGTGACACGGCAGAGCCAAGGAATCAGGAAGTGCTGCAACCTGCCCAAGGGGCAGCTTGGGTAAATCAATGAGCAGAGGTGGTTTGGCTCAAACAAAGACTGAACCTTTATTCCACAGGCTTCTTTCTATCAGAGCAAACAGAGTCGATTTGATTAGCAAACTCTGGGCCTTTCCACCTTTGTCTGGAATGTGCACCCAGATTGATTGACGTCAGTGAGGGCTGAGGGTGGGGTGCCCATCCACTGATAGAATTTTCTTCATTCAGACTGCCCACCCCCCCAGGGCCTGCTCTGTGAACTCAGCAAGAGTCAAACAAGGCAGGGTCATGCTTGGCATCAGAGTAAGACACCCCCAGTGGGGCCTGGCTCCTGCTGTTGTCACCGGCATTTTATAAATCTAGGACTCTGAGGAAGTCAGCCCCAAACATTCTCCCTTCACTCCTGGAAAATGTGTGTGCTCAGTAGTGTCTGATTCTTTACAGCCCCAGGGACTGTAGCCTGCCAGGCGGCTCCTCTGGCCATGGGATTCTCCAGGCAAGAATACTGGAGTGGATTGCCATGCCCTCCTCCAGGGGATCTTCCTGACCCAGGGATCAAACCCGCGTCTTCTGGGTCTCCTGCATTGGCAGGCAGGTTATTTACCACTAGGGCCACCTGGGAAGCCCTAACTCCTAGAATCTCAGAGGATAACTGTGGAGCCCACCCTGGTGGACAGCTTCCTAGGAGAATTTAGGGCCCTGCACGTCTGTGGGTTGTCAGAGGCAGGGAGTGTCTCCATGTCATCACCAAACTGCTTTAACCAAAGTAGCTCAGTTGTAAGAAACCTGGACAGTCCAATTCAAAATGAGCCATTATTTTCATTCCTGAAGTTACACAGAGCTTGGTTTATTGACACCTGACACCAGCATCTCTCCTGGGTTTAGAATTTTCTTTTCTTTAAAAAAAAAAAAAAATATATATATATATATATATTTTTTTTTTTTTTTCAGTGCTGAGTCTTTATTGTGGCACATGGGCTTTCTCTAGTTGCAGTGAGCGAGGGCTACTCTCTAGTTGCAGTACAAAGGCTTCTCTTTGCAGTGGCTTCTCTTGTTGTGGAGCACAGGCTGTAGGATGTGCAGTCTTCATCAGCTGTGGCTTTTGGGCTCTAGAGTGTAGGCTTAATGGCTGTGGTAAACGGGCTTAGTTGTCCTGTGGCACGTGGGATCATCCCAGACCAGGGATTGAACCCATGTCTCTTGCATTGGTCAGTGGATTCTTTACCACTGAGCTGCCAGGAAAACCCCCAGAGCTGTCTTTTTTTGGTTCAAATGTTTCATGTTTGTATCCTAATGAAAACCTCTCATTATATGGAAACCTTCTGTCTCAGTCTTTCCTGTTTTCCTTGAAATTTAACAAAGGTAGCATCTTTCTATTCATTCCTTTTAAAAAATACGTTGCACCTTAATTCTGCAGTTTTCCTCATGCTTTGTTCACCATTTCTTCCGTGCGTGTTTATCTTATGTCTGCCAGGCAGCAGACTCTGTTCTCAAGCGTGTGGGGCTTTTCCATCCTAGCTCTGTGTAAAGAGTCCTGGATTTGAGGGCTGGCTTGGTGGCTTTGGTCAGAGCCTCAGCTTCTCACCTGCAAGAGGTCCCCGGCACACGGTGACGACTCAGCGGAGGGTCATTAACACTGGCCACGTAGGAGTTGTTATTAGTATTATTCATAAATTGACTTTCCTGTTGGAAGTTCTCACTGATTTCTCACGACCAGCTTCGTTGGGCTCGCCCCGCTTTGGGTGCCAGGGTTGTTAGGATCTAGCATGAGGGTCACAGTTGCCTCTCTTGTTGGTCACACAATGGCTGCAGGAAAGACTTCCTTCTATCCCCTTCCCTCCCTCAGGACCCCACGGAAGAGGGTGTCATATGCAGAACATGAGTGCCCTCTGCTGGTGGCTTGTGTCATTTCACTTTAGATTTCTTCATCTCTAGCCATTGTTGACGCATATTTGTGTCCCCGAAGATTTGCTGAGTGTCTCAGGTGCATTTGGCCCTTGGTTATGAACTGCTTTCCTTGAAGCTTTTCTTGCAATGTTTCTCCCTGTGTGTGGCTCCCCTGAGGGGAACTTCGAGACAGGAAGTGATGGTCAGGCAGTGGACGGGAATCCCAGGGAGCCAAGCTGGGGCCCACTGTCCTTTCTGAATGTCTCCTCACTTTGGAAAATACTTCATAACTATCCCACTTACTCTTGTAAATCAAACTTGAGTTTGAGAGAGATGTTGAAAATACTTTAAAGTATTTTGCCCTATATTAGTGTGCTGGGGTTCCATAACAAACTACCACAGACTGGATGGCTTAAGTAATAGGCATTTATTTTCTTACAGTCCTGAAGGCTGGAAAGTCCATGATCAAGGTGTTGGCAGGGGCGGTTTCTTCTGAGGCCTCTCCTCGGCTTGTAGATGACTGTCTTCTTCCTGTGTCTTCACTCGGGCTTCCTTCTGTGCTCAATAAATGTTTGTTGAGCTTTTGTTAACAATCTGGGCAAGAACCTTAGGGTCTTTTCGTGCTATGAGATTCAGAACCCATGATCCAGAACAGAGGTGATGTTGACATGACACCAACCAAATGTGTCACTGAACTACTCTGAAAGCTTGCGGGGCCGGGGGTGCGGTGAGGAGGTATTGCACAGAGCACTTGGGAAAATTGGGAGAATAAGAACCATGCCACAGTCCGAACCCTGGTGAGTCAGATCAGACAGTCACGATCCTACTTAAATGAGTGGTGGTCAGTGTTGGGCTAACTCCCCACCACCTCTTACACTTCTGAATTTCTTTCTTCTACTTCTAGGAGAAAAAGACGTGATAGTTTTAGGGGATTTTGGCCAGGGGCCGGACAGCAGTGACTATGATATCTTGAGGAAAGAAAAATTCCACCACCTGATCCCCGCACACACCTTTACCAACATCAGCACCAAGAATCCTCAAGGCTCGAAGACTCTGGACAACATCTGGATCAGTAAAAGCTTAAAGAAGGTTTTCACAGGTAAAGCATGTGTGCTGTTCAGAAACAGGGTGAGAGTCACCTGCCTGAGCTGGCAGTTCACGACTGTCTGGTTTGAGCGAGAGGCAGGAGTGCCCTTCCCTCCTCTGCGGGCATTTACCAGGTTACCGTTCAGGTGGCTGTATAATTATCATTCACACAGAGCCACTTTTGAGAGTGAAGGGGTTCTGAAAACTAATTAAAAGGCATTCACTGACCTACATCAGGGACAAAGCAAATGCGTCCCGGCCAGACCTGGTTATCGACTGGCAGCACTGGGTCCTTGCTGCGAACTTTCTCTAGTTGCACTGAGTAGGGGCCACTTTCTAGTTGTGGTGCGTGGGCTTCTCATTGTAGAGCATGGGTTCCAGGGCACGTGGGCTTCAGCGGTGCGGTTCACGGGCGCTAGAGCGTGGGCTCGATAGTTGTAGTACACGGGCGTAGTTGCCCCACGACTTGACAGGAATTCAAACCCATGTCCCTTGCATTGGCAGGTGGATTCTTATCCACTGGCCACCCGGAAAGCCCCGACTTAGCCTCATTTTAACGATACTTAGTCCTTCAGCAAACACTTCTCGAGCCCTGTCATGCTCAGGCAGTGTGTTGTGGCCTGAGATTTACCAATGCCATCAGCACCCTGAAGAGCAGCAGCTGGGGGTGAGCTGACATGTCACCTGGCATCACTCTAGGATGTGGAAGGGCTTTAGGCAGGACTCTGCCAGACCAGGGTGTGGTGGGTAACCTCAGCACTGAAAAGCACTCCCCCAAAACCAGTCACTTGCTGAGCAGACCTTGGGTCATGAAACATTCATAAAAATACAGACGCGGCAGTAGGGTCTTTGGATGTAAGATAAGAAGAGTAAGATAAGAACCAAAAGTTTGAAAAGTGTCAGTTGATCAGTTGTAGTCATGTCCGATCTTTGTGACCCCAGGGACTGTAGCCCAGCAGGCTCCTCTGTCCATGTGATTTTCCAGGCAAGAATACTGGAGTGGGTAGCCATTCCCTTCTCCAAGGAATCTTCCTGACCCAGGGTTCGAACCCGTCTCCTGCACTGCAGGCAGATTCTTTACCGTCTGAGTCACCAGAGAAGCCCTTACTAAACACAAATAGTTGCAGATTATACTTCAGAGAAACGTTAAAAAAAAAATTTAAGTACCAATGGTGGAGTCCCACTGTGAGACCAGGACGTGCAGCCAAGACTTGGATCCTCAGGACTAGAGTTTCCAGTCCCGGGCACCAGTGTGCTGTTGGACTGTGTCATAGGAAAATACAAAGGATGAAGAAAGTGGGTCTCAGAGGGAGTGTCAGTCATGAGACTGGGCAAGACGCAGTTTGCAGAAATGCACCACTGGCCAGACAGAGGTCGGTGGCAGTGGGAGGTGGTGCTGGAGTGCTTGAGCAGACGGGGCTGGAGGAAAGTTAGAAACCATTGCATCTGCCCCTTGCTCTTCAGCTGTAGAAAGTGAGGTGCAGGGAGCAGTGGCCCCCATTGTGGGACTGTTGCCTGGGCAGCAGAACTCACAACAGAACCCAGGCCTGAAAGTGAAGGTGTTAGTTGCTCAGTTTAGGTCAGTTCAGTTGCTCAGTCATGTCCGACTCTTTGCAACCCCATGAATCGCAGCACGCCAGGCCTCCCTGCCCATCACCAACTCCCAGAGTTTGCTCAAACTCATGTCCATTGAGTCAGCAATGCCATCCAACCATCTCATCCTCCGTCATCCCCTTCTCCTCCTGCCTTCAATATTTCCCAGCATCGAGGTCTTTTCAGATGAGTCAGTTCTTTGAATCAGGTGGCCAAAGTATTGGAGTTTCAGCTTCAGCATCAGTCCTTCCAGTGAACACCCAGGACTGATCTCCTTTAGGATGGACTGGTTGGATCTCCTTGCAGTCCAACGGGCTCTCAAGAGTCTTCTCCAACACCACACTTCAAAAGCATCAATTCTTTATGGTCCAACTCTCACATCCATACATGACTACTGGAAAAACCATAGTTTGACTATACAGACCTTTGATGACAAAGTAATTTCTCTGCTTTTTAATATGCTGTCTAGGTTGGTCATAACTTTTCTTCCAAGGAGCAAGCATCTTTTAATTTCATGGCTGCAATCACCATCTGCAGTGATTTTGGAGGCCAAAAAATAAAGTCTGTCACTGTTTCCATTGCTTCCCCATCTATTTGCCATGAAGTGATGGGACTGGATGCCATGATCTTAGTTTTCTGGATGTTGACTTTTAAGTCAATTTTTTCACTCTCCTCTTTCACTTTCATCAAGAGGCTCTTTAGTTGTTCTTAGCTTTCTGCCATAAGGGTGGTGTCATCTGCATATCTGTTATTGATATTTCTCCCAGAAATCTTGATTCCAGCTTGTGCTTCCTCCAGCCCAGCATTTCTCATGATGTACTCTGTGGATGTGAGAGTTGGACTGTGAAGAAAGCTGAATGCTGAAAAGTTGATGCTTTTGAACTGTGGTGTTGGAGAAGACTCTTGAGAGTCCCTTGGACTGCAAGAAGATCCAACCAGTTCATCCTAAAGGAGATCAGTCCTGGGTATTCACTGGAAGGACTGACGCTGAAGCTGAAACTCCAGTACTTTGGCCACCTCATGCAAAGAGTTGACTCATTGGAAAAGACCCTGATGCTGGGAAATATTGAAGGCAGGAGGAGAAGGGGATGACAGAGGATGAGATGGCTGAATGGCATCACCAACTCGATGGGCATAAGTTTGAGTAAACTCCGGGAGTTTGTGATGGACAGGGAAGCCTGGCGTGCTGCGCGATTCATGGGGTCACAAAGAGTCGGACGTGACTGAACTGACTAACTGACTGACTACTCTGCATAGAAGTTAAATAAGCAGGGTGACAATATACAGCCTTGACGTACTCCTTTCCCAATTTGGAACCAGTCTGTTGTTCCATGTCCTGTTCTAATTGTTGCTTCCTGACCTGCATACAGATTTTTCAGGAGGCAGGTCAGGTGGTCTGGTATGCCCATCTCTTTAAGAATTTTCCACAGTTAGTTGCTTAGTCTTGTCCAACTCTTTGCAAGCCCGTGGACTGTAGCCTGCCAGACTCCTCTGTCCATGGAATTCTCTAAGCAAGAATACTGGAGTGGGTTTGCCATTCCCTTCTCCAGGGGATCTTCCCAACCCAGGGATTGAACCCAGGTCTCCTGATTACAGGCAGATAGATTCTTCACCCTCTCAGCCACTAGGGAAGCCACCAGAGTTCAGGCCTGGGTCCGTTTGATTATCTGGGACAGTTCTCACTGAGGGCCACGGCCATGCTTCTAACTGCTCCATCCTTCCTTCTGTGACTCTTCCACTGTTTCTTAAACACACCTTGAGTTTCACATGTTTCTAAATCTTGACTTTAAAAATACCTTTACTATCATAAACTTCTGTAACTTTCTCTTCTTTACCCTTTTTGTAGAACTTTCTCCTTTCCCACCTGCCTTTGCAGCTTTGCTTTGTGAAATAGGACCTTCACTTTGGACACCTTTGTGGGACCTGTGTCCCTGTGTTGAACACTTACCCTCGCTGGTCAGATTGCAAGTGTTTCAAAGTAAGGACGGCATGGGGGCCAGGAGGTGTGTGAATGGGCAGGAGACCTGGACCCAGGGTAGTTTCAGCGCCTCCTTGGCAAACCCTCACTTGTCTGGGAAATCCAATGGGCTGAGACAGCTGATTTGCACAGGCAAGCCAGGTGACTGAGGGGTCTCTTCAGGGAGCCCAGGCTTGCAGACTATGTACAGTGTTGGCCTCCACCCACCCCGCATCCTGACCTCTGGGTCTGTCTTCTCTCTGCCTCCAGGCCACTGGGCTGTAGTGAGAGAAGGCCTCACGAACCCTTGGATTCCAGATAACTGGTCTTGGGGCGGAGTGGCTTCTGAACACTGCCCCGTGCTTGCGGAGTTCTACACGGAGAAGGACTGGAGCAGGAAGGAGGGCACTCGGAACGGCAACGGGCTCACCCTGGAGCGGAGTGAAGCCATCATTAAACACGAGCGATGATGACACCGAATAGGCGTTCCACCCCTTGCCCCTGGGGAGTTCGCCCTTCCCCGTGAAGATGCAGAGCCGGAACCGCCTGCCCTGACAGCAGACAGTGCTTGGGCTGTGACCTGGCTGCCTTCCTCACAGAGTTTCTGGACTCTTATGGGGGAGGGAACCCAGCAGGCCCTCGAGGTGCTGGATGGTCTGACCAGAACTGGAACGTCTCTGATCTGTGGATGCTGCCAGCCTCAGCCACCGGGGGTCATCACCCCAGTGCCTGGACTGCAGCTCACGGGGAACAGCAGTGGAGGCTGGAGGCCGAGCTCTCGTTCCTGACCACCAGTCTGCGATGTTCTGACTGCAAATCCTGTGAAAAGCTTTTAACTTGAGCACTCTCCTCAAATATTTTGAGTGATGGTTTTTAGTTTTGTTTTGAAAAAAATAAACAGAGATGAGCCTGCCTGGCTGCAGTGAGAGCCTGGGGGCAGTCCCCGGTCCTGGGTGGGTTTCGTGCCTGTTCTGATGTCTTGGGCGGGGTGGGGAAGGGCAGAGGCTCTGGCCTGCAGGGTCCTGCACACGGCACCCCTAACCCTGGGAGTTCCTTTTGCATCCTCACCTTGAGATCACGCAGAGGTACCCGTCACACCCTCACTGACCCCCGGAGACCTCTGTCCAATCTTTAGATTGTCTCCTCCCTCCCATCCAGTGCTTCATCCTCTGACCCCTTTGCCGGACCATCTATCACTTTGAAGAACCATTTGAATGATCTTTCCTCCTTCCCCGCTCAGTTCAGTTCACTTTCAGTTCCCCAGGCATTCCCCACCCAGAGCCTCCATCTGCTGACCCTGAGGAATAGCTGTTGATTCTGGATCCCCAGGAAACTAAGCCTGGGAGCATCAAGAGAGGGAGGGCCCGCCTTTGAGGGTGGGAGTTGGGGGCGGGGGGCGGGAAGTGTGGGTTAACTGCCACCAAGTACTCTTTCCTTCCCAGGTTGGGGTCTCCTCTGGGTCCTCATGAGGCTGGGATTATAATGCCCATTTCACAGCCAAAGAAACAGGCTTACGGAGTTTCACCTCCTGAAGGTCACACAGCCAGTAAGTACATAGACAGGATCCACACTCAGTCCAAAGCCCATGCACACGTGTCAGCCCTAAGCTGCTGACACTGACGTGTGAGAGAGTTAACAATGGCAGTGAATGTGTGGACCACCATCACCACCAGTGGGAATCTAGTGACTTGTTGGGCCCAGGACTGGATGGGCAGTGAGAGGGGTCCTGTCCATCAAAGGATGGACACCTGGGGCATTGGGCTCCCAGGAGCACCACTGGTTGTGAGCACAGGAAGGAAGCCCCTTTCCGGGGGCTTTTTGGGTACCTGGTTATCACCCATCACTACTCCCAGGAGCTGTCTCTCCAGTGGGTGGGTGAGCAGCGCCTGGAGACCTGGAGCCTGTGATAGCTGTCTTGACTGAAAGCAGTCGCATTAGAATGAAAAATTGTGGTGGGTAGGAAGGGGTGCTTCTCAGCTGAGCTGACCTTTTTTGGTAATTTATCTGCAGTTAAAACTTCCACCTGCATTCATCATTCAGATGCTCCAAGTTCTTTTAGCCAGATTTTTGCACAAAACTGTGGAAAGAAAAGGGCTTCTTAGGTGAGAAGAGGGGAGAAAAATCCAGTTAAACGACCTTTGTGAAAGTCCCTCTCCCCAGAGGCTGGGGAGCTGAATGGTAGCTCATACACTGGAGTTGGCTCAGTGCCTCTTCTTAGCATTGGCTGGATGCACCCTCTCACCCCAGACACAGAATGGGGAGGGGGCAGTGCTTGTTACCTGAGGACCCCAGAAGTGAAGGCATTGCTTGGTAGCCACAGGCCCAGGGTT
This sequence comes from Dama dama, assembly GCF_033118175.1. Taxonomy (NCBI): domain Eukaryota; kingdom Metazoa; phylum Chordata; class Mammalia; order Artiodactyla; family Cervidae; genus Dama; species Dama dama. Next base: position 58,161,257 of record NC_083698.1, on the reverse strand, counting down.
TGAAGGCAGCAGACGTGGCTGCCGAGTCCCAGATCTTTTGTGTCCAAGCTGTGGCCTCTGCAGGTTCTGTTTGTCTGGCTGAGTCCCAGGTTTCTTATCTATTAAGTGAGGATAGAACTCCTCAGGGCTGCAGAGAATAAATAACATCTATAAAATTCCCAGCATGCTCAACTCCAGGGGGGGCAGCCATTCCCCCTGGCACATGGTGAGAACTCAACAAGCAGCAGCATTTAAAAATAATTCTTCCATTTTTTGCTGTCTTCATTTTATCCCCGGAGTTTCTGGTACCCTCAACTGGAACCGATGCTTCGTGGTTTCCCAACAGTATGCTATCCTGGACTGTCCACTGGTCCAACTGAGCTCTCAAAAGTAACGATCGCACCCAGTGGAGCCTGTCACTGATCATCCCGCCCCACATTCCACTGAGAAAGACGTAAAGGCTCTGGAAGCGTCCAAGACTGCCCTTCACAGCTCCCCCTGGCGAAGAAACCTTATAGGACACCCAGTAAATCATCCAGAAATAGAACCTATGCTTTTTTCTGCTTGAGTTGACAGGATATGGCCAACTGTCTCCCAGAAGGAGTAGCAGCTGAATTCAGACGTGGAATCTCAAGTGGTATCGTCGCTGGTCTAACGGTGGGCACACTTAGCCTTTGAAAGTTGCAGTTCCCAGCCAGGCTGTGGGATGATGGAGGTTTCCCCCAGCAGAGAGTGCCTCCCTAGGCTCCTCCCTGCCCTGCAAGCCTTTAGCCCAGAGGCAGGATTTTCATTAAAACTTACAGAATTCAAAGCTCAAGTTTTCTAGAAGTGTTAAGATTAATTAATAATAAAATGGCTCATCTCTTCTCTCTCCCCCTGCACAGTAAGTATGAGAGAATTGAGTAGAGCTTAAAATCCAAACGATACTTAAATTTACAAATTATGGATAGTTGTTGAAGCTGGGTGATAGGAACATAGGGATTCATGACAATCTTCTACTTTTGTCTCTTTTAGATGTTTCGTAGTCACAATGAAATACGTACATACATAATATGCCCCAAAATGACAATGTTCAAAGTTTTATACTTTTTAAACAGAAAAATACTCCATTTTCCTGTAGGCCAGGTATGTTGAAGTCCTCACAGCAGATGTGGAAACATGTGGAGGGCATTATAACTCTTTCTTCTTATGCCACTCCCTGAAGGGGCATTTTGCTAGGAAGGAGTCACCCAAGTGATCAAGTGTTAACTCTGGAATGGTGAAATAAAATATACGTATTTGGAGGTAAAATTAAAATATAGGTATTTGGAATGAAGAGAAGAAAGGGATATTTAAAAGCCTTAGGTTGCTTTTCATTCATCACACATGGTGCACCCATGAGGTTGGTCTGTGCGTGTCTCCAGCAGGGTGCTCCTGCTGCTGCAAGGGCCTGGTTGCAGAATCCCCTGTATTCTCCATTCTCCCCTTGGTGAGCCTGGAAGAGGTGGAGGGGTTTCCCCTGAAGGAGCAGCCAGCAGGAATCTGAGTGCTAGGCCTTAGGAAGCTGGGAATCCTCATGCAGGAGCCAGACAAAGTGATTCATTACTGCATCTTCCATTTCATAAGAAAACCATAGGCCCTTTCATAAAACAGAACCCTGAGCCCCCAGACTGTGGGTGCTCCATGGGGAGGGCCAGTTCCTTCCAGCCCAGCTCTCTGCCCGGTCTCCATGCTGTGACCCCTGACCTCAAGGCACTGCTGGCATGCCCCCACCCACAGCACAGATGAGCTTTGGTACAGACCTAAGTGGGCAAAGGGGCTTCCCTGGTGGCTCAGTCAGTAAAGAATCTGCCTGCAATGCAGGAGACCTGGGTTCAGTCCCTGGATTGGGAAGATCCCCTGGAGAGGGGAACCCATGGCTACCCACTCCAGTATTCTGGTCTGGAGAATTCCATGGACAGAAGAGCCTCATGGGCTACAGTCTATGGGGTCACAAAGAGTCAGACACAATTGACCGATTTTCCCCAAGGGGGCAAAGAAACAAGCCAGGGAATCATGAACGGGCTTCCTCATCTTCAGCTTGTGGGGGCAGATGGGAGTCTCCCTGCCTAACCCCACCTGGAGGCCAGCAACTCCTGCCCCTTGAGAGGACCTTTGGGTGGGTCTGGACTCCCTTCAGGAAGTCCAGAGTGAGGAGAGTGGCAGCATGAGGTCTGCCCATCTGAGGCACCCTTTCCGGGTTGATGGGCCCCCTGGGATGTCTGCCTCCACGGCGAGAGCCCCGCCCACCGCAGGAGTGCCTGCTTAGCCTGATTGCTGCTGAAGCCAGGCAGGCTCAGAGGAGTGGAGGTGGGTAGCTTTGCTGAAACTGGGAAGAAGGGGTCTGGAGTGGAGCGGGCACTATCTGCCTCCTGAGTGTTCCACGGCTGGCCAAGTGACTTACACAGCTAACCTGAGGACATTCTCCGAGGACTTGAGGCCGACTCCACCACCCCCATTATTTGGTAAGTCACAAAGTTGGGATTCCTGACTCAGCTCTGAATGCAAAGGCCTTGTTTTTAAAGTTCTTGGGGGGGGGGGGGGCGGGGGCGGGGCGCGGGGAGGCTCATACTTAAGAATAAACAAAATAACTTGTCAAGCAGAGATATAAAGTGCTGTGCAAATCAGAGGAAGAGGGTATGTTTTCACCTGGCGGCAAATCTGAGTAGTCTTCCTGGGAAAGTTTTCTGAGCTGGAGCTTTAATGGGCAAGACTGGTGCGGGCAGTGCAGGCAGGCAGAAGACAGTATTCTGGGCAGGGGCTCCTGAGGACAAGGGTGTGGAGGAGGGAAGGGCTCTGTCTAAGTCACTCTGGCAAGTTTATAAAGGGTTGTGGGGAGAAGACTAAACAGAACCCAAGGCCAGAGTTAAAAGGCAGCAGGCCTGGGAGCTGGTAGGCTGCTCTGCAGACCTTGTGCAAAGTAGAGAAAGAGGCTGCAGCATTGGAGTTCCGCAGAGCCCGGCAAGAAACGTGCTGAGCAAGGGATGAGGCTGGAGTAGAGCAGCGGTGGGCATGGAGGGGCCAGGACAGTGGTCCCCCTCACCCCCGAGGAGCAGGGCCCTGGAACTTTTACAGGACGAGCTAGAGGCCCAGCAAGGTGGAGGCGGGACAGCTCTAGGAGGTACTGAGAACTCAACTGTAGTGAGTGTTACAGACCCAGACTCCTGTTTAAACCCACCTGGAACTTATTATTATTGTGACTCTGGCCAAGTTACTTGACCTTCTGTAAGCCTGTTTCCATAGCTGAAAAATGGACATGTTTCTACCTCCTTGTAATAAGAAATGAACTATTGGGTGTGTGTGGCAATTCCCTTCCTCATCACCAGCAGTTTCTGTGGTGGCCAAGCCTTTCTGGGAGGTGGAAGTGTTTGGGGAGTCCCCAGACTGCTGCTCTGTGCCCAGACACGGCCCCCAGCCAAGCACAATGAGGCTCCTTTGTGTGAACAACGCCATAAAGAGGGACACGAGATCAGATGCCGGGGTCTGATCAAGAGTGGGGGTGCGGGGAGACCTGACCACCACTGAGAAGCAGGCCACTGCCTGAAAGTGGAGGCAGGAGGGCCCTGCATTGGCGAAGAGTCTGCTGAGCATGAAACGGATCACTCATGGGGATGGGGGGATGACCCTCACTTTCAGGGTCAGACCACACAATGCATGTTTCACTTGGCACGTTGGATTCTGAGACACTTAAGGGTGTCTGCTTAGAAGCCGAGCTCCCATCAATAGTCAGTGGTGGGAGATGGGCTGTCCTAAGCACCCTGCTGTCTCTATCGTGATGAATTATTTAATTAAATGATTCTTGTTATGGGTGGGGAGCACTGGGGACTCAGGTTTTGCTGTGATAAGGAATGCAGTTGGCCTGGAACGTGTCAAGCAGATAAGGAGGCTTGTGGAAAACAAGTGGCCGTGACAAAGGCAGGGGGCATGGAGGCGGGAGGGGGGAATAAAGCCACAGGCCCAGGTGCATTTTCTGTGGTCTCCTGCCCTCCGGAAACTGGGAGGCCGAGTGGCCAAGGCTGAGCTGGGGTTGCCGCAGCAGCACACAGAGAAGCAGGTGGCAGAGGGCCGGGGTGGCCAGGCCCCAGATACTTGCAGCCTGGAGCAGGGAGGACAAGCTTCGCGCTTCAAAGACAGGGGCAAGGTGTGGTCTGGGGCACCCTGGCATCACCATTCTCTCTTCACCTCAGGGCTGGGGGCTGGAGGGGAGACGTTCTTTTTCCTCAGATCTGGGTACCCAGGGGGCCAGGTTGGGCCTGGTAACACAGGAAACGCAGGCCAGTGAGAGCAGTGATACCCACAGGCTGAAGAGCAGCAGGAAAGAGGGCACTGCCTCGTCCCCCAAGAGCCTGGTCCTTGTGCACAGGGGGTGCCAGGGGGCCTGGGCGGGAGGGGGACAGGAGAGAGAAAAGGCCCCAGAGGAGATGTCCCACCTGCCGGCGTGTTCCTGCATCTGGGGGTCAAACTGCACAAGGCAGCCTGTAGTAGGTGCCTGTGGTTCTGGGGCGCCTCCTAGTGTGTGCTGAGCAACTGAGGTCCCATCAGTAGTCTGTGGTGAAAGATGGGTGCTCCTAAGTGCCCTGCGGCCTCCGTCATGATGGATTATTTAATTCAGTGATTAAATAATAATTCAGTGATTTGTTGCTGGTGGGGAGCTTTAAGGACTCAGGTTTTACTGTGATGGTGAATGAGGACAATTGGCTGGCACTGTGTGATTGCATCAGAACTGCCTGCTTTGGGCTGAACCCAAGTCTGCAAGCTGGAGGAGGGTGTCAGGCCTCCAGACCCAGGCTCACTCTGTATCCTGGGAAGGTGTCTTCACTCTGAGTTCAGAGATGTCCTGAGGGGCATTTTTATTAATTTGGTTTTCTATTCAAAATTTTTATAATTTACAATGTTGCATCAATTTCAGGTGTACAACAATGTGATTCAATACATATATCTATTTTTTTCAGATTCTTTTTCCATTTAGGTTATTACAGAATATTAAGTAGCATTCCCTGTGCTGTACAGTAGGTCCTTGTTGATTTATTTTATATATGCAGTGTGTATGTCAATCCCAAACTCCTAATTCAGCCCTTCACCCCCTATACTTTTCCCCTTGGTAACCATAAGTTTGTTTTCAAAGTCTGTGAGTCTGTTTCTGTTCTGTAAACAAGGTCATTTGCATGATATTTTTAGATTTCACATACAAGTGATGTCATGTGACATTTATCTTTCTCTGACACTTAGTATGATAATCTCTAGGTTCATCCATGTTGCTGCAAATGCCATTCTTTCTTTCTGATGGTTGAGTAATATTCCATTGTATATATGTACCACATCTTTTTATCCATTCTTCTGTCAATGGACATTTTAATTGCTTCCATGTCCTAGCTGTTTTATACAGTGCTGCCATGAACATCAGGGTGCATGTATCATTTTGAACCATATTTTTCTCCAGAAACATCCCCAGCAGTGGGACTGCTGGATCGTGTGGTAGATCTATTGTTTAGCTTTTCAAGGAACCTCCGTACTGTTTCTCCACAGTGGCTGGATCAGTTAACATTTCCACCAACAGTGTACACAGGTTCCACATCCTCTCCAGCATTTATTGTTTATAGACTTTTTAAAAACTTATTTTATATTAGGGTATAGCAGATTAACTATGTTGTGATAGCTTCAGTAAAGGACTCAGCCATACATGGATCCATTCTCCCCCAAGCTCCTCTCCCCTCCAGGCTGCCACATAACATTGAGCAGAGTTCCATGTGCTATATAGTAGGTCCTTGCTTGTTTATAGAATTTTTTGATGATGGTCATTCTGACTGGTGTAGGGTGATATCTCATTGTAGTTTTGTATTTTTCTAATAATTAGCAATATTGAGTATCTTTTCATGTGCCTTTGGCCATCTGTGTTCTTTGGAGGATTGGGTTATTTGTTTTTGATCTTGAGCTTCATGAACTGTTTGTAAATTTTGGAGATTAACCCCTTGTCAGTTGCATTGTTTGCAAATATTTTCTCACATTCTGTGGGTTGTCTTTTTGTTTTGTTTATGGTTTTTCTTTGCTGTGTAAAAGCTTTTGAGTTTAAGTAGGTCCCATTTGTTTATTTTTTTTTAACTCTCATTACTCTAGGAGATGGATTAAAAATTATATTCCTGTGATTAATGCCAAAGAATGTTCTGCCTATGGTCTCCTCTAGGAATTTTATAGTATCAGGTCTTAACATTTAGGTCTTTAATCACATTGAAACCGTAAAGTGGCATTTTAAAAGAGACTACTGAGATGGCTTTACCTCTCAGCTAAGGGGGCACCCTCAACTGCTCTATGCTTCAAGGAATCCTATGAATTTTCTAGGCTGTAGAAATCCCCCCATTCACTGACTTTAAAAGCCTAAGGACAGGGAGTCAGGAAGTGCCAGGATGAGGCCCAGCTGGTGGGCCACCTGTGGCCAGCATTTCCCAGGCCCTCAGGTTCCATCCTGCTCCACAGTGTTACCTCTGACTGAGATTTCAAACAAGGAGCGTTTCTTTCCTGGGCAGTGGGGCTCCCGCATCAGTGCATTGAAGGGGTCTCCCTAGGAGCTCGCTGGCCTGCAGCCCTGACCCCAAGCGTCCATGCTAGGATGCTGGTTAGGTCTGCGTGTGGTCTGGGTGGGTCAGTGACGGTACCCTGAGACACACATTGAGAGACTTGAGGGGAATTCGTTTAAACAGAGTACGGAGACGACTGGCTGAATCCACTATAAATACCACCCAAGATAGAGATGAGGTGACTGAAACATGAAGACATGCACGAGTTTATAAGAATTTTAGTGTGGCTCTCACTGCCTAGGTAAGGGATTCCTTCACCAGGGGCAGTAACTACCTGTGAAGGAGATCAACAAGGTGCTCAACACATGAAGGGTCAAAGGTGACAAACGTGTTTTATTAAGAGTCTGAGTTCTTGGCTTGCTGTCCCAGTACAACTGGCAGAGAGGATCTTTCATTACTTCAGTAACCAAACACAGGGCCAGTTTTCAAAGATTTGTGTTGGGTAAATCCTTACTATTAATATTCAGAAAACTGCTAAGCAACTGGCGCTCTAGGAATTTTTTTGAACTTTTCTTCTGAATTTTTCTGAACATATTCTTCATCGTGTATTTATCCAAGTCTTAAATTACCAGAGAAATTTTTAGAAGTCCAGTATTTTCACATTTAGCTCACAGAGGGGTTTATGGGCCTGCTTGCTCGCAAGCAGCAGTCAGACTGAGTGGTTTCGGTGCTGAGGTCATCAGGGTACAATGGATGCCTGGCAGGATCAGACGCATCCACCTTCACAGGCAACTTCTGGCCTCAGTTCTCATCTGCAGCATACAGTTCTCAAAGCCCGAAATTATCCCTGACAAATCTAGTCACACATCCAACCCCAAGACACCTCCAGTGTTTCCCAAAGGCCCTCAGGAATCCCAATTTATAGATCTGTTTACTTGGGGAGTGAGGTGAGAGATGGCTTGAACTTGCTGTGGTTCCCAGTATTTTAATATAACCCAGCTTACAAAGTCTGACAGCTGCATTGTGACATGCAGCTGGTTTGTGACACAAGACCTAAAGACCACAGAGCTATTGTGTTAATATATCAAAACAAGATGAGAAATCATCACTTCCTAGGCTCACCTGTGTGAGATCCAGAAACAAGGGGGACCCCAGGTTGTGGGTCACTGTTAGTTGCTGAGCTAAGAAATCTCTTCAGTCAGAGCATCTCTCTCATTTCTCTAAAAGCAAAATACTGGTTTTCCTGAGAAATGTCTTAGGTAAGTATGTTAGGAGGCTGTGTTAAGATAAAATACCATCTGAATCTCAAATTGCTCACATTCCATGTATTGTCTATTTCAAACAGACATTAAAATGTTATTAAAGATATCTCTCAAGACTGTAAATAGTATATCCTTTAGCATAGACTAGACTCTGTATATTTATATACAGAGTATATATATTGCTTTTCAGTATAGATCATCTCAAGGGATTTTATGACAAACTGGCCAATAAGAGGTTTAAATTGAAGGGAGGAAACAGATTTTGAAAGACCTGCAGACACGTCAGTAACTCCTCCTCCAGAGCTCTTTAAAGTGGTATACAAATCTTTCCTGGAAAAGTGGTGTGCTGTACTAAGTCGCTTCAGTCACGTCAGACTCTGTGCAACCCTATGAGTTGTAGCCTGTCAGGCTCCTCTGTCCCTGGGATTCTCCAGGCAAGAATAATGGAGTGGGTTGCCATTCCCTTCTCCAGGGGATCTTCCAGACCCAGGGATCAAACCCATGTATCTTATGTCTCCTGCATTGGCAGCAGGGTTCTTTACCCCTAGTGCCACCTTCGAAGCCCAGAGGGCCTCTGTATGTGTGTGTTAGTAGCTCAGTCATGTCTGACTGTCTGCAAACCCCATGGACTGTAGCTCGCCAGGCTCTTCTGTCTGTGAATTTCTCAGCCAAGAATACTGGAGTGAGTTGCCATTCCCTTCTCCAGGGGATCTTCCCAACACAGGGGTCAAACCTGGGTTTCCCACACTGCAGGCAAACTCTTTACCATCTGAGCCACCAGGGAAGCCCTAGCGGGCCTCTGGTCTGACATAAAATACTGAAAAGGAAAAAGAGCTAAGAGTGGGAACAAAGGGTTTGTGGTCCCTCTAGTGGACAGTTGTGGAGTGGCAGCCAGAAATTCACTCAAGACCTCTTTGTTGTTGTTCAGTCACTAAATCCTGTCCAACTCTTTGCAACCCCGTGGGCTGCAGCACGCCAGGCTCATCTCTCCTTCACCATCTCCTGGAGTTTACTCAGATTCATGTCCATTGAGTCAGTGATGCTATCTAACTGTCTTGTCCTCTGCTGCCCCCTTCTATTGCCTTCAGTCTTTCCTAGTATTAGGGTCATTTCCAAACAATAGGCTATTTGCATCAGGTGGCCAAAGTATTGGAGCTTCAGCATCAGTCCTTTCAATGGATATTAAGGGTTGATTTCCTTTACAATTGGCTGGTTTGAACTCCTTGCTGTTCAAGAGACTCTCAAGAATCTTCTCCAGCACCACAGTTTAAAAGCATCGATTCTCTGGTGCTCAGTCTTCTTTATGGGCCAACTCTCACATTCCTACATGATCTTTATGGTCCAACTCTCACTTCTGAACACAACTACTGGAAAAACAATAGCTTTGACTATATGGACTTTGTTGGTAAACTGATATCTCTGCTTTTGAAAACGCTGTCTAGGTTTGTCATAGCTTTCCTTCCAAGGAGCAAGCATCTTTTAATTTCGTGGCTGCTGTCACTGAAGTGACTTTCCAGAACCCAGGAAAATAAAATCTGTCAGCACTTCCACTTTTTCCCCTTCTATTTGCCATGAAGTGATGGGAACGGATGTTATGATCTTTGTTTTTTGAATGTTGAGTTTTAAGCCAGCTTTTTCACTCCCCTATTTCACTTTCATCAAGAGACGCTTTAGTTTCTCTGTGCTATCTGCCATTAGTGTGGTATCATCTGCATATCTGAGGTTGTTGATATTTCTTCCAGCAATCTTGATTGCCGCTTGTGATTCATCCAGCTCAGCATTTCCCATGATGTACTCTGCAGATAGTTAAATAAGCAGGGTGACAATATACAACCTTGTCATATTCCTTTCCCAGTTTGGAACCAATCAGTTGTTCCATGTCCAATTTTAACTGTTGCTTCTTGACCTGTATACAGCTTTCCAGGAGACAGGTAAGGTGGTACAGTACTCCCATCTATTTAAGAATTTTCCACAGTTTGTTGTGATCCACAAAGTCACAGGCTTTAATGTGGTGAAAGAAGCAGAAGTAGATGTTTTCGGGAATTCCCTTTCTTTCTCCATGATCCAACGAATGTTGGCAGTTTGATCTCTGGTTACTCTGCCTTTTCTAAACCCAACTTGTACATCTGGAAGTTCTTGGTTCACATACTGCTGAAGCCTAGCTTGATGGATTTTGAGCATAATCTTGCTAGCTTGTGAAATGAGTGCAATTATGTGCTAATTTGAACATTCTTTGGCATTGCCCTTCTTTGGGACTGAAATGAAAACTGACCTTGTCTAGTCCTGTGACCACTGCTGAATTTTCCAAATTTGCTGACATGTTGAGTGCAACACTTTAATGGCATCATCTTTTAGTATTTAACATCAAAAACATTTTGTATTGAGTTACAGCCAATTAACAATGTTGTGGTAATTTCAGGTGAACAGGAAAGGGACTCAGCCATACCCATACATACACACGTATCCATTCTTCCCCAAATCCCCCTCTAAAACAGGCTGGCACATAACATTGAGCAGAATTCCATGTGCTATACGGTCTTTGTTGGTTATCCATTTTAAATACAGCAGTGTGTACATGAACTTCCCAAAGTCCCTAACTGTCCCTTCCCCCTGGCAACTATAAATTTGTTTAAGTCTGTGAGTCTGTATTTTGTAAGTAAGTTCATTTGTATCATTTCTTTTTAGATTCCACATATAAGGGATGTCATATATTTCTCCTGTATCTGACTTGCTTCATTCACTATGACACTCTGTAGGTCCATCCATGTTGCTGCAAATGGCATTATTTCATCCTTTTTAATGGCTGAGTAATATTCCACTGTATATATGCACCACATTTTCTTTGTTTCTCTGTCGATGGACATTTAGGTTGCTTCCATGTCTTGGCTATTGTAAACAGTGCTGCAATGAACGCTGGGTGCATGTATCTTTTCAGGCCATGCTTTTCTCTGGATATATGCCCAGGAGTGGGACTGCAGGGTCACATGGTAGGTCTATTTTTAGTTTTTTAAGGAACCTCCATACTGTTCTCCATAGTGACTGAACCAATTTACATTCCCACCAAGAGTGCAGGAGGATTCCCTTCTCTCCACACCCTCTCCAGCATTTGTTTGTGGATTTTTTGATGATAGCTATTCTGAACTGTGTGAGATGATAGTCTCATTGTAATTTTGATTTGCATTTCTCTAATAATTAACAATATTGAACATCTTTTCCTGTGCCTATTGGCCTTCTGTATGTACTTTTTAGAGAAAAGTCTATTCAGGTCTTCTGCCTACTTTTTGAGTTTGTTTTTGCTGCTACTAAGAATCATAAACTGTAAATTTGGGAAAGTAATCCCTTATTGGTCAGATCATTTGCAAATATTTTCTCCAAATCTGTGAGCTGTCTTTCCATTTTGTTTATTGTTTCCTTTCCTTTGCAAAAGCTTTTGAGTTTAAGTAGGTCCCATTTGTTTATGTTTGCTTTTATTTCCATTATTCTGGGAGATGGATCAAAAAAGATATTGCTGTGATTTATGTCAAACAGCATTCTGCCTGTGTTTTCCTCTAGGAGTTTTATAGTGTCCAGTTTCACATTTAGGTCTTTAATCCATTTTGAGCTTATTTTTGTTTATGGAGTTAAAGAATGATATTATTTCTTTTTCTTTCTTTCTTTTTTTTTTTACATGTGGCTGTCCAGTTTTCCCAGCACCATTTGCTGAAGAAATTGTCTTTCCTGCATTGTGTAATCCTGCCTCCTTTGTCATAGATTAATTGACCATAGGGCTTATTTCTGGGTTTTCCATCCTGTTCCACGAATCTGTATTTCTATTTTGTGCCAATACCATACTGTTTTGATGACTGTAGCTTTGTAGTATAGTCTGAAGTCAAGGAGCTTGATTCCTCCAGCTCCATTTTTCTTTTTCAAGACTGCTTTGGCTATTCAGGGTCTTTTGTGTCTCCACACAAATTTTGAAATTTTTTTGTTCTCATTCTGTGAGAAATGCCATTGGTAATTTGATAGGGATTGCATAGAATCTGTAGATTGCCTTGGCAGTATACTCATTTTGACAATATTGATTCTCCCAATTCACGAACATGGTATATTTTTCCAATCAGCATCTTATAGTTTTTGGTGTACAGGTCTTTTGTCTCCTTAGGTAGGTTTATTCCTAGGTATTTTATTCTTTTTGATGCAATGCAACTGCTTCTTGAACTTGGCTTTCTGATCTTTCATTGTTATTGTATAGATATGCAACAGACTTCTGTGTATTAATTTTGTAACCTGCAACTTTACCAAATTCATTGATTAGTTCTGGTAGTATTCTGGCATCATCTTTAGGATATTCTATGTATAGTACCACATCATCTGCAAACAGTGACAGTCTAGCTTCTTCTTTTCCAATTTGAGTTCCCTTTACTTCTTTTTCTTCTTTGATTGATGTAGGTAGGACTTCCAAAACTATGTTGAATAAAAGTGGTGAGAGTGGACATCCTTTTCTTGTTCCTGATGTTAGAGGGAATGCTTTCAGCTTTCAGAGGTCTATGATGCCAGCTGTAGGTTTGTCATATATGGCCTCTATTATGTTGAGATATGTACCCTCTATGCTCACTTTCTGGAGAGTTTTTATCATAAATGTGTTCTGAATTTTGATAAAGTTTTTTTCTGCATCCATTGAGATGATCAAATGGTTTTTATTCTTCAATTTGCTGATATGGTATCACATTGATTTTCAGATGATGAAAAATCCTTGCATCCCTGGGGTGAATCCAACTTGATCGAATATGATCTTTTTAATGTATTGTTGGATATGGGTTGCTAGTATTTTGTTGAGGATTTTTGCATCTATGTTTATCAGTGATATTGGACTGTAGGTTTTTTTTTTGTGTGTGTGTGTGTGGTATCTTTGTCTGATTTTGGTATCATGGTGATGGTAGCCTCATAAAATGAGTTGGAAAATTTTCTCTGTGATTTTTTAGAACAGTTTCAGGATAGGTGTTAATGCTTTTCTAAATTTTGATTAAGTTCACCGGTGAAGCTGTCAGATCCTGGACTTTTGTTTGTTGGGTTTTTAATCACAGTTTCAATTTCAGTGCTTGTGATTGGTCTGTTCATGTTTTATATTTTTTTCTGGTTCTAGGGAGACTTGTACCTTTCTAAGAATTTGTCCATTTCCTCCAGGTTGTCCATTTTATTGGCATACAGTTGTTCATAGTAGTCTCTTATGATCCTTGGTATTTCTGTGGAGTCAGTTGTAACTCTTTACATTTCTAATTTTACTGATTTGAGTCCTCTAGTTTTTCCCTTTGAGTCTAGCTAAAGACGTATCAATTTTATCTTTTCAAAGAACTAGCTTTTAGTTTCATCGATCTTTGTGATTGTTTTGTCTCTATCTCATTTATTTCTTCTCTGATCTTTATGATTTCCTTCCTTCTACTAACTTTAAAAGGTTTTGTTTTTTATCTAGCTGGTTTAGGTGTAAGGTTAGATTATTTGAGATTTTTCTTATTGCTTGAGGTAAGATTGTATTGCTATAAACGTCCCTCTTAGAACAGCTTTTGCTGCATCCCATAAGTTTTGGAACATTGTTTTCATTCCCATTTGTCTTTAGGTATTTATTTCCTCTTTGATTTTTTCAGTGATCCAATGGTTGTTTAGTAGCATCTTGCTTAGCTGCCACATATTTGTATTTCTTAGAGTTTTTTCTTGTATTATATTTCCAATCTCATAGCATTGTTATCAGAAAAGATGCTTGATAAGACAACATCTTTTAGGATTTTTAAATAGCTTAGCTGGAATTCCATCATGTCTACTAGCTTTGTTCATAGTAATACTTCCTAAGGTCCACTTGACTTCACATTCCAGGATGTCTGGTTCTAGGTGAATGACCACACCATTTTGGGTATCTGGGTCATCAAGACCTTTCTTGTACAGTTCTTTTGTGTATTCTTGCCACCTCTTCTTAATATCTTCTGCCTGTGTTATGTCTTTACCGTTTCTGTCCTTTATCATGCCCATCCTTGCATGAAATATTCCTTTGATATCTCCAATTTTCTTGAAGAGATCTCTAGTTTTTCCCATCCTATTGTTTTACTCTATTTCTTTGCACTGTTCATTAAAGAAGCCTTCTTATCTCTCTTTGTTATTCTCTGGAGCTCTGCATTCAGTTCTGTGTATCTTGCCTTTTCTCCCTTGCTTTTTACTTCTCTTCTTTCTTCAGCTATTTGTAAAGCCTTCTCAGACAACCAGTTTGCCTTCTTGCATTTCTTTTTCTTTGGAATGGTTTTGGTCACTGCCTCCTGTACAGTGTTACAAATCTCCATCCATAGTTCATAGTTTACTAGATCTAATCCTTTGAATCTATTCGCCACTGCCACTGCATAATCATGAGGGATTTTATTTAGGTCATACCTGAATGGCCTAGTGCTTTTCCCTACTTTCTTCAATTTAAGCCTGAATTTTGCAATAAGGAGTTCATGATCTGAGCCACATCCAGCTCCCAGTCTTGTTTTAATGAATGTATAGAGCCTCTCCATTTTTGGCTGCAAAGAATATCATCAGTCTGATTTTGGTATTGACCATTTGGTGAAGTCCCTGTGTAGAGTTGTCTCTTATGTTGTTGGAAGAGGGTGTTTGCTATGACCAGTGTGTTCTCTGGACAAAACTCTGTTAGCCTTTGCCTTGCTTCATTTTGTATTTAAGGCCAAACTTGCCTATTATTCCACGTATCTCTTGACTTCCTACTTTTGCATTCCAATCCCCTGTGAATAAAAGGACAACTTTTTTTCGGTGTTAGTTCTAGGAGGTCTTGTAGGTCTTCACAGAACCATTCAACTTCAGCTTCTTCAGCATCAATGGTTGGGGTATAGATGTGCATTACTCTGATATTGAATGATTTGCCTTGGAAACAAATCTAGATCATTCTGCCATTTTTGAGATTGCACCCAAGTACTGCACTTCAGACTCTCTTGTTGACTCTGAGAGCTGCTCCATTTCTTCTAAGGGATTTTTGCCCACAGTAGTAGATATAATGGTCATCTGAATTGAATTTGCCCATTCCTGTCCATTTTAGTTCACTGATTCCTAAGATGTTGATGTTCACTCTTGCCATCTCCTGCTTGACCACATCCAATTTACCTTGATTCATGGACCTAACATTCCAGGTTATTGTGCAATATTGTTCTCTACCGCATTGGACATTATTTTCACCACCAGACACACCAACAACTGCGTGTCATTTCCACTTTGGCCCAGCCACTTCATTCTTTCTGGAGCTATTAGTAATTGCCCTCCACTGATCCCCAGTATTGGACACTTTCTGACTTGGGGGGCTCATAGAACCTCCAGTGCTCAAATAGCTTACCATTGAAAGAACTCTATCTTCCAATACAAAAAACAGCTCCTGTTCCACTGAACCCAAGAAGATCAGTTTACATGTAAAATCTAAACTACAAAGTACAGTGATAAACTAGGAAAATACTATAATTATGATAAAGGTTATTTGTAAAAGGCAAGAAAACCAAATACCTGGTTTATCTAAATTTTAGATGTTTATATATATGGTGTTATGATTTTTTTCACATTTAGCTCATTCCCAGTTTCTTAATGGTTGCCATGTACTGAAATTCCACTTTTTAAAAAACTGAAATATAGTTGACATAAAATATTGTGTTTATTTCAGCTGCTATTGTTGTTCAGTCGATCAGTCGTATCCAACTCTTTGTGACCCCAGGGACTGCAGCATGCCAGGCTCCCCTGTCTGATAGCTTACAGTGACTGGTGCTGCCGGATTTGTGGCCTCTGAAGATTTAACTCCAGGACCAAAGACACTCTCAGTCACTTAGAGCTTTGTGTGGATTTTATTAAAGCAACAGAGATAGAGAAAGCTTTCAGCAATAGGCACTAGAAGGGGGCAGGAGAGTATCCCCCTTGCCAGTTTTTGCAAGGCATCTTATACTCCTTAGTAAGCTGTTGATCATAGATATAAGAAACACCTCAAGGCTGAGACAGTTGGATCAGGTGCAACTCTCTCCCACAACATACTATCTGCACAAGGGGAGTCCTCTCTGGGAGAGATATATTGTATAAGTCTTGAAGGAAAACAGACTTCCAAACAAGATACATAGTTTCATTAATGTGGCTTAAGAAAAACATTTCTGTGAGTAAAATGTATTGTTTTGTTGGGGGAATTAGCAGCAGCTCAAGGGGGAATTTTCACTTTCATGCATTGGAGAAGGAAATGGAAACCCACTCCAGTGTTCTTGCCTGGAGAATCCCAGGGAGGGTGGAGCCTGGTGGGCTGCCGTCTATGGGGTCGCATAGAGTCGGACTCGACTGAAGCGACTTAGCAGCAGCAGCAAGGTTGGAAAAAAGTTAACTTTCAGGCAGAACCCATTGTCGTCATAGCAACACAGAATTAAAGGCGCCTCCTTCATGGTTAAAGCAGGAGCAAAGGAATGCAGGAGGGGAAAAAAAAGATCCACCGCTTGCCATTTGTCTCCTCCTGTGGCTTGGGGACCTCTGGCCTCCCTGGTGCGACCTGCCTAGCTGTTAACCCTTTCATGTCCTTCACTGTCTCCCAGAGTTTGCTCAGACTCATGTCCATTGAGTCAATGATGCCATCCAACCATCTCGTCCAGTGTCTCCCCCTTCTCCTCCTGCCCTCAGTCTTTCCTGGAATCAGGGTCATTTTCAGTGAGTCAGCTTTTTGCATCAGGTAGCCAAAGTATTGGAGCCTCAGCATCAGTCCTTCCAATGAGTATTCAGGGTTGATATCCTTTAGGATTGACTGGTTTGATCTCCTAGGTGTCCAAGGGACTCTTGAGTCTTCTCCAGCATGACAGTTTGAAAGCATCAATTCCTCAGCACTCATCCTTCTTTATAGTCCAACTCTCACATCTGTACATGACTCCTGGAAAGGCCAGAAATTTGACTGTATGGGCCCTTGTCGGCAAAGTGATGTCTCTGCTTTTGAATACACTGACTAGGTTTGTCATAGCTTTCCTTCCAAGGAGAAAGTATCTTTTAATTTCATGGCTGCAGTCACTGTCCGCAGTGATCTTGGAACCCAAGAAAATAAAGCCTGTCACTGTTTCCATTATTTCCCCATTTATTTGCCATGGAGTGATGGGACCAGATGCCATGATCTTAGTTTTTTTAATGTTGAGTTTTAAGCCAGATTTTTCACTCTCCTCTTTTACCTTCATCAAGAGCCTCTTTAGTTCCTCTTTGCTTTCTGTCATAACTGAGGTGGGTGTCATCTGCATATCTAAGGTTATTGATATTTCTCCCAGCAATCTTGATTACAGCTTGTGCTTCATCCTGCCCAGCATTTCACATGATGTACTCTGCATAAAATTAAATAAGCAGGGTGACAATATACAGCTTTGACATGTTCCTTTCCCAATTTTGAACCAGTCTGTTGTTCCATGTCTGGTTCTCACTGTTGCTTCTTGACCTGCATACAGATTTTTCAGGAGGCAGGTAAGGTGATCTGGTACTCCCATCTTTTAAAGAATTTTCCAGTTTGTTGTGATCCACATAGTCAAAGGCTTTAGTGTAGTCAGTGAAGCAGAAGTTTTTCTGCAATTCCTTTGCTTTTTCTGTGATCCAATGGATACTGGCAATTTGATCTCTGGTTCCTTTGCCTTTTCTAAATCCAGCTTGTACCATTGGAAGTTCTTGGTTCATATACTTGTGAATGGATTTTGAGCTTGATTTTGGATTTTACAACTTGGAGGATTTTGAGCATTACCTTGCTAGTCTGTGAAATAAGTTCAATTGTGTGGTAGTTTGAACATTCTTTAGCATTGCCCTTTTTTGAGGCTGGAATGAAAACTGACCTCTTCCAGTCCTCCGGCCACTGCTGAGTTTTCCAAATTTGCCGACATATTGAGTATAGCACTTTAACAGCATCATCTTTAAGGATTTGAAATAGCTCAGCTGGAATTCCATCACCTCCACTAGCTTTGTTTGTATTAATGTTTCCTAAGACCCACTTCAGACTCCAGCATGTCTGGCTCTAGGTGAGTGATCATACCATCGTGGTTGTCCAGGTCATTAAGACCTTTTTTGGGTATAGTTCTTCTGTGTATTCTTGCCACCTCTTCTTAATATCTTCTGCTTCTGTTAGGTCCATACCATTTCTGTCCTTTATTGTGAACCTCTTTACAGGAAATGTTCCCTTGGTGTCTCTGATTTTCTTGAAGAGATTTCTAGTCTTTCCCATTCTATTATTTTCCTCTATTTCTTTGCATTGTTCACTTAAGAAGGCTTTCTTATCTCTTGTCTTTCATTTATCTTCTTTTCTCAGCTATTTGTAAGGCCTCCTTGACAACCATTTTGCCTCTTTGCATTTCTTTTTCTTGGGGATTGTTTTGATCACTGCCTCCTGTACAATGTTATGAATCTCCGTCCATAGTGTTTCAGGTGCTTTGTCTATCAGATCTAATCCCTTGAATCTATTTGTCACTTCCACTGTATAATCATAAGGGATTTGATTTAGGTCATACCTGAATTGCCTAGTGGTTTTCCCTATGTTCTTCACTTTAAGTCTGAATTTTGCAATAAGGAGTTCATGATCTGAGTCCCACTCAGCTCCCAGTCTTATTTTTACTGGCTGTATACAGCTTCTCCATCTTCAGCTGCAAAGAATATAGTCAGTATTTTGGTATTGACTTTCTGGTGATGTCCATGTGTAGACTTGTTTCTTGTGTTCTTGGAAGAGGGTGTTTGCTGGGACCAGTGTGTTCTCTGGACAAAATTGTTAGCCTTTGCCCTGTTTCATTTTGTACTCCAAGGCCAAACTTGCCTGTTACTTCAAGTATCTCTTGACTTCCTATTTTTGCATTCCAATCCCCTATGATGAAAAGGAAAACTTTTTTTGGTGTTAGTTCTAGAAAGTCTTGTAGGTCTTCACAGAACCATTCAACTTCAGCTTCTTCAGTATCAATGGTTGGGGTATAGATGTGGATTACTGTGATATTGAATGATTTGCCTTGGAAAGGAAGAGAGATTTGTTGTTTTTGAGATTGCACCCAAGTTCTGCATTTAAGACTTTGTTGACTATGAGGGCTACTCCATTTCTTCTAAGGGATCTGTGCCTACAACAATAGATATAATGGTCATTTGAATTAAATTCTCACCCATTCCCGTCCCCTTTTCATTCATTAATTGCTAAAATGTCGATGTTCACTCTTGCCATCTCCTGTTTGACCACTTCCAATTTACCTTGAGTCATGGGCCTAATATTCCAGGTTCCAATGCAATCTTGTTCTTTACAGCATTGGACATTACTTTCACCCCCAGTCACATCCACAACTGGGCATCATTCCTGCTTTGGCTCAGCCTCTTCATTCCTTCTGGAGCTATTTATCTGCTCTTCTCCAGTAGCATATTGGACACCTCCCAACCTGGCAGGTTCATCTTTCCGTGTCATATCTTCTTGCCTTTTCATACTGTTCATGAGATTCTCAAGGTGTACTGCATTTCAGATGTGCTACATAGCAATTTGACACTTGATTACATTATGAAATGGTCACCTCAGTAAGTTTAGTACCTCTGTCCCCATACAAAGTTATTACAGTATTACTGACCATTTTCCTTATGCTGCATTATCCCCATGGCTTATTTCTAACTGGAGGTTTGTACCTCTTAATCCCCGCACTTATTTTACCACCCCCACCCCAACAATGTCCTCTCGTCTGGCACCACCCATTTCTTCTCTATATGAGTCTGTTTTCATTCTATTTGCTTTGCTTTTTAGATTCTACATGTTGGTGAAATCATACAGTGTATCTGTCTTTGTCTGTCTGACTTACATCACTTAACAGAATACCCTCTAGTTCCATCCATGTTGCTGTAAGTGGTAAGATTTCTTTTTTCAAGGCTGAGTAACATTGCATTGTGGGGCTTCCCTGGTGGCTCAGTGGTAAAGAATCCACCTGCCCGTGTAGGAGCCATAGGTTCAATCCCTGGGTTGGGAAGATCCGCTGGAGAAGGAAATGGCAACCCACTCCAGTATTCTTGCCTGGGAAGTCCCATGGACAGCAGAGCCTGGCAGGCTACAGTCCATGGGGTCGCATAAGAGCTGGACAGGATTTAGGGACTAAACAACAACATTCCATTGCATATATTTACCACATTTCTTCATCCATTCATTTATCAGTGGACACATACATTGCTTCCATATCTTGGCTATTTTAAGTAATGCTGCAATGAACATTGAGTACATGTATCTTTTCAAATTAGTACTTTTATTTTCTTTGGGTAAATACCCAAAAGTGATATTGCTGGATCATATAGCAGTTCTGTTTTTAATTTTTTTGAGAACTCCATACTGTTTTCCATGGTGGACTCAATTTCAGTCCCACAGCAATACATGAGTGTTCCTTTTTCTGTATATCTTTTGTATAGCCTGTTCTTTGTTTTCTTTTTCATAATAGCCATTCTGACAGGTGTGAGGTGTTATCTCATTGTGGTTTTGATTTGCATTTCCCTGATTAGTGGCGTTGAACATTTTTTCATGTGTCTGTGGCCATCAGTATGTTGTCTTTGGGGAAAAAAATCTATTCCTCTATCCAGCTTTTTAATTGGGTTGTCTTTTTGTGTTGAGTTGTATGATTTCTTTGTATATTTTGGATATTAATTTATCAGATATATTGGTTTGCAAATATCTTCTCCCAGTTAATAAGTTGCCTTTTTGTTTTATTGATAGTATGCTGTACAAAAGCTTTTTAGTTTGATGTAGTCAGATCCAAAAAAATTATTGGTAAGACAGTTGTCAAAGAGCTTACTGCCTGTGTTTTCTACAAGTAGTTTTATGGTTTCAGGTCTTACATATAATTCTTTAATCTATTTTGAGTTTTTTTTTTATATAGTGTGAATAGTCCAGTTTCATTCTTTTGCATGGCAGATGTCCAGTTTTCCCAACATCATTTATTGAAGAGGCTTTTCCCCATTGTATATCCTTGCCTCCTTTGTCACAGATCAATTGGCTATGTAACCTCGTGTTTGTTTCTCAGCTTCACTGATCTGTGTTTTTTCCTGCCAGAACCATGCTATTACTATAGCTTTGTAGTATAACTGGAAATCAGGGAGTGTGATGTTTCCAGTTTTGCTCTTCTTTCTCAAGATTATTTTACTATTTGGGGTCTTTGTGTTTCCATACAAATTTTAGAATTACTTGATCTAGTTCTGTGAAAAATGTCACTGGTGTTCTGATAAGGATTACACTGAATTGGTTAGTATACTTGGGTAGTATAATCATTTTAACAATAGTAATTCTTCTAACCCATTTGTCATCTTCCATTTCTTTCATCAGTGTCTTATACTTTTCCAATAGTTTTCTTTTACCTCCTTAGATGTATTTCTAGATGTTGTGTTCTTTGTGATGCAATTATAAATGGGATTGTTTCCTTAATTTCTCATTCTGATCTTTTGTGGTTAGGGTATAGAAATGTGAGGGATTTCTTTATTAATTTTTTTATCCTGCAACCTTGCCAAATTCATTGATCAACTCAAGTAGTTTTCTGGTAGCATCTTTAGGATTTTTTATGTATAGTATTCATCTGCAAACAGTGACAGTTTCCCTTCCTTTCCAATTTTGATTCCTTTTTGTTTTTTGATTGCTGTGGCTAGGACTTCCAAAATTGTTGGGGAAAAAACATAAGAGACATCCTTGTCTTGTTTCTGATCTTAGAGGAAATGCTTTCAGCTTTTCACCATTATGTATGATAATACATAAACCCCAAAACTGTGGGTTTGTCATATATGGCCTTTATCATGTTGAGGTAGATTCCCTCTATGCCCCCTCTCTGGAGGGATTTTGTCATAACATGGGTGTTGCATTTTGTCAAAAAGCATTTTCTGCCTCAATTGAAATGATCATATGGTTTTTACTCAATGTGGTATATCACACTGATTGATGCAGATGTTGAAAAATCCTTGCAACCCTGAGATAAATCCCAGGTAATCATGTTGTATGATCCTTTCAATGTATTGTTGGATTCAATCTCTTAGTATTTTGTCAAGGATTTTTACATCTATGTTCATCAGTGATATTGGTCTTTTTTTTCCTCGTATCTTTTTCTGGTTTTGGTATCAGCGTGATGGTGGCTCTGGAATGAATTTGGGAGTATTCTTTCATCTGCAATTTTTTGGAACAGTTTCAGAAGGACAGGTGTTAACACTTCTCTAAATGTTTGATAGAAATTGCCTGTGAGGTCATCTGTTCCTGGACATTTGTTTGTTGACTTTTAAAATCAGTTTCAATTTCAGTACTTGGAATGTTCTGCTCATATATTCTGTTTCTAGTTCAGTCTTAAAAGATTTTACTTTTCTAAGAATTTGATCATTTCTTCTAGTTGTCCATTTTATTGGCATACAGTAATCTCTTATGATCCTTTACACTTCTGTGGTGTCCACTGTAACTTCTTTTTCATTTCATATTTAATTGATTTGAGCCCTCTCTCCTTTTGGTTGATCAGTATGATTAAGAGTTTATCAATTTTATCTTCTCAAAGAGCCAGCTCTGTTTCATTCATCTTTTCTGTTTTCTTCATCTCTCTTTATTTCTGCTCTGATATTTATGATTTCTTTCCTTCTTCTAACTTTGGGTTTTCTTTCTTTCTCTAGTTGCTTTAGGTGTTAAGTTTCTGTTGTTTTAGATTTTTGCTTTGTGAGTTACGATTGTATTGCTATAAACTTCTTAAAAGTGCTTTTGCTGCATCCCATAGGTTTTGAACTGTTGTACCTTTCATTTGTGTGTTGGTATTTTTTTAATTTCATCTTTTGATTTCTAATCTCATAGTGTTGTAGTCAGAAAAGATGCGTGATATGACTTTAGTTTTCTTAAATTGACCACGCTTGCTTTTTGGATCCCAGCATGTGATATCCGAGAGAATGCCCATGTGCACTTGCAAAGAATGTATATTCTGCTTTCAGATGGAACATTCTATAAATAACAATTGCACTCATCTGGTCGAAAGACTCATTTAAGGCCTTTGTTTCCATGTGGATTTTCTGTCTAGATGATCTGTCCCTTGATGTTAGTGGGGTGTTAAAGTTCCTCACTGTTTTTGTGTAACTGTTGATTTTTTCCGACTGTTACCATTTCCCTTATGTACGGAGGTGCTCCTGTGTTGCCTGCATATATATTTACAATTGTTAAATCTTCTCCTTGGATTGACCCCTTGATACGTAGTGTCCTTCTTTGTCTCTTTTAAGTCTTTAAAGTCTATTTTGTCTGATATGAATATTGCTACTCCAGATCTTCTGATTTTCATTTGAATAACTTTACCCATCCCTTTGCTTCTATCTCAGTGTTTTCCTAGATCTGAAGTGGGTCTATTATAGACAGCATATATACAAGTCTTGTTTATGTATCCATTCAGCCAGTCTATGTCTTTTGGTTGGAGCATTTAATCTGTTTACATTTAAGGTAATTATTGATATGTATGCTTTAATTGCAATTTAAAAATTGTCTTGGATTTGTTCTTCAAGGTCTTTTTTTCTTCCCTTCCTCTCTTGTTCCCGTGTGGTTTGATTATTATTTTTACTGTTGTGTTTGGACTGCTTTTTCTTTTGTGTGTGTGTATCTATTGTTGATTTTTGGTTTGTGGTTACCATAAGGTTTTGCTATAACAATCTATATATGTGTGTGTGTGTACGCATCTCTCTCTATATATATACACACACACAAGATTTTTTTTAAGTTGCTCGTCTTTTAATTTCAAATGCACTTCCAATATCCTACATTTTCATCCTCATGATTGCTGGTTTTGATACCATATTTGTGTGTGGACAAATATGTATGTTTGCCTTTATCTGTGAGCTTTTCCATTCCTAATTTTCCTCTTTCTGGTTGTGGCCTTTTCTGCCCAGAGAAGTGCTTTTAGCATTTGTTGTAAAGCTGGTTTGGTGGTGCTGAATTCTCTTAATTTTTGTTTGTTTGTAAAGCTTTTGATTTCTCTATCAAATCTGAACTAGAGCCTTGCTGAGTATTCTTGTAGGTTTTCCCCTTTCATCACTTTAAATATATCTTGCTATTCTCACGTGCAAAGTTTCTGCTGAAAAATCAGATGATAACCATATGAGGATTCCCTTGTATATTTTTGTTGCTTTCCCTCCTTGTTGCTTTTAATATTTTCTCTTTGCCATTTGCAATCAATTTTTGTCAGTCTGGTTAATATGTTCCTCCTTGGATTTATCCTATATGGGACTCTCTGCACTTCCTGGACTTGAGTATTTCCTTTCCAGTTTTAGGGACGTTTTCAGCTATTCTCTCTTCAAATATTTTCTCAGGCCCTTTCTCTGTTTTCTCTTTCTGGGCCCCTTATAATGCAAATGTTGGTGTTTAATGTTGTCCCAGTAGTCTCTTAGGATGTCTTTTCCTTCTTTTTTCTTCATTCTGTTCCATAGCTGTGATTTCCATCAATGTTTTAACACCCGCTTATTCATTCTTCTGCCTCATTTATTCTGCTGTTGACTCCTTCTTGTTAGTGTATTTTTCACTTCAGTTATTGTATTGTTCATCTCTATTCTTTAATTCTCTGGCTCTTTGTTAACCATTTCCTGTATCTTCTCAGCCTGTGCTATAATAATTCTTTTTCTGAGATCTTGAATCATCTTTACTATCATTACTCCAGATTCTTACTCAGACAGATTTCCTGTCTCTACTTCACTTAGTTTTTTGGGGAATTTTATCTTGTTTTTTTCCATCTGGACCATATTTCATTGCTGCCTCATTTTGTCTAATTTTCTGTTTGTGGTTTCCATTTCTCAGGCTGCAGTTTTGTAGTTCCTCTTGCTTTTGGTGTCGGCCCCCTCGTGGATGAGGCTGTTCCATGGCCTCACGCAGGCTTTGATGGGAGGGATTGGTGTCTGTTCCTGGTGGGTGAAGCAAAGTCATGTACCTCTGGTGGGCAGGGATGTGCTTAGAGGTGGTTGTGGGCTCAGGACTTTAGGCAACCTGTCTGTGAGAGGTGGTGCTGAGTTCCCACCCTGTTGGTCTGGCCTGGGGCAATCCAGCACTGGAGCCTAACTGCTGCTGTGTGGGGCCGGGTCTCAGGGCCGAAACAGCAACCTCTAGGAGAGCTGACACTGATGATTACGCCCTGGACCTCTACCACCAGTGTCCTTCCCCCACAGCGAGCTACAGCTGACTCCTACCTCCCCAGGAAGACACCGCTGAGACCTTCAGGCAAACTGTTCCAGGTGCCCATGGAGTCATTGCTTTGCCCCGGTTCCCAGTGCTTATGAAACCCTGTATGCATCCTCCAGAGCAGAGTCTCTGTTTCCCCTAGTCCTGTGGAATTCCTGCTCTCAAGCCCCACTTGCCTTCAAAAGCCAAATGCTCTGGGAGCTCATCTTTCCAATGCCAGACCCGCAGGCTGGGGAGCCTGACATGGGACTCAGAACTCTGAGTCATGTGGGAGAGCCCCTGACAGGTACAGGATTTGATTATATCACGAAAGTGCCCCTCCTACCATCTCACTGTGGCTTGTCTTCAGAAGTAGAGTATCTTCTCTGGTAGGTTCCAGTCTCTCTTTCTGATGGTTATTCATCAGTTAGTTGTGATTTTGGTGTGTTTGTGAGAGAAGGTGAGCTCCTTTTACTCTGCCATCTTGTTGCCTCCTCTAAGAACATTTAACTTTAAAAATGTCCAGTCTATTTTTCTTTTTTGACTTGTGACTTTGGTCTAAGGTATGTAATTAAGTGGAAAGAGCAACACATGCAGAATTATTTATATGATAGTAATCTCTCTGTAAAAAAGGATGAAGGATGAAAAGTATTATATATGTATGTGTGCACACGTTAGTTGTTCAGTCGTGTCTGACTCTTTGCAGCCCACGGACTATAACCTGCCAGGCTCCCTGTCCATGGGACTCTCCAGGCAAAAATTCTGGAGTGAATTGCCATTCCCTTCTCTTACATATACATATTTTATGTTTGTGTACATAAGAAGTGGTAAGTTTTATAAGAAACTGAAAACAATTCTCTCTGGTGGGGGAGAGCTGCAGCAATGGGAGTCACAGGTTGAAAGGACACTTCATCTCATTTTCTAATATGAAATTTTAAATTTCAAAATGCAGTTATTAAACCTAGAATTTGGCTCACATCCATCCTGAGTAAAGCAATAAACATGGACTCAAAAATGCAAGAAAATTTTAAAGACAGTATGTGCATAAAGTCAAGTCAAATAAAAATAGTATGGAGTAAAAATGAGTCTCTTACTTCTGACTTCTAGTCCTTCAATGTCACCAATGTCTTGTGTAGCTTACCAGAGATGTTCTGTGGCTATACAAATGTGTGTACATGTACACATACATACCATCCCTTTTTAAAAATCAAATGTGAACTGACTTCAAACACTGTTTTGAAATATGCTTTTCTACTTAATAAATTTTGGAGATTGTTCTACAATGATGTAGAATCTACATCAATACATACAGGTCTACTTTGTTTTTAAATAGGCTGTATAGTTTTAACCTGTAAGTATCATCTAACTAGTTCCTTGCTAATGAATTTTAAGGTTGTTTCTACTCTCTTTGTTGCAGTACAAAGACCCATATCTTTGCACAAAGATACATTACATATATTATTTTTGCACATGTATATACAATGTATTTGTGATGAATAAGTGTGTGATAGTATGTGTGTACTTATTGTGGAATTGTTGCATTAAGGATATACATGTTCTTAGCATTTTTATGTATTGTCTAATAGAGCTCTAGAATCAACTTATCAAAAAATATCCTCTTGAGATTGTGCTTGGAAGTACTTCCTGGAAGGCATATCTAGTGGTAATGATCTTCTTCAACTTTAGTTTGCCTGAGAAAGTTCTCTCTCCATTTCTGATGAACAACTTTTTACCACAGACAGTGTTCTTGGTTGGCAGTTTCCTCTCAGCACTTTGAATATATCATTCCACTCTTTCTCGGCCTGTAAGGTTTTCACTGAGAAATCTGCTTAATTATAGTATGGAGGTTCCCGTGTAAGTTACAAGCTTCTTTTCTCTTGCCTTTTTAAAGACTGTCTCCTGTAGTTTTATTATGGCATGTCTTGAAGACGATCTCCGAGTTTGACCAATGAATTTCCAAATTTTCCCTCAGATTTGGGAAATTCTCAGCTGTTATTTCCTTAATAAGCTTTCTACCCCTTTCTTCCTCTAGAACATCATTAATTTACAAATGTTTTCTTCTGATTTTATCCCATAGATCATGTAGGGTTTCACTATTCTTTTTCACTCTTTCTTCATTTTCCTCTGAATAATCTCAAAGTTCCCATCATCTATCTCACAGATTCTTCTGCTTGACACATTCTGATATGCTATTTTTCATTTCATTCATTGTATTTTTCTACTTCAGAATTCATTTGGTCCTTTATGACTTCTATCTCTTTGTTAAAGTGCTCGTTTTATTCATGTTTTCTTGTTTCATCAACATTGTTTTTAGCTCGCTGAGCCTCCTTACAACAGTTATTTTTAACTCTTTCTCATGTAAATTACAGATCTCCATGTCTTTGGGATCAATTGAAGATTATCATAATCCTTTAGTAGTGTCATATTTTCTTAAAGTTTTGCTTTGTTGTCTTTGGAGTTGAAGAAGCAGTCACTTCCTTTAGTCTTCACAAACTGCTCCAGGAGAGAAATAACTTTAGTCATCCCTGCTAGAGATTCTGAGGCTTCCTCTGATTAGCCATGGGTAAGTCTGCTCCACAGTCTTTGCTCTCTTATGGCAGAATTCTTAAGCTTGTATGTCTTCTCTTGATTCTGCAATGCAGAAGGCTAGATGCTGACAACTCCCTTCTGCTTTCCCAAGAGTGGGGCTACAGCTCATGTTTGTGGTCTCTGGCCTGCAGATTCAGGCTGGCATTTTTTCTTCATGTTCACTAGCAGTCTGTTGCTCTCAGGAGTGCAGACAGGGAGCCGGCCCTAGGATGGTGTGTGTGTGAGGCACTGGTGCACTGCTGGTTCCCATGGGCCAGTCGGGGAGATCTGTGGGTAAGGCGTCCCCTGTGGGCTAGCTTCTTGATGGGACCATCAGTTAGGACTCGTGTGTGTGCTTGCATGCATGCTGTCGTGTCTGACTCTTTGCGACCCCATGGACTGCAGCCCGCCAGGCTCCTCTGTTCATGGAATTTTCCAGGCAAGAATACTGGGGTAGGCAGTTGCCATTTCCTACCCCAGGGGATCTTCCTGACCCAGGGACTGAACCTGCAACTCCTGCATTGGCAGGCAGGTTCTTTACCACTGTGCTACCTGGGAGGCCCCAGGAAGACCCTTGGAGAGCTTTAAAGGGTCACAGAGCCTCTCTGCTGTTCTCAAACCAACTTTTCACTTCCCTGCCATGCAGCTCATGAATCTGTGATCTGGAGGAGGCAGGAGAGAAATGGATCCTTTTGGCAGCTTCCCACACAGTTGGAGAAGCTGGGAACGAACTCACTCACGTTTTCCCATCCAGGAGAAACCACAGGCTGAGGAGGTCTCTCTTGGCCCTGAACTGTGCCACCTTGGGGGAAGCGTAATGAGGTTAAAATCAAACTCTTCCTCTTCAAAACCTATACTCACTCACTGCTCCTAAAGTGTGCTGAAAATGCTCCACTGGAAACGTAGACTTCCACAAAGGCGCTCTTGTCTGTGGGTGACTGTCTAAGACAGTACTTTCCAGGGGCTTCCACACTGCAGCGGGCTCACAGCCACTGCAGGGGCCAAGCCAGAACCTAGGTCTGCATGCCTATCAGCCAATGCATGGGCAGGAGTCCTACCAGGTGGCCTGGCGTGTAGTGTTGGCTCCCAAAGCTCTCACGAAGTCAGCTGTGTCTGCAGACGGATGCCAAATTGTCTGGGGTGGGTGACACACACAAGGGAAAACTTACTCAGCCAGGTTGATATCACTTCTGAAGTTGGCTGTCTTTTGTGAAGGCAACTAGAAGAAATGAGTTTTCAGTAGTCTCTTCTCAGTGGTCAGGTTTTCTCTCTCTCAGCTTTGTCCCTGTTCTTCAGGCACAGTTCTCCATTCTGAAGGCTAGAAGTTCAAGACCAAGGTGTTGGGAAGTTTGGTTTTTCCTGAGAACCACAGGGGAAGGCTCTGTTCTGGGCCTCTCTCTTTGACTCAGAGATGGCTGCCCTCTCACTTCCTCTCCATATGCTTTCCAAGTACTTGAAATTCCACATATTCTTAAAGCTAGCTAAAAAACATTGGTATTCCTTATCCTGGCAGTTTCAAGATATTAATTTCTTTAGCCACTGGAATTAGAGTGAACAAAAATGTAATTACAGCCAACTGATAAAGTCAATGTGTTGACTCCCTTGGGCACCTGCTCAGGGGATTGCCTCAGGGCCTCTGATGACCCAAACAGCTGTATTCTTTAGCCCCAGGCTAAAGTTGTTCAGGCTCCAAACAAGCCTTGCAAAGAATGGTAATAAAATGTTGTGAATACTTACTACTTTGCAAGTGATCTTTCTCTCTATGCTTCAAATACATGAGCAGACCTGTTTACTCTGGTTTTCATTCTTTTGGGAATACTTTTGGGTATGGTACTGGCACTGCTGTAACCTGGGTCTGTGCCTCTTCCTCACTGGAGTGTGAAAGTTTCTTGTCTTTCTCATCAGAGGACCTCTAATACCCCACACCGAGCCTGCTCCTCAGGAGGTTATGCATAACTAAACAAACAGGATAGTAAACTAAGACAGACTTTTTCCCTCTCTCCTTTTTCCTATGCCCCATGGGGAGATACACTGAGCTAATCAGAGGAAAGGCAGAGTGTGGCAAAAGGAGTATTTCTCTATAAATAAAAATACTAGAAGACAGATGTTACTGATGGTATTGAAATACTTACCATAATAAATACCCAGAAATACAACAATAAAAACATAAGTTTTAAAAGAACCGAAGTTTGCATGCATATATATCGACATAATTCATTTGAGAACCTCAGTGCTATTTATTTCTATTGCAGCTAGACACCAAATGCTCAGATATAAAACAAATGGTACACACTTTAAACACTTTTACAAAGGTGAAAATATAAAGGCGACTATGGATTCATGTTTGCAAACAATTTTACTTCAAATCTGTGAAAACCTAACAGTTTATCAGACTTTGACACAGCTATGTTAGAATTACAGTGAACAAAATTGGTGAAATCCTAATCAGTAGCCTATAGCAACTGATTACTCTAATTAAAACTAGTATAACCTTCAACTATTCTAAGTACCACTGCTACAAATTTCTATTTCTAAAAACTTTTATTTTGGGAGAACAAAACTGACCTTAATGCTATTTTGAGAAAGAGAATAAACATTAAATCTTCAATCTCAACTTTTAAAGCTTAGAGCTCTTTAAGTATTTCTGCTAATCTTAAACTACTTTTGGTTCAGTGCTAACTTTTGAAATATCTTAATCAGTGTGATTTAAGGTCTTTTTTTTCTTTTTGTCCAGATAGTACTCATGTTTTTTGTCTCTATACCAAAGCAGTAAGGCAAGAAAGGTTTTCCTTTTTCAGATCATATAATATCTGTCCATTTTAAAATTCAGGGACCGAAACCACTACAAACACTCCTACCAATAGAAAATTAAGGCTGCTATGGCTTTCCTTTATATTTAAACCATAACATAAGATTAGCAGTGTTATTGCCTACAAATGTTGAATTTAGCATTTAGGCTTAAGTCACAGGACATCAATATTGCCATTTCTGTGTTTCAATTTCAGTTAATAAAACATTGTTTTCACAATTACCTTTGATAAGTTTGAAGATGAAGTCAGAAAAACACTACACAAAAGCTGAAACTGGGTGACTGTGCTACAGGTAAACAATGCCTGAAGGGACAAGAGTGGTATTCTGGTATCTGGCTGGTATTGCTGCACTGTGCCCCCAGCCCCGCAGAGACGGGCAGGGCGCACTCCAGCCCCCATGACACAGGTCCGATGCCTTCAGTGCTCCAAAGGGCCTGGCCTGCTTAATTAGGCGAAACGGCTCTGCAAGAACTGCCAGGTGCCGGTTTGAAGCATATCATTCTCTGAGGTGAGCCCTTCTAGAAATCACATAACCTAGTCTACAAGAGAGTTTCTAAAATCCTTTCCTAGCATGAATGTGAACCAGGCTTTGCAGAGTACATCTCCCAGTGTTAGCACCATAGTTAAGCCTGAATTGAGGTAAAGATACACTCACACACTCTGGATAGAAATTACAACAGCAATTTTCAATGGAGTATTTACAGCAGTATTCTTTCTGATTACTAAAAAAGCTGTTTGAAAAACCACTTGATCCCAAGTGTGTGTGTGTGTGTGTGTGTGTAAAACACACACAAGTATATATTGAAATTGATAAATGACAAAGCTAGGTATAAGTGTAGTGAAACAACTCATTTTTGAAATTCAAACTATATCATTTTTGGCTTGATGAAGTCAAAGATTTTGATTAAATACTCTGAACCAATATCACAGAGCCGGTTTATCAAATGGAATGCCCAGAAATTGTTTCTCAGAGTATAGTTAAGCTTACTGTAGATACTACCCAATCAACATCCACTCCTTGCTCCATTTAATTAAAAAAAAAAAAGTTAAGTGGCTTCTCTCTTGCCCAACTATTTAGGTAGAAAAACCTCTCTGAGACTTGTATTTTCATTTACATAAAGGAATAGAGAGGAATGGGGAGAAAAGACCCTAAAACTTGATTAAAATTTTGAAGAGGTACACTATATTTCAGCAAATGAAAACCAAGTTTAGCTAAGGGATAACTGGACAAAAATGAACTAATAACTTTAAAAATTGCTTTTCCCTTCCCTTTAACGTTACTTAACATGTAAGAAAATAAGTCTTAAATTTCTTATTTTCTAGCTTTTGGGGCTATAATACAGACTGATTTTTCAAAGGAGAATAATTACAGTCCTTTATTACATTAGACAGACCCCTGGAGTCTGAGCCACACTGGACTTCGATCTCCAGGCAGAGCCGGCCCTGGTGCTCAGACAGGGGCACTGAGACCAACGCTTACGGCTCAGGCAGACGCTGACCGCTCCATGTGACCAGGATTCCTCAAAGACACCTGTCGGCAGTATTTTCATGTGACTCCGAGATTCAGGTAAGAACAGGAGTAACTGTCCCCTGGAGCCTACAGAAACATTTTAGGGAAACAGTTTAACATTTGTTCTCAACTTAAATATTTAGCTGAATACTGCAGATTGTTCTTCAGAAAACTCATGTAAATAGCCATTCTTCTTTTATAAAGCTGCTGGTGCCAACTGCACCTAACTGGTAATGTACATGGAGGCATAACCTAGCTATGTTCGCAAGGATACTGTTTAACATATAAGGTCTTTCAGCTCCCTGTCAGTCAGTTCATTCACTTCCATGATCTTCTCCAAGTGCTCCATATATCGGCTATGGTCCTGCAAAAAGTGAGGAATCCTCATGTTTTCAGTAACTGCCAATCCTTTTAAGCGATCCACATCTTCATAAGAGACCTGAAAAAAGGAAGATCGGTTAATTTTTAAATGTGACTACCAGTTAGATTTTGAAGGGCAATTTCTTCCTTTGGTCTTAATGAAGTCTGAAGTAGGTAACCTGTTTTTCAAATTAATACCTGGAAAATAAAACTTTACTGTGTTCAATGCATACCCTCACCACATTTTAAAAAGTATGTGATTTAACAATCTCTTGTGGCTATAGTTTGTCTAGAAATGAAACAACTAAACAAATCTCCTGCCTAAATCTAAAAGAATTGAGAAAATAGAATGTAAATGCTGTGTTAATACATTAGAAAAATCAGCACAATTGTATATTAAATTCTTTTTCCTATTTAGTTTGAGAAATACAATTTGTGTTTTGTTAAATTCTTTTGCTTTGAAATTTTTAAGTATTTTTTAAAATTTCACATCTCTTTGAAGCCAGTCTTTCACAGGTACTATATTAAGCTTGGGGGTGAAAATTTTAAGTACTATTATCCTCTGATCAGCACTCAATTATTTTACTGAATATTTATGTCACTAAGTGTAGTAGGTGATAGGAAATAGGTTTGGTGTTGATACTGAGGTAGTTTTATCTTCAACCATTCTGAGTTTAATGAGACTAATGCTGGGAAATAAGGTTCTCATTTTAAGAAAAAGGAGATACACACATGGAATGGAAAGGGTTGTAAAAGCACCTTGTGGTGTCTGATTTGAATTAAAATGTCCTTATGATTTAAAACAAATATACAGTTTGCTCATTGAAAAGATCCAGAAGTATCAGCACCCCAGAAGTGATGTACACGCCTTGTGCTAGGATGTTGTTGCCTAAATACCATTTCCCACTAAGAGGAATCAAGACTTCCTTGAAGAAATATCCAAGGTGAGCCCAGAATATTTTACTTTGCTGGGAAACATGTAGACAAGTTTTTAAAAACACAGGAGCAGTCATTGGAAGAGCGAAACATAACAGAATTCAAAGATCTCTATTTTGCTACTGCTACTACCAGTGTAAACTAATTTGGGCAAAAATCATCAAGAGATGTTAAAACCATTTCTAGAAAGGTTAGAGAATAGTACCTTTAAAGGTATCACCCCACAAATCACTTATTACTGCAGTGGTGAAAGGTACCTTTGCAGTGGAGAGACCTGGCAGTAACTAACTCACCCTGGTGACTAGGCACAGCGTCACTAATAACGGGACTAAGCTACCTGCTGCCTAGTGTGACACAGGGAGACACACACACGTGGTCCGTTTCAGCAGTATTTCCTGGCGAAAATGTGTAACCTGAGGCTGAACAATCTGATAGTCCAGATTCTAGGAATTCTCAAGGAAACTGTCCTAAATTCTTAAAAATGTCATAAAAAAGACTAGGGTGAGGGGGACTTTATAAATTAACAGTTTAAAGAGAACAACTAAATGCAAGACATAAATTTTGACTGGATTTGGGGTCATGAAAAAAGCTACAAGGGGCATTTTGGAGATGATCTGGAGAATATGAAGTGGACTTTCTTCAGGCATTATATGGAATCAATGATAAATTTCTTTAGAAAATCATATGGTCATGTCAGAGAATATCCTTGTTCTTGGGGGATCATGCCAACACATGAAGGGGAGTAGAGTTATACCTGCAGCTCACTTTAAAATATTTTAGAAAAATATGCATATAAAAATTAATGGTTCCAAATTTCCTTCTTTTTCTTACTGTCCACAAAGAAATACTGTATCTTGGTTCTGTGACAGAACCCCATTTCTTCCTTCTTGTTATCACATAAGGAATATGATTTTATTGCTAAGGAGTTTCAGCCTGAGACCTGGCTCCTCATGAACTGAGCTGGAGGAAACGCCGCTCTGGCGTGTCCGGGAGCTGTGTGCCGCTGCTCTCTCACCTTCCCCAGGGTGGTCAGGAGATGGAAGTCAATGGTTTCTCTGTAGCGGAGGATCTGCAGGATGCCGTCCAAGTACACCTGGTCTTTACTGAAACACCCTGGAGGAACCAAAGCAGTGTTCACTTTCTGCTGTTTAAAGACGTTAAGTAACTAGATACCAGCCCACTCACTTTACTAGAGGAATCAGTCCTGTGTATAACAAAAAAGGGTGGAGCAAAATTAGAAATCTAACTCTCGCCGTAACATAAAATGTGAGGTGCCAGGTCTTGAGAACTACCACAATTAAGTGCAGCTGAGTAGCTTCCCTTTAAGAATTCCTTTTCCCTGACTCCCCATCATCAAAACAGCATTTTCCCCTAAAGAAACACTAGTAATTTAAAATACATGATTCCTAATTATGCCACCCACCATCTGATCATAAACTTAACTCCCATGATACACTGAAGGCATCTGGGTGGGGAAGGCTGGGTAAGGTAAGCTGTAGAACAGTTAAGTCTCAAGGAGACACTCTGGAGACATGGGATTTCAGAAATCCCTTTGTTTTTTTTTAAAAAAAATAGTACCCTTTACTCTGTTAAAATTAACTGTAGATGATTTTGATACTACTCCTCCCCCCAATGAAACAAAAGACTAGAACTGAATTTGTCAAGAATATGAAATAGGTAATATGAAAATCAGGAATGAGATCTGAGCCTAGATAAAAAGTGGTATTCTACTTACAAGGAAAACCTTTCTCCCATCATGACATAACTTGTATAAATTTTTAAAAATTTTGCTCTAGGTTTAAATGGACTAGAAGGAACTAGAATTCTACCAAATGGAGAATCATATATTAAGAAATTATTGTTCAAGAGTTCCCAAGATGATGGACTAGGAAGACCCTAAGCATACCTCCTCTCAGAGGCATACCAAAATTACACAATTTACAGACCAAGTATCAATGAGAGAGACCAACCTACCAGAAAATATTTCTACAACAAAAGATACAATGAGGAACCACAGCTAGATGGGCAGGCGGAGAGAAATTGCAGTACAGGTGGGAGACCTAAGAATGGAAGACTAATGGCAGGTATAGAGACCCTTTACAAGGAGCAGGAGAATAAGCCAGACATCACCCTCCCCAGCCCCGGCGTCCTGTGTGGGGAAGACAAGGCCCCAGAATGTTTGGCTTTGAAGGTCAGAGGGGACTTACTCTGGAGAGATCCAGACACTGTGGAAAAGAAAGACCCCAATCTTAAATGAAAAGGTGCCCACAAAATTTCACATGCTCTGAGAGCTAGAGAAGGAGCAGTAATTTGAAAGGAGCCTGGTCAGAACTACTGTCAATCCTAAAAAATCTCCCAGAAAGGCAGAGGTCAGCCTAGGGACCCAGACACTGGTACAGCCACTTTGGGGAGTTGGTTCTACCATCTCAGAACTGGTGCTGTGAAGCATGGGTTTGGAATCCTCCCTGCAGCTTATAGCCTTGTGACCAGGTCTGGCCCACCCCACTCACCAGCCTGAAGGCACCAATGCTGGGTCATCTGGGACCAAGCGACAAGCCAGGTAGAAATAAATCCCAGTCACAGGCAGACATATACAAGCCCCAGGACAATGGCATTTTCCTATACCAAGACTCAGCCCAGCCAGCAGGTGAGACTAGTCCTAACACCTGCTGGACCTCAGCCACCAGCAGGACAACAGCAGCTTGAGACACTCTGGGCATCTTAGCCAGCTTTGCAGATCAGGTCCCACTTACCAGCGAGCCCACAAAAGTGTCAGGACACACAACAGACCAACTCCCAACTGTGTCAAAGACCCGTGAACCCACTGGGAGTTTCAGCTCCAACATCATACCCAACTGTGTCAGGAACCCACCCACATTGCTGGCTCAGCAATCTGACAAAGCTCAGAAATTCCAGGAACTAAATAAACAATTCTGCATACTACTGGTCACACATTAAATTAGAAAAAAACAAAAAGGAGTAAACTTACATCTGAATATAAATAAACAAGTAGATGCACAGTGAAATGTAAATCGACTATATTCACAAGCACTTAGGAGTTAAAGGATACCTGGCGTCCACAAGTGTCCCAGAGTAGGTATCAGAAATGGAATACAGAACAGGGGCGATTTCCCAGAAGCCAGTATCAAGAGGTCAATTTCCATCACACCTTCTTATACACAACAACGTGTTCCAGAAAATGCAGACGATAACGCTCCTTACTGGAGAACTGCAAATCGAAACGACAAGGTGTGTCCCCCTAGCAGTAGCTGAATGGACATCACCAAATATCTGCACAGGATAAATGCTAGAGAGGGGCATCCTTGGAGTGGCAGGGAATGGAAACTGGTAACAGACACTGCAGAACAGGCTGGAGGTTATCTCAGGGAAAGAGAGAGTCACCTGATAGTCAAGCAGCAGCACTCCTGGCCAGTACAGGGACAAAACCCCGTGCTTCGCAAAGCTTAAAGGCACACGCAGCCCACCCTTGACTGCCACACGGCTTACAGCAGCCAGGATAGAAAAGCCACAAAACTGTCCAGCAAAAGAGGCAGGCATACAGAAGCTTAGATACAAACACACAAGCGTATACTTCTCATGAACAAGAAATGGAATAAGACCACACGACTGGAACTGCAGAACATTATACTGCATGACCCAAATCAGAGAAACACACATGTTCTATAACACTTAGAGTTGGAAACTAAAATTTAGCAAAAAAAAAAAAAAAAAAGAAAAAAAAGTTTGAGAGATTCACAGAAGAGACTCAGAGAAAAAACAAAACCATATAGTGCCCCCGAGAGAAGGTACATGAGCAGGGAATTTCATTAGGTCATTAGGATTTAACAGGGACCCATTTATACATTTGAATAGATCATTGAAAAGGACCCAGTGTATAGCACAGGCTTTCCTGGTGGCTCAGATGGTAAAGAATCCGCCTGAAATGCAGGAGACCTGGGTTTGATCCCTGGTTCAGGAAGATCCCCTGGAGGAGGACATAGCAACCCACTCCAGTATTCTTGCCTGGAAAATCCCATGGATAGAGGAACCTGGTGGGCTACAATCCATGGGGTCACAAAGAGTCGGGCAAGACTGAGCGAGTAAGCAGTGTATAGCACAGAAAACTAGACCCAAAATCTTAACTATGGGGAAAGAAGCCTAAAAAGAGTAGATCTCTATCTGAAACTGAACCATGTGGGTGCACAGTAAAATAAAACACCACTGTAAATAAGCTGTATTTCAGTATCAACTAAAACTTAAAAGGCCTACCCTCGTCCAGGGGTTCCTTGCAGTCTGGTGATTACACATCCCCAAGGTCAGAGCAGGCCTGTGTGCCAGGGTTGGCAGAGGGCTGAAGGAGATGCGAAGGCTGTGCCAGAAAATTACCTTGCTTGGAGCTGCAGTGCCTGATCCTCCTGAGATGAGACCATCTCCAGATCCAGTGGGCACATCCCACAGCCAACTGTTGGCTATGCCCACCAAGAGAGGTGGACTCTGTGGGCCAGATGAGCTCTGAGAGGCACCTGGCCGCCTCCTCTGCTGATGGCTTCCCTATCTCTAGCCTCCTTCATTAGAGATGCCCGAAGTATGGACACACCACCCTGCACAGAGACCTCCGAGGGCTTGGCTTGCCCCTGGGCCAAAAGGAGAAGGGCGAGGAAGGACACACACAAGCCCCGGGCTGTGTATTTGGCCACATTCCACATTGGCAACCCAGGGCGGAAACAAACTAGCAGAATGACTGGATGCCGAGACTCAGACATGAAGAAAGCCTGCCGCCTGGTGGCTGTTTCTTGTAACTACACCGTTAATACAGGCGCTGAGGAGTACACCATGTATGCATGCAAGGACTGTGAGACGGGCAAGCACACCTGCCACCCAGAGATGTCCCGGCGAAGGTATGAGAGACGGAATTCATAGGAGGGCAGACTTCCCAGAAGCCAATTTCAAGAGGTCAATTTTCAACACACCCTCTTATACATAAAAACTGTCCCACCAAAATACACACGTGTCACTCCTTAGTGGAGAACTGCACATCTAAAGAACAAAGACCCGGATCCCCTGGCAGTCAACAGAATGGCCATCACTGGATGATTACACACGATTGATGCTGGAAAGGGACCCTGACAAACAGGCCCCTCCTACGATGTGGCAGGGAATGGACACTGCTAACAGACATCAGCAGAACAGGATGGAGGTTTCTTAGGGAAAGAAATACAGAGTCACCTGATAATGAAGCAGCTGCACTCCTGGTTGGGAAAGGGACAAAAGCGTGATGCGTGAAGGCCCGCGCGCCCCACCCTTGACTGCGGCACCGTTTACAGCAGCCAGGACAGAAAAGCAACAGAAATGTCCGTCACGAGCAGCTGGGATATAGAAGCTCAGGTACAAACACACAAGGGAATATTACCCCTCCCAAGAAAGAAACAGAATAATGCCATTTGGGGGACACATGGCTGGACCAGCAGAACATTATACTGCGTGAACACAACCAGATGAAAATAATAATAATAATGTATGATAACACTTAAGAGGTGAAAATTCAGATTTATCAAGAGCAGCTTTACCATACAAAAGAGACTTACAGAGAAAAAAAAAACATATGATGCCCCAAAAGAGAAGGTGCAGGAGCAGGGAATTCCATTAGGTTATTAGGATGAACAGGTTCCCAGTTATAGATCTGAAATATATCCTCAAAGAGGACCTAGTGCATGGCACAGGGAACCAGACTCCAAACCCTAACAAATCTGTGGAAAAGAAGCCTTTAAAGGGTAGATCTTTACCTGAAACTGAACCATGTGGGTGCACAGGGAGATAAACATGACACTGTAAATTAACTATACTTCAGTATAAGCTAAAATTTTTAAAAAAGAGCCTACCCTCTTCCATGGGATCCTCGGGGTCCAGGTGAATACACATCCACATGGTCAGAACAGGCTTGTGTCCGAAGGCAGGGCTGGCAGAGGGCTGAAGGAGATGCGAAGGCTGTGCCAGAAAATGAACTTGCTTGGAGCTGTAGGGCCTGGTCCTCTTTGATTGGGACCACAATCTCCAGATCCAGCAGGCACATCCCATAGCCTATTTCTGCCCAGTGCCCACCAAGGCGGGTGGACCCTGTAGACCGGAAGAGCTCTGAAAAGTCACCCGGTCCTCCTCCTCTTCTGCTGATGGCTTCCCTATCTCTAGCCTCCTTAGAGTTGCCTCAAGTATGGTTAACACGACCCTGCACAGAGATCTTCGAGGACTTGGCATTCACTAGGGCCAGTAGGTGAAGGGAGAGGAAAGAAACACAAGCCCTGAGTTGTGTGTTCTGCCACATTCCACGCTCATTCACAACCCAGGGGAAAAAACACAAACTTTCATAA
Organism: Dama dama; assembly: GCF_033118175.1. Taxonomy (NCBI): domain Eukaryota; kingdom Metazoa; phylum Chordata; class Mammalia; order Artiodactyla; family Cervidae; genus Dama; species Dama dama. Next base: position 58,121,815 of record NC_083698.1, on the reverse strand, counting down.
TGACTGTTTCTTAATGACTGTTCCTTAATGTTTCTTAATGACTGAGTCACAGACTGGGTCACAGACTCAGGCATGAAGAAAGCCTGCCGCCTGTTTCTTGTAACTACACCATTAATACAGGCGCTGAGGAGTACACCATGTATGCATACAAGGACTGTGAGACGGGCAAGCACACCTGCCACCCAGAGACGTCTGGGCGAAGGTATGAGAAATGGAATTCATAGGAGGGCAGACTTCCCAGAAGCCAATTTCAAGAGGTCAATTTTCAACACACCCTCTTATACATAAAAACTGTCCCACCAAAATACACACGTGTCACTCCTTAGTGGAGAACTGCACATCTAAAGAACAAAGACCCGGATCCCCTGGCAGTCAACAGAATGGCCATCACTGGATGATTACACACGATTGATGCCGGAAAGGGACCCTGACAAACAGGCCCCTCCTACGATGTGGCAGGGAATGGACACTGCTAACAGACATCAGCAGAACAGGATGGAGGTTTCTTAGGGAAAGAAATACAGAGTCACCTGATAATGAAGCAGCTGCACTCCTGGTTGGGAAAGGGACAAAAGCGCGATGCGTGAAGGCCCGCGCGCCCCACCCTTGACTGCGGCACCGTTTACAGCAGCCAGGACAGAAAAGCAACAGAAATGTCCGTCACGAGCAGCTGGGATATAGAAGCTCAGGTACAAACACACAAGGGAATATTACCCCTCCCAAGAAAGAAACAGAATAATGCCATTTGGGGGACACATGGCTGGACCAGCAGAACATTATACTGCGTGAACACAACCAGATGAAAATAATAATAATAATGTATGATAACACTTAAGAGGTGAAAATTCAGATTTATCAAGAGCAGCTTTACCATACAAAAGAGACTTACAGAGAAAAAAAAAACATATGATGCCCCAAAAGAGAAGGTGCAGGAGCAGGGAATTCCATTAGGTTATTAGGATGAACAGGTTCCCAGTTATAGATCTGAAATATATCCTCAAAGAGGACCTAGTGCATGGCACAGGGAACCAGACTCCAAACCCTAACAAATCTGTGGAAAAGAAGCCTTTAAAGGGTAGATCTTTACCTGAAACTGAACCATGTGGGTGCACAGGGAGATAAACATGACACTGTAAATTAACTATACTTCAGTATAAGCTAAAATTTTTAAAAAAGAGCCTACCCTCTTCCATGGGATCCTCGGGGTCCAGGTGAATACACATCCACATGGTCAGAACAGGCTTGTGTCCGAAGGCAGGGCTGGCAGAGGGCTGAAGGAGATGCGAAGGCTGTGCCAGAAAATGAACTTGCTTGGAGCTGTAGGGCCTGGTCCTCTTTGATTGGGACCACAATCTCCAGATCCAGCAGGCACATCCCATAGCCTATTTCTGCCCAGTGCCCACCAAGGCGGGTGGACCCTGTAGACCGGAAGAGCTCTGAAAAGTCACCCGGTCCTCCTCCTCTTCTGCTGATGGCTTCCCTATCTCTAGCCTCCTTAGAGTTGCCTCAAGTATGGTTAACACGACCCTGCACAGAGATCTTCGAGGACTTGGCATTCACTAGGGCCAGTAGGTGAAGGGAGAGGAAAGAAACACAAGCCCTGAGTTGTGTGTTCTGCCACATTCCACGCTCATTCACAACCCAGGGGAAAAAACACAAACTTTCATAATGACTGTTTCTTAATGACTGTTCCTTAATGTTTCTTAATGACTGAGTCACAGACTGGGTCACAGACTCAGGCATGAAGAAAGCCTGCCGCCTGTTTCTTGTAACTACACCATTAATACAGGCGCTGAGGAGTACACCATGTATGCATACAAGGACTGTGAGACGGGCAAGCACACCTGCCACCCAGAGACGTCTGGGCGAAGGTATGAGAAATGGAATTCATAGGAGGGCAGACTTCCCAGAAGCCAATTTCAAGAGGTCAATTTTCAACACACCCTCTTATACATAAAAACTGTCCCACCAAAATACACACGTGTCACTCCTTAGTGGAGGACTGCAAATCAAAAGGACAAAGACCTGGATCCCCTGGCAGTCAACAGAATGGCCGTCACCGGATGATTACACACGATTGATGCCAGAGAGGGACCTCGACAAACAGACCCCTCCTACGATGTGGTGGGGAATGGATACTGCTAACAGACATCAGCAGAACAGGACGGAGGTTTCTCAGGGAAAGAAATATAGACTCACCTGATAATCAATCAACTGCACCCTGGCTAGTAAAAGGACAAAATCCCAGTGCATAAAGACGCACACACCACACTCTTGACTGCGGCACAGTTTACAGCAGCCAGGACAGAAAAGCAACAGAAATGTCCATCATGAGAGGCAGGGACATAGAAGCTTAGGTACAAACACACAAAAGAATATTACTCCTCCCAAATAAGAAATGGAATAATGCCATTTGGGGACACATGGCTGGACCAGCAGAACATTATACTGTGTGAACGCAACCAGATGAGGAAAAAATACTGTAAGGTAACACTTATAGGTGAAAATTCAGATTTATGAAGACAAGAGCAGCTTTGAAAACAAGAGATACTACAGAGAAAAAAAAACACCATATGGTGCCCCAAAGGAGAAGGTGCAGGAGCAGGACATTCCATTAGGTCATTGGGATTAACAGGTACCCAGTCACAGATGTGAAATATATCCTCAAAGAGGACCTAGTACACGGCACAGGGAACTAAAGCCTAACAAATCTGTGGAAAAGAAGCCTAAAAAGAGTAGATCTCTATCTATCTGAATCTGAATCATGTGGGTGCACAGAGAAAATAAACATGACACTGTAAATAAGCTATACTTCAATATAAACTAAAAATTAAATAATAAAAAAACCATGCCTACCCTCTTCCACAGGATGTTCATGGTCCCGGTGGATACACAGCCAACTTGGTCAGAACAGGCTTGTGTCTGAAGGCAGGGCTGGCAGAGGGCTGAAGGAGATGGGAAGGCTGTGCCAGCAAATGACCTTGCTTGGAGCTGTAGGGCCTGGTCCTCTTTGAATGGGACCACAATCTCCAGATCCAGCAGGCACATCCCACAGCCTATTTTTGCCCAGTGCCCACCAAGGCAGGTGGACTCCGCGGACTGGAAGAGCTCTGAAAATCCGCCCGGTCTCCTCCTCTTCTGCTGACGGCTTCCCTATCTCGAGCCTCCTTCCTTAGAGCTGCCCCAAGTGCGGCTCACACCAACATGCACAGGCATCTTCGCGGGTTTGGATTCACCCGGGGCAGCAGAAGGGAGAAGAAAGAAACACAGACAAGCCCTGGGCTCTGTGTTTTGCCCCATTCCACTCGTTCACAACCCAGGGAGGGGGGGAAACACCTTGCAGAATGACTCTGGATGCCTGCGTCTGAAGAAAGCCTGCCCCGGTGGCCATTTCTCATAACTACACCCGTAAAACAGGCACTGAGGAGTACACCATGTATGCAAGGACCATGAGGCAGGAAAGCACACCTGCCATCCAGAAATGTCCTGGCACAGGTATGAGAATGGAATTCATAGGAGGGCAGGCTTCCAAGAAGCCAATTTCAAGAGGTGTATTTTCATCACACCCTCTTATACACAAAAAAAGTTTCCCAGGAAAACACACACCATATTGCTCCTTACCAGAAAACTGCAAATCAAAAGAAGTGTATTCCCTTACTGTCAACAAAATTCCCATCACTGAACGACTACACATGATAGGTGATGGAGAGGGGCCTGCACAAAAAAGAACTCTCATACAATGTGTCAGGAAATGGAGACTGCTAACAGACATCAGCAGAACAGGATGGAGGTTTCTCAGGGAAAGAAATATAGTCACCTGATAATTGAACAATTGTACTCCTGGATGGTAAGGGACAAAACCACCATGCATAAAGATACATGTGCCCCACCCTTGACTGCCGCACAGTTTAAAACAGCCCGGATGGAAAAGCAACAAAAATGTTCATCACTAGAGGCAGGGATATAGAAGCTTAGGTACAAACACACAAAGGAATACTACTACTACTGAAAAAACAATGGAATAATTCCATTTGGGGACATATGGCTGGACCTGCAGAACATATACTGTGTGAACAAATCAGAGAAAAACATATTCTATGATAACACTTAGAGGTGAAAAGTAAGATTTAGCCAAAAAAAAAAAAAAAAAGAGCTTGAGAGTACATAAGAGGCTCACAAAGAAAAAAAAGTCCATGTGATGCCCAAAAAGAGAAGGTGCAGGAGCAAGGAATTCCATTAAGTCATTGGAATTAACAGGTACCTGTTTACACACTTGAAACAGATCAATACAAAGGACCCGGTGTATAGCACAGGGAACAGGATGAAAAAACACTGCCAACTCTAGGGGAAAAGAAGCCTAGGAAGAGCTGATCTCTATCTTTCTGATACTGAGCCACGTGTGTGCACAGTTAAAATCAGTGCGACACTGTGAATCATTTATACTACAGTATCAACAAAAACTTAAGATTAAAAAGACAATGCCTGCCCTCTTCCACGGCATCCACACGGTGAGAGCAGGCCTTTGTCCCAAGCCAGGGCTGGCAGAGGGCTGAAGGATCTGGGAAGGCTATGCCAGCAAGTGAGCTTGCCTTGGACGTGTAGTGCCTGTTCCCTTTGGATGGGAGCACAATCTCCAGATCCAGCAGGCACGTCCCACAGCCAAAGGTGCCTAGTGCCGCAAAGCAAGGTAGACTCTGTGGACTGGAAAAGCTTTGAAAAGTCCCCTTGTCCCACGTCTCCTGGAGGTGGCTTCTCTATCTCTAGCCTCCTGCCTTAGAGTCACCCCAGGTATGCACCACAACATCGTGCGCAGAGCTCCTGGAGCAGTTTGGATGTGCTACGGCTGAAGAAGTTAAAGGGAAGGCAGGCAGAGGACGCCTGGGCTGTGTGGCGTCATACTGCATCCTCATTCGGTTGGGTTCTATGTGGCCTCAGCAGCGTCCGAGTCCTTGCGACCTTATGGACTCTAGCCCGCTAAGCTCCTCTGTCCTTGGGATTCTCCAGGCAAGCATACTGGAGCGGGTTACACTGCCCTTCTCCAGGGTATCTCTACTCTCACTTATGACCCAGGAAAAGTAAGTTTCAGAAGGCTCTAGTTTCTTGAGTCACAGACTTGGGCATCAATAAAGCCTGACGCCATGTGGCTGTTTCTTATAACTACACCTTTAAAAAGGCACAAAAGAGCACATCATATTCAGAAAGATTGGGAGCTGGTGAAAGATACCTGCCTTCAACACATGTGCTGGGGTAGTTGAGAAATGTAATTTATAAGAAAGCAGACTTACGTAGCCAATTTCAAGAGGTATATGTTCATCTCGCAGTTTTAAACACAAAATTGGCAGAAGATAATATGCTCTATTTGGGTTGCTATTGGAGAATTGTAGATCAAAAGGACAACTAGATATATCCCCTGGCAGTACTCAGAATGGCCACCACCACAGAGTCTTCAAAGAATAAAAGCTGGAGAGGGACACTGAGAAAAAGGAACCCTCCTACCCTGTTAAAAGCAATGGAATCCTGAAGCAGCCACGCTGCAGAAACAAATGGAGGTTACTTGAATACTAAAAATAGGGGCACCCTATGATCCATCAATCTCACTCCTTGGCAAATATCTGGCAGAAACCCTGGTCTAAAATGATAATGGTAGCCAAGTGTTGATCATAGTGCTCTTTACAATGACAAACGTTAAGTTTTCATCGTTGTTTAGTTCCTAAGTCGTGTCCAACTCTTATGATCCATGCACTACATGCAAGTAACCTAAATATCCACTGACAGAGAAGGTATAAGGAAGATGCTGTACATATTTCCAAAGGAATCTTATTCAGGCATTGAAAAGGATGAAATAATACCACTGGCACCAACTTGAATGGACGTGAAGATTGTCATACAGAGTGAAGTAAGTCAAACAGAGAAAGAGAACTATCATCTGAAGTTGCTTACATGAATCTAAGTAAGATTGATAGAGATGACATAATTCATTGAAGTAGAAAGAGATTCACAGACTTAGAAAACCCACATATGGTTACTGAATTGTAAAGGTGGAGGGCAAGGATAAATTAGGAGTTTGGGATTGACATATATAACCTACATTATTAAAAACAGATAACCAAGACGGACCTCCTGTATAGCACAGCGATTGTGCCAATATTCTCTAATAATCTGGGGGAGAAAACCTGAGAAACTATGGATACATGCATATGTATAAAGGAACCATTTTGCTTCATATCTGGAACTAACAACATTGTTTATCAACCATACTTCAAATAAAAACTAAAAGAAACAAATAGGACCTAAATAAAATGAAACTTTCTGCACTCCTGAAGAAACCAAAACAAAAGGAAAGATCACCTACCCAATGGGAGAAAAGATCTGCAAAGGATCAACCAAAAAGAGATTAATCTTTAAAATATACAAAGAGTTCGTGCAGTTCAGGATCAATAAAAGCAAACAATGCATTCAAATCACAGGCAGAAGACCTCAACAGACATTTCTCCAGAGAACACATGCAGAACTAAGAGGCATGTGGATATGCTCAACATCACTAATTACCAGAGGAATGCAAATCAAAACTACAATGAGATATCATCTCTCATCAGTCACAACTGCTATCATCAAAACATCTATGAACAATAAAAGCTGGAGTGGGTATGGAAAAAACTGAACCCTAACTATTGCTGGGCATGTAAACTGGTACAGCCAGTACAGAGAACACCATGCAGGCTCCCTAAGAACTAAAAACGGAAATACCACATGCTCCAGCAATCCCACTCCTGGCACGTCTGCCTCAAGCCACCGTTCAGAACATACAGGCAGCCCATTGTGTTTTCAGCACTGTTTACAGTAACTGACATGGAAGAAACCTATTTTTCCATCAATAGAATAAGGGGTAAAGAAGATCTGATACACATGCCAAATGGAATAGTACTCAGCCATAGAAAAGAATGAAAGAATGCCATTGGCAGCAATATGAATGGACCTGGAGATTCTCATACTAAGTGAAGTCAGTCGAACAGGGAAAGACGAATATCACTGGAAATTACTAACATGCAGACTCTAAAAAAAATGATACAAATGAAATTATTTACAAAACAAAAACAGACTCACAAACTTAGAAAACAAACTTAGGGTTATTACCAAAGGGGAAAGATGGAGGGCAGGGACAAATTGGGAGTTAGAGACTTATAATACATTATGATACTGACAACAGATAGCCAAGAAGGACCTGCTCTATAGCACTGAACTCTGCTCAATAGTCTCTAAAAACTGAAATGGGAGAATTTGAGAAAGAAGAGATACATATACACGTGTAACTGAATCAATTTACTGTCTACCTGAACTAACAGAACATTGTTAAATCTACTCCAAATTAAAATGAAAATTGAAAGAAACAAATAAGATCTAATTATTCTCAAAGGCTTTTGCACAGGTAAGGAAACCATGAACAAAAGACAACCCACACAACAGGAGAAAATATTTGCGAAGATTAATCTTGAAAATATACAAAGAGTTCACGCAGTTCAATATAAAACAAAACAAACACCACAATCTAAGAATGGGCAGAAGACCTTAACAGACGTTTCCCCAAAGAAAACACACAGATGGCCACAAGGCACGTGGAGAGATTCTCCACACTGCTAATCATCAGAGAAATTCAAATCAAAACTACATCAGGTATCACCTCACATCAACGCAAATGGTCATGATAAAAAATCTACTAGACATGGGATCTAGAGCGATTTCCTGTATATAAAAAATAAAAGAGCTGAACTAAACTAAAAAAATCTATAAACAATAAATACTTGAGAGGATGTTGAGAAAAGTAAATTGACAGCAAAAAGTAAATTATGGAGGACATTATGGAAATGCCTCAAAAAAATTAAAACTAGAGCTACCATATGATCCAGCAATGCCACTCCAGGGCATATATCTGGTGAAACTATGGGTAAAGTATACGTGTACCCCAATGTTCACTGCAGTGCTAATTTATAATAATGGAAGAAACCAATACGTCTACTGACAGAGGAATGAATAAAGCAGATGTACATGTATACAATGGTATATATATCACTCAGCCATTAAAAAGAAGCCAATTGCAGCAATATGGATAGATCAGGAGATTATCATCCTTAGTGAAGACAGAGAAAGACAAAGATCTGATATCGCTTATATAGTACATAAAAAAAATGATACAAATCAAGTTTGCATCTGTTTGCAAAACAGAAACAATCACAGACTTAGAATACAAACTTATGGTCACCAAAGGAGAACGGTAGAGGGCAAGGATAAACTGGTTGTTTGGGATTAACATGTCCACACTGTTATATTTGAAACAGATAACCAGTAAGGACCTGCTGTATAGAAAAGGGAACTGTGGTAAAATTCTGTAGTAACCTAAATGGGTGATGCACTTGGAAAAGAATAAATATATGTATATGTGTAACTGAACAACTTCACTGTACACGTTCAACTAACACAACACTGTTCATCACAACACTGTTCATCAACTGTGTGCGTGTATGTGCTCAGGTATTCAGTCACATCCAGCTCTTTGTGACCCTAATGCGCTGTGGCCCACCAGGCTCCTCTGTATACTCCAATATAAAATAAATCTTAAAAAATAAATTAGAAAAAGCCAAAAACATTAGTATGACAAGAAACAAAAAGCAAAGTGTCCAAGATGTCTCCCTATTATAAGAGGTTAAAGAGACACTGCTGCTAAACGTAATGCATGAACAGTGATTAGATCTAGATTTTTTTCAACACCTGTAAAGACATTTTTGGAAGAGTTGGGAATATTTAAATACGGTATATGGAAGAGTTGATACTGCTGAATTAAAATTCACTTTCTTAAGTGTGATAATGATACTGTTTTAAGTAGAAGAGAATGTTTTTAGTCTCAGGAGATGCATACTTAAGTTCTTAAGGAATGAAATGTCAAGTGTACAATCTGCTTTTAAAAATTTATAGAGAGGACTTCTCTTGGTGGTCCAGTGGTTAAGAATTTTCCTGCCAATGCAGAGAACATGGATTCGATCCTTGGTGCAGGGGAGATCCCACATGCCATGGAACAACTATGCCCATGAGCCACAACTACTGAAGCCAGTGTGCCTAGAGCCTGTGTGCCACAACGAGAGAGGCCACCCCAGTGAGAAGCCCACACATCACAACTAGAGAGGGGCCCTCACTCGCTGCAACTAGAGAAAAGCCACAAGGATGACCTGGTGTTGTAGCCAAAACAAACCAATGAATAAATAATTTTTTAAAAAGTCACAAAGAGGGGACTTCCCTTTTTGTCCAGTGGTTAAGACTTCATCTTTCAATGAAGGGAGTGTGGGCCCAATCCGTGGGCAGGTAGCTAAGACCTCTCATGTGTCTCTTGCCAAAACTCCAAAAACATAAAAAAACAGATGCAATATTGTAACAAATTAAATAAAGACTTAAAAAATGGCCCACATTAAAAAATAAAACAACTTTAAAAACAAAGTCAGAGAGAATAGCATCAAGAAAGTGAAAAGACATACTACAGGAGAAAATATTTCATTATTTGGTAAGAGATTTGTATCTATACTATACAAAAAAACTCTTACCTCAATAATAAAGACAAACAAAGCAATTAAAACTGGGCAAATGATCTAAACAGTTCTCCAAAGAAAATACATGAATAGTCGATAATCACATGACAAAATACAAAGTATCATCAGCAACCTGAAAAACCACGAGTTAACCACTTTATACCCACTAGGATGGCTATAATAGTAATTAAAACATGAAGATGGTAGGTGTTTTGGAGGACATGATGTAATAGAATTCCTCATGCACTGTGGTGGGACAGTAAAATGGTGCACTTTGGAAACACCGGCAGCTCCTCAAAAGGTTGGGCACAGAGCTACCTATAAGCCCCAAATTCCACTCCTAAGTATACACTCAGGAGAATTAGCAACATAAGCTTGTACACAAATATTCATAATAGCCAAAAAGTGGAAACAACCAAAATGCCCATTAACTTGTGAAAGAATAAATAAAATGTAGCATATGCATGCACTGGGACATTATTCAGCAATAAAAAGGACTGGTGATACATGCTACAATATGAATGAACTTTAAAAAGACGCTAAGTGAAAGAAACCAGCCACAAAGGATCACATGTGATTCCACTTACATGAAACATCCAAAACAGGCAAAACTAATAGAAGTAGATTAATGGTTATTTATCACTGGGAACAATGGGGAAAGAGAATAGGGAATGCCTGCTAATAGGGTAAGTTTCTTTTGGGGTGATGAAATGTTCTGGAATTAGACAGTGGTATTGTCTGCACAACTCTATGAACACTATAAACACCACTGAACTGTATATTTAAAATGGATAAACTATGTATCTCAATAATACTAAAAAGCAAAAATGGAAAAACGTTAACAACTAGTGAATCCAGAGGAAGGGTATTGTAAGTGTTCAGTCCATCATTATTTCCCAATTTCTGTAGGTTTGAAATTTTTCTTAAGAGATGAGCAAAATAATGCTAACAAAATGTGGTTTGGGAAAATCAGCACTGACCTCAAGTAACAAAGGTTTAATTTTTCAAAGGTGAGTGGATTCAATGATGGGAAGAGCAGGAAGTGACCAAAATCAATAGACAGTTACCCAATAAATCACAAAATCTACAGTTAAGGCAAACTCACCTGGTTGAGAGGTATCAGTCCATCCCCTCTTTGCTCGTACACAATAATCCCATCTCGTATTGGGGTCCTTGACAAACTTTCCAATATCTCTGAATAGTTCACAAAAAGACATCTGGCTGGCGCGATAAACAGTGTAGTAGAGGAGGGCAGCCCTCCACAAAAAGGGGTCTTTTCTAAACAGGACACTGTGAATACTTGCCAATCCTTCCTCTGTGGGGTTGTTTGGCTTTAGTTCAAGTTTTTTACGGCCAGTCCAACTGTTCCATGGCTGCTGAAGGTTGTTAATACCTCGAAAATAATGTGTGCCTATGGAGAAGAAAAGGCACATGAAAAGCAAGAAGTGCATTCTCATTTTAATTTGTCTCCAAGAAAAAATTCTATCAACAGTTCTAAAACCAAATTGATGGTACCTAACAAATCAAAGCAGAAAATGGCCTGACCCTAATGCCTTTGGGTTTAACCGAGTACACTGCCTTCAGAAGGATTGTATTTCTCATTAGAAGAGGTATAACTTTTAAGGCAATTTATTTTCTTTCTAAGAGAAGAATTATAGACTTGATATTTTAAAGAATCTCAGAGGTCACTTAATTCCATTCCCTCAGTTGAAGGTGGGTGAACTGGCAGATGCGTTACCGTCTGAGCCACCAGGGAAGCCTGAAATGAAATCCAGAGGAGTTAAATGACTCTCCATTTGCATAATACCCTAAAAAATTTAATTTGAAATGAGACACTAATATTTTCACTTTCAGTTCAAGTGACACCTAACAATTTCATCACTTTTTGCCAAATATTACTAAGAAAAAAAATTTATAAAAAAACAGGTGCTTGAGGTAATTTGTTATTACAGCTGAATAAATGGAGAAGGGCGGTCACCTACCTATTTCATGCCTCAGCATTCCTTCCAGCCAGTGCTCTCGTGCAGTGGAAACATTGATGGTCAGCGTCGGACATCCATTTACTACTGTCATGGAAGCTCGGGAAAGCAGGTCCTCAGTGAGATGAACTACAATCTAAGAAGCACAAGTTAAAATACACACACACACAAAGACGAAACAAAGAAGGCAGGGGGAGAAAGTTTTCACAGACAATAACAGACCCATAAACTAACACCTTTTTCTTTTGTTTATACCAAGAAACCAAGAAGCTGAAATGCAGAATCAATCACTTTGACCCTTGGAATTTTGAGCTTTTGGAAACTCAAGAACCTTTACTAGATTGAAAGAAAAGTAGACAGCTATGCAGAGGAAGGCACAGAGAATTGAAATTGTGCCTCTGCTCTGCTCTGAAATATAGTCCCTGGGATGAAATGATGCAAAGGAAGGTGCAGGAGCCAGAGTCCTTGTCACTGCTAGGTCAAAGCTTATTTTGAGACTGAACACTAGGAACTGGCCATTAATAAGAAAAGCCACTGTGGCAAATCTCTTCCTTAATAAGTTTCATAAACCAATTCATATACTCCCACAAGCTACACAAAAATGGTAATAAGAGGAAAAATAGAAAAAACTGAACACACAATTCAATGCAACAAAAACTTAAACTTGTATTTAAGTAGAAATCTGGATGACTTATTTAATGAGTAAAATAATGCTGGGAAAACAAAACCCGCAGGAAAAAAAAAAAAAACCATGTAGCACTCACTGAAAGTTAAAATGTTCAGTCAACTCATCATATTCACTCATGATTTCATACCTCACCCATGCAGCCTTCTTTCACCATGTACTTCCTAACATGACTCCAGATTCGCGTTTTAGATAGCAGGCTACCACCAGTGGCCTGTTCAAATTTTTCATAACTTCCATACTTTTGTAAAGTCAGTTCCATAATATTGATGGACTGTAAAAGAAACAGAGATAAAGAAAGTAAACTGTCTCTAATTACTCTGATGTGAGTAATGAGCTATATGCTTGTCATGACCTGTTCTGTGTTTACTGATTTACAAATTAAATTGTAGCTAAGGTAACACATTTTTGTAATCCTAAAGAGTTTTCACTCATTTTCACACGTTTTTACAAAACACTTATGTACATACTTCTTAGCACGGGATAAAGGGGCTCAAGCACTGCACATGTCAACATCTAACAGGCTGAGCTCTCCGTTTCTCTTAGGCTTCTCTAAGACCATCTGGTGGTTTTGCAGAACTCAGAAGGTATGTCTCCAGACTAATTGCTAGTATGTAATTACCACTTGGATAGAAAAAAAATATTTCCAATTTTTAAGAACACACAAAAGAATCAACCATTCTTCTGTGATGATCCTATAGAACTTGATGTTTTCCTTTGGCAGAAAACACAGTCTCAGCATTATTAAAAATACTTTTTATCTTTCATTCAGGGCAGGGTACTATCTACTTTTCATTCTTCATAAATTTTCACATGAAAAGAATATGAATGTTGAGATCTTTTTCTGTAAACAGAAATATACAGAAAGAAAGACTAAAACTAAGAAAACTGGTAAAAAATCACAGATGATCAGCATCTACGGGAAAGCCACCAGAAAGGTAAACATAAGAATGGAAAATGCTATTGAAAGATCTTCTGGAAAAAAACATCTAGAAAATTCACATATATATCTTATATGGATGGTGACAGAAGCTAGAAAATTCAGGTATCTGTTATATTAAGTCTAAAATTTCTAGCTGTCATCAGACTAGTAAAGAGATGAAAAGTACAGCCTCTAGAGTCACACTACCTGAGCTGACATCCTGGCTCTGCCACCTTCTGGCTGTGTGACCCTGAGCAAGTTACTTATTCCTAAGCCTCCTCATTAGTAAATGAGGATAACTACAATAATGTCTACTTCATGGTTCTGTTGAGAAAAACTACCAACCTCTGTAAAGCACAGTGGCAGATACAAGTAGTCAATACATGTCAATTATTACATCATCATTGTAATCATCACCAGTATATCATCATTCTTTATAAATATCACTGTAGATGACAGGCTTAGCACAAAAACTACAGTAAAGTTCAGGCACTACAAGTTATAAGTAAACATATATATCCCCACTGGAAAATACATATTACTAATAAACTAGGCATGAATCATCAAGTTATCATAACAAGAAATGGCTTCAACAGGTCTGCCTGGCTTCTATTCCCAGAGTTGTTATTATGAAAAGCCTTGCATTTCATATTATAGCATGCATGCTCAGTAGTGTCAGACTCTTTGCAACCCATGGACTGAAGCCCGCCAAACTCATCTGTCCCCGGAATTTTCTAGGCAAGAATACTAGAGTGGCTTGCCATTTCCTACTCCAGGGGATCTTCCAGACCCAGGGATTGAACCCACTTCTCCTGCACTAGCAGGCAGAATTCTTTACCACTGTGCCACCTGGTAAAACCTTGGTCCAAAAGCCAGAAGCATCGGAATTGTCCTGGAAACTGGTTTCAACTTCAGAATTTTGCCTGCCTCCAAGATGCACGCATACTGAATCAGAATCTGCGTTTCAACAACATTCCCCAGGTGATTCAAGAGCACAGTAGAAAGCTAGAAGGGTCTCAGAGAATGGGAACACAGCAAATAACCCAGAGGCTAATTTACTTATCTGATAACCAGGATAATTAAAAGAACAAATTAGCACATAATTAAAAGCCCATTTTAGCAGATTAGCTAAGGTATTTGCATACAGTGGTCTAAAGGTCACTAGTCATCAATATACCAGAGTTAGAAGAAAGTGAGAAATTTTGCCTTATTCCATAAGAGACAGAAGTGGTACTTCTATTTTGGACTTACATTTAGACCTAAAAAAAGCTAAAGAAATTTTTTATTATAACTTGTGCTTATAAGTTTTAAAAAGTATCTACTTAATTTAGGAAAAACTAGCTTTTCTAGCATATGCTTACTCAGTAGGAAAATGTTATTATCTGGTTACTATTATAGCAGATATAAACCAGTCTAGAGAATTTAGAAAAACTTAAATACTGGTGATCCTAGTTATCACCAACAAACGGTACTTAATAGAATGCTACTAAGAATTCACATTCATAGTAAGTATGCATTTATATTCATAATAGGGAACAAAGATTTGATTGAAAATTTATCCTGAAAAAGTACCCTAACAAATATAAGATTTAAAAATTACATTGGCAGTTTAACAACACTGGGGAAACCTTATTCCTATCAACTATTAAAACATCAAAGAAAGAATAAAAATAGTGGGAGCTTTTTTGGAGAAGGGATGTACTTTTTCTATCAAAATGACATACAACAGCACATCATTTCTTTCGCTGCATGACTTACATGCACCAGCATGGTACCAACCCTACATGGGAGCTACACAGATGGTCCCAAAAGCTTAGCTTAATATGTCATATTCAATCCTTCTTCACTGAAGTGCCCATCCTGTTGTCATCTCTAGTTTTTTTTTAATTAGTTTTCAACTGGTCCAACCTAGACACATTTGTCAGTGATCACACAGATTTCTAATATCCTTCACTGGCTTCTCAATCCATTTGCATTAGACTCCAACATAGAGAGACAGTGGTTGGACAGGTGAATAAATTCAAGTTTTAAGAGACAAGTCAGCAGTGTTCATCAGTTACTTCATCAGTGAGTATTTTTGTGTGACAACAACTTTTGCTTCATTATGCAACCTCCTACAGGCCACAGAGATTTTACAAGTATGATAACTTTGGAAAAAAGAAAAGGCAATAAGCAATTTTAAAAGGCACAAAGAAGCCTGGAAGGATACACCCAAATGCTACGTGATATGATATTCATCTTTGGGAAAGGGTAATGTGCTACACTGATGTTTATTTGCACTTTACAGGAGTTTTTTTAAATTGTTTACAATATGCAAAGGAAAAAATCATTTCTTCTAGCTTCCCTGAGGTATGAGTGACAAATAAAAATTGCACAATGATGTATTTAAGGTATATAATGTGATGACAATATATATATATATATATATATACACACACATACACTGTGGAATGAATACTACAATCAAATTAATTTACAAATCCATCACCTCACATATGCAGTGGGAACATCTAAGATCTTAGCAAATTTCAAGTATAAAATATATTATTATTACCTATAATTATTATGCTGTATTTTAGACACCCAGGATTTATTCCAAGTTTATAACTGAATTTTGGTACCCTCTGATCCACACCTCGCCACAAGTTTTTATTTTTTAAAACAGGAAAAAAAACGTTCATCCTTTCCCCCTAGAGCTCAGAGAATCAATATCTATACCACTTTGAGAATCAAACTTTCACACACCTTCACATGGTTAATACGTTTAAGAGGCAATAAATTTCATGTCAAATCTCTCTTCTCCATTAATATCATTTAAGTCAATCAGAAAACTACATCTCCCAATATTATTTGGTGGGAGATTCAAACAAGCATCAGGGAATTCCCCAATCATCACTTTCAATTTGCCATTCAGAATATCCCTTTCCTATCTTCAAATATATCTCCACCATTTCTTTAACTTCCAATAACATTCAAGTATTAAAAGAAAAAAGGTTCAAGTTAATTTAACCAATTTAAAACATAAATCACATATCTAATTAAAGATCTTTCACCTCCCCTAGGCAGGGCCTGGTCTGGGGCCTAAAGAACTTACACTGGGAAAGGAAGGCATAATCAGTGATTTGAGTCCTCCTCATTTCTCCCCCATTTCCCTTCAGTATATTGAATATTCAGTACTTTTAATATATTCTGTGGCTCAGCAGGTAAAGAATCTGCCTGCAAATGTAGGTGACATTGGAGATGTGGGTTTGATCCCTGGGTTGGGAAGATCCCCCTGAAGTAGGAAATGGCAACCCACTCCAGTATTCTTGCCTGGAGAGTGCCCTGGACAGAGGAGCCTGGTGGACTACAGTCCGTGGGGTCACAGAGAGTCGGACATGACTGAGTGACTCTGTTTTTCGTTTGTGTACTCAGTATACTCACTATAGGAAGGAGGAGTGAACAATTCCTGTGTAACCGGTTCAGCTGCGGTCCTTCTCCCTTGACTATAATGCAATGGCAGGCCTTTTACAGAAGGTGCCTCCACTGCACAGCTCAGCTCACTGACCAACCTCCTTCCAACAGAATCTATGCAAGAAGCCCCCCTGAAGTGAACCACTATCAAAACAACTTTTACAAAATTTAAAAGCACAACAGACCTTCATCAAAAAACAAGAAAAAATCTCAAGGAAACAACCTAACCTGGCACGTAAAAGAAAAAGACAAACATACAAAACATAAATTCAGCAGAAGGAAGGAAATAATAAAGATTAGGGAGGGCTTCCCTGGTGGCTCAGATAGTAAAGAATCTGCCTGCAATGAGGGATACCCAGGTTCGTCCCCTGGGTCAGGAAGATCCCCTGGAGAAAGGAATGGCAACCCACTCCAGTATTCTTGCCTGGAGAATCTCATGGCCAGAGGAGCCTGGTGGGCTACAGTCCATGAGGTCACAAAGAGTTGGACACGACTGAGTGACTAACACATTCTTTCAAAATTCTAAAGGGAGGGGATAATGAGCTTTTAATAACAATGATGATGATGATAATCCCTCCTTCCTAGAAAATCCTTATCATTCAGATAGCCCTTGCACTGGAAAACCAAGGCAACTTGACAGGACTGAGCAACTGACAACTTTCACTTTCTTCACACTCCCTGGTGGCTCAGTGGTGAAGAGTCTTCCTGCCAGTGTAGGAGATGCGAGTTCAATTCCTAGTCTGAGAAGATCCCACATGCCTTGGAGCTAAGCCCATGCGTCAGAACTATTGAGCCTGTGCTCCAGAACCTGGGAGCTGCAACTGCTGAGCC
Organism: Dama dama; assembly: GCF_033118175.1. Lineage (NCBI taxonomy): Eukaryota > Metazoa > Chordata > Mammalia > Artiodactyla > Cervidae > Dama > Dama dama. The sequence continues at coordinate 58,104,373 of NC_083698.1, read as the reverse complement.
CACACGCCTCAACCCCTGAAGCCCACAGTCTGCAAAGCCTGCGCTCTGCAACAAAAGAAGCCACAGCGAGAAGCCCACGCACAGTGTAGGCCCCACTTGCCATAACCAGAGAAAAGCCTGAGTGGCAATGAAGACCCAGCACAGCCAAAATAAATAAAATTAAAAAAAATAAAGATTAGGGAGGAAATAAAATAGATATTAAAAACAACAGAAAAAAATCAACAAAAACAACAGCTGGTTCTTTAAAAGGGTAAACAAAATTAACCTCTAGCCAGGTTCACGAAAAAGAAATGAGAGAGTACCCAAACAAAATAAGAAATGAAAAAGGAGAAATCTTGAGTGATACTACAGAAATAGAAAAAAAAAAAAAACATAAAAGAATACTATGAACAATTACATGTCAACAAATTTGACAACCCAGAAGAAATGGACAACTTTCTAGAAACATACAGCCTGCCAAAACTGAATCAAGAAAAAGATAATTTGAAGAGATGGATCACTAGAAGTGAAATAGAATCTGTAATCATAAAGAAAACTTCCTACAAATCAAAGTCCAGGACCCGATGACTTCACAGGTGAAGTCCACCAATCATACAAAGAAGAACTAATACCAGTTCTTCTCAAACTCTTAAAAGAATGAAGTGGAGGGAACATTCCCAAAGATGTTCTATGAGGCCACCATCACCCTGAACCAAGACCAAAGACACCATCATAAAAGAAAATTACAAGCCAGTATCTTCAATGAATATAGATGCAAAACTTCTCAACAAAATATTAGCAAACCAAATCCCAACAACATATAAGAAAAGATCACACACCATGACCAAGTGGGATTCATCCTCAATTCACAAGGACGGTTCAGCATACACAAAATCAACCACATTACACACATTAACAAAAGTCAAAAACCACATCTATCTCAATAGATGTAGAAAAAGCACTTAACAAAATTCAACATCCATCCATGATAAAACTCTTATCAAAGCAGGAACAGAGGAAACATATCTCAACATAATAAAAGACATTTATGACAAACCCACAGATAATATAATATTCAACAGTGAAAAGTTAGAAGCCTTCTCACTAAAATCTGGAACAAGTTAAGGATGCCCACTCTCACCACTTCTCTTCAACATTGTATTGGAGGTTCTAGCAGCAATCAGACAAGAAAATGAAGGAAAGGTATCCAAATTGAAAAGGAAAACATAAAATTGTCACCATATGCAGATGATATGATACCATAAATAGAAAACCCTAAGGACTTCACACAGTTCAGTTCAGTTGCTCAGTCGTGTCTGACTCTTTGTGACCCCATGAACCACAGCACACCAGGCCTCCCTGTCCATCACCAACTCCCAGAGTCCACCCAAACCCATGTCCACTTGGTCGGTGATGCCATCCAACCATCTCATCCTCTGTCATCCCCTTCTCCTCCTGCCTTCAATCTTTCCCAGCATCAGGTCTTTTCAAAGGAGTCAGCTCTTCACATCAGGTGGCCAAAGTATTGGCGTTTCAGCTTCAACATCAGTCCCTCCAGTGAACACCCAGGACTGATCTCATTTAGGATGGACTGGTTGGATCTCCTTGCAGTCCAAGGGTCTCTCAAGAGTCTTCTCTAACACCACATTTCAAAAGCATCAATTCTTCGGCGCTCAGCCTTCTTTATAATCCAACTCTCACAACCCTACATGACCACTGGAAAAACCATAGCCTTGACTAGACAGACCTTGTTGACAAAGTAATGTCTCTGCTTTTTAATATGCTGTCTAGGTTGGTCATAACTTTCCTTCCAAGGAGTAAGCGTCTTTTAATTACACAAAAGCTAGGCAAAACATTCTCTGACATAAATCATACTGATATTTTCTTAGGTTAGTCTCCCAAGGAAATTGAAACAAAAGCAAAAATAAACAAATGGGACATAGTCAAACTTAAGCTTTTGCACAGTAAAGAAAATCATTTTTTAAAAAATGAAAAGATAACTTATGAAAGAAAATTTGCAAATGATGCAACAGACAAGGTTGTAATCTTAAAATATATAAATATTTCATACAACTCAACAACAAAAAACCCAATCAAAAAATGGGCAGATGACCTTAATAGACATTTCTCCAGAGAAGACATACAGATGGCCAGCAGGCACATAAAAAGATGCTCAACATCACTAATTATTAGAGAAAAGTAAATAAAAACTACAATGAGGTACCACCTCACACTGGTCAGAATGGTCATCATTTAAAAGTCTACAAAAGTCTAGAACAAATGTTGGAGAGGGTGTGAGGGAACCCTCCTATGCTGTTGGTGGGAATGTATGTTGGTTCAGCCACCAAGGAAAGAAGTATGGAGGCTCCTCAGAAAACTAGAAATAGAATTACCACATGATCCAGCAATCCCACTCCTGGGAATATAACTGGACAAAACTATAATACAAAAAGATACACGCACCCCTATGTTCACAGCAGCATGGCTCACAATAGCCAAACTATGGAAACAGCCTAAATGTCCATCAACAGATGAGTGGATAAAGACGGTGTGGTACATATATATGATGGAATACTACTGAGGCATAACAAAGAATAATGTCATTTGTAGCAACGCGGAAACTACTAGAAATTATCATACTAAGTGAAGTAAGTCAGAAAGAGAAGGACAAATAGCATATGGTGGTAGTGGTTTAGTTGCTAAGTCATGTCTGACTCTCTGTGGCCCCATGGTATAGCCCGCCAGGCTCCTGTGTCCATGGGATTTCTCAGGCAAGAATACTGGAGTGGGTTGCCATTTCCTTTTCCAGGGGATCTTCCTGACCCAGAGACTGAACCCACGTCTCCTGCACTGCAGGCAGTCACAGGTTCTTTAGCACTGAGCCATGTGGAAAGCCCCATATAGCATATGATATCACTTATATGTGGAATCTAAAATGTAGCACAAATGAACCTATCCATAAAACAGAAACAGACTCACAGAGAACAGACTTGGGCTTGCCAAGGGGGAAGAAGGGAGAAAGAGGGAAGGACCAAGAGTTTCAAGAAATGGTGCTGGAGACGAATGAATAAGGAAGCTGTGGTACATATACACCATGGAATATTACTCAGCCATTAAAAAGAATTCATTTGAATCAGTTCTAGTGAGATGGATGAAACTGGAGCCCATTATACAGAGTGAAGTAAGCCAGAAAGATAAAGAACATTACAGCATACTAACACATATATATGGAATTTAGAAAGATGGTAATGATAACCCTATATGCAAAACAGAAAAAGAGACACAGATGTACAGAACAGACTTTTGGACTCTGTGGGAGAAGGCGAGGGTGGGATGTTTCGAGAGAACAGCATCAAAACATGTATATTATCTATAGTGAAACAGATCACCAGCCCAGGTTGGATGCATGAGATAAGTGCTCGGGCCTGCTGCACTGGGAAGACCCAGAGGGATTGGGTAGAGAGGGAGGTGGGAGGGGGGGATCGGGATGGGGAATACATGTAAATCTATGGCTGATTCATGTCAATGTATGACAAAATCCAATACAATATTGTAAAGTAATTAGCCTCCAACTAATAAAAATAAACGAAAAAAAAAAAAAAAAGAAATGGTGCTGGGATAATTAGATATAAATAAAAGAATAAAATCAGACCCCTACCACATATCATATACAAAAATTAACTCAAAATGTATCAAACACATAAATGTTAGAGCTACACACAAAACTCTTAGAAGAAAGCATAGGCACACGTTTCATGACCCTGTATTAGGCATTGGTTTCTTAGATATGACACCAAAACATCAAATAACAAAATAGGTAAGTTGGACTTCATTCAAATTAAAAGCTTTTATGCTTCAAAGGTCACCATCAAGAAAGCAGAAAGACAACCCACAGAATGGGAGAAAAGTTTACAAATTTCGTATCTGAAAAGTGACGTATCTAAAATATATTAAGAATTCCTATAACTCAATAATAAAAATACAAATAATCCAATTAAAAAATGGGCAAAAGATCCAAACACAGTTCTCCAAAGAAGATATACAAATGACCAATAATCTCATAAGAAGATGCTCAATATCATTAGTCATCAGAGAAATACAAATTAAAACCACAATGATATATCAGTTCACACCCAGTAGAATAGCTATAAACACAAAAACGAGTTGACAAAAAAAGAAGAAAAGAGTTGACAATGATGTGGAGAAACTGAAACTCATACACTGTTGGTGGGAATGTAAAATGATGCAGTCATTTTGGAAAAGTTTTCCTTAAAAGATTACACACAGAGTTCCCATATGACCCATTATATACAATCTCTGATCTCCTACCATATGACCAACTACCATATAATCTACTATTAATACTAGGTATATACCCAAGATAACCAAGAACATGTTCACACAAAAGTCTGGACACAAATATTCATAGCAGCGTTGTTCGTAACAGCCAAAAAGTGGAAACAATCTAAATATCTATCAACTGATGAATGGACTAATACAATGCAATATATATATGGAATATTATCCAATAATAAAAAGTACTGAAACATGCTATGATATGGATTAATCTTGAAAACATGCTAAGTAAATGAAGCCCACAATGAACCACATATTGTATGACTCCATTTATCTGAAAGGTCTGGAACAGTTAAGTCCATAAAAAGAAAAATAGATTGATGGTTGTCTAAGGCTGGGTTGGGGTGGGAGTGTTGGTGAGAAATGGTGAGTCACTTCTAATGAGTACAGGGTTTCCTTTTTCAGGTGATAAAATGTTCTCAAATTTGATAGTGATAATCACTACATAATCCTAAGCATATTGACAATCACTTAACTGCACACTTTAGATAGATTAACTACATGGCATGTGAATTATATCCTCATATAGCCATCATTTAAAAAACGAATAGTAATCAAACAGCACAGTATAATATTTAAACCACTAATTCAGAAAACGAAAAATCTCTGTAGAAAACTTACAGCACTATCTTGTATGATATAGAAAACTTTCTGAAAAATTTCAACCCTGTTGAATGATCTAATTTTGGTTTACTTGCTGATTCTGTTTGCTGTTTAGCAACTTGGAAATCTCACCATCAGTCAAAAGCCACTTGAACAGTCATGTGCTAAAAACCTATTTCCCTTTTCAAATGCAGCTTTCATTCAATGAAAAACTACATACAATAGGGACACTGATACAATATAAGCCTTGATGACACTGTGGAAAGACAAGAAGTCAAAAGATCTGGTTTTATGTTGGTGCCCTACCTTTTACTGACTGCGTGACCTTAGGTCTGTCATTTTACCTTTCAGGTTTAGTTTCTTCAATAGCAAAATGGAGATGAAAATCTTTGCCCTACTTACCTAATAGGGTTGGTGTGAGGATGAAATTAGAGATAGACACCGAGAGTAAAAGAGGGGAGGGAGAGAAAGAGAGAGAGAACTTGTTTTGTAGTCTATTCCCCAAATGACTGTGGGCTTCCCAGGTGGCTAAGTGGTCAAGAATCTGTCTGCCGGCAGGGGTTTGATCCCTGGGTCTAGAAGACTTCCTGGAGGGGGAAATGGCAACCCACTCCAGTGTTCTTGCCTGGGAAATTCCATGGACAGAAGGGCCTGGCAAGCTACAATCAATGAGGCCCCAAAAGAATAGGACACGGCTTAGAGACTAAACAACAGAGGAAACAGAAGAGCATCCTTATATACCAATGTTTTTAAAAACACTGAGCTGTCCCCCCAAAGAAACATCCATGCCCAATGAACTTGACCCTGAGTCACAAATTTGGATCTACTGTCTGTAGAGTATTTCATTGAATTTCTAGCATACCATTAATAACATCTTTCATTCATTCATCTTTATGGTTACTTTCTTTCTGCCAATCCCTGCTTTTATGTTTCTATTTTAGAATCTTTTAGAATCTAATTCCAAGCCTGGCCATTAGACTGACAGAGATTACACTGAAATTTACATAGTTTAATAATACTCTGTTGGATGTATGAATAAAATGTTGTGAAAACACAGAAAGGTAAACTAAAGTGGGGCTCTAGAGGAAACAGATGATATTCCAGGTAAAGGGGGATAATATTGTCAAAAGCATACACAAAGCAAAGAAAGTGAAATACAGAGCTTTTAGCCTAGACAGGCACCAGGAACTAATTTATTTAGTGCTAGGAACCCTGTGAGATTCTGGGAACAGTTGAAATAAATAAAATACACTTCTATAAACAAGGTTAGTCTTGTGGTAAACGCAAAAAAAGAAATTTAAGGATGATAACAGAGTGATACATGTCATGACAGATAATCTGCCCAAGATGCTGCGGGAGTATAGAGTTGACTTGGGAAACCTTAGCATGCGCTAGATCAGGAAACATGAAAGACCTGTAGGCCATGATAAAAATTTTGGACTTTATCCTGAATTATGACGAGCTCTGAAGTTTTGCAGGAAGGAAAGTGACACAATCAGATTTGTACCTTAGACACTGGCAGTGGTGTGGAGAGCAGGAGAAACTTCATTTGCCAATAATTCAGTTTTCTATAAGATAGACTGTTAAATTGTGACCAGATTATAATAAAAAGAAAAATGCTTCAAAAAATTATATTTTACATATGCAGAACCCAGGAAACAGATCCAAGATACTGAGTCTGCCTTCAATGAAGGACAAGTGAAAGAACACAGCAGGACAAAGAAAACCGTCACCTACAGCCGTCCCCTCAGTCCCCTTCTGCTCTTCTCTCATCAGGGCTGGGGTGGTTTGGATGTATACAGTGTTAAGTGGGAGAGTGAGAGGGTAAATGCTACGAAGAGAAGATCTTTGTAAACAGTACATAGTACTGCAAACTCTTCACTACCTACAAGGAAGAAGGAAGATATTCAAGCTGTTTTGGAGAAAAGAATTTGTTAAGACAAGAACCTGAGATTGCAGGTTAGGCAAGTTTTCAAAGGCACATCAATGAAGTGTTTCAATGAGTCATCAAGGTCATACCTTCTTCTAAGGACACACAATCTGACTGGGGTGTTTCCATCTCTGTAAGAAAATCTTCCTTGATATTAGGTTAAGAAATGACCTTACGTCTCCAATCTAATACACAAAACTACTATGAGAGTTACTAAACTCAAAATAATCTTATAACTAATGAATCTAGAAAAAGGTTTGTGATTTGCTCAACAAAAAATTATGTCACCTAAGCAGAAGTATAGTTTAAAGAAGACTTGCTTTTCCCTCCCCCTTTATTGTCTGGACAACTTGAGGTCTACTAACACAAAATACCTTAATACTAGTACAATTAAAACATGGCCTCAAAGAAATTTTATATCAAGACATATTATTATCAGTGAAGGTATTTGATTTCCAATGGTGTTATTTCTACCAAAAAAGGAAAATGAACACTTGTCTTGTTTTAGAACACAACATGATTTTATGTATTTATTATGCACGCATTTTAATCTAACAATAAATTACCCATCCCATTTTCACTATAAACTCCAAAAGCAAGACATTTTCTAAGGACCATATTTAAAAATCTTTATGTTATGCTATCACTGGCCTCAAAACAGAGCTTATGGGTAATAGATCTAGTCAATCAGAGGTGGCAAACTGGCAACCCAAGGGATGACTGTGGCCCACAAACACGCTTTCATTGGTTTGAACAACCTTTTTTTTTTTTTGAGTTAGTTGTCAACATTTATAAATTAGAAGACTTTGTCTAAAATTCAAGTTATCTATCTTCTCTTACAATTTCTGAGGATATGATACACTAGATGCAAACTGTAGCCCAACTGCTATCTGGTTGCCAGTTTCCTACAGTGCCCAGACAACTCCCTGCAATCATTTATGATCCCTGCTCAGATCTTACAGGCATGTGACCCTAACTGTACAAAGTCTGCTAACCAGGAAGAAAAAAAAAAATTGGAATTTATTTCCTAGCATAATGAAGTTGGGCTTCACTGATAGCTCCGTTGGTAAAAGATCCACCTGCAATGCAGGAGACTCCAGTTCGATTTCTGGGTTGGGAAGATCTGCCGGAGAATGGATAGGCTACCCACCTCAGTATTCTTGGGCTTCCCTTGTGGCTCAGCTGGTTAAGAATCTGCCTGCAATGCAGGAGACCTCGGTTTGCTCTCTGGGTTGGGAAGATCCCCCGGAGAAGGGAAAGGCTACCCACTCCAGTATTCTGGCCTGGAGAATTCCATGGACTGTATACTCCATGGGGTGGGTCACAAAGAGTTGGACACGACTGAGCAACTTTCACTTCACTTCATAATGAAGTTGGTCTATCGAGATATTTACTTTGAATATTTGAACTCTATAAATGAAAATGCAATGCTATGCCACAGAATGTTAAGCATTACGTTATTCCAATTCAGGAAAAAAGTCAGTCAGAATTCTTTTCTCTAAATACTTCTGAAATTGTATGAAAACTCTATCAAGCTACCTTTGATAGCATGGACCATAAACTTCCGTTTACTTCAAGAAATAAATTTAGGATACTCTAATTACATAAGCAGAACAGCTTTCCTCCCCCGTCCCGCCCCCACCGTTAGGCAGATGTAGAATATATTAATACCAAGTAATACTCTAACTCTTAAATAATATGGTTATGATGGAAGTGGTCTTTTTGAGAGACATCAAATACCTTTAAAAAATCAACTGTTTCTTGCAGCTTGCTTTCTCAACTGGTACTGTTTCACTCACGGACATAGCTTTTTATAAGTCAAGTCTATGTCACTCTTAGTGTTTTATTACTACTAAGACAATATGCCTGCGCTTGATAACACTGACTTTGTACTCACTCTCCAAGCTGTTGGAACCCCTGTCTGCTCTGAGGAATACTGTGCCCTTCCCGATGACTACTCTCCTTCCCAGAAGGCGCCTGGCCTGTGCTTTCCCCGCAAGATGCCGCTGGACTTCTGGTGGCAGGAGCTAACTTTACAATCCAATAATGTTAAGTGTAATACCTTCATACTAAGTTTCAGGTTCTCACAGTTAAAATTTTTGCCCCCATACTACATACTCATGTAAACATGGTTGCCAGAGAGTCAGTAAGGAATTTACATTTTCCTATATTAAAGATACATTGTGAAGTTTAATGTAAAATTCACAAAAATTTAATATAAAATATAGATTTGCACACACCCTGATTTCCTTGGTTATTCTCTTCCTATTTCTGCTGTTAGGCTACCTTCTCAGTAAGCTTAGTTTAAAAAGCATTCTTTTGAATTGTCAAATTGAGCACACATTGTAGAAAGAACTGCACTGAAACGGTTTTTTCCACTAGGCTTTGTGCTTAAAGAAACAAATCTCACTTGCTTGTAAAGTTAATTTTAACAAGCCAAAATAGTTGCCAATTATGGGTTGAGTTAATAAAGCACTGATATCTGAAGTAAAAGAATTTTCAGTTAACACAGCTGGCAGAAACTCTGAGCTTTTCTGTGATTAACACGATGTGGAAAAATAGCTAAACATTTTAACAAAACACATGACACAACTGAATACATAATGACATGAAATGGAATCTTTAAGTGATTAGCCATAGTATTTTGTGGGCTGGAACTTAGGTGTGTGGTCCTAGAAAGGGCTCTCAAGGATCATTGAGTCTATTCCCCTCAATATACATCTGAGGAAAATGAAGTAGACACTGCAATGTTTACATGAGTATATAGTACGGTGCAAAAATTAAAAACAGAAACATTCTGCACCACAGTGTACAAGAAAAACTTCAGAATCGGGTCTACCTCTCTCCTATAAAGCAAGAGTCCTAAAAAATCATAAGTCAAAGAATATTTTTTTAAAGAAGGCAATTCTTCCATTTCTTAATTACATTTATATGTCTAACAAACCTCTTAAGACGGTAATTCTTATAAATAGCTATAAGATCCATTTCACTATTGGCTAAGAGGGTTATGTTTCAAAATACTGAAAAGATTAACATTTTTTATGGAGTGCTCTGATATGCTAAGATGGAAAGATGAAAAAGACATTTTACTATATGTTTTTTACATCATTTTTTTTGCAAATATATCTACACATTTCTTCTAGTAATTACAAGTCCTTATCATCTCTGTTCTTCATTCATACTAACATTCTTCAATACTTAATCCCCCATCCCATCTTTCCTAACTGCATCTTCTCCTCCAGAGGTTAAAATATAAGATGCCTGGAACCAAATCGAAGGTTTCAAAAAGTTTTCTTCTTTATAAATCACTTCAGTGGATTTTTTTCACTTAGATGGTGGATGTTAAACATCACTTCCTTCTACAACCTCCACTTCATGCAATGGTTTGTGGCTTTTTCTGTTGCTGTGTTTTCTACTTACCGTGGCTAGTGTAGCACCATCACAGCAGGAAAGATAAGATGACTGCCTTCATGAAAACTATTCGAGAAGGAGGGAGCAGGGAATAATCTTGTCATTTTAGCCAATCCATACCAATGTTTCCTTCCATTAATATGGATAATCAAAAACCGATTGTATTTGCAAATAACAATTACTTTGAATAATGTAATGCCTTAGGAATAGGAAAACAATGGATATACTACTTCACTGAAGACATTTTGAAAGTTCAATTATTTTGTTTCAGTTGAAAATAACAAATTTTATTTTAACCCTCTTGTCAATTCTCAGTTGTGTATACTTCACATGAAATAGAAAGGAAACAGAAGAAATGCAATGAGGACAGTGGTCAACAGAGAAAAGGTATACATTGTGGGAGCTGCAGAATCCCATGGAGAGAGGAGCCTGGCGGGCTACAGTCCTTAGGGCCACGAAAAGTCAGACACAACTGAAGCGACTTAGCACGCACACATGTGGGAGATGTAATGGATGTTTCTGCTTTTTTCCCTGGCAGAGTCAAAGGGGCATGGGGAGAGAAGTCAGTCATCTACAGTGCTATGACAGCCTCTGGGGGCACTCTGTACTTGCTTCTTTCAATTTACTCAGTTTATAGTCTAGGCACCCAGGTTTAACCTTGCTATTCTTTCCAAGGCACTAAATGACGATATATTATGGAGTTGAGACTGCAGCTGTAGCTGGAAGATGGGGATAGATCCCGAAACAGCAGAAGGTAAACACTCATCTTAAGGCTTCCAAAAATCAGCAACTAATAATCACTCTTTCACAGGTTGGCACAAGCTTAGTTTGTAAATAGCATCCCCCGAAATTGTGCCACACAGTGGTCCTTTACAAAGCTCTAAGAAGTCAGACCTTATAACTCACCAGGAGTCTCAAACTGACAACGACTATAGCCCACAGAGATGTTTTACTTGAGCAATATTTTTTTTTAGTATTGAGTTCTGTATTTTTTCTAAAATCTGAATGTAAATGCCCTAAAAAAAAAAATTAACCTAAGCTCACTATTCCCCATTTCTTATATCCTGTAAAGTCTGCAGGAAACCAGAAGTAGCCTCAAAAGAATCTTTTCACAATGAAGTCACAGGATGCAATTAACTTCTCCAGCAACTGAGTTGTAAAGAACATGTAAAGACTGATCTACTAGTGAAACTGATTACACAAGCAATGCCCAAGATTTTTTATCATAGGCTAGTCACATAAGCACCCCTATGCCTAGCAAATCTAAAATTCCAGGCTCCCGAAAGGAAAAGAGGTATTCAATGAAACATACTGTTTGTACAATGAGCATGGCAAGCTCCTCTTATCACTTAGGGAAAGTTTATTTCAGTGTAGGAAACTGTTCAACAGTGAAGTTCCTGGAAACTAGGCTCCAATTAATCTTGCAACCAAGGCTTTCTAAGGATGGTAGTCTCAGGCCTGGTCTCTTAACTCCTCTTACATATCTTTACCATTTCTTCCTTGACAGCCAGCGGGGTAGCCTCAGCCCAGGGTCTTTACCCAACACCCCAAAGGCCTTCCTTCTCCCCCCATTTTCCAAACACTGATGATCCCCACTGCTCCAGCTTTACTAACAAGTAAGAACATAATTCAAACTTAACTTTTATTTGGCTTATAAATTAAACTTATTTTGCCTATGTTATTAACTATCACTCGACCAATCAGGGCTTCCAGCTAGCAGGATACTAACCATGATCTACAATGAGATATGATTCCAGTTAGAGCGGAAAATCAGTGACGTAAGCTACCCACTGGCTTTACCATATAAACATATAATTTTCATTTGACTGCTGGAAATACTGCCAAGGATTCTTATCACTGCCCTGAAGACTCTTCTCATCTCTCACTTCCCATCTTGTTCAACAACGTGCTGGGTCTGAAGCCATATGGATTTGATACCTAGGTTTTCCAGGATGGTCAGCCACAAAGAAGTAAGGTAGAATGTACTGGCTGCCAGGTCACTGCTCAAATGTGCCACTAAGGCTTTACTTCTGACTCATTGGTGAGGAGGCACCTGACCCTGCACAGCTTTCAGCATTTTCTCATCCCAGATCCCTTCTTCAGCACCAGGAAGTACTGCGCTCTTTCCTGCAAAGGTCCACAACCTCAGAAAACAGACATTCTCAGTTTCTGACCTTCAAGGGTTGAGGAGCTGAGAGGAGCTGAGACTCACAATGGCTGCTAGCAAGAGGCTAAGCAGGGTTCAGCAGGCTCCACGTGGAGTTATTTTCAAGTCCTGCGGCCCATGCCAGATGCTCTGAACCACCTAAAGGGCCCAAGTATCTCCTGAGGAAACTACTGCCAAGACTGGGAAAAAACTGAGTCCTGGAACTCCTTGGCATTGATAGCGCAACCAATTAGGAATGAACAGAACCTGGGCACTACCTTGGTTCCACTATGGTAGACTTATCTGGCCTGGATTTACCATTGTTCTGCCAATCTGTGCACTAAAGAGGATCACACTCACTGTCCAACAACAATACAGATTGCCTGCCTTGGAAAGATCCAGATCATGAAACTTACAAGACTACCAGAAAGGGCTTGGCAAGGCCTCAAGAGTGGAGGCCAGAGACCAGTGGGCTAGTTGGCCATCCTGACCCCTCTGAGGAGCACAATTCTAAGTTGTGCTAGTTGAAACTAGCCCTGAAGCTGCTGCTTTAACTTCACAGCTGGGAAGAGGAAGGATGTATCATGTCAGAATTCATTCAGATGCTAAGTAGGAACTTAAGTGTATTTTATGGGGGCCCTGTTCTAATGAATCTCCTTCATTTGATTAAAGTAGTTTGAAGTACATTTGGCTTTTGTTGCGATCATTCTCCCAAATGGTGGCATTTGAAGTATTTAATACCAGCCAGCTAGGATTGCTGGTCCTATTTAGAGGTCTCAAAGGACCCAAGCATAAGAAGTTGGAATTGGGCTAAAATAAAGATTGTAGGGCCAGAAACCAAGCACTGTCAATTCTCAATCTCTGGAGCTGCTGATGCTTCCTAACTCCCATCCAAGGACATGAAAGAGCATTCATTTTGACCTTATGGTGGGAAATCCCTTTACCAACTGGTAGGGCTTGTAGTAAGACTCCAAATTAAAGAATACTGATAAAGAAATCTCAGCCATCTCTTTTAGCATTAAGGGGGAAAAACACAAATAGTGTTTTTATAATACTGTCAATTTTAAGGGAATGTAACACACACTACTGTATATAAAACAGATAATCAAGACCTATGGATAGCACAGGGATCTCTGCTCAATACTCTATAATAACCTATATGGGAAAAGAATCTAAAAGAGTGGATTCATGTATAACAGATATACTTTTCCGTACACCTGAAACAATACTGTAAATCAACTATACTCTAATTAAAAACCAGGGGCGGGGGAGGGGGATGCACTTTGCCTGAGCTACTAAAAGAAAGAAAAGGCTTTAAAAGACTGGTCAGATTTCATATAATCTATAACAAACAATAAAAAAAATTTGCTGTCCACAAGTCCAAAGAACTTGCAAAAACAGGGTATCTGCTAAAGACAAATGGAATCATGCGGCTTCAGGGAGCCTACAGATTTTCAACCAGTGATGAAGCCAAGTTGAACCTAATGCATTACAAAAACCCTACACAAAGTTAATTTAGCTAAATGTAGTCTGTTTTTAAGATCTTAGCTCTATGTCCTGAAGGTAAATATCAGCCAATTTCTCCTCAAAAACTTAAGCAGATTTTGAAGTTCATAAGACCTTAACACACAAAACTATGTGCTAAATATCTAAATTGAGCAATTGGAAAGAGATGCTTTTATCATCTGCATCATGATTTGCAAACCCTGAAGGTAATTTTAAAAATTCCATTATTTTCTTCTGTAAGTGAATACTGAAATAGTTATTTGATGATTGTTAAAAATGTCAGTAAAGCATTAAAAAGTTCTTTGGCAAGTTTCAAGCCTCAGTCCCCAAAATGCTGTTTGGGGCCTAAGCAAGCTGTGAATTTAATACAACAGGGATATGCATGCTCCATTTAATGCATTCAAAATCAAAAGAAAACACAAACACTTGTATGTGGATTTATGAAAGGGCCACAAGTCTAAATCCCAAATGAAACCTTTGAGCCAGAATCTGAAGCTTTTTCTTAATATAGTTGCTTCCTGACACAATGTTTACATAGTAGATTCTTTATAAATTTTGATTAGAGCAAAGTAATTTAAATATGGGTTGACACTCACCTAGAGATTTCTTGTCACATATTTATGTATCCTAGATGGGAGATAACTATAAATAACTGGACTATTTTAGAACTTTTTTGGCTTTCTATAAGATGGCAAATAATTGTTTTCACTACATAAAGTGAAATCACACAACCCAAATAGCATTTTACCTGCTTAAGAAATCGGTCAGATGCATTGCTGTGCTTGGCCAATACGCTTGGCAGAGAGGGATTAGCGTACTCAAACTGAGGATTGTACGTGTAGTCGGACTTGAAGAACCTCAGTTTTTCTTTCTCCAAGTTGGTGGGCTTTATAGCAGTCAGTATACAAAATTTCTTTCCAGAAAAATCATCTCCTTTTTCAAAACTTCTCGACAGCACAGGCTTTGACTTTGGCTTTGGAAGTGTGGAGAAAAGGTGTCGCTTCACCTTTCTTTCATTTTTGGGTTTAGGTGGCAGTACTATGGTGCTTCCTGTAACAGAGATATCATGTGTAAACTTTACAGGACTTGACACTGAACTAGTGACAAACACAGCAGGCTGCCTTTCTAGGCAGTACCAAGTACTACTGCTCATCACAGGCACTGGGGCTTTCATCTTGCGAAGATCTTTACTACGTGAAGAGCTAGGAGATTTGCTGGGTTTTCTACATCTTTTGGAGCCAGCAGAGGAAGACTGTTTTTGTGAATGATGCTTTTTCTCCTCTTTGCTCTGTAGCAGGACATTGTAACTACTGGTTCCAGTTGTGAAAATGTCCTTCAGTATTCCAGGAGATAAATGTGAAATGCTTCTTTTGCTGTCAATGATCAAGGACGCTTCTGCATTTAGAACGGACTTCTTAGCAAGCTCTTGCTCAGGCCAGTGAAGCTTTTCTGTGTTAATAAAATCAAAACAAAAGAAATAACAAAGATGCCAGATGAAGCAAATTGCTTATAATATAAAAAGCATTCTGAAGAGTCTTTAAACTTTTATAATTTTGCAACAATCTTTGGAAAACACATTTTAAATATTAAAATATTATTAAATTTTGGTCAGGCTAGACATGGTCACTTCTATAAGAATGTATATACACCAAATTAGCTGTAAAAATCCTTAGCTTCAAATCATTTAGATGATCAAAGTTTATTACAGATATGAGAAATAATATACAATATACATATATATAATAATGTATATATATTGTAATTGTATATATTGTAATGCAATATAATAATTGTAATATATGTATTATTGCATATACAATAAAATACAATATACAAATAATATACAAATAATCTGAATATTCAACTCTACCAAAGCATGTAGATTTCATAGAAAGGATATACTTTAATGGTATTATCAATGTCAAAGCAAAATCCAAGACACTTTCAAAGCCAACAGAATCCTGAAATCTGACACTATATCTAAAGATAGCCACAGTAAAAGAAGGTCAACACTCTTATCTACATCAAAAACATTTTAAATTAAATAAGTATACATTCAAGCACGTTTTAGTAATATCACTGAATATTAATTAGTTGATTTTCTTAATTTTAGGCTATAGGTTAAGATAGGACTTCCCTTGTGGCTCAGCAGTAAAGAATCCATCTGCAATGCAGGAGGCATGGATTCGATCCCTGCATCTGGAAGAACCCCAGAAGAAGGAAATGGCAATCCACTCCAGTGCTCTTGCCTGGGAAATCCCATGCACAGAGAAGTCTGGCAGGCTACAATCCATGGGGTTGCAAAGAGATGGACATGACTTAGCAACTAAACACCACAGGTTAACGTTAAAGAAAATCAAGCTTTTTCTTGTCACATCTTTTAAAAACATAATGACTACATAGGACGTGCATACAAGGTAAGTCGCTCAGTCATGTCCGACTCTGTGCAGCCACCTGGACTGCAGCCCGCCAGGCTCCTCTGTCCAGGGATTTTCCAGGCAAGAATCCTGGAGTGGGTGGCCACGCCCTCCCTCAGGGCACCTTCCTGACCCAGGAATTGAACCCATGTCACTTACGTCTAACCTGTATTGGCAGAGGATTCTTTATCACTAGCGCCACCAGGGAAGCCCACTATGTACGATATACCGTATGATGAGAGCTCAGTTTTGCCTTTCTCCTCCCAGGATCACAGCTCACTGAAGCTATGAGCCATGCTGGGCAGGGCCACCTAGGACAGACAAGTCACAGTGAAGAGTTCTGACGAAATGTGGTCCACTGGAGGGGAAAATGGCAACCCACGCCAGGATTTTTGCCTAGAGAACTTCATGGACAGTACAAAAAGGCAAAAAGATTATAATACTGGAAGATGAGCACCCCAGGTTGGAAGGTGTTCAATATGCTACTAGGGAAGAGCTGAAGGCAATTACTAATAGCTCCAGTAAGAATGTAGTGGCTGGGCCAAAGCAGGAACAATACTCAGCTGTTGTTGTGTCTCGTGGTGAAAATAATGTCCAACACTATAAATAATACTGCATAGGAACATGAAATGTTACGTCCGTGAATTAAGGTAAATTGGACATGATCAAGCAGGAGATGGCAAGACTGAACACTGACATCTTAGGAATCAGAGAACTAAAATGGATGATGGGAGAATTTAATTCAGGTGACTATTATATTTACTACTGTGGGCAAGAATCCCTTAGAAGAAATGGAGTAGCTCTCAAAGTCAATAAGAGTCCAAAATGTAGTACTTGGATGCAATCTCAGAAATGACAGCATGATCTCAGTTCATTTCCTAGGCAAACCATTCAACATCACAGTAATCCAAGTCTATGCCCCAACCACTAATGCCAAAGAAACTGAAGTTGACTACTTCTATGAAGACCTACAACACCTTATAGAGTTAACACCAAAAACGGTATCATTTTCACCACAGGGGATTGGAATGCAAAAGTAGGAAGTCAAAAGATACTTGGAATAACAGGCAAATTATTGGACTTGGGAGTACAAAATGAAACAGGGCAAAGGCTAACAGTTTTGTCAAGAGAACACACTGGTCATAGCAAATACTCTTTTCCAACAACCCAAGAGATGACTCTACACATGGAAATCACCAAACGCGAAATACTGAAATCAGATTGATTATATTCTTTGCAGCCAAAGATGGAGATGCTCTACACAGTCAGCAAAAACAAGCTGACTGTGGCTCAGATCATGAGCTCCTTATTGCAAAATTCAGGCTTATGTTGAAGAAAGTAGGGAAACCCACTAGGCCATTCAGGTATGACCTAATCAAATCCCTTATGATTAAGCAGTGGATATGACAAATAGATTCAAGGGATTAGATGTGGTGGACAGAGTGCCTGAGGAACTATGGCCGGAGGTTCGTAACACTGGACAGGAGGTGGTGACCAAAACCATCCTGAAAACAAAGTGATGAAAGAAGGCAAGGTGACTGTCTGAAGAGGCTTTACAAACAGCTGAGGAAAAAAGGGATGTGAAAGGCAAGGGAGAAAGGAAAAGATATATCCAACTCAATGTGGAGTTCCAGAGAATAGCAAGGCGTGATAAGAAGGACTTCTTAAATGAAAAATGCAAAGAAATAGAGGAAAACAATAGAATGGAAAAGACTAGAAACCTCAAGAAAATTGGTGATATCAAGGGAATGTTTCAATCAAGGACAGGCATGATAAAGGACATAAACAGTGAGCCCCTATCAGAAGAGCTTAAGAAGAGGCAGCAAGAATACATGGAAGAACTACAGTGTTTTAATGACCCAGATAACCACAATGTTATGGTCACTCAGCTAGAGCCAGACATCCTGGAGTATGAAGTCAAGTGGGCCTTAGGAAGCATTACTACTAACAAAGATGATGGAATTTCAGCTGAGTTATTTAAAACCCTAAAAGATGATGATGTTAAAGTGCTGTACTCAATATGTCAGCAAATTCAAAAAACTCAGTAGTGGCCACAGGACTGGAAAAGGTCAGTTTTCATTCCAATCCCAAAGAAGGGCAATGCCAAAGAATGTTCAAACTACCATACAATTGCACTCATTTCACATACTAGTAAGGTTATGCTCAAAATCCTTCAAGCTAGGCTTGTGTTGTGTGCTTAGTCAATTGTATCTGACTCTTTGTGACCCCCATAGACTGCAGCCCACTAGGCACCTCTGTCCATGGGGATTCTCCAGGCAAGAATACTGGAGTGGGTTGCCATGCCCTTCTCCAGGGGATCTTCCCAACCCAGGGATCAAACCCAGGTCTCCCACATTGCAGGAGGATTCTTTACTGACTGAGTCACTAGGGAAGCCTTAAGCAGTACTTATACCAAAAGCTTCCAGATGTACATGCTGGGTTTCAAAGAGGCAGAGGAACGAGAGATCAAATTGCCATCATTCATTGGATCATGGAGAAAACAAGGGAATTCCAGAAAAACATCTCCTTCACTGACTACACTAAAACTTTTGACTGTGTAGATCACAACAAACTGGAAAATTCTTAGAGACTGGAATACCAGACAACCTTACCTGTTTCCTGAGAAACCTATATGTGGGTCAAGAAACAACAGTTAGAATCTTACATGGACCAACTGACTGGTTCCAATATGGGAAAGGAGTACAATAAGGCTATGTATTGTCTTCCTGCTTATTTAACTTGTATGCAAACTATATCATGCAAAATGGTGGGCTGGATGAATCACAGGCTGGAATATAGACTGCAGGGAGAAATATCAACAACCTCAGATATGCAGATTACACCACCCTAATGGCAGAAAGCAAAGAGGAATTAAAGAGCCTGTTGATGAAGGTGGAGAAGGAAATGGCAACCCACTCCAGTACTCCTGCCTGGAGAATCCCATGGTCAGAGGAGCCTGGTAGGCTACAGTCCACAGGGTCGCTAAGAGTCGACTTCACTTCACTTTCACTTTCTGAGGAAGGTGAAAGAGGAGAGCAAAGTGCACTCTTTCCTTCCACAAATACAGGAGTATTGCTAACAGGTACATGAATCTGAAAAACATCTGTATAAAGACTTCATTCGTGTCTTCACCTAGCCTCTAATATGGCTCTGAAGGTAAGGCAGTTCTATGAAGATTTGAGTACTAATACGAGGTAGTATAAGCTTAAATATGAAAAACAAAAGATACAGACAATAATCTAGAATTCAGAGAAGGAAGAGACCAATGTGAAGAGAAACACGAGGAGAATTCAGCTGAACCCTTTAAGAGCTTTCACATTCAATTAACTGACCAAGTGTTCCAGTTTGTCTTAAATTCTCTTATTTGAGTTCCTATCTGACCACGTCTGCCTATAAAACCTTTTCTAAATCCTTTCTGCAAATGTGATACATGATTCTCTCAACCAGCTCTTTTGCAAGTCTCATGGATCCTTACACCTCTAGTCCTCAACTCTCTGGCTCCTAGTATGGAGGCAATTTCAATACTAGCTGACTTGGACAGCTGCCTTCCTTGTCAAGAAAGACAATCCATTAATTCCATTTTTTAAAAAAACTTTATCTACATAGATCTGTCACTCATTCATTCAAGATTAGACATTCAGGGATCCTTTCTATAATAAGTAGTAATAATTTAGAAAAGGGAGAGGAACCAGAGATCAAATTGCCAACATCCTCTGGATCACAGAAAAAGAGAGTTCCAGAAAAACATCTACTTCTACTTTGACTACACCAAAGCCTTTGACTGTGTGGATCACAACAAACTGTGGAAAATTCTGAAAGAGATGGGAATACCAAACCTCCTTACCGGCCCCCCGAGAAATCTGTATGCAGGTCAGGAAGCAACAGAACCAGACATGGAACAACAGACTGGTTCCAAATTGGGAAAGGAGTACGTCAAGGCTGTATATTGTCACCCTGCTTATTTAACTTCTATGCAGAGTACATTATGCGAAATGCCGGGCTGGCTGTAGCACAGTTGGAATCAAGATTGCTGGGAGAAATATCAATAACCTCAGCTATGCAGATGACACTACCCTTATGGCAGAAAGCAAAGAGGAACTGAAGGGCCTCTTGATGAAAGTGAAAGAGGAGAGTGAAAAAGCTGGCTTAAAACTCATTAAAACATTCAAAAAACTAAGATCATGGCATCTGGTCCCATTACTTCATGGCAAATAGATGGGGAAACAATGGAAATAGTGACTGACTATTTTCTTGAGCTCCAAAATCACTGCAGGTGGTGAATACAGCCATGAAATTAAAAGGCGCTTACTCCTTGGGAGAAAAGCTATCAGCAACCTAGACAGCATATTAAAAAGCAGAGACATTACTTTTCTGACAAAGGTCCATCTAGTCAAAGCTATGGTTTTTCCAGTAGTCATGTATGGATGCGAGAGCTTTTCTCTCATAAAAAAAGCTGAGCACCTAAGAATTGATGCTTTTGAACTGTGGTGCTGGAGAAGACTCTTGAGAGTCCCTTGGACTGCAAGGAGATCAAACCTTTCAATTCTAAAGGAGATCAGTCCTGAATATTCATTGGAAGGACTGATGTTGAAGCTGAAGTTCCAATATTTTGGCCACCTGATGTGAAGAAGTGACTCACTGGAAAAGACCCTGATGCTGGGAAAGATTGAAAGCGGGAGGAGAGGGGGACGACAGAGGATGAGATGGCTGGATGGCATCACTGACTTGATGGATTTGAGTTTGAGCAAGCTTTGGGAGTTGGTGATGGACAGGGAAGCCTGGCGTGCTGCAGTCCACGGGGTCGCAAAGAGTCAGACATAACTAAGCAACTGAACTGAACAAATAATAATAGCATCTACTATTTGTTGACACATTTCGTGTGAGCTTGGGATTTCACCAAAGACTATAATGTTTTATCATTTAACCTTCAGAAATGTTAAATAATTTGCTCAAGGTTATATGACAAAGTAGTAAAGAACAAATTATGATCCAAATGTGTCGGATTACAGAGTCCGTGCTCATTCTATTATATAAGGACAGTCATTCAATTATCAACAGACATTAAGTATTAAATCTGCTACACGCACAGCACTACACCTTTCTTCCTCTGTACAAGACACAGCACCCTATTAAGACATAGTAATCTGAATCACTGATGTACCAAGATAGGTACCACAACCATGTTCTATTCATCTTTCTCTTTCCAACATTTAGCAACGTATCTGGTAGACATTCAATAAATGTACACTGAATAAATTAATGAATGGCATGATCCTTAAGCTGCCACTCTCTAACCACTGTAGATAAACATGTATTTGTAGTTCTAGAACCATTCTATATATCTATGAGGAGATCATTGCAGAAGTGGAAAAATAACCTGGAAGACCTTGAACCAGTGGTTCTCAACTGAGAGCAACTGTGCCCTCTAGGGCACATTTGGCTATCACAACCAGGGAGTGATGCTACCAGCATCTTGTTGTTAAGAGGCCAGGGATGAGGCTAAACATCCTTCAATGCATATGACAACCTCTTCAACAAAAGTATTCATCCTAAAATAGTGCTAAGGTAGAGAAACTGTGCACTAAATGTTAAGCTTTCAAACCCAGAAATCATAGGATTTAAGGTAAAGAAACAGTATGAGGTTAAAAGTGGATGATAAACAATCCAAATACGTAAGGTACTCAGAAGTCCTTCTAGTTAACATTTTCTAGGCCAACATATGAAATTTGAATTCTACTGTCTAAAGAGAACATGAAAGTATAAATTGTGTGTGTGTGTGAAGTCACTTCAATGGTGTCCAACTCTTTGTGACCCCATGGACTATAGCCCTCCAGGCTCCTCTGTCCATGGGATTCTCCAGGCAAGAATACTGGAGTGATTGCCATGACCTCCTCCAGGGGATCATCCCAACCCAGGGATCGAACCCACGTCTCTAAACTAGTAGGAGCTAAATAAAATGTCTACTACATGGACAAGCTGAGAGGTAGGAACTAGATTGCACAAGGACACGCTGAAGGCTGACTATACAAAGGGGCTGTTCAGTAACATAAAAAAACAGCGCCAAGTAAACAGAACAAATAAAACTTTCATCAATGGCTGGTAGGTCCCAGATCCTCAAAGGTTTAATACTTAAGTGTTGCCAACTGATAGTCAAAACTGGGTAGGCTGGGCAAACATGGGCTAAGGAACACAAGCTGCAGTCCAAATGCCCATGAACAGTGTCGGTTTCCCTAATAAGACTAAGTTAGAAGAGGTGATAATCAAACAAAGACTGAAATGGACACTGAAAGGGAAAAGAGAGAACTGAGATAAGAACAAGAGTGTCATAAACCTAGAAAAGTCAGGTAAGGACTAAGCACAGCCAGGAAGGTAAAGCGAGGTAATCAGGTTTTTTTCATTTGCTCTTCATAATAAAAAGGAGGGGAGTTACCTCAAATTAAAATCACTGAATAAACTGCTCTGAAGAATTCCTAACTTGGGTGGTTTATTACAGGTTTTTTTAAATGAATATTCAATGTAAAAGTGATTTGGTTCCTAAAACTTAGGAACCAAATATTGATTAAAGAGCTGTGCTCATAGAGTTTTCTGTTGTTTTGTCATAAAGCATCAGTGACCAAAATTCATACTTTTGTCCCGTTGCAAACAAGCTATAAACTTCAAGATAGTTAAGTTCTAAACTATCTGCTAAAACACTCCCTCCCAGGAGTTTCAGTTCACTTGTGAATTATCTACCTGAGAGATTTAGCATTAGTCCTTTTTAAGCTCCACCTGCTATTAAGTAAGCTGGGAGTACCAACGGTGTATCTATTTCAATAAATGTGAATCCTGCCAAATGCTGATATCCCATGAAGTTCATAAAAGCAGGGCAGGTGGGCCTTCAAAGAATTCTTACAAGATAGATATAAATTAATTTCTCAAGAATCATACTAATCTTATTTTGTTGTTACTGTTTAGTCGCTCAGTTGTGTCCAACCCTTTGTGACCTCACAAACTGCAGCACACCAGGCTTCCTCGTTCTTCACTATCTCTAGGAGTTTGCTCAAACTCATGTCCATTGAGTCGATGATGCCATCCAACCATCTCACCCTCTATTGCCCCCTTTTCCTCCTGTCCTCAGTTTTTCCTAGCATCAGGGTCTTTTCCAGTGAGTCAGTTCTTTGCATCATGTGGCCAAAGTACTGGAGCTTCAGCATCAATCCTTCCAAGAATATTTAGGGTTGATTTCCTTTACAGTTGACTGGTTTGATCTTGCTGTCCAAGGAATGCTCAAACAAATCTTATTTTAGTTGTATTAAGCAGTAGAGAACCTAAAAGACTGTTTTTGTAATTTTAAATACTATTGCTTACTTTAAGAAAAAATGACTTTTAAAACAGGCTTAAGAACATAAAAGGACAAAAAGATTTCAATGAAATCTTTTTCATTCGCCTGACTCAATTTTTACCGAAAAATTGGGACTTCTTAAAGCATAAGCAGGCTTTGGAGGAAAGTGTAACTCATTTCCTCTCCTAAAAGTAATAAAACTCATACTCTCATATTAAGTCACTATTTAATGTAACATTTTAGCCACCAGCAATTTGCTTCACTATAGCCTTGGAGGAAATGAAAATTTGTTGATCAAAGAAGCCATTCACCCCAAACTGATTACCCGTACTGAGGGAAAATTGCTAAATAATATTACATTAAAATCGGTGGTCAGTATAGTCACATATATACTGAAATTACCAACACAATGAAAGCTGAATTTGTATCTAGAACAGGGGAAAAGAATACCAGGATTCCTGGTTTCCATTCCCAACTCTTTCAATAACCTCTCTGTAATAGCAGCCTAATCACTAAACTCATCGGTGCCTCCTGTTCCTCATCTAAAGAAACAGAAGAGGGGAGGAACACTGTTCACTCAACTCTTGAAAGTGTTTCACAACTGAACAGGTGAGCTTTCACAGTAATTATAAGGTCTCTGGCCGAAGGAAAGATCAGATGGTCAGAAACACAGCCTGGTGGAAAACACCATTCAACTAATTTTGACCCATAAAATGACAATCTCACATATTTCACTAATACTTATGAAACCTGAGAAGCTGGGATAATTTTATACCACAAAACAATAGGCTGTTTAGTTACAAACAGAAGGCAAAACAAAATGATCCCCAAACAAGATAAACACTTTAATTTCACCAAGTTGTTATTCATTACTTGTCAATAGTAGAAAGGATGAATAAATTGTGATATATTTATATACTATTATATTGCAATGAAAAACAACCAATTAGGTTACAACAGTACAGATGACTCTCAGACAATACTGAGCAAACAGAGCCAGATTACGAGAGTTTATACTGTATAATTTCATTTGTATGTGGCTCAAAAACAGACAAAACTAATTTATGGTATTAGAAGACAGAACAGTGATTACCTTTGGGGGAGGGGTTATAATTTGGGAGGAGGTACTAAAGTTTTAGGGGCTAAAAATGCTCTGTATTTTGTTCTGGACAGTGGTTACATATGTACAGATTCAACAGGCTGCCCCTTTAAGACTTGTGAACGCATAAGTTAGACCATAATTTTTTACATGGTATGTTAAAAATCAGTATTTTTGAAAACATTTATTGCCCGATTTGTCTGCATTATAATAATCTTTTAATTACAATCTGAATTCAACATTATCCAATATAGTTTCTCAACTGTAAGAAGAGATGAAAAGGTAGTATAATTTAAGAACTGAGAAACCCAACTGTATTTCAGGATTCTTAAAAATGTCACCGATTCCCAGTTAAGAGCATTTCAGTGTTACTCTATTAATAGCAAGGATTCTTATAATGTGATACTACTGTTTTTTTGGCCAGAAACTGCTGAGTTCTATATGCATTTACAAGCACGAAGAGTATTCTATAATGTCAGGAATGATGGTTGTGGTAAAAGTAAACACATTAAACTATCTAAAACAACAATGAACATGCAAGAAAACAAACTTCCCCAGGTATTCCACATAGGGTGAAGACAAAATTCCTAATTACGGCACATGAAGTCTCTGACGATCATTGCTCTGCCTCTCTGGACTCGTGGTGTACAATGTCCACACACATACACACACCCCGCCCCTTAATCAGTCCATTCTAGCCTTTCTTCATTTTGTCAATCTCTCACACTCACCTCTCTCCAGACACAACACTTCATATTCCATTCCCTATATATGAAGAGCTCTCCTCTGTTAGATTAATCCCTATTCATCCTTCAGTTCAAACTTGTTCAGGAAAACTTCCCTAGAATGTTCTTTTGACTCACTTGTCATTGTTGCAGTCTTACATTTGCTTGTATGATGGCCTTCCCCATCACTGAAATTTTAAGTTCCATTATGGCATAAACCTATGTTTGTTTTTGCTCACTCACTGCTGAGAGATAACCAAGGAAAGAATATTTGAGAGGAGAAAAAGGACATAGGATTTAAATGCCTGAAAGTTGAGGAAAAAGTCATATCTGGATGCATAAAAAATGAAACAATGAGTGATGTTGAAGATAAGTTTTAATGGCAGGTGCCTACTGCTGTAGAACAAACAGGAGCTATATGCCTAAGTGTATTCATTCCAAACGGCCAGACACTGCTCTTAGGACTTCTGTCCATTTAAAATGTATTAAAAATGTCTGTTTAAAAATGTATTTTTAAACATTCACTTTTGTTACAAAGGAGCTTCATTTCCAGGTGATTAATTAATCACTTCTCATCACATACAAAATACAGGCAGCAGGAATTCACAAATGAACATAATCTTATATGGCTTCTGACAGCATTTTGTTACTCACTGAATGAGATAGATGTCGTCTTCTCTATTTCAAAAACAATTTTATAGTCAGGTAAAATGTCATCTTTCCAGGCAAAAATTATAATAGGCTTGCCTGTGATAAAACTTAAAAACACCTGGAGTAAACTATCAGCTAAGATAGCACTGATGTTAAATGAGATTTTCATGTTGAATTTTGTGGCTTAACTCAGCATGTCTTTTAACAAGTGTTTGACTTCCCTAGTGGTTGAGAAAATGGGCTTTGGAAGGGAGTTTCTCCGATTTGAATCTTGGCTATTTATTAGCAGCTGTGTGTAATCTTGATCAAACTACTTGACATCTTTATGCCGAAGCTTCCTTATCTGGAAAATGGAATAAAAATACTACATACCTCACAGTATTAGTGGGAGGATCAAAAAAGTTAATATACATGTAGTGCTGAGAACAATGCCGGCCTGTACTAAGAAGTGGGTGTTAACTATCAGTATCAATATTATATTCAGCTCCTATAGAAATACTCCAGGCAACACTGTAAATACTCCAGTATTTGGAATCAAATCTTATTTTACTCTTTCAACTGGCAGTTCACTGGGATGTCATATTTAGATATTAAATCATGACTAATACGTCAAAAGTGAGATATTATATAGGAAGTAATTTCAGAAACAAGTAACTGTGCTTCAGTCCTGAAATTAAAAAGAAGTTAGCTCTACATTTATAGCTATCTTAAAGCTGAAAAGAAATGAACAGAGTACTTCCATCAGTACTCTCACCACAAACAAGCGCAATCTTAATGCTAATCAGAAGAACACGGGCTTCTAAGATACCAATGAATAGTGAGGGGATAGACAGGGATAGTGAGGGGAAAGGAGGGTATACTTTTGGCTAAACTCTCTTCGTAAGGTTTCTGGCCATTGAAAGTGGGTTTTCTAATATGTCAGCAAAATGCTAGGTGTGGGGTTCTAGAACATGGGGGGTTCCTTTTAACTAGTCAAGAAACTTAAAAAAGAAATGGAGAGACTAATTTGAAAAATGATCAGTTGTTTTAATTTGGGGCTTGAATTGTCTCAAATGACTATTCATTTTTATTGAACTACAGTAATCCACTGCCAAATTATCTTATCTTGGGATAGCAAACAGAGTTGGACTGATAAGTGTATTACCACTAAATTATGGAATGGGGATTCAGACAAGAGAAGTAGGTCTACTATTTTATAATGTATTTCTCCTAAAGCTTCCAACTGTGTATATTGAAAAACAGGAAGGTCCACGTTGTATAGCTGACTGGTCAGAATACTCACTTTCTAAAACTACCATAATTATATTCTCTCTACCATTATTTTTGTGCTTTGGGAAAATAATTTTGTTTGATATTATTTATAAATTGTTATCTAATAACCCTCCTTTTACAAAATCTAACTAGAATATTTTTCTCCAGGGCAGTGGTTCTCAAATGGAGCAGGGGAGGTGGTAATTTTGCCCTCCAGGAGACATTTGATAAGGTCTGGAGATAATTTTGGTTGTCACAACTGTGTGTGTGCGTGGGGGAGTTGGGGGTGAGAGAATTACTAACATCTAGCAGGAGAGGCTGGGGATCTGCTAAAGATTCTACAATGCACAGGACAGCCCCCCACAACAAAAAATTACCCACTAATTCAATGTTAACAGTGCCAAGGTTAAGAGACCCTGCTCCAAGGCAAAAAGAAGGTAGAGTATTTTAAAGTAACTTTCAACATTTTCATTATATTTTAGATGAAAGAATAGCACCAACATCAAATCACTTTTTTAAAAAATCTAATGCCTCTGAAATCTTAAATCTTGTAATTGTCGATGCTTCCTATCAACATAAACAACGATGAGACAAGTCATAGCAATGTCAGGACTGCACAAAATCAGTTCCCTATTTTATAACATGGAACATGAAATATAGAATAATTAAGACCATAAATATTTTCATTAAAACTTGATTTCGTTACACAATTAAAGATTTTGTAGAAAAATGGCCTATTAGGTATTACAATGCCTTAAAGTAAAAACAAAAAACAAAAAACAAAAAACCTGGCCTTATTCTGATGTTAGTTTCAAGTTTAGAGAATTTCCTTTGCTGTTCTTAGGTGTTTCTGGTCATGATATTAGACTGTCAAGAACTCTGTCTTGCAGTAATGTTAAACAGAATCAAATGACAGGAAAATGGCCTAGGAAATTATTCTAATGTTATGCAAGATCATTTTTAAATAGTATCCACAATTTTTTTTTAATAACAAAAAGCAAATAACTTTCTGACCTGGGGGTCTAAACATCCATTTTTTGTGCTTGGTATAACACATATTATACAGTGACCTATTAGTATCAACTAAAAACGTTCTGACTTAAGAATAAAAGCATACATACAAACCAGTACAATTACTGATATACAGAGACGTGCTCATTTGCTTAGCTCTTATTTTTCTGAACATTCTAGAAAACTAGATTCCAGTGCACTATAATGCCTGATTACACATTTAATAAGCTTTGAAATAGAATTTAACAATATTTAGATTGTAGGGCCGGTAAGCCAGTATAATTGACCCCATCACAAACCACAGCACGCGCTTATTGATAACTGACAAAACGTATCGGTACCGTTTTCTCTTTCCTGCGCACCTTTTGCCTGAGCACCTTCCGTGGACTCCGCACTGTTCTGGGCGTCGCGCTGGGCACCGGAGCCCAAACCCTACCGTTACCTCGGCCTCCGGGCGGACCCACCCCATACTCGCCGCAAGCGGCCGGGAGGACGCTGGCCGCTCCCGCCAGCGCAGGGACCACCAAGCTTCCCAGCACTCACCTGTCACTCGAATAGACTCCAGCATCGTCCCGCTGAGGCCGCGGGCGGTGGGCTCCGCGGGCGCTGGGGGCGAGGGCCAGATAGGAACCTGGCGAGCCGCCTCTAGCCTCCGGCCGTGCCTCGCACGCGGGGTCGCGGCGGGAGGTTGCTCTTGGCGACCTGGGGTACGATAAGGTGGGTAAGGACGGGCAAAGACGTGCGGACAGAGAGCTGCGCACAGCGTTCCTTCCAGCCCGCAGGTAGCTGGAAGGTACTCAAGGCCGCCCAACGGTAGGCAGCAGCTCTGAGTACCCGCTGCCGTGACGTTGCCGCTCCCCCGTTGCTAGGAAACGCTTCTCGCTGTCCGCGTGCGCCAAGCGTCTCAGAGCCTGCGCGCCGCAGGAGGCGCTCGAGCTACGGTGGCCCGACTCGCAGAAGAGAGGAGGAACTACAACTCCCCGCGTGCACAGCGCTTGCCCACGCCTTGGGGGGCTCGTGGGCTGAGCCTTGGGAGAGGCTTGTGTCCCCGCCTGCTGGGACACACGCATTTTGACTCCTCGTCTCCGTAGACGTTTGTGAGCTGTTATAGAGGGTTTAACTCCGCGGTAAATTTACAAGAGACAGCTGGTGTGTCACTTAGTCCCAGCTGCGAGTTACAAAGCCGGTCTACTCCGGTTTTAGTTACTTTTCCAGGTGCAGAAAAGCTAAAACAACTTTAGATTGCAGCTGGTAATAATGAAGGTGCTGGAAGCTCAACCATAGTTATCAGTTGAGTGCTCTGGCATAATATCCTTAATACTAAAATACAAATTTTAATTTATGATTGTGCAATTGATAGGGGCTACATGTTGCTTTTTGTCTAATATTGCCTAGGAAATGTAGAGACTGTGTTGTTGTTGTCCAGTTGCCCAGTGGTTTCTGACTCTTTGCAACCCCATGGACTGTAGCATCCAGGCCTCCCTGTCCCTCACCATCTCCCGAAGTTTGCCCAAGTTCATGTCCATTGTATGAGTGATGCTATCTAGCCATCTCATCCTGTGCTGGGCTCTTCTGTTCTCCATCTTTCCCAGCATCAGGGACCTTTCCAATGAATTGGCTGTTTGCATCAGATGACCAAAATACTGGAGCTTCACCTTCAGCATCAGTCCTTCCAAAGAGCATTCATGGTTTGTTTCCCTTAAGATCTATTGGTTTAATCTCCTTCCTGTCCATAAGACTTTCAGTAGAGACTATGCCATTTCACAAACATTTTCTGAGAGCCTAATATGTGCAAGCATCACTATGAACAAAGCTAGTGGAGGAGATGGAATTCCAGTTGAGCTATTTCAAATCCTAAAAGATGATGCCAATCTGATCACACAGACCACAGCCTTGTCTAACAATGAAACTAAGCCATGCTGTGTGGGGCCACCCAGGATGGAGGGTCATGGTGAAGAGGTCTGACAGAATGTGGTCCACTGGAGAAGGGAATGGCAAACCACTTCAGTATTCTTGCCTTGAGAACCCCATGAACAGTATGAAAAGGCAAAAAGATACGACACTGAAAGATGAACTCCCTGGGTCAGTAGGTGCTCAATATGCTACTGGAGATCAGTGGAGAAATAACTCCAGAAAGAGTGAAGGGATGGAGCCAAAGCAAAAACAACCTCCAGTTGTGGATGGGACTGGTGATAGAAGCAAGGTTCAATGCTGTAAAGAGCAATACTGCATAGGAACCTAGAATGTCAGGTCCATGAATCAAGGCAAATTGGAAGTGGTCAAACAGGAGATGGCAAGAGTGAACATTGACATTCTAGGAATCAGTGAATTAAGATGGACTGGAATGGGTGGAATTTAACTCAGATGACAGTTATATCTACTACTGTGGGCAGGAATCCCTTAGAAGAAATGGAGTAGCCATCATAGTCAACAAGAGAGTCTGAAATGCAGTACTTGGATGCAATCTCAAAAACAACAGAATGATCTCTGTTTCCAAGGCAAACCATTCAGTATCATGGTAATCCAACTCTATTCCCCAACCAGTAACACTGAAGAAGCTGAAGTTGAACAGTTCTATGAAGATCTACAAGACCTTCTAGAACTAACACCCCAAAAAGATGTCCTTTTCATTATAGGGGACTGGAATGCAAAAGTAGGAAGTCAAGAAACACCTGGAGTAACAGACGAATTTGGCCTTGGAATATAGAATGAAGCAGAGCAAGGCTAATAGAGTTTTGCCAAGAGAACGCACTGGTCATAGCAAACACCCCCTTTCAACAACACAAGAGAAGACTCTACACATGAACATCACCAGATGGCCAACACCAAAATCAGATTGATTATATTCTTTGCAGCCAAAGATGGAGAAGCTCTATACAGTCAGCAAAAACAAGACCAGGAGCTGACTGTGGCTCAGATCATGAACTCCTTATTCCCAATTTCAGACTTAAAGAAAGTGGAGAAAACCACTAGACCATTCAGGTATGACCTAAATCAAATCCCTTATGACTATACAGTGGAAGTGACAAATAGATTTAAGGGATTAGATCTGATAGAGTGCCTGATGAACTATGGATGGAGGTTCATGACATTGTACAGGAGACAGGGATAAAGACCATCCCCAAGAAAAAGAAATGCAAAAAAGCAAAATGGCTGTCTGAGGAGGCCTTACAAATAGCTGTGAAAAGAAGAGAAGCGAAAAGCAAAGGAGAAAAGGAAAGATATACCCATGTGAATGCAGAGTTCCAAAGAACAGCAAGGAGAGATAAGAAAGCCTTCCTCAGCAATCAATGCACAGAAATGGAGGAAAACAATAGAATGAGAAAGACTAGAGATCTCTTCAAGAAAATTAGAGATACCAAGGGAACACTCCAAGCAAAGATGGGTTTGATAAAGGACAGAAATGGTATGGACCTAACAGAAGCAGAAGATATTAAGAAGGGGTGGCAAGAATACCCAGAAGAACTGTACAAAAAGATCTTCATGACCCAGATAATCACAATGGTGTGATCACTCACCTACAGCCAGACATCCTGGAATGTGAAGTCAAGTGGGCCTTAGGAAGCATCACTATGAACAAAGCTAGTGAAGGGGATGGAATTCCAGTTGAGCTATTTCAAATCCTAAAAGATGATGCTGTGAAAGTGCTGAACTCAATATGCCAGCAAATTTGGAAAACTCAGCAGTGGCCACAGGACTGGAAAATTTCAGTTTTCATCTGAATCCCAAAGAAAGGCAATGCCAAAGAATGCTCAAACTACTGCACAATTGCACTTATCTCACACGCTAGTAAAGTAATGCTCAAAATTCTCCAAGCCAGGCTTCAGCAATACATGAATCGTGAACTTCCAGATGTTCAAGCTGGTTTTAGAAAAGGCAGAGGAACCAGAGATCAAATTACCAACATCCACTGGATCATCAAAAACGCAACTGAGTTCCAGAAAAACATCTATTTCTGCTTTATCGACTATGCCAAAGCCTTTGTGTGGATCACAATAAACTGTGGAAAATTCTTCAAGAGATGGGAATACCAGACCACCTGACCTGCCTCTTGAGAAACCTGTATGCAGGTCAGGAAGCAACATTAGAACCAGACATGGAACAACAGACTGGTTCCAAATAGGTAAAGGAGTACATCAAGGCAATATATTGTCACCCTGCTTATTTAACTTCTATGCAGAGTACATCATGAGAAACGCTGGGCTGGAGGAAACACAAGCTGGAATCAAGATTGCTGGGAGAAATATCAATAACCTCAGATATGTAGATGACACCACCCTTATGGCAGAAAGTGAAGAAGAACTAAAGAGCCTTTTGATGAAAGTGAAAGAGGAGAGTGAGAAAGTTGGCTTAAAGCTCAATATTCAGAAAACTAAGACCATGGCATCCGGTCCCATCACTTCATGGCAAATAGATGGGGAAACAGTGGAAACAGTGACAGACTTTATTTTGGGGGGGCTCCAAAATCACTGCAGATGATTACTGCAGCCATGAAATTAAAAGATGCTTACTCCTTGGGAGAAAAGTCAGGACCAATCTAGATAGCATATTAAAAATCAGAGATATTACTTTGCCAACCAAGGTCCATCTAGTCAAGGCTGTGGTTTTTCCAGTAGTCATGTATGGATGTGAGAGTTGGACTATAAAGAAAGCTGAGTGCCAAAGAATTGATGCTTTTGAACTTTGGTGTTGGAAAAGACTCTTATAGTCCCTTGGACTGCAAGGAGATCCAACCAGTCCATCCTAAAGGAAATCAGTTCTGAATATTCATTGGAAGGACTGATGCTGGAGCTGAAACTCCAATACTTTGTGAAACATCCAATACTGATGTGAAGAACTGACTCATTTGAAAAGACCTTAATGCTGGGAAAGATTGAAGGTAGGTGGAGAAGGGGATGACAGAGGATGAGATGGTTGGATGGCATCACCGACTCAATGGACATGAGTTTGAGTAAATCTGGAAGTTGGTGATGGACAGGGATGCCTGGCATGAGGCAGTCCATGGGGTCACAAAGAGTCTGACACAACTGAGTGACTGAACTGACTGACTGACTCAATATGTGCAAGGTTTGGAGACAGGCCTTGGCATAAACAAGGGAAATCAGGCTGGATTTTACAGTAGAGGAGGAACTCATGAGATAAGAGTTGACACTATCAATTTTCAGAACCACAACTTCTCTTTTAGCTTTCCTCAAAGTTGAGATAGGACACAAAAATAATTGTGGGGTGTGTTTTCAAACTTAGGAACAAAAGGAAAGTTGAAGTTATGTCAGAAACATCATCCTCTATGAATGACAGAGAACATGAGAGTATTTGTACCTTTTTCACTAATTTAAGAAGGAAGGGTGGAAATTTCAGAGTATCACAGATAGTGTATAACCTCACATCCTAGTCTGTTAGAAACTCCTGTGGATACTATCTTCAGAATATATCCAGAATCCAGCCACTTCTCACTATTGCTGCTGCCACCATTCTGGCTCAAGCCACCACCATCTTTTGTCTGGATTATAGCTGTAGCTGAACCCCGTATTTCTTTCTTTCTTTTTTTTTTTTATGGCCCAGGCAGTCTGAGGTTTTTTTGTTTTTGTTTTTTTCTTTTTTAAATAATGAAACTATGATAACACATTTACAGGAGACTTGAACATTGTATTTCCATTCATGCCCTCTTTAGTTTATTCTCAAAACTCAGTGGCCAGATTGATCCTATTAAAAAATCAGATAATGTCAGTTTTCTGTGACTGACATTCTTCAATGTCTTCCTTTCTTGCCTAGGAGGTCCTTTATGACCTAGCCTCCTGTCATCTCTTTGGTCTCATCTCCCACTGCTCTCCTCTCCTTGGTCTCCTCCAGACACTCTGGCCTCTTAAATATTCCTCAACTATGCCAAGCACTGTTTCACCTTTGCGATTTTCGGCTTTCCCTGCCTGGAATGCTCCCCCACCTCTAGCACCCACCCTGGCCTTATGTCCATAGGACTAGCTCCTTCACTTTTCAGGACTTAATGTCACTTCTCAGTGAGACCTTTCCTGGTCACTCAATTTAAAATTCTATTCCTTTCTCTGATTTCCTAGCTCCTTTCTCTGCTTTATTTTTTCTCCTTAGCACTTAATATTATATAATTTATTATGTCTTCTACTGATTTATCTTGATTATTGTCTGTCTCCATCTCTAGAATAAAATTTCCATAAGTGCAGTATCTTTTGATCGCTTGCTGCTATATTTCTAGCAACTAGAATAGTGTCTGGCACACAGTATATACTCAATAAATTATTTGTAAATTAATCAGTAGATAATAGAAAGCTTGCATTTTTGATGATAATTCAAAGAAAAACAGAATGATATAAAATGGGCATGTAGATAATACATCTTCAAGTTAAACATTTGATAGTAGTAATGAGCAATGAATGCTTTGCATTCAGAAGAGCCGTTGTTCTTACAACATATGTCCTAAGGGAAAACTGTGTAAATGAACCTTATATACTTATCTTCCTTACATACCTTCCTTAACTTCTTTATATACCTAAAACTGAAACCTGCTTTCCAAGTTTGCTATAAATGCATGTTACCTCTGCAAATTTCTAATTTTTCAGGTCACTGCAGTTTAAGAGCTGTTAATTCTCAAAAAAAAAAAAAAAGACTAAAAGATGTTTCCAATTCATATGTTCAGCATCTAAAGAATTTAGTCTGAATGTTTTTACTAAAACAAGCATAATCAGATTGTCTACTTCCATTATATTCTGGAGAAACTAAGATGTATTATTAATTCCACAGCTATTTATTTATATACAAGAGACAGGGCTTAGTGCTTTTAGAGTACATAAAAAACAATATTTTTATCCACAATGTATTTATCCTTACTGACTAGCATGTGTGTGTACAGACACACACACACACACACACACACACAAATAAAAGTTAGAAAATGATGTGCACTAAAGGTATACCTTCCTCTTCAACATTTCATTAAACTTAAGAATTGTGCAACTCTTTGCAACCCCATGGACTATACAGTCCATGGAATTTTCCAGGCCAGAATACTGAATTGGGTAGCTGTTCCCTTCTCCAGGGGATCTTCCCAACCCAGGGATGGAACCCAGGTCTCCCACATTGCAGGTGGATTCTTTACCAGCTGAGCCACCAGGGAAGCCCAAGAATACTAGAGTGGGTAGCCTATCCCTTCTCCAGGAGCTATCAGGGAAGCCCTTGATGCCCCTGTAGTTAGTTCATTTAGAATATTATTTCTTCTTTACTTTAAACATTATTTCTATGTTCACCCTGCCAAATTGTCTTGTGGATCATTTTGATTTATAAACATTTTCAGTGATAAATACTATTAATATATAGAGGTACATATCAATTAATTCAAAGCATTAAAAAAGACATTCTTTGTGTACTATTAGGCACTGAAGTACTCTTACTAACAAATTCATGAAAACAAAGAGTTTATCTAATTGCTTACAAAGCTAGTACTGTTATCAGCTTCTTTTACCATTCCCGCCCATGCCATCATTCATCCTCATCAAGTTTTGTGCATCTGCTTTGTTAATTATTGATTCGTGCTGCGCCTGCTTAGTATTTCCATTGGGTACAGCATCTGCAGCTGTCCACTTGGCTGCCTTTGGATCAACATTGTTTTTACATATCCGCCAGAACAATGAACAATTCCATCTTTTTAAGAAACTTTCCTTCCTACTTGTCTCTATATAAACTTCATTTTCAAAGCACTGATTGCAAAATAAAGTTAAGAATTATTAAAATTGCTTTTACTAATTTGTTTACCTCTAAGAATACACCTCCCCACTTTTTAAAGTTTTACTAAACTTAAGTTTTCCAGTAATAGCCAAGAATGTTATTGTAGTTATCCTACTGCAGCATTATACTTCACTTTTTTAATGTTATTTTTATGTTCAGTACCAGCATTGTATTGTGGATCATTTCAATTTCTGATTCTCTTTAATGATCATTTCCATTAAATTCTAGATTTAAAAAATCATAGAAAAATAGATATTTTTCATAGAAATATTGTTTTTATATTATGAATAAAAAGCTCATATTTTTCTTATTTTTTCAGTAACTTATTTAATTAACTCATCTGTTAACATGTATATTTCATGTATGAACCACATGGCAAGCTGCTGCTGCTGCTGCTAAGTTGCTCCACTCATGTCCGACTCTGTGCAACCCCATAGACGGCAGCCCACCAGGCTCCCCCGTCCCTGGGATTCTCCAGGCAAGAACACTGGAGTGGGTTGCCATTTCCTTCTCCAGTGACTCTTAGTAACCCCATGGACTGCAGCCTACCAGGCTCCTCCGTCTATGGGATTTTCCAGGCTAGAGTAGTGGAGTGGGGTGCCATCGCCTTCTCCGCATGGCAAGCTACTCATAGTCAATGGAGTTTCATGACAAAAGTCAGTTGAAACATCTCTGTAATAAGAGAGGATCAGATTTTTTTTTTTTCAGAAAAAAAATCAACATCTTCCTTTTTAAAGGTTTAGAATATATTTGATCATTAGCCTAGGTCATAAAAGCCAGGAAAGAAGAAATAAGACGGTGAAGACTGGAGAAGTTTGCTAGTATTGCTAATGCCAGTGGAGAGACAAATAACTATAACATTTCACTTTCTACAGAAAAAGTTCATTTTTTTGAGAGCAGATCAAGTGTATGTTTCTCTTGAAACTGAGAAAAGTTTAATTTCTTAAGAAGTTATCTTAGTAACTAAAAAAATAGGACATTAAAAAATATGTTTACTTTTAAATTTCAGATGAGAGTTTAAAAGAACGAGCAGAAGCTTCTAGAAAATACTTTTGACTTTCCTCCTTGTTCTCTTGGAAGCAATTTATAACATTCTGTGTCTTTGGAAATATATGAATTGAGGAAAATTAATCTGCAGTTTGCTGTTATAAAAGAATAGAGGAACTCTAATTGCAACATCCCAGATTCTAACAAGCATTAACAGAAGCCTCAGGACAGCTGTAATCAATGTTCCCTGACACATAAAAGTTAAAAAAAAAAATCCAGGCAAAGTTGGTTTCTCTAGGTTTAAAAAAATTTTTTTTTCAGTGCTATTTCAATGCTTTTGGGATGTCTGTATTGAGAGAACGGAACGTGTTCAGTATGTCTTTTTCAGGAGAATGAAAAGCATGAAGTGGAAGCCAAATAAAAGAATGCTTTGTGAAATGGCCTTTGCCTTTTCACGTCAATGAAAATAGAACAGAACAAAAATTCTGGGAAATACTATGATATATTTTGATAGGATGTCTTATTGTAAATAAGGGAATAAGGATACTTTTTAATCAGACAACAGAAATATTGTTCATCTTAGTTACATTTTGAAGAAATCAAGATGTGCATTAATATACTCCTCCCACAGATATTTATTAATTATTTATACTGCACATATACAGGAAAGGTTTTGCATACTGGAAGATATGCAGACTGGTACTGCATACATACATATGTAAACATGATATACTTGTATTAGGCAGTCCTTGGGCACATACCTCAGGGATGCTGTGGTGAATAAATCAAATAGAGTCCTAGTTCTCTTGGAACTTACAGCAGGAGAAATAACAATCAAGTAAACAAATGATGTGGGCTTCCATGGTGGCTCACTGCTAAAGAATTCCACTGCCAATGCAGAAGACATGAGTTCAATCCCTGGGTCGGGAAGATCCCCTGGAGAAGGAAATGGCAACCCACTCCAGTATTCTTGCCTAGGAAATCCCATGGACAAAGGAGCCTGGTGGGCCACAGTCCATGGGGTCACGAAAGAGTCGGACCTGATTATCGACTGAACAACAAACAAATGATGTAATATCAAATACAAATAGGTGCTATGCAGTATAGTACTGTACATCTCTAGTATACTAGCGATGGTGACTTGAAGTATGGAGGGGTCAGAAAAAGCCTCAGAGGAAGTGACTATTGAGCTGAGACTTGAAGGATACGGACAAAGAGTCAGACACGACTGAACAACTGAACTGACTGACCTGAAGGATAAGAAAAAGTCAGCCACAAGACATTTCGCGTAGAGGGAGGCTTCAAGCATTCATAGGAGAGAGAACTGCAAAGGCAAAAGCCCAGAGATGGGCATGATCTTATCCTGATCCTGGGGCTATGTGAAGGTCAGCATGGTTGGAATCCAGTGAACTGGGGAAAAGTGGTAGGAGAAAAGATCTCAGGGATAGGCAGGGGCTAAGGAAAGGAGTTTGGACTTTTTTCTAAGTGCAGTCAGAAGCCACTGGTGGATTTAAAACACAGCTGTGTTTTGTTTTTGTTTTTAAAGATTGCATTAACTGTTCTGAGAACAACGGAAAAGAGGATGAGAGTGGAAGCAGGGAAACCAGACAGGAGACTCTTGCAGTGGGTCCAGTGATGGTGACAATGGCTTAGAGTGTAATGGAAGCTCTAGAGAGGAAGAGAAGTAAAAGACCCAGGGTATACCTGGAGGCAGAGTTGATAGGTAGGTTGGGTATGTGGATAGAGTAGGAGGAAAGGAAGAAGGAATTGATAATGACTCCTAGGATTTTGGCTTGAGCAACTGGGTAGATAGTGGTACCATTTATGGAAATAGAGAAGATTGGAGAAAGAGTAGGTTTAGTGGGGAAATTTCATTTTGGATTTAAGTTTAATATACTAGTTAAAAGTCTAAGTCAAGATTTCATATAGTTAGTTGAATATTCTTGTTCAGAGCTCAAGGAAGAGATCATGCCAAAGAAATAAATTTGGGAACCATCAGTATATGGAAGGCATTTTAAGTCAGTGGATCTGATGAGATCACTTAGGGAGTGTGTGTAGGTACACAAGAGCAACCAGGGTAGAATTTAAAGTTCTCTGTCACTTAATTGTGGAGCAGAGGAAAAGGAGCCAACAG
Source organism: Dama dama (assembly GCF_033118175.1). Classification (NCBI taxonomy): domain Eukaryota; kingdom Metazoa; phylum Chordata; class Mammalia; order Artiodactyla; family Cervidae; genus Dama; species Dama dama. Next base: position 58,065,094 of record NC_083698.1, on the reverse strand, counting down.
AGTTATTCACACACACATCACACACATAGATCTTCCTCAGCTTATGATGCGGTTATGTCCCGATAAATACAACCTAAGTCAAAAATGCATTCGATGTACCTAACCTACCATACATTATTGCCTAGCCTAGCCTACCTTAAACATGCTCTGAACAATCATATTAGGCTACAGTTGGGCAAAATTATCTAACATGAGGCCTATTATAGAACAAAATGATGAATATCTCATGTAATTTATTGAGTACTGTACTGGAAATGAAAACCAGAACGGTTGTATGGGTATTTTATCCTTCGGATCACATGGCTGATGGAATGGCATCTTGGTGCAACTGTCCAGCATTATGAGAAAGCATTGTACTGCTTACTGGTAGTCCAGGAAAAAGATCAAAATTCCAAGTACTGTTTCTACTAAAAGCATGTTGCTTTTGCAATATTATAAAGTCCAATTATGGTAAGTAGAACCATCATAAATCAGGGACTCTGCACACACACAGCAATGGCACCCAACTCCAGTCCTCTTGCCAGGAAAATCCCATGGACGGAGGAGCCTGGTAGGCTGCAGTCCATGGGGTCGAGAAGAGTCAGACATGACTGAGTGACTTCACTTTCACTTTTCACTTTTATGCATTGGAGAAGGAAATGCAGTGTTCTTGCCTGGAGAATCCCAGGGATGGGGTCGCACAGAGTCGGACACGACTGAAGTGACTTAGCAGTAGTAGCAGTATGTAACTATAGCTACATATATATATATGTGTGTGTGCCTATGTGTAAGTTTTTGTTCTTTAGCTGCTAAGTTGTGTCTGATTCTTTGTGACCCCATGGCCTGTAGCCTGCCAGGCTCCTCTGTCCATGGGACTTCGCAGACAAGAATACTGGAGTGGGTTGCCATGTGTCTTCTCCTGAGGGAGGAATCGAACCCACGTCTCCTGCACTGCAGGCAGATTCTTTATCATCTGAGCCACCGGAAGAAGGTTACATATTGGCAAATTAAATGCAGCTTGCTTGGCACCTTTCAAGGATAGATGAACTACTTAGTGTCTAGCCTCATAGAAAAGGGCAAGATAGGAAGTCAGGGCTAATAAATACATAGGCATGGCTACAAATGAACTACATTTTCAATTTGACCAAGAGTTGGAAGAGGAGCATGAACTGAAGTTTAGGATTAGAGGGGGCATGTAGGTTTATTAGGCAAGAGGAACAGTGGAAAAGAGATAAGGATTTGATATTTCAATCAGGAGGCCAGTTTGGGGATTTGAAATCTTGAAGATGGAGCACTTTCTGGTGCACAAGTAGAAGAGAGGAGGTCAGCAGAGGTGGAAGGTTTGTGGAATGATGAGGTCAGAGTGTAGGACGCTGTGTTCACAGAGAAATCATCAGCAAACATTTCTTGAGGGCTCAGTACCTGCCAGTCATGAATGGTGCTGAGAAAGATGTGAGAAGCAGGGGAGATGAGAATGAAAGTGAATGTCAGGAACCCTAACATTTGGAAGGGCTAATGACTGAGGATGGTGATGGTGATTGTAGCCATGAAATTAAAAGATGCTTACTCCTTGGAAGGAAGGTTATGACCAACCTAGACAGCATATTAAAATGCAGAGACATTACTTTGTCAACAAAGGTCTGTCTAGTCAAGGCTATGGTTTTTCCAGTAGTCATGTATGGATGTGAGAGTTGGACTATAAAGAAATCTGAGCCTAGAAGAATTGAGAGTCCCCTGGACTGCAAGGAGATCCAATCAGTCAATCCTGAAGGAGATCAGTCCTGGGTGTTCATTGGAAGGACTGATGTTGAAGCTGAAACTCCAATACTTTGGCCACCTGATGCGAAGAGCTGACTCATTGGAAAAGACCCTGATGCTGGGAAGGATTGAGGGCAGGAAGAGAAGGGGACAACAGAAAATGAGATGGTTGGATGGCATCACCGACTCAATGGACATGGGTTTGGGTGGACTCCGGGAGTGGTGATGGACAGGGAGGCCTGGCATGCTGCGGTTCATGGGGTCGCAAAGAGTTCGACATGACTGAGCGACAGAACTGAACTGAACTGAATGACTGAGGAGAAGAACCAAGCAATGTCTGGAAAGATTATGTGAGGAGACATTGTTTAAGTGTTTGGAAACTAAAGAAGTTCATGATAGACATCAGTGGAGTACAATGAACCTTCTTGTTTCAAATTTAAGAATGTTTTATTTTTTAGGTTCCATAAAGAGAGTTTGATGTTTAAGAAACATGGACTTCTGTTATTCTTTAATATGTAAGAGCTACTTTTATATGCATGTGTGCTAAGTTACTTCAGTCATGTTCCACTCTTTGGAACTCCATGTACTGTAGCCTGCCAGGCTCCTCTGTTCATAGGATTATCCAGGCAATAATACTGGAGTGAATTGCCAAGCCCTCCTCCAGGGGCTCTTCCCAACCCAGAGATGGAAGCTGCATCTCTTATGTCTCTTGCATTAGCAGGTGAGTTCTTTACTACTAATGACACCTGGGAGGCCCACTTTTCTTTTATATGGGATTGCTAAAAATTTTTAAAATAGGGACTTCATTGGTGGTCCAATGTTTAGGACTCCAAGCTTTCACTGACCAGGGTCCAGGCTCAGTTCCTGGCTGGGAAACTAAGATCCCACAAGGTGAAATGTGGAAAATTTTTTGTTATTAAAAAATAGGTTCTGTGATTATAGCTTTGAGAGATCAAGGTATGGATAAGTAAAGGTAGCAATATATAAATTATAGTGCAGTAAGTACATAAAAGAATTCATCTTTATGAAAGGATTTACTGTGGTCCTTTTAAAGAATGGAATGATTCCCTTAATGCCCTTATAAACCACTTGAGAAAGTAAAAAGATGAAAGCTATAAATTTTGAGAAAAGTTGATTGGATAAAGGGAACATGACTGTAGTTGGATTGACTTTTGGAAACAATACAGTATGTTAGGAAACACACAATCTGTTTTCCCTCAATTTTTAATATGAAACAGTTGCATTGATTAAATTAGAAGAGAAAAACATCTGATGCTAAGAACCCTTAAAACTGTTTAAACCCTTAAGATATGATACTAATGTCCATTAATTGCAGATACTGTAAGAAATAAACTATCCCACTTAGTAACCATGTATATGACATCACTTGATGATTCTTATTTCTTCATTATAATAAAGGTGTAAAAGAAGTGGCCCTTCAGCCAGATAACCTGAAGTAGAGATCTTGACCTTTATCCTTCTTGCCACTGCTTTATGGTTAGATCTTGGACTTTTTGATGCCTGTAAAAATAAGAATATTTATTTCATTGTATTATTTTGTGAATGAAATGAAAATGTGTCTAAAGTACTTTGAAAAATTAACTGTACATACATAACATAAGGAGTGTCCTTACTGAGGTAAATGCTTTACACTTTTTCTGTTTTGCTGCCCTCCATTAATTTTATCTGTGAAAAAATGATCACTATTTCCTTTGTTGGAAAAAAAGGCTCTTTGAAGGGGCAAATATTAATTTACTAGGGCAACATTTAATTTCTAGTCATCTTTGCTTTGGAGCCTTGATTCTATATTTAAATTAATATAATAAGCTGTGATCTTTAAATAACTTGGAAGATTGTGGCTTTTATTTAAATAATTAGAGAAACACTTTTGACGACTTTCAGAATATTAATATGATTAGGGCAAACTGTATAGTCTAACTAATAATCATGTGAACATAATATGTATTTTCTTTCCTGATTTAGCAATTAAAAATTTTTTTTTAAGAAAGCAATTTTAAGGTTGCGATTTATTCAGCACTATATATATAGCTCAAGAGCACATTTACATTATTATTTTGTCTTTTGTGATGAAAATAAACAAATTAACTGAAATGTCAAGATCATAAGCAGGATTTGAAGTCAGGCAGATCTGCTTCAAATTTTTAGGTGATAGTCTTAAACCAAATAGCCTCTTTGGATCTCAGTTTCCCCCATCTCTAAAAATGGAATACTAGTTATCTTACATTCATTCATTTAACAGATATCTATTGAACTCATGTTGCCTCAGGGTGCTAAGTAATAGCTATAAAGACAAGTCCCTGCCATTCCATTGCTTACACTCTAGCAGAAAAAGGAGATGATTAAACTTAAACACATAATTAAAATAAAATAACCCCATATAAGTGGTAAATGCAATGAAGAAAACATATCAGAATAATAGGATAGAAAGTGGCTTGGGGGCAAAGAGAAGTGGTGTGGCCACCTGAACAGGGAAGTCTTCTTTGAGGAAGTAGCACATTTAAGCTTAGACCCAATTAACGAGGAGAAGCCATGAGTAGATCTAGGAATGTCCAGGGGGTGGAAAGTTCTTGATGCAGGAAAAAATTTGGCATATTTTTATGACTAGAAGAAAGGCTTATGAGGCTGGAGACTAGTGGAAAAAAGGTAAAGTATTGTGATATTTTCACATGATGTACATGCCGGGCTGAATGAATCACAAGTTGGAATCAAGATGGCAGGAGAAATATCAATAACTTCAATATGCAGATGATACCACCGTAATGGCAGAAAGCAAGGAGGAACTAAAGAGTCTCTTGCTGAAGGTGAAAGAGGAGAGTGAAAAAGCTGGCTTAAAACTCAACATTCAGAAAACTAAGGCCATGGCATCTGGTCCCATCACTTATGGCAAATAGATGGGTAAATAATGGAAACAGTGACAGACTTTATTTTCTTGGGCTCCAAAATCACTGAAGGTGGTGACTGCAGCCATGAAATTAAAAGATGCTTTCTCCTTGGAAGGAAAGCTATGACAAACCTACACAGCATATTGAAAAGCAGAGCCATCACTTGGCCGACAAAGGTCCATATAGTCAAAGCTATGGTTTTTCTAGTAGTCATGTATGGATGTGATAGATGGACCATAAAGAAGGCTGAGTGATGATTTTTGAACTGTGGTGTTGGAGAAGACTCTTTTGAGAGTCCCCTGGAGAGCAAGGAGATCAATCCTAAAGGAAATCAAACCAGAATAGTCATTGAAGGACTGATGCTGAAGCTGAAGCTCCGATACTTTGGCCACCTGATGTGAAGAGCTGACTCACTGGAAAAGACCCTGATGCTGGAAAAGATTGAGGGCAGGAGGAGAAGGGGGTGACAGAGGATGAGATGTTTGGATGGCATCACTGACTTAATGGACATGAGTCCGAGCAACTCTGGGAGATAGTGATGGACAGGGAAGCCTGGCATGCTTCAGTCCATGGGTTGCAAAGAGTTGGACATGACTTAGCAGCTCTACAACAATTGTGATATTTGGGCCTCCCCAGCAGATGCTAGTGGTAAAGAACCTGCCTGCCAGTGCAGAAGACATAAGGGGTGTGGGTTCGATCCCTGAGTCATGAAGATGCCCTGGAGGAGGGCATAGCAACCCACTTCAGTATTCTTGCCGGGAGAATCCCCACAGACAGAGGAGCCTGGTGGGCTACAGTCCATAGGGTCACAAAGAGTAAAAAATGACTGAAGTGATTTAGCACACATGCACATTGTGATATTTGGAGAATATTAGGATACTAGGTGGAGAAGGAAATGGCAACCCACTCCAGTATTCTTGCCTGGAGAATCCCAGGGACAGAGGAGCCCAGGTGGGCTGCTGTCTATGAGGTCGCACAGAGTCAGACACAACTGAAGCGACTTAGCAGTAGCAGCAGCAGCAGCATACGAGGAGAGATAAGGAGAGATAAGGATAAGGAGAGATAAGGAGAGATGAGGATATGAGGAGAGGAAGGTTAGGTCCAGATCATGTAGGGCCCTGTAGGTATGATAAAGAATTTGCATATTATCCTACTCACAACAGAAGACATAAACTGGCTCTACACAAGAAATTGACACTATATAATTTACAATTTAAAAAGCTCCTACCCTTTGGATGAATTACTAAAATATGATAGTTTAGTAGGTTTGTAATAATCATGTTCCTATATACTAGTAATAGGTAGTTTAAAGTATAATTAAAATGTATAATTTTAAAAGCAATAACAACAGAGATACATGGGAATACATTAAAGAGTATAATGATCTTTATGGAAGTACATTATATATATATTTGGAAGATGTTAAAGGAGGCTTAAATTAATGAAGATATATCCATGTGCACTAATAAAATGGTTTGATATCACAAAGATGCAGTATCACAAAGATTACATAATGAAAACAGTTTGATATTGGAAGGGGACTAGACGAATAGACCAGTAGAATAGAATAAAGAGCTTCTAAACAGGCCTACATGTACAGGGATCATACAAAAGTTGCATTACAGGTCAGTGGGGAAAGAACGGACAACTAAATAAATGCTGCTAAGACATCTGGTTTTCCAGATAAAAAACATGATCAACCCAGATAATTTAAAGATGGAACCATGAAAAAAAAAACATGCTTTTTAGAAGAAAAATGGGAGAACATATTTACAACCTCAGGGTAGGGGAGGATTTATTGAGACACAAAAAGCACAAACCCTACTGGAAAATATACATGTATTTAATTACATTAGTAGTAAACATTTCTGTACATCCAAGATATCCTAAAATGAAAAGACAAACCATAAACTAGGAAAAGATATTTTCCAGCCAAAAAACCAGGAAGAGTTATTTTCCTATAAAAATAGTAAACAACAAGACACTTGGAATCAATAAGAAAAAGCAACCACATGGAAAAATGAGCAAAGGATATGAATTTGAAATTCACAGAAAAGGAAAACCGAAAGGCCAATAAACACACGAAATAATGTTCATTTCCAATAGTCATAGGAGAAATGTATACAAACAAGAATGATAGAAGCTAAAATGCATCCAAGTACTAAGGAGGGACTATAGTAGCAGACACACTCATAGAAAGGTGATTAGAATATAAGTTGTTACAATCACTTTGAAGGGCAATTTATTTTTAATATCTGGCAGTAATACTGAAATATATTTTTTGAAATGATCCTCTAATTCTTAAGTATATTACCCTAGAGAAAGTTCTGCATGGAGACATAAGGAGACATAAAAATATTCATGGCATCATGGGGCCTTTGGAATGAAAAACTGGAAATGAGCTAAACGTCCACTAACAGGATAATGGATATATAAATTACAAGTATATTAATAAAATAGAATTATAGCAGTGATAATGAACAAAATGCAGCTATACCTGTGAGGATGAATCTCATAAAGAGAATATTCCGAAAAGAAACCAATAGCAGAAATTTTTACTTACAGTAAAAACAAAATTTATGTAAAACACTATATATTGATATAGATATATATGTAGATGTAATAAAAGTACATACATTTCACAGGAATGATAAACATGAAAATCAGGATAGTTTAACCCCTGGGGAGTGGAAGGTAAAGGGTAGGAAGAAGGAATACATAGGAGACTTTAATTACAAAGGTTTTTAAGCTAGGTGTACATGGTTATCTGTTCTATTCACTAATTTTTTGTTACACTGGAAATATTTTATAGCACAGTTTTTAAAGAAGAAAGGTAGTTCTAACTATCAGGGGGTAAGAAGGGAAACAGGGAGACCTGTTAGGAGATCTGACCAGTCAATCCTAAAGGAAATCAGTCCTGAATATTCATTGGAAGGACTGATGCTGAAGCTGAAACTCCAATACTTTGACCACCTGATGCGAAGAACTGACTCATTGGAAAAGACCCTGATGCTGGGAAAGATTGAAGGTGGGAGGAGAAGGGGAGGACAGAGGATGAGATGGTTGGATGGCATCACTGATTTGATGGACATGAGTTTGAAGAAGCTCTGGAGTTGGTGATCGACAGGGAAGCCTGATGTGCTGCAGTCCATGGGGTCGCAAAGAGTTGGACATGAGTGAGTGACTGAACTGAACTGAGACTTCAATCTCTAGCACAGCTCTGGCACAGAATATGGGTTTAACAAACTTCAGCTTTATAGGGTGGTTGCTATTATCATCATCATCAGGGTAAAGACAGATTGTGAATAAACATAAATATTCTGAGTAGTTATATTGTGCTACATGTTCTATTTATCTCTTTTAGTCCTTATCAGAATCCAGTTATAAAGAATCGAAGGGACTTACGTGGTAGCTCAGTGGTAAAGAATCTGCCTGCAGTGCAGGAGACGCGAGTTCCAACCTTGGGTCGGCAAGACCCCCTAGAGAAGAAAATGGCAACACACTCCAGTTGCCTGGAAAATTCCATGGACAAAGGAGCCCCATTGGCTCATGAGTCTGCCAAGTTGGACATGACTGAGCATGCAGGCACACAGACATAAAGAATCTAAGGCTCACAGAGTTCAAAGCTGGAAGGCAAAGGGTTTCATAAATTTCTAATGACTCATTTTCCAATGCTGTGTAAACTTCCTCCTGAACCTCCAACCCTAATATACCCACTACTTTCTTGTCCAGCACTTGAAAAAAAAATTCAAGCATCTTTTCTCTTTGGTTCATAGCTAGCATGGGCTTCCCTCGTGGCTCAGATGGAAAAAAAAATCCACCTGCAATGCAGGAGACCTGGGTTCGATCCCTGGGTCAGGAAGATCCCCTGGAGAAGGGAGTGGCTATCCACTTCAGTATTACCTGGAGAATCCCATGGACAGAGGAGCCTGGAGGGCTACAGTCCATATGGTCACAAAGAGTCAGACACAAATGAGCAATTAACATTTTTGAGTTGAAAAGAAAGTTAAAGCGAAACTCACTCAGTTGTGTCCAACTCTGTGCAACCCCATGGACTATACAGTCCATGGAATTCTCCAAGCCAAAATACTTGAGTGGGTAGCCTATCCCTTCTCCAGGGGATCTTCCTGACCCAGGAATCGAACCAGGGTCTCCTGCATTGCAGGTAGATTCTTTACCAACTGAGATATCAGGGAAGCCAACACTTTTGAGTTAGATAGTAATAATTCAAAACACTTGGGATGGGCCTTATTACTTATTATAGAATACTTTTTGATTGCTTTCAGTTTTTCACCTGATCGGCCTAACAACTCTGAGAAAGGCAGGGCAGCTGATTATTTTGGTTTTACAGATGAGAAAACCAAAATCCAAAGAGGCTAAATTGGAGGTTCTTAACCTGTGACCAGGCTTCCCTGGGGGCTCAGAGGGTAAAGCGTCTGCCTGCAATGCAGCAGACCCAGGTTCAATCCCTTGGTCGGGAAGATCCCCGGGAGAAGGAAATGGCAACCCACTCCAGTACTCTTGCCTGGAAAATCCCATGGATGGAGGAGCCTGATAGGTTACACTCCATGGGGTTGCAAAGAGTCGGACAGGACTGAGCGACTTCACAACCTGTGATCATGAACTTCATGGAATCATATCTTAAAATGCTTATGGTTGAAAGGGCATTTTTAAGCTTTAATTGTATTTTCAAAGGAGCCTTATTCCCAAAAAGGTTTAAAAGATAATGAGTTAAATGATTTGCCGAAAGCCTAGGGTCACAAAGTCCTGGTGGAGTCAAGGCCCCAAGGAATTTCTTCTCATCCCATGCTCAGAATTCTTTCCATTACTACATACAGTACCACAATTCAAATTACAGATATTACTAGTGAAATACTTTTTGTAATGTTCACTGACTTGCTAAGATAGAAACCTTATTAAATATACTGAAATTCTTACTTGGGAGTAATGGTTTTGGCCTGTTCAACTGTTGGGCAGCCATTCAGAAATCTACACAGTGTTACGGATGAACAGGTCACAACCTGTTTGTCCTCTTTATAACAAACCCTAATATAGACTTGCTAAATAAGGTATGAATCTGATACAGTAACTATAAAACGTTATTTTTCAATTCTCAATAAAGAATAGTCATGAGACCTAGCTATGATCCAGTGGTGGAAAGTAGGCTATGAGCCGAGAATGGGATTTTCATTTCTCCAGGGCCAGTTACTTAAAGTGTTAGGGTCTCCCTTCTCTTACCTGTAAAAGAAAGGATAAAAGTGGGTAGCTTCCCAGCTCTAACTTTGCATGCAGTTTGATGGGCTTAAAATAAGAAGGACCGACAGGAGTTTTGTGTATAAGCATTAACAGGTCTGTTAAAGTTAACCTTATTTTCTCAGTGATAAAGGCCAGTGCCCAAGGCGGGTCACTGATCATTAGCCACAAGTGTCTGGGGGCTCACCAGACCTGGGCCTCAGGAAGGCCAAGACTGAGTCCACCTTGGAGTGAAGCAGGAGCTGGCGAGCAGATGAACAGAAAGCTACGTAAGGTCAAAGGTCCAGTGGGATTCCAAACAGAAGGGCTCTTAATCCTAGATTTAGGAATGAAGGAAAGCAGGAACGCCCAGGCACAGGAGTGTGAAGGGATCTGCTTAAACAGGGTGGGGTGTGCGAGCGTTGGGGGTGGGGCTTTGAGCCAGGAGGCAGTTGATGCGCTGGAGCGCCGCACCTACCGCTGCATCCCCGCCGCCTGGGCCAGGCAGTCACTGAGCCGGCAGAGCCACCCTTGGGAACCTCCCAGCCCCGGCGAGGCCACGTGATCTAGCGCCGGGGCAAGGAGAGGCGTGCCCCGCCCCCCGCCCCGCCCGTGCGCATGCGCGCGGGTCCGGGCGCTGAAATTCAAATTTGAACCGCCGCGACAGGCCGAGTCGGACTTCGGAGGCAGTGGGGAAGAGGAGAGGAGCTTGGGAGAGTTCCCCGCTACCCTCTTGTTTTCTTCAAGGGACACACTGAGCCGGCACTCACTTTTCTTTTTCTGAATTTGAACCACCGTTTTGGCCGTCTCGTAATCGACACGCGAAGTCCGGGGCGATGGACCCGTTTACCGAGGTGAGAAAACTTGCGGGCAGAGCCAGCCATGTCGGCGCCCGCCGCCCACCCTCCCTTCCTACCCTCTGTCAACCTCCCGGCCCCGAGGCCGGAGAGCGCGTGCGCGCGCGTGCGCAGAGTGGGCGTGCGAGGGTCCAGCTTGGAGCTGCAGGGTGCGGCGGGTTCCCTCTTCTCTGTGGCTGTAATTCATCCGCGGTTTTCTTGTTCTTATCCTGCAGATGAAGCTCTGCGGGGGAAGTTTTTAGTCTGTCCTCAGTAGTAGTAGTGAAAAGACCTCCTGTCAGCCCCGGTTATTATACGCTCCTCTGGAGTGGATCCCTGGGTCTTCCAAGGGTGCGGTAGGGGCCTGACGAAACAGATCCCCTTGGAAGTAAAAGCCGGGATATTGCAGGGTGGAGTCGGGTGGCCGAGTGACTCAGTACTGTGTGTGCAGCCGCCGCCTGGAAATGGAATGGAATGCGGTTTGCGGGGTTCGTGTGATTCGCAGAGGAGCCGTGCGTTTAATTTGTTAGTCTCTCAGTCCTGTCCAAACTCTGCGACCCCGTGGTCTGTCCATGGAATTTTCCAAGCAAGAATACTGGAGTGGGTTGCCATTCCCTTCTCCACTCCATACGTTTAAGAATGCAGTGAACGAAGTGACAGCAAAATCTTAAAATAAGCCGATGCCTGACACCATTGCATTCGTTCCTATGAAGCCAATAGTTCTCTTCAGTTTCTATTGGTTACCTAACTAGCAAAGAAGATTCATACCTGAGGTTGACACTAATTGAAAGGAAAATTGCTAGCCGAATGTGTTCAAGTCAAAATTTACAGCCCACGATTAAAAAAAAAAAAAACCTGTTTTGGGTGTGTTTATGGGGCATAACATTATAGCAGGACTTAACTCATCTTTTGTTCTTTGGAAATTAAATATGGATTAATTACATCATTACTGTGTCGTTTATTTGTCTAGCTTTGACTTTCGTTGCGAATGTACGTTGACACACTCAGGAATTTAGTGTGGCCAATTGTCCACTACCCTTTCTTCAAGGACAGTTCCTCTTTTTTTACGGTGTTGTGCAAGTGTCAAACTGTTATTTTTTGAGTTGTTGCAAAGTGGGCCTAAAAATGTCTCTACACTAGATTGAAAAGCTTGAGTGGAGAATATTAATACCCCCCCCCCCCCCGCTTTTTTTTGAGATGTAGTTGCAAGTCTGTTTAAGATATTAAAAGTTGCAGCAATTAGAGTTTACTTGTATTCAAACACAACAATATTTGTTTCCAAATTCTCAGTCATCTCAGGGATACACATCAATTTGTTAACCTTAAATATTCTAACGGAAAAATCCTGAGCACATTTTTGTATTAGCTTTAGGGAATAGAGCTGGTGGTTCCCCACGTATTTTTCACTTACATTGAAATTAAAAAGGATATGTTATGTTACAACTTAAAATAGGATTCCTTAATAGCCCTTCCTGTTCTCAATATTTTATATTTCTAAGTAACTGACAAGAGCAAAGCGTTTTGAAAGTTGGCTGAAAATTGCACTTCATTTTACTTAAAAATGTTATTCTGAAGCTAGTACAAATCTCAGTTGAAAGAAACTTTTATTTAAAAGTAGCTTTTCATTTTAGAGTGCAGCTCAGAAATATGTGTTGTTTAATGTGTGTGTTTTATGTTTTGAGAAGTTAGACTGGTTGCAGTTGGAATCAACAGCTTTGACATCTTTTCCTTAATTGGGAGTGAGTGAACTATTTGAAATGGTTCCAAAGATTAGGTGCTTAATTATAGCATTCATAACATTTTTGTACAGTGAAGCTAACTGTTCCTCATCTGAAAAGAAAAGGAAATTGAAAGTCAGTTAAAATGACTTTCTCAGCTGGAGTTCCTTATCAGAACCATAGAACATAGAAAATTATTTGAGAGAAACTATTTTTCTCAGTTTTCCCAGAGGTGATTTTTTTTCTCTCAAAAGTGATTCTTAACCATGCCATTCTGTAGGCATAGGAGAGATGTTAATTCATTACATTAATGCCAGGGCCTTAAGGATTAATTCTCCTGGTAACTCTTGTTGAGAAAGGCCATGCTACGCTCAGTCGTGTCTGACTTTGCGACCCATGGACTGTAGCTACAACCATCCTCAACTCTTGTTTCCTCAGACAAGGCTGTTGTGCAGTGGTTCCCCTCTCTGTTGTCACTGGTGCTGTCTGGCTCACTTTCTGTCTTCCTGCCTGTTCTACCTGGCAAACTTTGTTTTGACCTCCAGCTCACAGTTTGATTCCCCTTCTTCAGAGAGGAGATCACCTTTCACAATACACATCTCACTTGCATTTATCTGTACCTGTTGAACATGTTTTCTGTTAGAATGTAAGCTTCCTGAAGGTAGGAGATTATTCAGAGATATTTCTGAATATCTTGTGCTTGATGTTCAAGCACAATCCAATAACGGTCTGCTGAATTGATGTGAAAGAGAACCATTCAGTGCAAACTGTTTTACAGACAAATAATTAAATAAAGCAGTAACTGTTAGAACATTTGAGCAATATTCTTTTCTTGTAGGAAATCTCAAGTATAATGCATCCATTGCCCAGCAACATGTGGCCATATTGTTTTACTGTATCTGCCTCTAATCCTCCTCACTGAATTATTTGGAAGCAAATTCTAGAAGGCATATAATTTTATACATAAATATATAGGTATTCATCACTGAACACTAAAGACTTAAAAAAAAATCATAATGCTATTATCAGACCTAAAAAATAAACAGCAGTTCCTTAAAATCGTCAAACATTGTCAGTGTCCAGCTTTTCCTAAGTGTCTCATGATTTTGCAGTCTGAATCAGCATCTAGACAGAATCCACAGGACTATGTGTTCCTGATGTTCTTCATGGACCAACCAGAGATAAAGAAAGAATCTTTCTTGATTTATGGATAAGCTAGCAGTTAAGGCACATGTTTATTATGATGATCAGCTAATAGCATTAAAAAGTTAAGGTTGATCATATGAATTTGGTTAGTTCTACTGATGATAAGTTTTTCAAAGAACAATTGGATTTAGTCAAACTATAGTTTTTAGCAAAGCAAAGAGTCCAGACTCTGGAGCCTGTTTCTTAATCTTGCCTTGCTACTCGTCAGCTGTGTGACCTATGGCTTGTTATTGAAGCCCTACCTGAATTTTTTCATCTCTAAAACAGTAGTAAAAACAGAGTTTCAACAAATCATATTTGAAGATGAAATGAGTTAGTGTCTGCCGACACTGAAAGTACTTGAAGTCCTGTCTAAGCACTAGTGGTTGTTGTACTTGTTTCTTGCTGTGCTTAGTCACTCAGCCATATTCGACTCTTTGTGACCCCATGGGCTGTAGCCCACCTGGCCCCTCAGTCCATGGGATTTTTCAGGCAAGAAATACTGGAGTGGGCTACCATTTCTTTCTCCAGGGGATCTTGCAGACCCAGGGATCAAACCCATGTCTCCTGTGTCTCCTGCATTGCAGGCAGATTCTTTATTCATTGAACTATCTGGGAAGTTCTTTTTGTACTTGTTAGGTAGATTTAAAGCCATAAACTTATTGCTCATAATGTCAATATTAGCATTTTAGTCTGAAGATCTGCTGATGGTGAAGGCCACCCCAGGTTAGCATAGGAAATCCACAGCTAGTTGTGTCAAGTCAGAACTTTCCATGTAGGAACTTTAAAAGAGAAAAAGCTACAGTTAAAATATATGAAACATTTTTTTCTTGTGATGTTAATTGACAAACATGCTATCACTGTTTTGGATAGAATTTCTTTAATTTTCCAGAATTAAGTGAACTCTCTATGATGACCAGGGAAGGAATGCTTCTAGAACATTTTGAAAATAATAAGTTGTTATTGAGTCTACTTTGTTTAAGAAGGTAGGAAATCAGTAATATCTCCCAGAAAAAAATTCTGTCAGAAATGGTTTGAGGAATGTGGGGCAGAAATTGCTTAAGGACTCTACGCTTCAGTTATTTTAGATCCCTTCATGTGGAGTATCTTATTTCCTGATTGTTAGTAATTGCATTGTTTTATTTTCTTTTAATGCCTTTATTATTTGAAGAAGGAGGTGTGATATTTGAAGGAATGTACCTTATAAATAAAAAAAGCCCTTAAATTCCTGATACACTATTATAAGGAAGGGTAACTTACATTTATTTAGCTGTTGACTTTATGCATTTTAGATATATCACTTCTTTTATATTAAAATTTATAAGTTTTATATTACAGATTAGGGAACTTTTTTGCTTATCTAATTTGTTTTAATCTTGAAATTTTTGAATCTACTGTAACAATAGAACACTTTGTGTATGTTTGAATTGCAAAACCTCATTCTTTTGACCCATTGCTCATAGTAACTGAGAATATACTGACTCATAAGTATTCTAACTGACCAGAATGGAATGTGGGTGTGTCCATGAATGAACATATTTAGGCTAGTTTTGTATCTTGGGAATGATGTGTTTTATTGTGGGGAAAATTATCAGACATATATGAATTTGTATAATACTGTCACTTTTGAGTTTGTTGAAGACCTTAAAGGATAAAGGTTTTGTGTTTTGGAAGGCATTTGGCTAATAAATTACTCTTTCAGAGACATAGCATTTAGATTTAGTGTTAACTTCTTTCAATGTGAAATCATTCCTAAGATAAGCTCATGCTTGTTTTTCATATTCAGAGAGACTTAAAAAATGATTATTCTGTCTTAATTAAGCAGTTAAAAAGGTCAGGTGGAGTTAAATTCCTTAGTCTGCAATAATTACTTTATCTGTGTTTGCAGGGCAGTGTATACTCCAGCCAGTAATCTGCATGCCTTCTCTGGTTGTGTTCAAAGAAAAGAAATTCTTTTACAGGGTTTTGTGTTTGTTATACTATATTGATTCCAATAGGAGAATGTTTTGGGGTTTGGAAAGAGTTATATTCATGATTCTATGGAATACTAAGATTTCAACTTAAAACTATTTTATTGTATATGGATATTTAATTAAAACATGAAAATATTTAGGTTGATTTTTCTCTTAGGAAGGATCTTAAGTTTCCAAAGGACTATTGAGTCAGTTATCTCTTGCTGTTTACCATCACCCCAAATCTTAGTGGCTGTATTAGTTTTGCTGCTATAAAAAATTACTACAGATTTGCTAGCTTAACATCATACATGTTATCTTTGGTAGGTCAGAAGTCTGTTGGGTTTTGCTGGGTTCAGATCAAGGTGTTAGCAGGATTGTGTTTCTTTTTGAGGATTTGGGGACACCTGTTTCCTCGCCTTGTTTAGCTGATAGAGGCCCCCTGCTTTTCCTGGCTTGCATCCCCCTTACTCCATCCTCAGTGCCCCCAATTCCATCACTCTGACCTCTGCTTCCCTTGTCACATCTTCTCTGACTCTAACCTTCCAGGCTTCTCTTCCCTTGTAAGGACAGTTGCGATTACATTGTGCTTAGTCCGTCAGTCGTGTCTGACTCTTTGCAACCCCATGGACTGTAGCCTGCCAGGCTCCTCTGTCCATGGGGATTCTCCAGGCAAGAATACTGGAGAGGTTTGCCTCCTCCAGGGGATCTTCCCAACCCAGGGATCAAACCCAGGTCTCCTGCATTGCAGGCGGATTCTTTACCATCTGAGCCACCAGGGAAACCCAAGAATACTGGAATGGGTAGCCTATCCCTTCTCCAGGTGAGAACTTCCCGACCTAGGAATCAACCTGGGGTCTCCAGCTTTGCAGGCAGATTCTTTACCAGTTGAGCTACCAGGAAGGTCCTGCGATTACATTGGGCCCACCTAGAAAATCCAGATAATCGCTGCATTTCAGTGTCATTAATTTAATCACATAAGTAAAGTCCCTTTTGCCATGTAAGGTAACATATAGGTTCACAGGATTAGGATAATGAACAACTTTAGGAAACCGTTGTTCCGCCTACCATCGTGGTTAAAACAACCACCATGTTATTTCCCATGACTCAGTGGCTTAGCATTTGGGCTCAGCTGAGCTGGACTTCTGGTGTCCCCTGGGATCATACAGAAGTCTGCAGTCATATAGAAATTTCTGGGACTGGATGGTCTAAAATGGTCTTCCTCCCAGGTCTGGTGGTTGATGCTGGCTGTCAGCTGGGCCATGTGTCTAGCAGGCTTAACCTGGGCCTCTTCACAGGAAGACAGTGTTCCAAGAGAGTGAGAACAGAAACTGCAAGACCTCTTGAGCCCTGGGATTGGAAGTCACATACACAGTATCACTTCTGCCATGTTTTAACAGTCAAAGTGAATCATAAAGCCAGCCTGATCAAATACCTTTTGAGGGAAGCAGAAAAAAACCTGTGGCCATTTAAAATCTCATGCAATGAACTTAACACATTTCATTCCCCCTTTAATGGTCATATTATATCTAATCAAATTCATGACAGTGCTCATTTGGTGAATCTTGACTTAATTACTGAGAATTTGACTTTTGAAATGTATTTAACTGTTATTATACATGTCTGATGACAATTAGTGATTTGAGAAGTTATCTGAAATTTTGTGAACCTTTGACTAAACTTATGCTTTAATGCTCTGGTGTATTGTATATGTAGAAACTGCTTGAGCGAACCCGTGCCAGACGAGAGAATCTTCAGAGGAAAATGGCTGAGCGACCCATCCCAGCAGCAAGGTCTCTGACTCACGCCAAGCGGATCAGGGAGCCACTTTCAGAAGCAAGTAACCAGCAGCCCCTATCTGGTGGCAAAGGTAATAGGCTTTGTGGGGAAAAGTAAAATTTGCAGTTTTCAAAATGCAAATAAGTGCCAAACACTTTATTGTTCCTGCGGAAGACCAAGGTCTTTGGGAGACAAATGTAATAGCCTCCAGGGGAAATATCAACCTTTTATTGTATTCCAGGCCTGTTATATTAGGCCTGGAACCTATCAAGCCAGAGCAGAATTTCTAACAAATATTTCAGATTAACTGGTTGAGCTTTATTTTCTTCATTCCAAAATATTGTTAAATCCTCTAAGGGAAGTATTCTACGGGAGCAGTGGAGCATTTACACTGGCCATAGTGTTGAGTTTCTCTTCCCCTCCTACGTGAACAGGGCAACAAAAGGCAGGAATACGAACACTTCCAAAATATCATGAGTCTTTTCATCCTCTGTCTGCTGAACCGTGTCTCTCAGGCTGGGCACAAAATATAGGTTGTTAATCTACAGAACTACTGAAATTAAATAGAAACAAAATTAACCACCAACACCCCCACCCACCCCAAGAGGGGCTTCCTTGGTGGCTCAGTGGTAAAGAATCCTTTTGCCAATGCAGTAGACGTGGGTTCGATCCCTGAGTCGGGAATATCCCTTGGAAAAGGAAATGGCAACCCACTCTAGTATTCTTGCCTGGAGAATCCCATGGACAGAGGAGCTTGGCAGGCTATAGTCTATGGGGTCACAAAGAGTTGGACACAATATAGCAACTAAAACAAACAACAACTCCTGCAACAAACTCAAATGCACCTGGAAAGTTTCTTATTCTTTCCTAAATCCTGACATCCTCAAGCTTGTATCAGTCAGCTGGTTTAATCTTTTGGAATAATCTGGAGATGATAATATTCTTTAGTAGACATTTAAAATGCACATAGAAAAAGAGTATTACAGAGGGCAAAACCAATATTACAAAAGAGGTGAGGGCATAGTGCTGGTTCCCTACTATTTTGTAAGCTAACCATAGAATGAGAATTTCTCTTTGTATGTTAATACATTTTGAAGGGAAGGAATACCATATATATTACATGGGAAAACAGAGATCTAGCTCTAGTCTAGGATCTCTTCACTGTGGCACAGCTTTATGCAATCAGATATTGAGTACTATGTACTTGAAAACTAGTGGTTAGAACTGTATTTTGATGCTTAAATGGAAATATTTACTGTTTCGTATAAGAAATGTAAACTTAAAGCATTCTATATTTTCAGGTAGAGAAGCATGTTAAATAGGAACACTTCCAAAAAATGATTAGATAAGTTCATTTAAAATATACCCTTAAGTGAGTTGTAGAAGATTGGAAAGATTCATGATGTATTATTTACTTAGATTGATATTTATGAGGGCAATCATGACTTCCCACTAATGATACTTCAGTTACTGCCAGAACAAGAACACTTGGTTAGACAGCCAGTGAAACTGACCTCAAAGGGAATTTACATTCTTACCTTTTAAAGGATTAGTTTTATAGGAGGTATAGTAGAACTCATTCTTGGGTAAAAATTATATTCCTTGTGTTTGGATAGTTCCTTTTTCTTTTAGGACTTTTTAATTCGTTTCATAGGTGTTCATGGAGGTTTTAAATGTAAAATGTTAAACACTTGCGTTGATGAATTTGCTTGGTACTGGACAGATAATTCAGTCAGTCTTTTGGTCCTCTGCCTCCTAAACCTCAAGCCAGGTGCCCTTCTACTCTTGTTTACTGTTCATGAAAAATTGTTTTTAAAAGCAGAAAGCTTGTTTTTATCCTTAGCTCAGGTGTTAAGCTCATGTTAAGCAGGTAAATCGATTTCTCTGGACTTGATTTTTCTTATTTAAAAATGTGGTAACTGGATTGTATGATCTTTAAAATCCCTTATAACATTTGCTTTGCTTATTCTGTGTGCATACGTTTTATTTCCTAGTGTCTGAAGACCACAAAGGACATTATACATAAATCTTGAGGATGTTATTTGAAGATTTTTTTCATTAAGGTTTTTTTAAACTGTTAAATTATATGCATGCTTAAACAGAAACCTCTCATATCAGATTTCCAAGTTACTGAAAGAAAGTAGAATTTTACATATTTCTTCTTGTGAATTAAATCATTTAAAGGAACAGAGAGAATAGTGTTTTATTCATTTGTACCTACCATTAAAGTTTTTTCATGCCGGGCAAAATTACAGAACTTTTCATTTTTGTCCTATTTAACCTAGAGAAATCTTGCACAAAACCATCACCATCCAAAAAACGCTGTTCTGACAACACTGAAGTAGAAGTTTCTGACTTGGAAAATGAAAAGCCAGTTGAGTCAGCGTCTGCAAAACCTTGTTCTCCGAGGCCTGTGTCCCCTCAGGCTCAGCCACAGATGCCTCAGACCCCCGCTGGTGTCAGTGACTCCTTGGCTGCCCCAGCCTCAGCACCACAGCTGGGTGTGAGGAGCAGGCCAAACTCAAGACTGGGAGCAGCTGCAGCCTCCTCAGTCAGAACACGAATGCAAAAGCTGGCTGAGCAGCGGCGCTGTTGGGATAGTGATGATGTGACAGGTATGCACTCTTGTGGACCGTGTGGTCCTTAAATCTGTTTCAGTGCAATTCAACTTGATAGGTTAAAAATTTCATGTATCAGTTAACACATGAAAGGTGAGTGCTTTTGATCTATGTCCTGAGTATCCATTGCTTGCTAATGTTTTATATATCATTATATATTTATCGGGTGTGTTCTCGTTGAAGTAAACGATGATGAGGTTCTTAGACTGGTTCACAAAACCTTAATCTTATAAAGGAACTATCTTATATTTGCAATGAAAACACTAAAGGATAAACTGTACTCTTGGCGTTATCAACCTTGCTGACCTTCAGTTCTATATTCAAGAAATCCTGTTTCATGGATTCACTGAATAAACCTGAGTGACTAAGGTATGCAATGCTGTTCATAGGGGAAAAAGAAAATTTCAAAAAATATTTATCGAACACCTGCAACGCATGTGATCATGGTAAGGTGCTGGAGACAGATAAAGTGACCTGACCTTGTATTTCATGGGCCCGTAATCTGATGGAGAGCTTATCTCTTACCTTATTACGAAAACGCCTTGGGATGACTTACAAAAATGAGGGTGCATGCTCAGTAGTGTCTGACTCTTTGCGACCCCATGGACTGTAGCCCACCAGGCTCCTCTGTTCATGGGATCTTTCTGGCAAGAATACTGAAGTGGGTTGCCATTCCCTCCTCCAAGGGATCTTCCCCACCCAGGGAGGAGGAAACGCAAACCTGACTTTTGCATTTCATGGGCCTGTAATCTGATGGATTACATCATGGGCCTGTAATCTGATGGATTACCTTGTTACGAAAAACGCCTTGGGGTGACTTACAGAAATACCTATGTTAAAAATGGGAAAAATGAGAAAAATCAATGTGAAGAGAAGGAAAAACAATGTGAAGGGTAAAGTTAGTTTACTAGATATAGGCCTTAAGGTCCTCCTCACTTCCTAGAGATGGTTAAGTTAGTTTACTAGATATAGGCCTTAAGGTCCTCCTCACTTCCTAGAGATGGTTCTGAACTCACTGGCAGCTGATGCAGAGAGATGAAACACTGTTAGTTACATGATAGTGTTTATAAAATGAAAGAAACAGAGTCATGGTTGGTGCTAAGACCTGAGAGAACATTCCTCTGTGGGCCCTAAAGATATTTTTGTAGGAGCTAGCGAAGGTGTAAGTTTTCTCAGGGTAGGCAGACAGCTGGCTTCTGGCTCAGTTCAGTAGAAGCAGTGCCAAAGTGAGCCAGCCCAGTGTAAGTGGACAGTCCATGGTGACTAAGCCTTATCCAAGGAAGCTTTGGCTTTCAAATATTATAGAAGAGGAGACTGAGTTCAAAGAGGCTAAGACACCTGCCCACAGTCAGTGCTAAAATGCAAACCCTAGGAGTTTGACTTTAGGGCCCAACTTTTATGTCCTATCCGATGTTATGGGTGTGTAATGGGGGTGCTGGTATTCTACGCTGTCAGTTACACCTATTGATTTTAGTAGTGGATGGGGCTAACCATGCTGCTTTTAGTATGTCTGAGGAAACCAGTTAATGTGCCCGAATAGAAAGATGTCCCATTCTATTTTGTAGGAAATATCTATGGGCAGCAGAGTGCAGATTTTCCTTTCAGAAAAAAGAAAAAGAGTTGTGATCTAATACTTGATCAGAAGAACAATCAAGGCCCTAAGCATTTTTAGGAGAAACTGTTGCCTCTGTGATCTTGAATATTTTGAAAGCAAATATTAACAAATGCCTACCTCAGTCTTAAAAATAAACCTCCTTAAGGCATCATAGCTCGTCTAATTTTAACCGTTGAAACTTATAAAGTGTTTGTGAGGAATGATTTAGTGAGTGCTATTCAAGACTGTGGCTATGTGCCAGTTAAAGGTTTGAGGAATAATAAAGTATAATTTATCTGAAGCCTTTCTTTCTGATGGAGAATAGAAGAGTGAGGGGTCTATTAAGTCCATTTCTAAAGCATGACAGTAAAATTGTCATCTGTTTAGAAGACAGTGCGTAGTCTAAGGAAAATGATAAAGGTATGCAAAAACGTATTGTAGGGAAGATGGTGGTCAGGGAAGCTTTTCTGGAGGAGACAGAGGCAATTAACCTGGACTTTGAAGGGCAGCTGGCTTCAGGCAGTAGCAATATTCTAGGCAGAAGCAACAGAACATATATATTAATAAAAAGCACGGAGGTATCATAAACACAGTATGTGTATAAAGAGTAGGCATTCTGGTATACAATTCATATGGTATAAAAGCAAGAGATAAATTCAAAGAAAGCAGCAGGGTCCATAGCATTTGGAATTTAATCAGAAGATGATGGGGAGGTACTGAGAATTTAGATAGGCAAATGCTTTAGAAAGATCACTCTGGCGTCTGAACTGAGGAGAGAGTGAAGAGGGTAGAGATTTGAAGCAGGAAGATCAGTTAAAACATTAATATTATGATTCAGGCATAATGATGAAGGCCCATGAAAGTAAAGAGGCTGCATTTGAGAGATTTAGGAGAATCTGTGGGACCTAATGACCAGGTGGTGGATGGAAGGGAAAAGGGAGGAAGAGGCATGATAAGAAGGAATGTGTTTGAAGCAGTTTCAACATCAGACATATTATTTGACATGCATGTGGGATAGTCAGATGGAGGTATTTGGTAGTTAGAAGGAGACCATGAAGGATAGGCTGCAAAGACAGAACTAGTAGAGGATGATGTCACATACGGAAATACAAGGACTGCCAAGTGTGTAGGCATTGGTGAAAATACCAAAACCAACTTGAGTGCAGCTGTGTATGCAGAAGTCAGATCGAAGTGAGTTGAGTGGTGAGTGAATTTAGTGCAGGGAAAAAGGGACAGTAGCTAAAAGCGGGTGTATGTTGATGAGAGGATGATCGGTTTTTAGCTTCAAGATGAGAGAGAATTGAGCATATTAATGTGTAGAAAACAAAGTTTGTAGAGAGGAAGAAGTGGTTATTTGGAGCAAGATCCCTGAGAAGGTTTAAGAGGAGTAGAATTGAGAATTCAGGCAGATGTATAAGCCTTGGACAGTAGGAGGGATATCTGTTCTGTTGACGGAATTTGTGGAATAGGAAGTGCCATGAACTTTGCTGTATATGCTCTTTATGCATACATACCTTTCGTGGTTAAGTATTGCTGCTACTGCTGCTGCTACGTCGCTTCGGTCGTGTCTGACTCTGTGCGACCCCATAGATGGCAGCCCATCAGGCTCCCCCGTCCCTGGGATTCTCCAGGCAAGAACACTGGAGTGGGTTGCCATTTCCTCCTCCAATGCAGGAAACTGAAAAGTAAAAGTGAAGTCGCTCAGTCATGTCCGACTCTTAGCCATCCCATGGACTGCAGCCCCTTAGGCTCCTCCATCAATGGGATTTTCCAGGCAAGAATACTGGAGTGGGTTGCCATTGCCTTCTCTAAGTATTGCTTATTTGAGATTTATTTCCAAATGAAGTAACTGTGCAGAAAAATATTAGTCTAACCCTGTGCTATTGGTAGTGGATATGGTATGGTATTGGTATTGGATATGATATTGTGCTATTGTTATTGGATATGGTATGATATCCAATATGGTATTGGATATGGTATTCAATACCATAAACAAGAGTCATATGTCTCTTTTAAATTTAAATTAATTAAAATGAAATAAAGTTTCTTATTGCTCTTATCACAGTTCAAGTGCTCACTAGCCACAGTGGCTAGTTGTTACTGTATTAGACGGCATGGATATAGAACATCTCCATCATTGCAGAAAGTTCTATTGTATAGCACTAGCCTAGTACATCCTAAAAACAAGTATGTTGACTATGTAATCTTAATTTGTGCAGTGTTATGACATCATTAAGTAATCCTAAAAATATAACCTAAATGTATGGTGTTTTATAGATTTCATAATCTATCAAATAATTGAAAAACTAAGTAACAAAGTATTTCTTTTTAAATTTGAGTTAAGAACCTGATTTGAAAATATATTGTCAAATTTAAGCAGTTTGGTAGTTTCATGTGTATTAGAAAAGCTTTTTTTTTGTTGTTTGGAGTGATCCCTTTATTACATACACATATAGCTCATGGACTTTAACTTTCAAAAAATTTTCAGATGATATACCTGAAAGCTCACCCATCTCAGCAATGCCATCAAAGGAAAAGGCTGCCTCCCCTCCCAAACCATCCCTTTCAGATGCCTCAGCAACTCCAGTTGGGAGAAGGGGCCGACTGGCCAACCTTGCTGCAACTATTTGCTCCTGGGAAGATGATGTAAAAACCTCATCTGCAAAGCAAAACAGTGTGCAAGAACAGCCTGGTACCACTTGTTTATCCAAATTTTCCTCTGCAAGTGGAGCATCTGCTAGGATCAATAGCAGCAGTGTTAAGCAGGAAGCTACATGCTGTTCCCAAAGGGATGGTGATGCCTCTTTGAATAAAGCCTCATCCTCGAGTGCTGTGGGTGCATCTTTGATTAACGTTGCAATTTCTAGCCCTGGGGTAAGTAAATATAATTTTGGTATTTGGAAACATTTTTGTTTGTTGTTATGAGTAATAATTTATATTATGTATATATATGTCTGTAGGTATGTATTTTATAACATTTATATAGGATGTTTATGTATTTTTAGAGTATTTCATAGAAAGTAAAAATAATAAATTTGATATTCTGACCCAAGTTATCAATTAACAATTAAATTACACAAATTTAATGTGCTTCCAAAGTATGTACTTTTGAACGATGGAGCCTCTTCTTACTCATCACGAGAGCCTGAAAATTACTTTCTCTGTTAAAATGCTTTATGTATGTGTATAGATACAAGAAAGACATCAAACATCTCTGAAAGCTAGTAGCTGTAGTTACCTCCAGAAGGCAGTTGTCAAGAGTGGGTATGATGCTTTCACTGATATCCTTTTGATATCCTTTTGCTATCCTTTGGAAGATTACCCTGCCCATGTGTTATCTCAATGGTTTTTAAAAATAATATGAAGAAAACAAAAATGAAAAAAAAAAAGTTGTGTTTCTGAGTATTATCTTTAAGTGTAGAGCTAGGTTTTGGAATTAGACCTGCATTCAATCCCAGCCCTGCCACATAATTAGAAGTGTGACTTTGGAGAAGTTACTTAATCTTGCAAAAGTATTTTTCCATTTGTAAAATGGGAAAGAAAAGGTTATGGGAGGATTATATAAGATGCTGTTCATAAAGCACTTAGTATGGTACTTGGCACATAGTAAGTAGTACTTATAATTCGCCTTTAAGTACATGATATGTGATTTAATTAAAATACAAATATATATGTATTTGACCTAATATAGTTAACGTTCATAAGGGTGCTAGTGTGATAATAGAAAAGAAATTGCTTTTCAAAATAGTGACCCTCTCCCTTGTATTAAATTACCCATCAGAATATTATGTACACTAAACTACATAATTTGAATAATCACATTTTCTAAGTTAATTTTTTTCAAACCTTTCAAATTAATTTGATCTATTAGAGAGCAAGAAATTTTTTTTCATGAGTTTACAAAAAGACTATCAAGCATATAGAATTTGAATTGTTTTGTTGTAGAAATATCTTTAACTACTGTGAGTGTTGTTATTTACCCTAAGTATTATCATATTTCAGAAAGCTACTTCTTCCCCAGTGAAATCTTCTACAACATCCATCACCAGTGCTAAAAACTGTAAGGTACAAAATCCTGAACTACTTCAAAAAACCTCTGTTAGTCCTCTGAAAACAGAAGTATCAAAACCAGTTGAGAAGTCAGCTGTATCCCATACACTTCCACCCAAGGAAGAATTAAACAGAGAAATTCGTCTGCAGTCTCAACCTAAGGACAAATCTGCAACACCAGGTTACATATTTTTAAAAAATTTAAAGTACTGCTGACTATTTTCAGGGTGTCAGTTCTAAGCATTTTACACATCGAGTTGTGAATGTTACAGTGTTGGTTTGCCAGGGCAAATGCCTGAATGCATCAAGTGAGATTTCTTCAAAGTCAACTTTAATTGAGCGAATGAATATTCATTATTGTAGATTAGCCCAGTTACTGGTCAAATAGTTTAACTTGTTACATTTTAACAGTTTAAGCATATTTTTTTTTTCCTAGAATGACCATGCTAGATACTTTCTTCTATACCTAAAAATCACATTTCAAGGATATAGTGCAGAAACGTTCTTAAAACCAAGTGTGCAGAGCAGTGCATCTCAAGCTGCACTATGACACATCCCTAGTAGCAAAGGGAAGAGAATATGTATACAGATGACTCCACTCTCATTAAATTTATATGTGTGTGTAATGTACGTGAATATGTACATGGAAGCTCCAAGAAGTTCATATTTGTCTTCCGGTGACTTATACTTCTGGTATACCCGCACCTGGTTGAGAAACACAGGACTAAAAATTATGGCTCAAATATATGGTAATATAGTTTACTTTGAACTATATTCTTTTTCATTAGAACTGCTCTTTGTATTAATTCTAAATTTTAACTTCTTAAAAATACAATATCTCCAGAAACAATAGTTCATCATAAAAGAGAAGTATACCAAGATGAGAGTGGGGAATCCATTAGTTACAGGATAAGTAGAATCTAGCAGTCAGTTTCCAGATGAGCCAAAATGAGAAACAATAGCAAAATCCCCATGTGAAATTGGACTATGACTCCCAATATTCTAAAGACTTACGGCATAGATAAGAATGACATAAATAAGAAGTACTCTTGGGAAGTCTCTGCTGATGCATTGGTTAGGACTTATTGCTTTCACTGCTATCATGGGTCAAATTCTGCCCTTCACTTGCTTTTGCAAATAAAGTTTTATTGGAACACAGCCACACCCATTTACTGTCTGTGGCTGCTTTCATGCTTCAGTGCAGGATTGAGTGGTTGTGACAATGGCCATGTGGCCTGCAGAGCCCAAAATATTTATTCTCTGGCTGCTTATGGGAAAATGTTTAACAGGTCCTTTTATGTAGTAATGGAAGTGATATATAGTACATTTGTATTTTAAATTTATTTCATACTATTTAAAATAAATACTAAGACTTGGTAAAATCAAGACATACTTTAATAAACTAAATTATCCTTAATTATTTTTTAAAAAGAAAAAGGATTTAATCACTGAATTTTCATGTTATACTTCCTAAAAGCAAAATAAATAAATAAATAAATTGGGCTGTAGAGATATTAGTAGTTGGGTTATCATGGCCAGAATACTTGGTGTTTAGGGCATATCATTAGTGCACATACAATCAACTTCCCATTATTTAGGTTCTGATTAAATAGTTTAAGCATTTTCTAATCCCCTCTGTCCTCTCACTGTACCTTTAAAAATTTTTTTTGTGTTTTTTAAAGTATCAAATCCTATAAAACAAATTTTAGGATATAAAACTAAATAGTATGGTTAAAAAAGTATTTTTAAGTTTTTTGAACTATTTTTCTACTGTTTTCTTTCTGAATGAATATTCTTAGTAGAATCAAAGCATTTTGGAGCTGAACTGGATTTTAGAACATTTCCCATAGAAATCATAATTGTTATTTATTCTAAGTAGCCTCTAAAATGTGTGTATTTTCTTTAGGAGGATCAGGAATTAAGCCTTTTCTGGAACGCTTTGGAGAGCGTTGTCAAGAACATAGCAAAGAAAGTCCAGTTCGTAGCACACCCCATAGGACTCCCATTATCACTCCAAATACAAAGGCCATACAAGAAAGATTATTCAGGCAAAACGCGTCTTCATCTACTACTCATCTAGCACAGCAACTCAAGCAGGTATGTCTTACTGCGTTTAACATTCATTACATAGCCTCAGCATAGGACCTAGACGTCAATTCTGATGCTAGTCTTTTTGACTGAGATAAGTAGCATCTTGATTCTCTGTATCACTTATTTCAAATTAAAAGTGTTGTTGTCTTAGATTCCATGTGCATTATGAATTTTTTAATCTTAAAAATGAAGAGAAGCAAAGTTAGTAGTATTTGGATATTATTAAACATGCTTGGCTCTTGTGTAAAATAGAGATTTTGATGGTTTTAGGAACGTCAAAAAGAACTAGCATGTCTTCGTAGCCGATTTGACAAGGGCAATTTATGGAGTGCAGAAAAAGGCGAAAACTCAAAAAACAAACAACTAGAAACCAAACAGGTAACATAAACAAGAACTGGGATTTAACTTGTAGTTCTGTATTGTAAAACAATTCTCTATACACTTTCTTATTCTGATTAACTATGCCACTTTCTGTTCATAAACTCTTTAAATGTTCATACCAACTCGGCTTTTCTCTTGTGATATTTTGCCATTTAATGGAACTTCTAACCATGTTTCGGAGAAGGCAATGGCAATCCACTCCAGTACTCTTGCCTGGAAAGTCCCATGGGCGGAGGAGCCTGGTAGACTGCAGTCCATGGGGTCGCGAAGAGTCAGACACGACTGAGCGACTTCACTTTCACTTTTCACTTTCATGCACTGGAGGAGGAAATGGCAGCCCACTCCAGTGTTCTTGCCTGGAGAATCTCAGGGACGGGGGAGCCTGGTGGGCTGCCATCTGTGGGGTCGCACAGAATTGGACATGACTGAAGCGACTTAGCAGCAGCAGCAGCAGCAGCTAACCATGTTTATGATGACCTACTTAAAATCGAATTTAAAAAGTATTCTCGTCATTCAACTGATTTCAGATTCCTTTTAACATTCTATTTAGATGTTGATTTTCAAATGTTTCTCAGAATCTACTTTTATCATTAATGATTATATATCTCTCCTCAAATTTATACTATGTATACATTTATACATTTATTTGGTGACCTTTTAGTCACCAAATGCCTCCCAGATATCTTTTTGCTCGTATTGTTCTATGTGCTAAGTCGCTTCAGTCGTATCCGACTCTTTGTGAGCCCGTGGACTGTAGCCCACCAGGCTCCTCTGTCCATGGGATTCTCCAGGCAAGAGTACTGGAGTGGGTTGCCATGCCCTCCTCCAGGGGCTCTTCCTGACCCAGGGATTGAACCCACGTCTCTTAGTCTTCTGCATTGGCAGGCAGGTTCTTTACCATCAGTGCCACTTGGGAAGCCTCTTACACATACTACTTCTCATAGTATAATTTCATTGATAAGCCTTCAACAAAATTCCTACTGTGTTAAACTCTCTTCTATTTCATCTACATGCCTATTGTGTACAAAAATACTATGTTAGGAGACATATATATGTATATATATTACTTATAATTTTATTAAAATATGATTGACATACAGCACTGTATAAGTCTAAGGTATTCAGCATAATGACTTACATTATGAAATGATGATCACAATAAATTTAGTGAATCTCTGTCATCTCATAGATATAAAATTAAAGAGAAAAAAACATATTTTCCTTGTGATGTGAACTCTTAGGATTTACTCTTTCATATTTAATTTAACAGTAGTGTTAATTATGTTAATCATGTTGTACATTATATCTCTAGTACTCATTTGTCTTATAACTGGAAGTTTGTACCTTTTGACCACCTTCATCTAATTCCACATCTCCCTTCCACCTCCTCTGGTAACCACAAAGCTGATTTTTTTCCTATGAATTTGTTTGGTTTCTGAAGTATAATTGACCTACAGCACTATGCTAGTTCCCATTACAATATAGTGATTCGTTATTTCTATAGATTACAAAATGGTCATTATGATAAGTCTACTTACTCTTTGTCACCAAACAAAGATATTACATTATTATTGACTGTATTCCCCGTGCTATACATTTCATCCCTGTGACTCATTTATTTTGTAACTGGAAGTTTGTACATCTTAATTTCCCTGTGTTAGGTTAAATTTTTAAGCAAAAAATAATAGAATGACATTTAACATGGGTACCAGTAGAAATATAATAATACATTTAACCATATTCTTTGAGAAGGATCTATTTGATTTTATTTTTTACCAGTTCCCTTGCTTAACAAATCATTCTTCCCAAGGTTCTGATCTCGATCTTTTTTTTTTTTGTCTCACTTGTCCTGGAACATCTCTTTCCCATCCTCATACCTAGCTTCAGCCAATCAAAGAAATGCTGATAATGCTTGGCTGTGTTGCCCTCACCTCTCTCCTGAGCTCTAGTCGAGCTTTGGTTGACTGGAAGAGCTCTCTTCGCTGGAGTATCTTCCCCATGTAGTCTCTGTTTTCACTTACGGCTTTATTGTATACTTCCTCATCTAAAACAATCTGGTAGTTCTTCCTTGGCTCCTTCCTTTTGTTAGTGTCTTTCTTCCCACTGGCCTCTAGCACATATTATGCATAAATACACACACATCCAGTGGTATGTTTTCTAAATATGTTGCCAGGCTGCCTTGTCCTCTGTATTTTCTTCTGCCATTGCCTTACTCGTTACTATACCCTTGCATGAGCACCTTGCTTTTAATCTGGCTACTCTCCAGTCCACTGCTAACCCACTGCTGCCAGAAAAATATTTCTAAGAGGCAGATAAGCATGTATTCCTTTTTTTTTTTTTTTCATTTATTTTTATTAGTTGGAGGCTAATTACTTCACAACATTGCAGTGGGTTTTGTCATACATTGACATGAATCAGCCATGGAGTTACATGTATTCCCCATCCCGATCCCCCCTCCCACCCAATTCCTCTGGGTCTTCCCAGTGCACCAGGCCCGAGCACTTGTCTCATGCATCCCACCTGGGCTGGTGATCTGTTTCACTATAGATAATATACATGCTGTTCTTTCGAAACATCCCACCCTCACCTTCTCCCACAGAGTTCATTTCCTGCTTAAATCCTGGAGAGCGTCCCATAGTCATCATCAGAAAAATGTCTAAAGTGCCTGACGTGGTATCTAGAGTCATTCAGAAATCTGACTTCTCTACACTGCTCCTCTGCATGTGTGCTTCAGTCCTGTCATACAGACTGTTTGCAGTTTCTTGAATGTTCCCGTGTTTTCAGATCTCTTTGTCTTCACTTTGCTAGTCTCTCTGGGTGAAGTATCTCTGTGATGAACTGCTTCATTAATAATAGGTCAGACTTTAATTACCTTTGGAAATTTTTACTTGGTCTTTTTCCCAGTTTCCCTCCCTCCTTGTTTGGGTCCATGTCATCCTGTTCACTAGAATATTTATTTTCCTATAAGTGTTTTAACTCTGCTTTCCAGCACTGTAAGAGAGCCACATTCTTTTCTATCTATGTTCTTAGGGCTTGGCGCATAGTAGGAACTCAGAAAATTTGTCTTTGGAAGAAGTTCAGTTCAGTGCAGTCGCTCAGTCATGCCCGACTCTTTGCAGCCCCATGGACTGCAGCACGCAAGGCTTCCCTGTCCGTCAACAACTCCTGGAGCTTACTCAGACTCATGTCTATTGAGTCAGTGATGCCATCCAACCATCTCATCCTCTTTTGTCCCCTTCTCTTCCTGCCTTCAATCTTTCCCAGTATCGGGGTCTTTTCAAATGAGTCAGTTCTTCGCATCAGGTGGCCAAAGTTTCAGCTTCAGCATCAGTCCTTCCAATGAATATGCGGGACTGATTTCCTTTAGGAGGAAGAAATGAATGGGCTCATCTTTCCCACTAGCATTTGCTGTTCGGTCGTCCATTGAGTCGGTGATGTCATCCAGTCATCTCATCCTCTGCCGTCCCCTTCTCCTGTGCTCAGTCTTTCCCAGCATCGGGGTCTTTTCCAATGAATCAGCACTTTGCATCAGGTGGCCATAGTATTGGAGCTTCAGCATCAGTCCTTCTAAAGAATATTTAGAGTTGATTTCCTTTAGTATTGACTGGTTTGATCTCCTTGCTCTCCAAGGGACTCTCGAGAGTCTTCTATAGCACCACAGTTCGAAAGCGTTGGTTCTTCGGCGCTCAGCCTTCTTTATCATCCAGCTCTCACATCTGTACATGACTACTGGAAAAACCATAGCTTTGACTACATGGATCTTTGTCTGCAAAGAGATGTCTCTGCTTTTTAATATGCTGTCTAGGTTTGTCATAGTTTTCTTCAAGGAGCAAGCTGGAAAAACCATAGCTTTGACTGGACAGGCCTTTGTCAGCAAAGTAATGTCTCTGCTTTTTAATATGCTGTCTAGACTTGTCATAGTTTTTCTTCCAAGGAGCAAATGTCTTTTAATTTCATGGCTGCAGTCACCATCCACAGGGGTTTTAGAGCCCACGGAAATAAAATCTGCCACTACTTCCATTTTTTCTGCATTTATTTGCCATGAAGTGATGGGACCAGATGCCATGATCATATCA
Source organism: Dama dama (assembly GCF_033118175.1). Classification (NCBI taxonomy): domain Eukaryota; kingdom Metazoa; phylum Chordata; class Mammalia; order Artiodactyla; family Cervidae; genus Dama; species Dama dama. The sequence continues at coordinate 58,032,942 of NC_083698.1, read as the reverse complement.
AAAGCAACTCTTTTAATCTCCTATTCCCCTCCCTTTCTTTGCCTCCTTTTCATCCAGACTCTTCCAAAGGAGTGTCTCTACTTGTGTCTTCCAGTTTTTCTCTTCCTTCTCTCTTGATCTCTCCACTCATGCTCTCGTCACTACCGTTATCACATTCACCATTGATCTTCAGTAATCACTTTTCTAGTGTTTACCTTGACCTGTTAGCAGCAGTTGACTTTATGAATCACTCCCTTTTGTCTGAAGCACCTTCTTCACTTGGTTGCCAGTATGTTACAGTCTCATGGTTTTCCTTCTCTTTCTCTAAAATATAGAGCAACAGTTCTTTAAAGTTTTTGTGTTAAATGATTCCTGATAAACCTGTTGAATCCTTCCCTAGACAGTTGTACATATGCATGTAAAGAAAATTCTGAACATAGTACTGGGAGAGTTCAAGGGTCTTCCCACTTCAGAATTCATCTCTGGTACCCATAGAAAAAGCAGCCTAAGTGATGGGAGGAAAAAGCAGTTGAGTGTGATATATCTAAAGCCAAGGGAAGAAGGAGACTTTCAGAAGGAAGGAGTGGTCAGTATTGTCACATGTTTGTTGTAAATGTGGACTGAACCGAGATCACAGTAAGGAGCTTGCTGTGACTTGGCAGAACCTTTTGGTGAAGTGGTGAGGGTAGGAGGCAGGTAGTGGGTGAAGAGTAGAGTCCATTAGTGTAGGCAGTCCCAGAAGTTTGGCTCTAACGGGGAGGGAGCAAGGATATGGTGGCTGGAAAGAGATGTGGAAGTGGCGTATAGTTTTAGCTTGTGTTTGTTTTGTTCTTTTTGAGGAGACTTAATTATTTTTTCCTCTTATTTGCCCTTCACTTGAATTGGTTTATCTAAAGCTGAACTCTGATGTGAATTTTCATTCTCTCTTGCCTAGTGGTTTCTAAAAAAGATTTTATGTACTGTGAATTATCAGGAATGTGAACTAGTGTTCTAAACATGGCTGGACCCTTTCAACATTCATTTTCTGTTTCGTTCTGAGGAAGTTTATTTCTAACAATGACTCTTATTTGTTTCATTTAATAACATGTAAAAAGACAAGATTTATAGTTTTGAGAAATAACATTTACATCTTTGTTTGCTTTTTGTAGGAAATTCACTGTCAGAGCACTCCCCTCAAAAAACAAGTTGATCTAAGTACCCCATCACTTACAGTAAGAGAAAAGGTGACAGAAAATCAGACACCAGCAAACCCTTCTAGTAGAGAACCTTCAGGTAAACATTTTCTATTTCTATTTCAGTTAAAATGTCGATTTCAGTCTACCATAATTTTGGAAACAGCAGAAATGCTGTTCTAGTGTAAAAAGAGAAATTAATTTTTTCATTTCTAGCCATGCTATATGCTTCTTTCTTAGTTCTCTTTCCAGAGTGAGAACTCATACTCTTAATGAGAGTATAGATTTACTATAACTATTTTTTGGAGAAAAACTCAGTAATAGCCATTGAATTGTAAAGTGTGTATACGCCTTGATTCAACTTCTTTGCAAGTGTTTCTCTATGTTGAATTCTTAGAACTAGTATTCAATGGATGTATGTACAAATTTATTAATCATTGCATCATTTGTAATAGTGGTAAGATTTGAATAACTTAAATGCTCATCAGTAGAAGACTGTAAATAAAGTGTGCTAAATCCATGTAATTGAGTATTATGTAGCTGTTTAAAATAAATAAGGTACTTTGTAGGTAGTGACATTTAATATAACAGACAATTTTTTTTGAAATTGTGGTGAAAAACTTATTACTGAAATTCACCATCTTAACGGTTTTTAAGTGTGCAGTTCAGTAGCATTAAGTATATTCACAGTGTTGAGGAACTTTCATCAGACAAAACTAAAACTATATCCATTAAACAACAACTCCCCTTTCCCCCTCTTCAGCCTTTGGTCACCAGCATTCTAATTTCTGTTTCTGTCAATTTGACTACCTTAGATAGCTCATATAAGTGCAGTCATACGGTGTCTGTATTTTTGTGACTGGCATATTTAATTTAACATAATATCCCAGGGTTCATCCATGTTGACATGTCACATGCCAAGTGTGTGACTTGATTACTTTCCTTTTTAAGGCTGAATAATATTTTCTTGTGTATATATACCATATTTTGTTTATCTCTTATCCATTGATGGACATGTGGGTTGTTTCTACTTCTTAGCTATTGTAGGTAGTGGTGTTATGAATATGGGTGTGCAAATATCTCTTTGAGACCCTGCTTTCAGTTCTTTTGGCTATATACCCTGAAGTGGAATTGCTTGATCATATAGTAGTTCTATTTTTAATATTTTTGAGGAACTATTACACTGGTTTCCATATTGTTTACATTATTACATACTGGTCACATAGGGTCATCAGCAGTGCATGAGGGTTCCAATTTCTCCTCACTCTCGTCAATACTTGATTTTTTTTGTGTGTTCTTGATAGTAGCCATCCTAATAGGTATGAGTTGTTAGCTCATTGTGATTTTGATTTACATTTCTCCTGTGATTGGTGATGTTGAGCATCTCTTCACATGCTTGTTAGCCATTCGTATATCATCTTTGGAGAAATGTCTGTTCATATCCTTTGCCCATTTTTTTAATCAGGTTGATTTTTTGTTATTGAGTTGTAGTTCTTTTTATATTCTTAATACTAACTTCTTAGATATATGATTTGCAGATATTTTTTTGCATTCAGTAGGTTGGTTTTTCACTCTGTTGACTGTGTTCTTTGATATATAAACATTCTTTTAATTGATGCATAGTTGATTTACAATATTATCTTAGTTTCAGATGTACAATGATTAAACATTTTTATAGTTTATACTCCATTTGAGTTGTTATAAAATATTGTTCCATATGTTGGACAATATATCCTTGTAACTTACTTATTTTATACATAGTTGTTTGTACCTCTTTATCCCTACCCCAACTGTGCCCTACTTGCCACATAAGTTTTTCAATTTGGTATAGTCCCATTTGTCTGTTTTTGCTTCTGTTGTCTGTGCTTTTTGTGTTATACACAGGAAATCACCAAATCCAGTGTCATAAAGCTTTCTCTCTGTTTTCTTCTGGGAGTTTTGTAGTTTTGAGTCTTATTAGGTCTTTAATCTGTTTTGAGTTGACTTTTGTATGTGGCATCAGATAAAAGTCTAACTTAATTCCTTGCGTGCAGCAATCCATTTTTTCTAACATTTGTCTTTTCTCCATTGAATTAACATGGCAGCTTTGACCGTATATTTGGAGTTTCATTTTTGGGCTGTCTATTCTTTTCCATTTGTCTGTATGTCTGTCTTTATGTTGGTACCATACTGTACTGATTATTATAGCTTTGTAATATATTTTGAAATGGGGAAATGTCAGTCTTTTAACTTTATTCTCTTTCAAATTGTTTTAGATATTCAGAGGTTCTTGAAGTTCCATACGAATTTTAGGACAGACTTTCTATTTCTCCAAAAATCGCTTTTGGGATTTTGATAGGAATTGCATTAAGAGACTTTTACTGAACAATTCTGTTTTTATATATATTCAAATTGTTTTTCCTATTTTTTTTTAGATTTTACTGAACGTGAAATGACAAAGTCTAGCCCTTTGAAAATAACACTGTTTTTAGAAGAGGACAAATCCTTAAAAGTGACATCAGACCCAAAGATTGAACAGCAGATTGGTTGGTTTTCATTCTTTGTTTCTTATTAACTCTGGATGTGCTAGGAGGATTAGTATTCTCATATTCAAATATATAGAATTCTCTATTTCAAAATGTCTTGTGATTTTATAATACCCTTTTTTTTTTTTTAAAATAGGAAATATTCTTGCTTTTGCAAAATATGGTACTGTTAACAGTTATTTTTAGGTCCCATGCCCTGTGAAAATGTGATTAAGGCTGTCACTTCCTTTCACAGGGAAAGGAAATGTGCTACCCTTCCACACTCTGCATGTGCAGTTGGAAGAAGTCAGTGCCCTTGAAGTTTATTTGTGAACCCTGCCCTTATTTGTGATGTTATTATTGTCCTGTTATTGACTACAGTGTGAAAAGACAGTTCTCAGCAAGAGAAAGAGAGTTATTTGAAAGGGTATTTTTTGTAAATCTGAAGCTTTTGGCTATTATCTTGCAGTTTGAGTCCTTAATATTCTTAAACCTAAAGCACTGTATCAGCTTTTGATCGTTCCTACCTTCATTACTTAGAAAATGTTATTGGAACATTATAGCAGTATTCTTTCTGTTTTGTTTCTGTAGGAGGTACATTTTCCTAGGGCTTTTTTTTTTTTTTCTATTTATTGAGTGAGCATATGAATATTAAGTCTTCTCTGTCATTCCTTTAATTCTTAAAGGTCTGAATCACAGTATTCACCTATTGAAATATTTTTCAGAAGTGGTACGTGAAATTGAGATGAGCGTGGATGATGATGATGATATCAATAGTTCAAAAGTAATTAATGACATCTTCAGTGATGTCCTAGAGGAAGGTGAACTAGATGTGGAAAAGAACCGAGAAGAGATGGATCAAGCAGATGCAGAAAGCAGCGAAGAACAGGAAGATGCACTGAATATTTCCTCCATGTCTTTGCTTGCTCCATTAGCACAAACAGTTGGTGTGGTAAGTCCAGAGGTAAGACAGGACTAAATGTAATTAGGCCTAGGACATAAAGAAACTAACTAGAATTAGGATCTCTTTTTGTTTCAGTTGGTTCTTGGGGATTTGGCATGCTATAGCCAGGGATATTTTGCAAACTTGATGTTAATTCTCTTAGAAGAGAGCTTAAAACTCTTCATTGGTTTCCTGTTGGCATCAGATGAAATCCAAACTGTAACATGGCTTAAAAAGCCAAATACTTGGGCTCACATCCTGGCTCTGCCATGTACTGGTGTTTACTGGTCAGGTTATTTAACCTTTTTGCCACAATTAAATGTTAAATTAGGTTAAAAACAGTACCTCCATCGTGGAGTTGAAGTGCATATTAAATTGTATTAGAACATCAGTATTTAGCACAAGACAGATAACTAACATTTATTAACTATCACTCTGAACTGAATAACTGAGCTTTTTTGGAAATTGATTCAATTAGAAATATTTTTTAAAAAAGAATTACAAGTGTAGGCTTCAGCTGTCTTTGAATTTTTATTCATATACTTTTTAGGGATGTAGTTTGTCTTGTTTTTATGATGAATCTGTCAACTTTTGGGATATTTATTTTCTAGTAGTAGGGAAGACATTCAATTCCTCAGATTTCTCATTTAGAATCAATGTCATCCATAAAATCTAATATCTGATGTGCCTTCCTGCAGAATTTAGTTTCTTCACCTAGATGGGAAGTGAAAGACACTAGCATCAGTGATGAAAGTCCAAAGCCAGGAAAATTCCAAAGAACCCGTGTCCCTCGAGCCGAGTCTGGTGATAGCATTGGTTCTGAAGATCATGATCTTCCTTATAGGTGAGAATATCTTGGAAGACATTTAGTCACTAAGGGTCATTGTTTAGGTTAAAATAAGAAGTTTTGTTATTTATAATTATAATGTAATTAATGTTAATCTTCATAAAACTTTGAAATAGCTTTGGTCACCTTCTTTTACCCAGTGGCCTTTTCCATTCTAGTGAAGTGTTCTGCTGATACTTTGCAATATCAGACTCTGCTGATATGTTCAATAAAGCATAGTGCTTAGTGTGTTGCTGGATTTTTAATAGAGTATAACTTATTTCCTGAAGCATCGATGCATATAGATCTCAAAGAGTCAAAGAAACGGACCGTCCTTCGATAAAGCAAGTGATTGTCCGGAAGGAAGATGTTACTTCAAAATTGGAAGAAAAAAAGAATGGTTTTCCTTGTCAGGTTAACATCAAACAGAAGATGCAGGTATGTACTTCACTGGAAAGGGGATTTGGAATGTTAACACCTTGAGACTGTGAGCTTCTTGAGGACAAGAACCCAGTCTTATTCATCTCTGTATCCAGAGTGACTAGGATAGTGTCTGACTTGCAGGGCCTCAGGAACTCAGTCCTGAATTCAGTTTGAGAAAAGTCCTCTTTACTGGAAAAGTTGGAAGCTTGTTTGATATTACTGAAATATTTACTTTTAAGAATGTTTGTCATACGCAAATGAACTTACCTATGAAGAAGAAACTGACTCAAAAATATAGAGGACAGACTTGTGGTTGCCAAGGGAGAGGGGCCTAGGGGAGGAATGGATTGGGAATTTGATTAGCATATGCAAACTATTATGCATAGAATGGATAAACAGCAAAGTCCTACTGTATAGCATGCGTGCTTGCTCAGTAGCTTCATTTGTGTCCAACTCTTTGTGATCCCATGGACCACAGTCCACCAGACTGCTCTGTCCCTGGGGTTCTCTAGGCAAGAATACTGGAGTGGGTTGCCATTTCCTCCAACAGAAGAACTTCCTGACCCAGGGATCGAACCCGCATCTCTTATATCTTCTGCATTGGCAGGCTGGTTCTTTACCACTGGCATCACCTGGGAAGCCCTGAGTGGTATAGCATAGAGAACTGTATTCAATATGATATACCGTATAGCACAGGAAACTATAGTCAATATCCTATGATAAACCATAATGAAAAAGATATGTTAAATGTTTTTGGTGCATAGTCTAGAAACTTGAACAGTGAAACTAACATTTTGACTTTGCTCTCTGGAGATTTTAGAAATTACTAAATTGGATAAATTATAAATAAAGCTTAAATAAAGTAAAAATCGTGATTCAATGTGAATTTTATTTCTCCTCTCATTGGTTTCACTAGGAACTCAATAATGAAATAAATTTGCAGCAGACAGTGATATATCAGGCTAGCCAGGCTCTTAACTGTTGTGTTGATGAAGAACATGGAAAAGGGTCACTGGAAGAAGCTGAGGCAGAAAGACTTCTTCTAATAGCAAGTATGTGTGGTACACCCAAAACAGTTCCAACACAGTTTCACACCAGGAAAAGCTCATTTTGTCTTGTATATTCGGAAATTTCTAATTCTAGGAAAGGGCTTTCTTTGATAGTCTGTTTCAGCTGATCTGTTTTAAATTTTTTTTTTATGAGGTTTGTGAAAACTTTGCATGTAAAATAAGGCATAGTTTACATGAAAGGGTGAAAGAATCTGGAGTGCATCTGAAGAAATGTTGTAGAGTGTGCTGATAATGAATATGTGAATATATTTATACACATACACACTATCTCTGTATATGTAGCTAAAAACAAGTATATGAATTTTGTTGTGTTGTGTATGTGTGTTGAAGGATGACAGGATGGAGATATTAACTGTACAAGAAAACTGACCAAAAGTTGGAGTATTGAGCATTTTGTGAACAGATAGGGGATCAAGGTTTTACCTAACTACCTATCACCTGTTTATATGAAGGAAGAGTTATTGATTTTGTCTTTGGTATTGTGTATGGTTGCCACATGAGTGCATTTTCTTGCATTGGTTTCATTTAGAAACAATTGCAGTTTTAATATTTGAAATATTAACTTGCATATTTCTACACAGCTGAGAAGAGAACACTTTTGATTGATGAGTTGAATAAATTGAAGAATGAAGGGCCTCAGAGGAAGAATAAGGCTGGTCCCATATCCCAAAGTGAATTTGTCCCTTCCAGAGGATCAGTTACTTTGTCAGAAATCCGCTTGCCTCTAAAAGCAGATTTTGTCTGCAGTACAGCTCAGAAACCAGGTATGGTGATCTTTATTTTGTCACTTCTAGATCACATCTTAAATTATGAACATTACCTAGGTTGGAATTGTGCAAATGGGAACAAGTAGAGCATCTGGAAAGAAGCAAGGCTTGTATATCTCAGGCCTTGAGTTCCTTTTATGTAAATATGTATCTAAAAATAACCAAGGAAAAATTTCATATATGGTCTTACTGATCTACACAATAACACAAATGGCTCTAACTGAAAGTAGGGCTTGTTAAACATAATACTAAACATAAATTACCAAGGCGAGTTATTCCGACACAACAGACCATTTCACTTTCATTAATTTTTTCTTGGAAAGTATTGGGCATCTAAAATAACTTATTTTATTTACTCTATTCTATTTAAAATTCACTCCATTATGGAAATCCGTCTTTTGAATCCTGAATTACTGGTTGTGGGAGTTAAGAGCATGACAATATAGTTACTTTTATTGAAATTTTATTTCGTTTAACCCTCTAAATTAAGTAAACTTTTCTGAGCTATGTATTCTACTTAAAATGATTTTTAAACAAGGTGGATAAAGGAGGTTATGGCACCAGTATCTGAAAAAGAGGACAAGGTGGTAACTTTCACAGAAATATAGTGTTTTAATTTCAGTTTTGAAATAACAAGCCAGAATATACCCTTTTGGGATATATACTATTAGCTGAAGAATTTCAGGTCAATAGGTAAAATTTAAAGTCAGCAGAAATTGAGGAATGTATAGTGAAGTTTTTTCAGTTCACATAATAGGAAGATATCTTGATGATGCTATTTCAGGTATATGTCTGTCCACTTATGACTTGTCTTTTTGTGTCTGGAAAGTTGACTTTAGAAAATTTTAAATAAATTTTATATACATCAGTTACAGTATTACTTTATTCATTTGATCTTCCAGAGTGCTGATTAGCTAAATCTGATTCTGCTTGTGCTTATTAGGTAATGTAATTATTTCTTGCAGATGCAGCAAATTACTATTTCTTAATTATACTAAAAGCAGGAGCTGAAAATATGGTAGCCACACCATTAGCAAGTACTTCAAATTCTCTTAACGGTGATGCTCTAACATTCACTACTACATTTACTCTGTAAGTAAATTAGGCTTTTGGTGGTTGAAACATGTTTTTCTTTTAATAGAATATAGTCTAAGCATACAGGTAGAATTCATAATCTTTGAAATGTAATATGTATGTTATTTTTATATGGACAAATATCTCATTTTTCAATTTGTTGATTTAACTCTTATGTTTCCAGTCTTCCATTGAATAGCATGTTTCTTCCATGTGTCTATAGGTATTGATCAAAATATCTATTGATATTTTGAAGTGTTTTAACATATATATTTACTATACACACACACACACAATTTTTTAATATATGCTGGACCACAATTTTTTAATATATGCTGGACCACAATTTTTTAATATATGCTTTAAATCTATGAATGTAGTTAACATTCAGTCTCTGTGTAAGACATTTGTATTTAGTGTTACATATTTATTTTGAAAGTAGAGTCAAAATCTAGTTTAGAAAAAAAGTTATTTTTATTATTTAAGATCTTGAGTTGTAAAAACTGAAGAAAATGTTTGACTTATAGGGAAAAAATTCACTGTTTTTACCAATTTTTATATTCTTTAATAATTTGTAACTGTTGTCTTTAGTTTTAAAATATAGTGAATTCCTTTACTCTCAGTCCTGTAACAGTATTTATGGCATCTTTTTTTTTTTTTTTTATTAGTTGGAGGCCAATCACTTCACAACATTTCAGTGGGTTTTGTCATACATTGATATGAATCAGCCATGGATTTACATGTATTCCCCATCCCGATCCCCCCTCCCACCTCCCTCTCCACCCAATTCCTCTGGGTCTTCCCAGTGCACCAGGCCGGAGCACTTGTCTCATGCATCCCACCTGGGCTGGTGATCTGTTTCACCATAGATAGTATACATGCTGTTCTTTTGAAATATCCCACCCTCACATTCTCCCACAGAGTTCAAAAGTCTGTTCTGTATTTCTGTGTCTCTTTTTCTGTTTTGCATATAGGGTTATCGTTACCACCTTTCTAAATTCCATATATATGTGTTAGTATGCTGTAATGTTCTTTATCTTTCTGGCTTACTTCACTCTGTATAATGGGCTCCAGCTTCATCCATCTCATTAGGACTGGTTCAAATGAATTCTTTTTAATGGCTGAGTAATATTCCATGGTGTATATGTACCACAGCTTCCTTATCCATTCATCTGCTGATGGGCATCTAGGTTGCTTCCATGTCCTGGCTATTATAAACAGTGCTGCGATGAACATTGGGGTGCACGTGTCTCTTTCAGATCTGGTTTCCTCAGTGTGTATGCCCAGAAGTGGGATTGCTGGGTCATATGGCAGTTCTATTTCCAGTTTTTTAAGAAATCTCCACACTGTTTTCCATAGCGGCTGTACTAGTTTGCATTCCCACCAACAGTGTAAGAGGGTTCCCTTTTCTCCACACCCTCTCCAGCATTTATTGCTTGTAGACTTTTGGATAGCAGCTATCCTGACTGGCGTGTAATGGTACCTCATTGTGGTTTTGATTTGCATTTCTCTAATAATGAGTGATGTTGAGCATCTTTTCATGTGTTTGTTAGCCATCTTATGTCTTCTTTGGAGAAATGTCTGTTTAGTTCTTTGGCCCATTTTTTGATTGGGTCATTTATTTTTCTGGAATTGAGCTGCAGGAGTTGCTTGTATATTTTTGAGATTAATCCTTTGTTTGTTTCTTCATTTGCTATTATTTTCTCCCAATCTGAGGGCTGTCTTTTCACCTTACTTATAGTTTCCTTTGTAGTGCAAAAGCTTTTAAGTTTCATTAGGTCCCATTTGTTTAGTTTTGCTTTTATTTCCAATATTCTGGGAGGTGGGTCATAGAGGATCTTTCTGTGGTTTATGTCGGAGAGTGTTTTGCCTATGTTCTCCTCTAGGAGTTGTATAGTTTCTGGTCTTACATTTAGATCTTTAGTCCATTTTGAGTTTATTTTTGTGTATGGTGTTAGAAAGTGTTCTAGTTTCATTCTTTTACAAGTGGTTGACCAGTTTTCCCAGCACCACTTGTTAAAGAGGTTGTCTTTTTTCCATTGTATATCCTTGCCTCCTTTGTCAAAGATAAGGTGTCCATAGGTTCGTGGATTTATCTCTGGGCTTTCTATTCTGTTCCATTGATCTATATTTCTGTCTTTGTGCCAGTACCATACTGTCTTGATGACTGTGGCTTTGTAGTAGAGTCTGAAGTCAGGCAGGTTGATTCCTCCAGTTCCATTCTTCTTTCTCAAGATTACTTTGGCTATTCGAGGTTTTTTGTATTTCCATACAAATTGTGAAATTATTTGTTCTAGTTCTGTGAAAAATACCGTTGGTAGCTTGATAGGGATTGCATTGAATCTATAGATTGCTTTGGGTAGAATAGCCATTTTGACAATATTGATTCTTCCAATCCATGAGCATGGTATGTTTCTCCATCTGTTTGTGTCCTCTTTGATTTCTTTCATCAGTGTTTTATAGTTTTCTATGTATAGGTCTTTTGTTTCTTTAGGTAGATATACTCCTAAGTATTTTATTCTTTTTGTTGCAATGGTGAATGGTATTGTTTCCTTAATTTCTCTTTCTGTTTTTTCATTGTTAGTATATAGGAATGCAAGGGATTTCTGTGTGTTAATTTTATATCCTGCAACTTTACTATATTCATTGATTAGCTCTAGTAATTTTCTGGTAGAGTCTTTAGGGTTTTCTATGGGATTGCATTGAATCTATAGATTGCTTTGGGTAGAATAGCCATTTTGACAATATTGATTCTTCCAATCCATGAACATGATATGTTTCTCCATCTGTTTGTGTCCTCTTTGATTTTATGGCATCATTTTTAATGGCATAATTTGATATTTTTATTTTTCCAGGCAAGATGTATCCAATGACTTTGAAATAAATATTGAAGTTTACAGCTTGGTAAGCAGTTACAGCTTTCTAAAATTACTAATGGTGTGTTTTTCTTAAAAGAATCAGATTTTAAGTTAAATTCTTCTTTAATTTGTATGTAGGTACAAAGGAAAGATCCCTCAGGCCCTGATAAGAAGAAAAAAGCATACAAGTCAAAGGTGAGAATGAAACAAACCCAGTAAAAATATAACCAGGAGTACGAGACATAATGTCAGTTTAAAATTATGTATAGTTTTAAAGAATTATCAGGCTCTTGGGTCATTTTTATGCCTCAGATTTCTAGTTACTTCATTTATTAGATATGAATACTGAGAGTAAACTTACAGTGAGTGACCATAACCCTAATTATAAACTACTGATACACTCAGGCTAGAAATTCTATTTTCTCTGTATCTACTTGACAACTAACTTTATAATGTGCTGTGCCTAGTCGCTCAGTTGTGTCTGACTCTTTGTGACCTCATGGACTGCAGCCCGCCAGGTTCCTCTGTCCATGGAATTCTCCAGGCAAGAATACTGGAGTGGGTTGTTATGTGCTCCTTCAGGGGATCTTCCCAACCCTGGGATCGAACCCAGGTCTCCCACATTGCAGGCAAATTCTTTACTGACTGAGCCACCAGAGAATCTCTTTAAAGTTTCTCAAGCTTTTCCTCTGAAATTTTGTCTTACAAACTCCTCTAAGCAATACTTAAGAATGATGTGATTGCTGTAGGCATGTGGAATAGAAACTCCTTAGTTTGTGTCCTTCCTAGCCTTTGCTCTTTTGTTCTTTTTCTAAATGATCATTTAAAAGAATTTTATTTAACTTTAATGAAAAAGGAATAACAGTATGGGGAAAAACCTTAATAAAGAACTCAGGCAAAATGTATTGATATTTAAAAGAATTATTTTCTGTTTGGGAGAATCTCAAGTTTAGTTAAAGTTCTGAATCGTAATGTTAAATAGGAAATATACTAAGTTATCTTTTTTCTAGGCTATTACTCCTAAGCGACTTCTCACATCGGTAACCTCTGTAAGTAGAATTTTCAAAAAGTTGAAGTTCCTTGAAAAATCTTCACCTTCCACATATCCTGCCCTTAATTTGGGAGACCTGGGTTCTATTCCTGGATCAGGAAGATCCTCTGGAGAAGGGAAAGGCTAACCCCCCCCACCCCCCCCCCAGTATTCTTGCCTTGAGATTCCATAGGTAGACGAGTCTGGTGAGCTATAGTCCATGGGGTCATAAAGAGTCGGACACAACTGAGTAACTGAAACTAACCATTTCTACACCCTTAGTGCTTTGGAAATCTTTAAAATATCCTAAAAGGAAAAAATAATGTTTTCTGAAATATAGTCCTTGCAGTGTTAAACTTTTGTACTTACTATTTAAATCTTTGTATCATATAAAGAAAATAACATGTTCTTCTTCATGCCTTTTTTTTTTTTTTTTAGAAAAGCACCCTTCATTCTTCAGGTGAGTGAATCTTGAACTATTTGAAACACTCAAATAAGAAAAAAGAACTAAGCAATTGAATACTTATTCATGTAACCCTCTTGATTTATGAGTATCTACTTAGTCTCCTTTGAATAATATTTTTTTATGGTTTATAGTAACCTATAAGATTACTAGCCAGAATAGCCTGCTGTCAGAAACTACCACAGGCCACCAAACTACACATTATTCAGACTCTAGCAGGCACTACACATAGGATACCTAGTCACTTTACAACTGCAGCAAGTAGCATTACTCTTCACCATAGCTGCTCTTGTTCTGTAGATTTATTTTGTGCTGTTCACACTGTACAGTTTAACTCTCTTAACTGTACTGATCATGACAATTGTATCATGTCAGAAAAACATCTTTCTAGTTCACTGGGAGTTGGGGTGCCAGTAAGCCAGGAAAGACTTTTCCAGAGTAGCATTAGGCCAAAATTTTCCAAAGAGGGTTAGGGTTGAGCTGGTTTCCCTCATCTTTGGACTTTAGACCTCTGCTTCTTGGCACAAGAGAATAGCTGAGAAGAACCACACAGATAAAGTCCTGCTGCTCGTTATATCATCCTAGGCTATAGCAGTAAAGTCCTTTCGTGTCCTTTATAGGAAAGTTGCTTTTTACATACACATTTTTGGGTTCTGTATCTTTAAAAACATCTGCCTCAAATGTTAAGGAGTGCTTGTACCTCATTTAAGTTAAATATAAATACTTAGCAGTTTACTTTCATTAGGAAACATGTTGATGTTTTAGTCCCCCTCCCCTGCCACCATATTAGAAATAAAGGAAAATGAAGCAGTTTTGTTCTTTTTTTCTGTGGCAATTTAATTTCATTCTATTAGGGTGGGGTGAGGAATTATTATTTTATACAGTACCAAAGTCACTCTGAACTAAACTTCCTTCCGTTTTTCTTTAGTTATGGCCAGTCTTAATGCTGTGCGGACCAGCAACTTTGCCCTTGTTGGATCTCACACTCTGTCGTTATCTTCAGTAGGAAACACAAAATTTGCTCTGGACAGGGTAATCCAAATTTATTTATTTATTTACAGAAAAGTTAGGTCAATGGAAATGTCCCATTTCAAGTATTTGAAATCTTTGGCTGAATGTTATATGCTCTTAGAATTGTGTATGTTAATTGGATATAGGTCCTTATATGCATGATATGTTTTTTGATGTTGGAAGTATTTCTCCCTTTATCTTAATAGTTAAGTCTTCAAAGCAGTTTATGTTGGTTTATTCTAAATGTCAATTCTGACTAAGAAAATATTGCTTCTTGCATATAGATGTTAAGCTTACAGTTTTAAAACAGTATCTTGCTCATTTAAAAACCAATATTTTGGCATGACTAACATTTTTTACATTTAGTTTTACAAAACAGGGAAAGATAGGTTAATTTCTTAGAAAAGTACTCATGAATCTAAGGGATTTCTTTCCCATACTTTACTCTCCAAATCTAAGACTTCATAGTTTAAATCTTTGTAATATCACTATTGAGTGCTTTTTACCACACTATAAGGACTAAACTTTTAATAGCAAACAAGACCATTTTAATTAGTAAGAGAAGTAGAGGCAAACTTTAGTCCTAGGTTTGGCTCCTGCTGTATAATACAGACTATTTAAAAATACTATAAGAAATTTCCGTGGTCAGAATATAGAGATGTTTAAAAAAAAATTCATGTAACTTTTAATTTAGTAATTCAGCTAGATTAACAAAATGAGTGATTCTGGGTCTTTTTTTCTCTTTGTCTTTTATTTTGTTTGTTTTAGATAAATTATGATGTAAAAGAGCGAGAGCTACTGGGCTATATGTTCCAGGAAAAGGTTGCTACATTTTCTTTGCTTGAAACTAATGAGCTTAAAAATTGGTCCTTAATTTTTGGCCCTTATGTTTTTGTTTTACTAACCACTCTCATGTCTTCTTGGTTATTTTGAATAATTAAGGACATTATGTAAATTATTCTTTACTTAGACCCTTGGGCATCTTTTTCTTTACTCTCATAATTCTTTAAGCCTTTCTTTAAAAGTTTTCTAGTTTTTTTTCATGCATGTTTGGTATTTGGGCTTTTCTCCTGTATTTTTTTTCATGTTACAATTCTTTAAGATTCTGTGGTCACTTCAACATTGATTTTCCAGGTACCAAAATGCCAAATTTAATAACTATTCTAAAACTAAAATTTACTCAATATTGTTGACTTCCTATCTACTGAAAGGCCTATTGGTGATGTTTTAAGTAAAAGTAGAAAACTTTTATGGTCTTAATTGGCTGATAGGTATGTTGCTATGTAGGTGATGCTGTTTATTTATTTAAAATTCAAATTCATTTAATGCTAAAATTATATAAATATAATCATATACTTTATAAGGTGTTTTTCTTTTAGAATTTTTAATATCCCTGTGAAGATCAATTGCAAGCATTTTGTGGGTGTATATGGAAATGCTAATTTGCAAAATACTGGATAGTCTTTTTTATTTTATTTAAAGTTCTTCAAACAAGATTTGCAAATTAGGTAAATGTAACTGGAGTTCTATGAACTGTAGTCTTTACTCAATGTTGTCACAAAGCCAATTTCTATGTATGTACAGTTTCATTAATCTCTAAAATGAAAAAGATTTCAGTGACATATGTTAAATATAGACTGCTCTCTAAAAATTTTTTTCACTGCCATTTTAGTGTCACACAGAAATAAATTGTGATGTGTTTATTCTCTTAATGATTTGTTTTGAAATTATATCTAAAGTATTCTACCACATGACCTGAGTGTAAAATCACTCAATTTAATTGATTTGTGTTCAAAACTGTGAAGTCTCTTCCTGAGTTAAATACAGTACAATTTAGGTGTAAAATTTGTCACAAATGTGCTTTTTTGAGTGGCAGGGGGAGGAAATATTTGTTCTAATATCTTATAGTTGATGTAGGAGAATGAGATAGTTAAGTTTAGATGTTTTTTAAATTGGTGGGGAAAATGGATGACCTTCTGTATACACATAGTAACCCTATTTGATTAACTTTGAGAGAGCAAACAAGCCTTCTGTGCGCTTCCAGAGACCGTCAGTGCAAGGGAGCGTTTGCTTATTTTAATGTTGTTTTGACCAGTAATGACAAGTCACAGTGTTGTCTTTGAGATCCCCTTCAGAATGCAGTTTCTTCTGAAGTTAGCCAGACTGTTGACTCTACAGATATAGGATAGTACTAATAATGAATTCCCTGGTGGCTCAGTTGGTAAAGTGTCTGCCTGTAACGTGGGAGACCAGGGTTCGATCTCTGGGTGGGGAAGATCCCCTGGAGAAGGAAATGGCAACTCGCTCCAGTATTCTTGCCTAGAAAATCCCACAGTTGGAGGAGCCTCGTGGTCTACAGTCCATGGGGTTGCAAAGAGTCAGACACGACTGAGCAACTTCATTTTTCTTATTTGAGGTTATAGATATCTGGTGTAGAGACTGGCATTCTGGAATTTAAATTATGAATCTCAATGAGGCACACTTTCAGATCCTTTCTTTAATAGAGAATCCAGAGTAGTCATAGGTTTTACTGTACTTTTATGGATAAAGGGAGAAAGATATCCCACAATTCATCTTCTGACTTAAAGAAATCTCATAGATATATGTTCCTTCCAGGAAATAGAGATGTCAGTTTAAATAGTATCAGGACAAAAAACTGTGAAGTAGAACAACTGACTAGCATTGTAGAATTTTGAAGTTGTACAAAGAGTGATTAGGTATTCTGGTGTGTCCGAAGCTATCCTGGTTTATACCTGTTGGCCTGGTGTGATTATTAACAGGTATAATTATTCTTACTCAGGAGTATCTCGGTGTATAAAAAATTACAAAGTAACTCTGATTGTAGAGTACATTTTACACCTCTTAATAATAATCCTTGAGGTGTTGATAATTTTAAAAGACCCTTTTTATTAAACAGAAAACAGAATATGATCACACATTTTGACATGTCTCCACACTTGACAGGGTGTAGTAACATTGACGTTTGTGAATATTCTCAGTTCACCTCAGGACAAGCTTCTCACCAAGAATATTGTCTACTTTTCACATTTTTTTCTCATCTTTCTGAGATTCTTTTTACAGGAGCACTCTCTTGGCTAAATGGTAGAATTCTGTTAATTAGCATTGAGAGGCTAAGAGCTTAACACTGAAAATATGGAAAAGAAAATGGTAAGGGAATTTATAACAAATGCAGTTAATGAGGCATATGACGTCTTGACCCTGATTAGCATTGTAGAATTACATTACAGATGTCGTTGAAGTTCAGAAAGTTGAAAGTTTATTTTATGAAATTAGTCTGTTGAAATCTATACTTTTTGGTCAAGAATTCTCCCTTTGGCTTATCTTTATTAGGGTGGAGGAGTAAATTTTTATAAACTAACCTTCCAGTCAAAACTTTCAAATTTAGACTGAACTACGATTATTCCAACCACAGTGTCATTCTTTTTCACTGGGCAGCAGGAATGACAGAGTTAATCATCCGCCTTTCTATCTTGACCCAGGAGTCAATATCACTTTAAATATGTGAATGTTACCATTTTATTCTAATGACACAATTTCTCCAATTGAATTTTTCTTGTATTTGTAATCTTTAATTTAAATTCAAAATTATTTTAAATTACCACATATACTTAAGCTCTTTTATTATTTAAAAGATACTTTTGGCCTGAGCTCTCCTCGCTAAATATTAATATACTGGTGAGAATGGTTTATTTAAAATATTTATGTGAATATTTTCATACAAGATAGAAAGCGTGATTTTATTTGGAAGAAAATATCAATCCCTCAAACTTCCAAGCATTAAGAGCAACAGAGTCTCAATTTAGGCACTTAGTTTTTGTTTTGTCAATTTATGCTTCATGTTTTTTAAAGCTATGCTATTGGGTACATAGATACTTAAGATTATCATATCTTCTTGATGAATTGTTAACACTTTATCTCTCTGATAGTCATCTTTAAGGTCTATTTTGTTTGTTATTAATAGAATTACATCAGCTTTCTTATGATTAGTGTTTGTATGGTATATCTTTTTCCATTCTTTTTTATTTTTCCTGGCCATAACATGTGGCACGTGGGGTCTTAGTTCCCCAACCAGGGATCAAACCCATGCCCCCTGCAGTGGAAGTGTGGAGCCTAACCCCTGGACCACTGAGGAATCTCCTCTTTTTCCATTTTTTATTCTTAACTTGTCTATGTTCATATATGTCACATTTATGTCTCATAAGCACATTTTATGGTCATGTTTTGTTATTGTGAAACATTTTTTTGTCTTTTTATTAGAGTGTCTGATACATTTATATTTAATGCAATACTGATAGGGTTGGGTTTAGTCTACTACAAAGCAGGCATATTTACACTACAGGCTAAATGTGGCTTTTGGCCTTTTTTTTTTTTTTTTGACAAAAGTTACTTTTATCACAATTAATGAACTGATATTGACATATTATTAACTAAAGTTCAGCAGCCTGTTTTTGTAACTAAAGTATTGAAACATAATCATGCCCATTTATGTATTGTCTACTGGTGCTTTTTTGCTGTGTCACAGCTGTTCTTTGTTCATTTGTTTTTCCTCTCTTGATTGCTTCTGAGTATTTTGGTTATCATTTTTCTTTTCTGTTGGCTTTTTAGCTGTAACTCCCTGTATTGTTTTTCAGTTATTAATGAGAATTACAATATGCATCTTTAGCCTATTACTGTCACACTGCAGTCTACCTTGAAATACAGTTACACTTTATGTACCTTGCAACTGTTAGAACCTTGCATTTGTCCATCCCGTTATATTTTACTTCTACCCTTGATATAAACCCCAATGCACTTATTTTTTCAATCACTTTTTAAAGGAAATTTAAAAGTATTGTCATTTGTATTTACCAGTTATTATGTTATTCATTCCTTTCATAGAGTCAGACGTTCATGTGGGATTATTGCCTTCTTAGGAAGAAGATTTTTTTGTTTTTTAATTTCGTTATAGCACAAGTCTACTGGAAATGAATTCTCTAACTTTTGTTTATCTAAAAATGTCTTTCTTTACATTGTCTTCATTTCTGAAGGACTGCTAGGCTGACAGGTTTTTTCCTTTTACCCATTCTTTTAAAGTTGCCATTTTATTGTTTTCTGACTTTGTTTCTGATCAGCAGTCAGCCATCAGTCTTATATCTTTTCTGTTTTTTAAAATTCTTATTATCTTTATTTTAATTTATTTGGCTCTGGTGGGTCTCCATTGCTGCTCACAGGCTTTCTCTAGTTGCGGCAAGCAGGGGACACTCTTCATTACAGTGCGTAGGCTTCTTGTTGCAGTGGCTTCTCTTGTTACGGAGCATGGGCTGTAGCTGTGTGGGCTTTAGTAGTTATGGCACATGGGCTCTGTAGTTGCGGCTTACATGCTTAGTTGCCCTGAGGCATGTGGAATCTCCCCCAAGGGGATTGAATCCCTGTCCCCCCATTGGCAGGCAAATTCTTAATCACTGGACAACTAAGAAAATCCTGTTTTTATTTTTTTGTCTGTGCCAGTGCAGCTTGTGGAATCTTAGTTTCCTGACCAGGGATCAAACCTGGGCTCCCAGCAGTGAAAGCATCAAGTCTTAACCACTGGACTGCTAGGGAATTCCCCTTTTCCACTGTTAATATTTAAAATTTTTAAAATTTGAGACAGTTTGACCCTTATCTGCCTAGGTATGGTTTTCTTTGTCATACTGGGTCATTTCTTTTTCTTTTTTTTTTAGCCCACACACCGCAAGAGTAGCCCCCTCTTGCCACAACTAGAGAAAGCCCATGTACAGGAACAAAGAGCCAGTGTAATCAAAAATAAATATAAATAAATAGTTTTTTTAAAAAACGTATTTAATAAAAAAACAACGAATAACTGACTGAAAGATCAGCAAAGCACAGGAAGGCAAAATGCTGGGTAGGCTTCATTCTACAGAGACCAGGCTCCCAATCTCACATCCTCCTTTTTTTTTTTTTTTTAATTTTTTGGCTGCACCACATGGCATGTGGGCTCTTAGTTCCCTGACCCAGGATCAAACCTGTGCCCCCTGCATTGGAAGTGCAGACTCTTAACCACTGGGCCACCAAGTAAGTCCCCCAATCTCACACCCTTGCACAAGCCCACTGCCCTACACTCAGTCTAGGATGCAAGAAGACAGAGTGGAAATGAAAATCCAGTCGAGGCACCCATATGTGCTTTTGAGTGCATTCACACAACAGGGAAGTGCATGCTTCTGCAGACAAGTGTAAATATGAACACAGCCTCTCTCCTACCTCTGAGTTTTGTGCAGAAATGTGTCTCTAGGTGTGTCTGTGTGGGTCTGCATGTACACAATGAGAGGCCTCAATTCTGGGCACACCCTGCGTTCCTCTTCTCTAGGCTTAGGGAAGTTCATTCAGCCCACACCTCCACTAGACAAGAAGTCCTGTAAGGAAGCTTTCTCATATTCAGCAGGATGCTCCCAGCCCAGTGCATGACACACAAAAAGTCATCAATACATACACATATGTTGACTGGATTGTTTGGCAGAAGACACTTGATGACAGGGCTCCCCCGTCCTGGGTCATTTCTTTTTCATACTAACTTGATGAACTTTATGGAGCTCTATCTAGTTCATGTTTTATAAGTTTTGGCAAATTCTTAGCCATTATCTCATCAAATATTTCTTCTGCCCTGTTTTTTATTCTTTCTAGGACTCCAGTTAAATTGTATGTTGGACTCTTGATAATGTTCCTACAGATCTATAGCCCACTTTTTAAAAAAAATTTAATTGTTTTTTCCTTTGTGTTTCATTTTGGATCATTTCTATTTACCAGTCTTTGAGTTCATGTCTTTTTTTCTAATGTGCCCAGTTTCCTGTAAAGCCTATCCAATGAAAGCCTATTCAATTTCAACTTTTTTCTTATTCTAAAATTCCCATTGGGATTTTTTTTTTTTTTTTGGATATTCTTTAGAGTTTCCATTTCTATCAAAATTCTCCCTTTTCTCATCCATTTTTGTCCTTCTTTTCCTCTAAATTCCATAACAAAGTATAAATTTCCTTGTCTTACAATTCTAACATCTAGATCATCTGTGGACCTGCTATTGACAGGATTTGTTTTCTTTTGATTAAAGGCCACCTTTTCCTGCTTTTTCATGTCTTGTAAAACTTTTGAACTGTAGGCTAGATGTTATGTTATTAAAAGGCAGTAGAGTCTGAAGTAGGTGATGATATTACCCTTTTTTTCTCTTAGTGTAATCAGTAGTGGAGCTGAGATGATATTTTGTTACTTGGGGTCAATTCTTTTTTTTTTTTTTTTTTTTTGCTTAAGAAGCAGTTTATTTTTTACAGTTCTGCCGACTAGAAGTCCAAAATCAAGGCTTTGAGGAGGGTGGTGGGTTTTTCCTAAACCCTCTCTCCTTAGCTTGTAGATAGCTGTCTTAGGTGTCTTTCACATGGTCTTTTCTCTGTGTGTCTAAATCTTCTCTTTTTATAAGGACACAATCATATTGGATTAGAGTCCCTCCTAATGAACTATAATTTAACCTTAGTGACCTCTTTAAAGGCCCTATCTCCAAATATAGTCACATTTTGTGGTATGGGGAGTCAGAACTTCAACATGTGATTTTGATAAGGGATGGATGGAGAAGGGGACATAATTCAACCATAGCATGGTTAAAGCTGTAGCATGAGTTTTAGGATTATAAATGTTGGAAACATATTTGTCTCTAAAGAATAAGAAAAAACTTTATGGGTACAGAATGATTCAACTTTAAAATAAGCAATAAAAAATTCTGTATTCAATAACTTGTTGGTTTTGTAATTTAGCTTATGTTTATTTTGGTTCAAAGCAATTGTGCTTCCAGTGAAAGAATCAGATTCCTTTTTACTCATTCCTCACTAAATGGTTCTGGACACGATGGCAAGATGAGATTTCCGTTAAAATATTCATCCTTATCCTCATCATCACCAGTAATGTTGGCATCATCATCAAGCTAACAATTATTACCTATTGACTATTTTTTAAAACAATTAAAAAAATTTTAATTGGAGGATAATTGCTTTACGATATTGTGTTGGTTTCTGTTGTACAACAACCTGAATCGGTTGTAAGTATACATATATCCCCTTCCTCTTGAGCCTCCCTTCTTACCTAATGACTATTGATGTTGAACATTTTTTCATGTGTTTGTTGGCAATGTGTATTTTGATTCTTCTGGATAAATTCTGAGAAGTGGGGTTGATTTATTTTATGATAGTTCTGTTTTTAATATTTTGAGGAACCCTCATACTGAAGATTTTCATTTTGATGAAGTTTGTCTATTTATTCTTTTGTTGGTCATGGCTTTTGGTATTATATTTGAGAACCACTGCCAAATCCACAGTCACTGAAGATTTAGTCATCTATTTTTCTTCTAAGAATTGTATGGCTTTTGCCCTTATATTTAGGTATTGATCCATTTTGAGTTAATTTTTGTATGTGACATGAGGTAGGGATCCAACCTCACTCTTTCGCATGTGGCTGTCCAGTTTCCCCAGCACCATTTGTTGAAAATACTGCTCTTTCTTCATTGAATGGTTTTGGTACCCTTGTTGAAAATCAATCTGGGTTTATCAATGTGTGGGTTTATTTCTGGACTCTCATTTCTATTCCTATGGTCTGTATGTCTATCCTTATGCTATTGTCACACTGTTCTGGTTACTGTAGCTTTGGATTTGAAATTGGGAAGTACAGTTTGAAGATTGTTTTGGTTATTTGGGGCCTCTTGCAGTTCCATGTGAATTTGAGGATTAACTTTTCCATTCTGCAGTTCACTGTTCTTTATTGCTGAATAATATTATACTGTTTAAATATGCCAGTTGGTTTATCCCATCTTCTATCAAGTATGTTCTGTTGATAGAGAATGGATAAACACATGTATTGTCTTCTTAAATCTGTGTTTTCTTTATCACATTAACTTGGGACTTAGGGTTCTGTTTTTAATCAGGCTCTATGTTGAATGAATTTATTCTTCAGAAGCATTTGTTGCTGAGGAACCAGTGGCTTTTTGGCCACCTACTTTATATTCCTGCTTTAGAAAATACCGTGTTTTCAAGGCATAATATTCCCTATTCATGCTATTCATGATTTAAACATGTTTTATCAAGAAAAACTTTTACAAATAATTTGCTTTCTTTCCTCACAGGTGCCCTTTTTATCTCCTTTGGAAGGTCATATTTATTTAAAAATAAAGTGTCAGGTGAATTCAAGTGTGGAAGAAAGAGGTTTTCTAGTAAGTAACATCACTGGATCTATGTATATATTTTTTCCATCTTTTGAAGTATAGACTTGGTTTCCCATAGGAATGAAAGTCTGTGTGACTAAGCAATTAACTGGTTCAGTAAAGATATGTTACATGACCTACCACTATATGCCTGTCACTGTGTTGGTGTTGGAATGTAATGGGCCGCAAAAAGTAATCCCTCCACACAGAAACTTATAGTTTAATAGGAAGAAATACAATGTAGTACTGCAATGGGAGAAAGCATAGAGAGCGTGGGTGCGAGCTGGTGGAACACCACGTCTTAGGTATGTGTGGGAGGGCTTACCGGAAGCTACTGGAAGTAACTTGTAAACTGGCAGCCAGGGGCAGAGAGGAGGGAGATGTGCTCCAGATGAAGGAAAAGCACGTACCATGGGCTGGAGGCCTCTTCCCTCTCTCACCCCTACCAGAGAAAAACATGACACATCTAGATAGCGGCAGGTATTTAGATAGTGACACATTTAGAGTCAGAATGTGTGTGTGGAGGGAGGGCAGTGAGGCAAGTGATTAGGGCGGGAAAAAGTGTATTTCAGAGACATGAGACCAAGTGTTTGAAAGCCTTTTAATGACTTTGTCATGAAACCAGTGGGGTGCTCTTAGAGGATTTTAAGCAGAGGACTAACATCAAATTGGGAGTTTAGGAAGGTCGTTCTGACTGCTGTATGGAAGTGGACGGGGAGTGAGGATCCGGAAGAAGACTCGCGAGGAGACTGAATTATTCCTTGAGAGAGGGGATGGTGGCTGACAGTCTGGCTTCATCGTGGAGGGCTGAAGGATGAAGAAGGAAGGGTTTGGCTGTAGGGGTGGAGAAGCAAAATTAATAATGTCACCCAGATCCCTGCCTTGCACAATTTGTTGGGTGACTGTACTGAGATCAGGGACTCTGGGAGAGGAGCAAGTGTTTGTGTTTGGGATGGAAAGTATTTTTCCCCCAAATTTAATTGTGGAAAATTGCAAACATACAGCAATGTTGATAGAATTTGAATGCCCATATACCCAGCATCTAGGTTTTGCCATTAACATTTTTTACTGTCCTTGCTTTATCATGTACCTACTACCGAGCTATCCTTCTAATGAGTCCTGAAAATATATTTGTGGGGGAAGAATTTCAAAATATATCGTGGACATTAGCATGTTCCCCTGAATCCTCAGTATCCATCCCCTGAGTTTTTACACCGGCTTACAGAGATCAAATTGCTAACATCCTCTGGATCATTGAAAAAGCAAGAGAGTTCCAGAAAAACATCTATTTCTGCTTTATTGACTATGCCAAAGGCTTCAACTGTGTGGATCACAATAAACTGTGGAAAATTCTGAAAGAGATGGGAATAACAGACCACCTGACCTGCCTCTTGAAAAACCTGTATGCAGGTCAGGAAGCAACAGTTAGAACTGGACATGGAACAACAGACTGGTTCCAAATAGGTAAAGGAGTACATCAAGGCTATATATTGTCACCCTGCTTATTTCACTTACATGCAGAGTACATCATGAGAAACACTGGGCTGGAAGAAGCACAAGCTGGAATCAAGATTGCCAGGAAAAATATCAATAATCTCAGATATGCAGATGACACCACCCTTATGGAAGAAAGTGAAGAGGAACTAAAAAGCCTCTTGATGAAAGTGAAAGAGGAGATGAAAAAGTTGGCTTAAAGCTTAACATTCAGAAAACCAAGATCATGGCATCTGGTCCCATCACTTCATGGGAAATAAATGGGGAGGCAGTGGAAACAGTGTCAGACTTTAATTTTTTGGGCTCCAAAATCACTGCAGTTGGTGATTGCAGCCATGAAATTGAAAGACGCTTACTCCTTGGAAGGAAAGTTATGACCAACCTAGACAGCATATTAAAAAGCAGAGACATTACTTTGCCAACAAAGGTCCATCTGGTCAAGGCTATGGTTTTTCCAGTGGTCAGGTATGGATGTGAGAGTTGGACTGTGAAGAAAGCTGAGTGCTGAAAAATTGATGCTTTTGAACTATGGTGTTGTAGAACTCTTGAGAGTCCCTTGGACTGCAAGGAGATCCAACCAGTCCATCCTCAAGGAGATCAGTCCTGGGTGTTCATTGGAAGGACTGATGCTGAAGCTGAAACTCTAGTACTTTGGCCACCTCATGTGAAGAGTTGACTCATTGGAAAAGACCCTGATGCTGGGAGGGGCTGGGGGCAGGAGGAGAAGGGGACGACAGAGGATGAGATGGTTGGATGGCATCACCAACTCGAAGGACATGGGTTTGAGTAAACTCTGGGAGTTGGTGATGGACAGGGAGGCCTGGCATGCTGCGATTCATGGGGTCCCAAAGAGTCGGACACGACTGAGCGACTGAACTGACTGACTGACTGACTGACTGACTGACATCTGTGTAACCCAGATTTCTTTTAAGATACAGAATACTGCCCCAGAAAGTTTCCTCATGTCCCTTGTCAGTCAGTCCCCACCCAAGGGAGAAAGTTTTAATGGTTTAAATTTTAAACAACTTGAAGTTTGGATGCCTAGAGACATATTTCAGAGGTTTGAGTTTGAAACTCAAGATAGACAATTTAGATGAGATGAAGGTTTGGAAATCTGCAGCAGAGAGGTAGTATTCAAAGTGCAGGCAGACTTGAATAACCAGGAGAACACTAACATTTAAGCCAGAAACCTAAGAGGACAAGACTACAGGGAGGGCAACGGATAATTTAGTATCATGGTTGCCAGGGGAAGAGAGTCTGAAAGGAGTGATCCAGTTAGGTAAGGAGTATTGGAGGCTGTTGGGCTTATTTATGAGGGTCATCCTAGTCTGGCCAAGAGCAGGAGCTAGATTGCAGATGTGTTATAAAGGGCATGGAAGATGAAGAATGAGAGGGCAGAAACTCCTTGAAACAAAGTTTGGCTGCAGTGGGGTAAAAAGAATGTGGTACTTGCAGAGGTATGTAGGGTGAAAGAAGGATTTTGTTCACATTTTATTAGGACTGAAGAGACTTGAGTGTCTTTAAATTCAAATGGGTAGCTTCTAATAGGGCCAAAGAGGGCGAAGATAGAGGCGATGGGGAACTTGCACTAGGGTTAAGGAATAACGCGTGGAACAAAGTTATGAGAGTGAGAGCAAATAAGATCCAAGCCACAGTTCATGATCTTGTACAGAATTACACTTTGTCCATTATCAGAGGAGAAAAGTATGTGTGTAGAATATACAGAAGATTGTGGGTGTGGTACAAGAAGTAGAGAAAATCTAATAGCTTTGGTTTTCTTTGTGAAGCAAGAGTTTGAACTGTATGACGGGTATCACAAACCAATTGGCAGTTGCTGACAGGGTGTGGAAAGAAGAGCTAGACTGTACAGGAAGTCCAAGCGGCCAAGATGACTGTAAATCAGGCTTCATGGGTTTTACATGTGTACATCCAGCAGATGGCACTAGATATTCTTGGAAGAGTGCTTTTGTAAATATCAGACTTGAACACAGTGTACACTTACTGACCTTTTCCTTTAATGTAAATATAATATTTCCACATCTTGCTGTAGATACCTTTAGCACCTGATAGACTCTTATGCCAACTGGTTCATTTGCCTATAAGGTCTGACCTGTTTAACTTTTGAGCTGGGCTCTTAAGTAGTTTAGAGTTATATCTTTTCAGGTTAACTCTGTCTTGAATCCTAGAGCCCATTCTTATTGCATCTACACTTATAGAAATGTGGTAAAAAAAAAAATTGCAAAGGACTCCCACAAATAACTTCTGTCCCCTGTCTAAATAGTGCCTTTTAATTACTTCTAACCTCTATTTAAAAATAGAAGTAGTAATTGAAATTAAAGTTACTTGGTGCAGTTTTCTTTCCTGATGTGTCAGGGGCAGCTGGATCGAAGGAGACTACCAACCAGTGAAACTTGCTAAGTGAGTCTAAAATGGTGCTAGTCTAGCTCTGCCAGTACTGATGAGCAGCAAGAAAAGTACATTCTGCATTAGCTGGAAGGTTCCAGTTCTTCTTTGTGATTGTATATTGTCATTTAATTTCCTTGGCCTTCAGTTACCCTAGCTATAAAAATGAAAAATCTGTCCTCTTGTTATTTTTCTCTGATTATAGTAGGGAGTAATGATAACTTGGTATTATTTTTATCTATCAAATTTTTCCTTTTCTATTACCTTTATAATGTGAAAGGTGAACATAAACACAAAAGGGAGCCGGTGAGTCATTTGTACTAACTTTGCTCTTGAGATTGAAATAACAAGATTTCTGGTCTTGATACAGAGTAGAATAAAAAAATAAACTTAAGTACTTTAAAGAAAAAGAAAATCATGCAAGTTGATTTTGAAGTATGAACTATGTCAACATACTGAAGTTTAATGTATAGAAAACATTTAATTGACCCTCAGGTTTCTAAAGTCAGTATTTCATTGACTTTTTCAGACCATATTTGAAGATGTTAGTGGTTTTGGTGCCTGGCATCGAAGATGGTGTGTTCTTTCTGGAAACTGTATCTCTTATTGGACTTATCCAGATGATGAAAAACGAAAGGTAATATTAATATTGATGGTCAGTGGTGAAAACTCTGACTGACTTTCAGGTAATATTTTATGCAAGTGTTCCCTGTGGCCATAAGCCACCCAAATTCCGCACTCAGGTTTATTTACTAAGCCATTAAAATGTAGTGAGTGTGTGTGTGTATTTGTGTAAGAATTTTATATCTTATCCATTCCATGTGATTTGACCACTCTTTAAATACCTTGAGGCATATATTTTTCTTTTTTTTTTCTGAAATGTTTCGTAATTTTTTAAATTGAGTTTTAGTCAGAAATATGTTAAATTCACTTTTGTATTTTATTAACAGTTGATTTACCTAAATCTGGGATAAAACAGAAAGAGAAAACCACCATAGGAATATTGTGATTTTAGTTTGTTTCTAAAATTTGATAATAGAATTTTATGTAATACATTGCATCTTATTTTTTTTTAATTTGATGTTATTGCCCAAGTGTGATAATTTGTTATACAAAGACTGGAAAAAAGAAATAAACAGAATTATAAAGTAAACTCATCTATAAAAGATAACTACTGTTCACATTTTGGTTGTATATCCTTCTAAATTTTTTAAATGTATAATATATAATAATTTTATATCCATTTATGAATCTTTTAAACAGAAAATATCATGTCTTTTTAAACTGAGTTTTACTTGATAATGTCCTGATATCTTTCCACATAAGTAAAAATACATCTATGATATTGCATTAGATAACTGTATGTATTACATTGTAGCCATGTAAAATTTTATTTTAAAATTTATTGTGAAATATTTGGAACATTCAAAAAAACATAATTTTCACCAGCCTCTGTATTATCAGTCCAGTTGAAGCTCTTTATATAATTTTCTGTCCCTCATAGAGATAACCACATCCTAAAATTATTTCGTTCCCATGTATTTCTTTAAATTTTTTATATGTGATATATATAAACAGTTTATTATTGTAATTGCATATTTTGAAACATTTTACAAATAGTATCATACTGTATATACTGTTTTGCAACTTGCGTGTTTGAATCACATGATTTGTGAGATTAGTGTAGGCTGGTGTGTGTAGCATGTATGTAGCTCTAGTTTGCAGAGCTCTAGCCATCTTTCTCTGTACTGAGATACTCCATTAGAAGAATGCATCATAATCAATTTATACACTTCTCTTATTTATGGGCACTTAGTTATTTCAAACT
The DNA here is from genome assembly GCF_033118175.1 of Dama dama. Taxonomy (NCBI): domain Eukaryota; kingdom Metazoa; phylum Chordata; class Mammalia; order Artiodactyla; family Cervidae; genus Dama; species Dama dama. The sequence continues at coordinate 58,003,868 of NC_083698.1, read as the reverse complement.
GTCGTTGTTATAAACAGCTCTGCTATGACTTAATTATATGGATCAGAGCTCTTTCTTTTTTATTTAAATTGGAGTACAATTGCTTTGCAGTGTTGTGTTGGTCCCTGCTGTACAGTAAAGTGAACCAGCTACGTGTATACTTTTCACCCCTCCCCCTTGGACCTCCCTTCCGCCCCTACGCCCCCACCCCATCCGTCTGGGTCATCACAGAGCACCAAGCTGGATCAGAGCTCTTTCTCGACTCTGTGTCTAGTGGCAGAGTCTCTGGTTCGTAGGGTTTTGCACGTCTTCAGTTCAGCTAGATTTCTGGTGAATCTTGAAATTGGTTGTATAACGTTCTGTTCCCATCAGGAGTTCTCAGTGTTCCACATCCCAGCAGCATTTGTTATTTCAGCCTTTTAAACTCTGAGTATGATAGGTGTGAAATGTTATTTTACTGTGTTTTTATTTTAATTTTCCTAGACTGAGCATTGAGCAAGCATCTTTTCTTATGTGTTTTGGCCGCTTGTTTTTCTAGTCTTTTGCTTGGCATATGCTTTAATTTATCCTTATAGTATCTTTTCATAAACAGAATTTTTAATGCTAAGATAAATCTGCCAGTTTATTATTTTATTGTTTGCTTTTTTGAGTCTTAGTTAAGAAAACCATCTCTATAGTCATAAAGAATATACTTCCTTATGACTTCTAAAAAAATAAAGATTTAGGTTTCACATTTAATTTACCTGGAATTGATCCCACCCACCCCCCAATCTGGAAACCCCATTGTGCCAGCATCATGGGATGATCCATTCTTTCCCCACTCATCCACATGCTGTTTCTGGCATGTATCAAGATATCATTTTATATGTGGGTCTATATTTAGGCTTTCTATTCTGTTTTCTTTGGTCTGTATCTCTCATTCTCAATTACCATAGCTTTAGAATAAATCTTTATGCCTGGTAAGTTAACTCTAACTTGTGTTTTTATTCAATAGTGTATTCATTCTTGGTCATTCTTTTTACACACACACACACAAAATAGAAATAGATGTACCTATATATTTAACTTTTTATAATTGAAAATGTACCCAAAAAAAGAGAAATTAGTAAGAGAGAAATTCCTTATTAATTTTCTTGTTTCATTTATCTCTCCACAGCACACACTTTTTGTTCTCATTGGTTTGCTAAGGTATTTTAAAGCAAATATCACATTTCATATTATGTCATATAGTCTGTGAGTCAAGGTTTCCAGTTCCTAGCATTGCTAAATATGCTAGGAACCCAAGAAAGCCAGGTTTCAGGCTAGCCTACCATTCTGCACTCTCTTCCTCATTGATTTTGGCCTATGAAGGTTTCTTTTGCTGTCTTACAAGTTTAGTTATCTAGCATTTGGGGGTTATGGGAGGACTCTCAGACTACTTAGTTTCCCATACTTGCTGAAAACATAATGTTATTATTTGTTTAAATAGTACCCTATTACTGTCATTAAATTTGTTTCAGTCTTTTTGGCATTATGAAAAAACAGCAACTACACCTATATAAGAACTCCCCAGTGGCTCAGTGGTAAAGAATTTGCCTGCCAGTGCAGGAGACAGGAAGATCCCTTGAAGAAAGAAATGGCAACTCCAGTATTCTTGCCTAGGAAATCCCAGGGACAGAGGAGCCTGGCAGGCTATAGTCCGTGGGGTCGCAAAAGAGTCAGACATGACTTAGCTACTAAACAACGGCAATACCTATATAAACATCTTTGTGTACCTATATATTCACTTGGGATAAATTTCTTTTAGGTGAAGTTGTATGGTCTGGATATGCTCATTTAGAATGTTTTTTGATTGCTGTTATTAAATTGTCTACCAGTAATAGACCGTTTTATGCTTTCACTAGCAGTGTGTAAGAATTTTTTACCCCCAAGCAATCAACATTGGTTATTACTATTCTTTTCAGACTTGGTTAATCTAATGTTTTAAAATGGTCTATTTCATTCCAATTTCTTTTTAAAATTACTAATACATTTGACACTTTTATCGGCAGTTTCTAAATGGTTTGGGCCCAGGACTTCCCTGGTTAAGAATCCTCCTGCCAGTGTAGGGGACATGGGGACAATCCCTGGTCCGGGATGACTGCGTATGCTGCGGGGAACTGAGCCCACGTGCCTTAGTTACTGAGCCCACATGTAGCAACTACTGAAGCCCCTGCGCCTAGAGCTTGTGCTCTGCAGCAAGCGAAGCCACTGCAATGAGAAGTTCATGCACCACAATGAGAGAGTAGTCCCTGCTTGCTGCAACTAGAGAAAGCCCGTGCACAGCAACCAAAACCCAGTATAGCCAAAAATAAATTTAAATAAATAAATACATTGTTTGGGCCCATACTTGTCCCTTTTCCCATTTTTTAGCACCATTTAGTCTCACAAATTTTTTTTTTTTTTTTTTCAATTCTCATACTGTAGGAATGACATGGCTTCTAAAACTCCAAGGCAGTAGTTTGGCCTGCTTTTTTAGAGATACATAAAAAATATTTATAGATGAAATACTATGTCTAGGTTTCTATATATAGAAAGGGAAGAAGTAAGAGAGAGACAAAAGGGGTTGAATGTGTGTGTTTATTTGTTAGAACTGATTAATGGGTACATGGAAGCTCATTATGCTGTTCTTTTTATTTTGTATCTATTTTAAGTTTTCCATAACAAATGGTTTGTTTTTTAAGCTGGCTAAGATCTCCAGTTGACATTTTTGGTTTTTATTTTTATATCCAGCAAGAAATAATCATAAATATTAAATGTTTCTCTAAATACCATGTAATTAAGTTTTAACTTTTAAATTAATGGCTTTCTTATTTTAAGTTGGTATCAAGTTGAATATTGCTCAATGCTTACTGACTTAAATGGTTTTATTTATTTTCTACTAATCATATTTTTAAAAAATTTGTTTTAAAGAATCCCATAGGAAGATTAAATTTGGCCAATTGTACCAGTCGGCAGATAGAACCAGTCAACAGAGAATTTTGTGCAAGACGCAACACTTTAGAATTAATTACTGTTCGACCACAAAGAGAAGATGACCGAGAGACTCTGGTCAGCCAATGCAGGGACACACTCTGTGTAACCAAGTATGTATTGGGCTATAAATGTTTCTGTCAACTAAGTAATTGATTGCTCACTATGTCCTTACCACTGTGAGAAATATCAGAGATGATCTTTGTCTTTGAAGAGGGTACGATTTAAGAATAAGACAAAACAGATACATATCAGTAAGAGAGGAATGTAATAACAAAATTAATATAGTTAAGAAAAACACAGCATTCAAGTTATATCTTAGTTTATCATGTTTTCCACCATACAGTTTAGCCATTTTCGGGGCAGTTAGCTAATATTCTTTGTGTTAAGTTTGAAGATTTCGTGTGTAATTGATAAGAATTATTTAAAGAGATTTGACACATCCCTTTCTGTCCATCCCAAAGTACCAAAGTACCTTCCCAAAGTACTTCACTCTACTCTGAAAATTTCTGTCTGGTGATGGACAGAATAAACTACTGGGAGTGTCAGTTTTTGTTAACCCTAAACTTAAGTATAAGATGCAGAAACTTACTGCTGAGAGTCTAAGATTCTTTTCCTTGAATGCCCAAGAGAAGCTTGCAGACCAATTTCAATGTACAAAATTGTGATTAGGGACAAAAGTTAGAATCTGACAAAATCTCTTAATCAGGTTGCAGCTGATTATTGCAGACAGAGAGATAGGTAGAACTGGCTCTGTGAGTTTCTGATGTGGAAATGTCAGATAGCTTAGCCAAGAGACACTCTATTAAAATAGAACAAAGTTGCCCCAGTGCCGCCATTTTGTTTTAAAACAGAGAGAAAGGGGACCCATTCTATGGGAATTCTTGATGTCTAGATTGCTTTTAGATTAATTTAGTTCATTCAGCTCATCCACTCCTTTCCTTTGGGGGTCTTCTGTGCAGCAGTGACCTCATTCAGGACTGGAGAGGAAAATTGGATTTATAGTCACTTTTTAGTAGCCACCCTGTCTGTGGCCACAGTCAGTGAGGGAACCAAACAAAATTCAGTCCCCAAGTACTTCCTGACCACCATGGCCCTTTTAAACATTACTTACATTTTTCATAGAATCTTCTTTTACTTGTTACATAAACCTTCCCTGATTTCTCCTTCGACCTTCTCCTGTGGTGGAAATAGTTATATCACATATTGCTCTAATTACGCTGTACTTCACTTGCATGTAATTTTTCTCATTATAACATTATCATAATTTGAGTGGACCAAGCATTTGAGAGAGACCCTTTCTCAATTCAGTCTTAACTGAGTCTTTGGCTTTGCTTGGTGGCTTCTTAAAACTTATTTCACTTTTTGATCATACCTTTTGCAGAGTATATACATTTTACAGTTATACATTCTCCTTTGCCTTATTTATCTGTTTCTCCCCAGGGCCTTTCTGACCTATGCCTTTTATCTAAATTTAATGTATCACACTTTTATTTCTACAAACCAACCTTGCTATATTTCCCTCCTTCAATGCAAAGTATTTATCATCTGATCAGTAGTGCCTACTTTGAAATATAGATTAAACATTTGAACTAGAAATGCTTCATCACGTGGGAAAGCAGTATTCTATAGTTGAACACTGAGAGGTCAACAGACCTAGGTTTACATCCTGACTCAGTGACTGACTGATGTAGGTTTAAATCCCAACTCAGTGACTTACTGAATGTGACTATGGCATGGTACTTAACTTTGCTGGCTCTCTGAAATCTCCTGTGTCATAAGAGAAGAATAAACTCCACAGAGTGACAGTCAAGGTTGATGAGTAGGTCTACTTAGCGTGTTGTCATACACTTGGAATGCACTCAGCAAATGGTCGCTGTCTATATTGTAAATGCGTTCCCTCCATTTATTAATAGATGATCAACTCACTGCTTATTCATGCTGCTACCATTACTAGTACCAATGTGGAGAAATTATAAAGATGTAGAAGTATAATACAACATCCTTCTAACACCTGGCTGTAGTCTAGAAGAATGGTCTGACTTGTGACTTAGGGAATTTCCCTCTCCCCCACCTTCACCTGCCCCATCAACTATTCAACTTTTAACTGAATATGGATGTAAAGAAGAGATTCCTGGTGTGAACAGAGAGATTAGGATAAACAAAATCTTAGGATCTTTAGATCACTTATTGTAAATACTGTGCTCTACTAACACAGTGTGGCAAAAAGAAAAAAGGAGACAGTATAAAATAGTATTATCTGTAAGGCCAGGTGAAGGTCCATGAGTCTGTGGAGCTCCTGGGGAGCCTGAGTCAGGGATCTAGGGGGTTGGTCCCCATATTCAGGTCTGTGGTGTGCTTGCTCTTCTAAGAGGTGACCCACCCACCCTCAGTGACTGTCTTGGCACCAGCAAATTGTCCAATCAGATCACCTGTGCAAGATTAGTTACTGTCTTTGATGTGAAGTTCCATCATTTTCCAAATGTGATTGGTGTGTTATGGCTCAGCTAACCAATCCACAAGATGATTTTCTTTTATTGTAATTGGAGAAGCACTTTACTATGGATTCCTAATTTAGCATCCATTAAAAGAGGGCAGAGTTACTCCTTTTACTGTTTAGGCTCCCCCCACTTCACCCCACAGTAAGAGTACTTGGAGGTATGGAATAGGGGAAAGGATCCTGATCTTTTTGTTTGTTCCTATAGGAACTGGCTATCTGCAGATACCAAGGAAGAACGGGATCTCTGGATGCAAAAACTCAATCAAGTTCTCGTTGATATTCGCCTCTGGCAACCTGATGCTTGCTATAAACCTATTGGAAAGCCTTAAACTGTGGGACATTTCCATGTGTATAGAGGTTTTCTGACCTATGTCATAAATGTATCTTAAGAGCATCAGATTTGCTGGTTGCATTTTATGCTTTAAATAGAAAAGGGTATGTGCCAATATTCATTCACTACATATTATGCAGTATTTATATCTTTTGTATGTAAAACTTCACCGTATTTCACTTCTGTTATTCATATATGATAAGAAGAAAAAAATTTATTATAGTTGATTTTGCTAAATTTTAATTTAAAAGCCTCATTTTCCTAGATATCTAATTATTCAATTATTCATGATAAAACATTTGTTTTAAATGTCTCCTTAGAGCTGTGGGTCTCAAAGTAGAAAGATCTTCCACGATTGGAGACAGAAACCTCCAACTTGACCTTTCTTTCTCTAGTGTCAGTACTTTTTTCTGAAGATTGCGGTCATTTACTCATCATGATATATCTTATTTCTAGAGCACTGAAAAAAATTCTAAGGGACTTTGCAGAAACATTTTTAGTAATGGAGGTAAGAACCTTTTTAAAATAGCAAATGCATATTAGTTTGAAGCTTATGGCTGCCGTCAAATAAGACATGTGGACATGGGGGATATTGTGTGAGATTTGGGGGTTAAATGTTTTATTTAGAAGACTTAATCACATGGTTTATGTTTACTCAGTTACTATAGATGCTGTGTGATGCACATTTCCATGGAATATAGGCTTTTAAAAATAACTATTTTTGCTATATAGCTTACAGGCTCCTCAAATATACCTGGCAAATTACTTCTTTCCACTCCTATAATAAGAATAAGTATAAATTTGAAGACTCTTTATGTAAGAAAAGTAAACCTCACCAAGCTGCTATGGACTAATACTTTGCTTGCCTAAATTCTTGTCTTTTTTTTTTCACATCCATGTATGACAGTGTCTAGAAACCCATTATGAAAATCACTTGAAAAACTGTTAAGTCATATATTACCTTTAAAAGTCTAATGCCTTTTTTATTCAATTATAAAAGATTGTAAATGTAAACTACAGGCTCAACTTTAAGTACACTTTCAATTTCTTCTTTAAATTGTTAGTTGATGGCCTCATTTATAAACACTAAATTCTGTCACCTCCTGTCATTTTATTTTGTTTTCATTCAAATGTGTTTTCTCTTGTGTATATTATAAAAATATATTTTATGATCTCCTACCTAAATAAATACTTGCAAATGACTTAAGAAATTAGCTGTTTAAGAAATACTGTTAAGTTATGCTGTACAACTGCTCTGCAGTCTAGGCTGTGGGCTCCCTCAGGGAGTTGTACTGACTTCATGAGGATATTTCACCATCTTTTTTTTTTTTTTAATTTTTTTTTTCATTTATTTTTATTAGTTGGAGGCTAATTACTTTACAATATTGTAGTGGTTTTTGCCATACATTGACAGGAATCAGCCATGGATTTACATGTGTTCCCCATCCGGAACCCTCCTCCCACCTCCCTCCCCATCCCATCCCTCTGGGTCATCCTAGTGCACCAGCCGTGAGCACTTGTCTCATGCATCCAACCTGGGCTGGCGATGTGTTTCACATTTGATAATATACATGTTTCAATGCTATTCTCTTAGATCATCCCACCCTTGCCTTCTCCCACAGAGTCCATCTTTTTACCTCTGCCCAGTGCTTAGCGCATTGTGTGTTCTTAGAGTTCCTGTTGAGTGAGGAGGTGGATGAAGGATCCATTTCTGAGTCAGTTTGATAGAATATGGTACTTGGATGCACATCTGAGGAGAAGGGGGATGATTCCCAAGTGTTTAGCAGAGACTGGGTAGATAAGTAACATCACCAGCCAAAACAGGGTATAGATTTGGTGGGATTGATGACAAGTTCCCTTTTATTTATTTGTAGGTTTGTGTTATTTTTGAATAAATATATACATCATTATACAAAAATTCAAAAGACAGAAAAGTTAAGTGAAAAGTATGTCTTTTCCTCTTGTCACAACCACTTTTGCCAGTTTTGCAGTGTCCTCCTAGAGAGAGTCTGTGCATATTATTGATTCATCATCATATTTCTCTTCTTTTGTTCTTTAAAATCATTCCATCCCAACCTAGAGATTGTCATATTGAATGAAGTAAGTCAGGCAGAGAAAGAGAAATATGGCAAAACATCCCTTGTATGTGGAATCTACAAAGAAATGATACAAATGAACTTACTTACAAAACAGAAACAGACTCACAGACCTAGAGAACAAATTTATGGTTGCCGGGGAAAAGGTTGAGGGGAAGGGATAGTCAGGAAGTTTGGAGTGGACATGAACACGCTGCTATATTTAAAATGGATAAACAACAAGAACCTACTGTATAGCATGGGGAACTCCGCTCAATGTTATGTGGCAGCCTGTATAGAAGGGAAGTTGGGAGGGAATGGATACTTGTATATGTTTGGCTAAGTCCCTTCTCTGTTCACCTGAAACCATCACAACACTGTTAATCAGCTATACCCCAGTACAAAATAAAACGTTAAAAAATACTCTATCTGTGCTGTTAAAGAAAAAGGCCCAACAGTATTCCTTAGCAGGCATTATATTTTAGTGTACGTAAAGGGGGTATATAAAGCTCAGTTTTAGAAGAAATTTAAGGTGATTATGGAACATATGTTAGAAATATGTCAAAGCATAACTACTTTCTACTACAAAGCAGTAGAAAATACTGCTCTGAAAATTTCAATGTCATCTGCCTGTGTTGGAGGGGGCTGGTGTTGAGACATTAGAGTCAATATGGGGGTATGATGTAGAAAGAGAAGCCAGGACAAAAAGAACATGATCTTTATGGAAGAGTGAAAAATGAGTGACTGATGATTATCTTCCATGAAAGAAATACAAGGGTGATGTCTGCGGAGACCAAAGGAGGATCTTATGATTTGACCACAAAATCAAAAAATGAGTTAAAGAAAACAGCTGAAATTTGGAATGGTCAGTTCGATAAAATGGTTCAGCTGAAAAATCAAGTTATAGCAAAATCCACAGAGGAAAAGATTGACAGATTTGATTGCATAAAAAATTTCCTTCCTGACAAATTTAAACAAAGTCTAAGCAAAGTAAGAACATAAGCTTCAGACTAGGAGAAAATATTCACAACATATTTAATAATCCAAGAAGCAATATACAAAATATATAAAGAACTTCTTTGATTGGCTATCATCATTTGAACATTTACTATGTACCAGGAGATATTCTTGGTGTTTCACATACATTATCTTGTATAATCTTCATGTGACTGTATGAAATACACATTGAGTGAGGAAACTAGAACTTAGATAAGGCAACATGCTTGTTAGCAAGTGGCAAGCCAGGATTTGAACCCAGAGTCCACATACTTTATTAGTACACTGTGATGTTTCTCAAATTAAGAAAAAATTTATCTTAAAAAGGAGTCAAATATCACTAGTAGAAAATGCACACACATACACAAATCCAAAGAACCAACAAAATATAAAAATGATACTAATTAGCAAAAATACAAATTTAAATGGCAGTGAGTTATTGGTCCTCAGATTATTGGAACTAGTCAGTATTGCTGAGAAACCTGTGCTCTTGGCGAGAATGGAAACTGCTACAACCTTCTTGGATGACAGCTTGCCATCCTCCAGTAATCTCTATGCTAACACACAGGATCAGTATGTCAGATCATACTTACATGCGTCAGAGATCTTATCCATATAGAGCTTTACTCATAATTTCAAGAACACAAGTGATCAAGGCACTGGCTAAGCAAGAAATCTGAAAAATCCTGCATACTTCCTGGACCTTTCATTCCTACTTTGAACAAGTAATAGATAAGATCACTGGTGAGATTTGTGGGACATCAAACACAGCAGGGAGCCTAGAGACAAGGCAACATGGCCATTTTGTGCCCTATATAGTTATATAGCTGGTGTGACTCTCAGGAGTCTTGCCTCATGAATCCATAAATTCTATTTACCATAGCAATTCTTAACCAGCCACATCCTACTAAGAGCATTCCATAGATAAGAGAGCTAGAAAATATCACTGGTCTATCAGCCAGGAGGTCTTTTTCAGCACATTTGCAAGAAATTTATGTGTTAACCTGCCTTCTTTCTTTCCCAGAACCCCAGATACTTTAACTCCTTCCTCCCCACTCTCTTCAGATGAACTTTCAGAAGAGCAAAGATACATAAAAGGATGACTCTTACTATACTGTTTTTAAAGAGGAAAAATAGAGATAAACAGTGAAGAAAATTGGAAATATCGGGAAATCATGGCACACCCTTTCTACAAGAAGGAAAGGAAACAATGTATATGTATATTGATATAACTTTTCAGAACAACTTATGGGGAAAAAGGATATGCCCTGCAACATGAAACTATATATGTAGCATACAAATATGCAAATACCCAGATGAAAGTGGGGAAGGAACTGCACCAAATTTTATATGGAAAAGTGCAACAGGAAGAGGTTGGGAGTAGTTAGTGCCAGATGGAAAAATGCTTTGACTTTTGACTCTATTTCTAGAATATTTGATTTATTTACAATGAAAATATTTTCATTTTGTGCATGTTCATGCACTTGTGAACACTTTAAAATTTAAACTCAGAATGAAACTTTGAGTGGAAGACTGAGTAGATGTAGCCATGCGTTCTGGGAAACAAACTCACTCAGAAGGACAATGCAGATAGTGGAGTGCAGTTTATTACACCGGCAGGCCCAAGACAGAGTCTCCTCTTAGCCAAGGACCCCAACCAGTTCTTCTGAAAACCTTATATACGCTAGGTGTACGTGCCCAAACCCACCTCCCCAAATTCCCTGAAACTAGTCTGAACAAAGGAAAAGAAAGATACAATCAAAGTTAACCTGTGATTCATATGCCTTAAGCCTAGGTAGTTAACAGTGGACAATTATCAATAGGCCTGTGGTCATACCGCAGTAAGCATAGTAGAATTTATGATTCTATGTGGTTACACAGATAATTAGGGTATTCTTTTAGGCAACAGAGAGTCTAGGTATGAGCCCTGGGGCTCTTCCATCCAGGGGGCCTGGTTTTCCAGTTGGTATGTCGTATCCATAGATACTGGGCATATATCTCAAAGTTCACAGTCCGGCCCAAGATGGAGTCCTGCTTTCAAGATGGAGCCTGTTCTGTGTGTTTCCTCCTTCATGAAGACTACAGGGTATTGGATTGAGAAGGGAAAGGCACAATGAGACAATAGTTTGGTGGGGAAATGTTGAGGAAGGATATTTTGTTACTACACTGATGGGGAAGAGTCAAAGGTGAGGGAAGACCTGAGGATAGTGGTAAAAAGGAATTTAAGAGATGGAGGAGGATGAATTTGTGAAGCAGGATGAAGGGTGATAGAACTCAGATGACAAGTGGAGTTTAGACCCCATCCCAGCAGTCAGCATGTTCATGGGAACTTTGTGACTAAGCAATGAAGAATTGGGGCACCCACACTACACAGTCATGTAGGACTGGACATGAATGTGGAGTGATCTGTAGGCTTTACTCCTCTTTCATGAAATATGCTGGCTACTGGGAACCACGTGAAGGCTGAGGCAACTGCAATGTGGAAAATTCCACAGCTGTTTCAACATGAAGCTGGAGCATGACTGACTATAGCAGAGTCTCTAAACCCTAACAGTTTATATCATAAAAAGAGTCTGAACCCTAAAAGCATTTATGCCCCTCTCCCATTTTCAGGGACCTCCAGCAGGCCCTGCCACTACTAACTCCTTCATTTTTTCTTTTTTTTTTTTCATAGTCTTTACAAAGATGTTTGTTTCATGGAATTTAAGCTGTTCATTTTGTCAGATGAAAAATTAGAGGTGAACAATGGCTTACATTTCTAAAACAGATAATCAGTTCTATTCCCCTAGTTCCATAAAGACAATGTAAATACAAGCAATTTATACATCTTGCTGGTGAATTCACATAATGCTGGTGAATTCCCTGATCCTTAGGCTTCTTCTCCTCTCCAGTTACTCTGATCTGTTTTGATCACTGGCCACAGGAGTGGAGTGGCGTTGGGAGTCTATGGCTATTTGGTATGGTCATTTATTTTATTGCTTGCCCTTTCAGTTCACTCCCATTTCTCCAAACGTAGAATCAAAGTTTGAGGTTTAAACCCTTAGACCTCTAGGAATCTGTCGGCTTTTTGCACAGGCGTTACTCAGGTTCTGAATGGTAGTGAGTCTGGTGTGGAAGGTGTCCAAAAGCAGCTATTCCCATAGAGACAGCAACACAGAAGCACTGGTCCTGCCCTCACGAGGAATTACCTAGCGCTGGTGTTGCCATCTCGCTCAGCTGTGTCCACTGGTCCATGGAATTAGATCCCAGAAAGGCAGTTCCAACTTTAAATTGCTAAAACCTTTTGGCAATGGGCTAATTGCTTTAAAAATGGGGAGAAAATAACAGATCCACTTTAAAGATCTTGCAAGTGGAGAATCTGTCCACAAAGATTCCTATAAAAGTTAATTGAAAAAACTGATTGACATGGGTTACTAAGGACTAACCAGGAAAATGTCAGTAATCAGATCTCAGTAAAACCAGGATGATCAGTTTATAGTTCCCTTAGTTTTTGGATTGTCACAAGTATAGTTAAACAAACCAAAAAACTAAAATAAGAAATAAATGTGGGAGCCATAGGGATAAATGCAACCTCATCCATGGCTACCGGGCAGATTGGTTACACTGGGGTTCCCTGGTGTGGAGCAAGTGCCCTGCGGGAGACTGACCTGAGGAGGGCAGCAGTCAGTGATGCTGAAGCCAACAGGAAGACATTCCTTCTCCACTGCCTGCTCCTGACTGTTCCAAGGAGTCTCAGTTTGGGTCTGTGTGCTTGGATTTCTATCCTTAACTAATGTCCCTAACAGAGAATCGGGGGCCTCAGGTCACACACCCTTTATCTGGTAAACTGGCTCAGTCCCTCCCTGGGTTGTATGATTATTGTATTATATATTGTATCAGTACAATAGAATACAATACAATATGTTGTATTATATATTCCGCAGTTGCCTCTCATTTACAGCAGCTGCTAGCAGCTTTGCTTTTTTAGAGCTAACTCCTTTTTTGTTGAAAGCAGAGATAGGAGAACTGCCTGATTTGCAGAATGGCTGCAGAAAGGATTTGTTATTTTGCCTTGAGAGTCCAGGAAAATGGCTATTTGAATTGTCCCTTTTCTTTTAGTTTGGGGAGGTTTTTACACACCAGGAAAATGACATAGACTCTACTGACACAGTAAGTGTGTCTTGTTAAAGCTGTTCAAGCATTGAAGTCTCAACTCCCTAGCATACCTTTGCATGGATGGTGGTGGGACCATGCTTTTTCTGTGGTGTTTGGCTGGGATAGGGTGACTGTTGTCTAAAAGTTTTCTGTCTTGCTAGACTGTCTCTTTTCTGGTTCTTTAACTAGAGAGAGAACTGGTTTTTCTTGGGCTTTTCTTGCGGCCATTGGCCTCTCTGGGTTGCCAGCTTCTCCAGCATCCAGTCCAGAATACATCACACAAAAACAAAGTCCAGAGAACTCACCATCATGTTGTTATTTGGGTCTCGAGTTCTCTAGATGGGCTGGCTGCCTTTTTCATCTCTCAGAGCCTTCTGGTGTTTGTTTTACATACAATGCCCAGGGCTTTGACTGTACTTAAAGGGAGGAATAGGAAGAAACCAAACTCCATCTTGGTTCCACTGATAGAGTTTTAGCAGTCTGAAATATCCAGAGTTCTCAGGCACTTTGAGTGGGCTTTAATTATGTTAATTTAAACAATCCTTTCTATTATGGAATAACTTTTTTCTTTGATTAATTCTATTAAGAAGTGTCCCAAAAAACTGATGAAGTTTTTTAGATCGCTTAGGCAATTTTGATAGATTCAGGTGAGGTTGAATATCTTTCCATGTGTTTGTTAGTCCTATGCATTGCTTCATTAGTGACTTCCATATTTGCACTGTTTGCCCACATTTCAGTTATCCTTATTATTTGATTTGTAAATTTATATGTTAGGGAGATTAATGTTTGTTTATATGTAGCTGCATCTACACTCAGTTCCTTTACTAACTGAGCATTCTTCAGCTACAAATTGAACATTCTAGTACCTACAACATAATCTATTGGGAGCATTAAATAAGACAATAGATATTAAGGCCTCAGACCAGTAAAAAGGCAAAGTAAATTCCTGATAAGTGGCAGTGATTGTTTATTGTGGAATTAGCTGCCCAAGAAGGTCTAGACAGAGGCAGATACAAATCTGATTAGGCTAGCTGCCTTCCCAACACCAAGATTTCTGTTCTTGTCAGAACAGAAGTTAGAAGCTGCTGGGAATTTAAAGATGTCTAGAAATTCTCTTGGCAACAAATAACACTTTACGGCATTTATTGAAGTTTTGTCATAGAGAAAATAATGGTAATGATACAGTTTTAGAATTGCCTCCACTGAATATAACATCTTTTTCTTGTTTTTTTTTTAAGACTTCCTTGAGAAGTTAAAACAACTTTTACTTCTATAAAAGTGGAAAATGGACTTAATCTGCTTTCTTCCACATGTTAGATTTTCACGTGAGTGAAGTCATTTAAAAAATATGTACTTCACAAGATTCAGAGGTTTAGGTGTAGTAAATGAGGTTTAACAAAGCAGGAAACTCCAGACTGGTAAGATGAAAACTTAGATGGTATAGTAATCTTATGGGATTACTTAGATGCTCCATATTACCTATTATTTTTCTCAGTTCTTGGAAGTGTTATGAGCCCCCTGGGACTGATAGGCAAGTTTCAGTTTGCTTGACTCCACCACCCACGGTGCATTTGAAATAAACACTGTAGAGAGAACATCTTCCCATCTCCTAGTTACAAATTGTTGTGGAAATTTGTAATGTAATCTTAAAATAATATGAAGCCCCTAACAATGTATTGTAAGTCAAAGTCAATGTTAAAGCTGATGAGAAAGAGTCACTATAGCTTTAATTGTCCCAGTCAAATGAAAACATTTAGAAACGTAGGAAATCTTATATAAGAAATCTGAGAATAAAAACCAAAGGAAAAACACACTGATCAAATAATTTATCTACTTTTTGGCTAGTCTGTTGAGAAAGGAATAGTGTAATGGAAGAATACACCTTGGCACAGAACACCAAGTTAGGAAAGAAAAGAAAGAAACTTAAGTGTAAACTACTTTTCTACAACCTAATTCTGTGCTTGCATTCTCTGCTCAGTTGGTTTAGTCGTGTCCAACTCTTTGTGACCCCATGGACTGTGGCCCAGCAGGATCCTCTGTCCATGGGATTCGCCAGGCAAGAATACTGGAGTGGGTTGCCATCCCCTCCTTTAGCAGATCTTCCCAACCCAGGGTCAAACCCACTGTCTCCTGCATCTCCTGCATTGCATGTGGACTCTTTACCACTGAGCCACTGGGGATTTTTTTCTACTTTTTTACTCTGAGCCTCTGGCTTCCTGGTTTGTAAAGTGGAAACAAAACTCTGAAGATTTTGTGATGTAAAAATCCTTTATGAAGCTTGACCTGGGGCATGCAGTTTCAGCCCCTTAATGGAAACTTATTGATCCTTAAGTGAGGTGATGATCACACTGAACATGGCGTGTGATACACAGTTGGTGCTCAATATATGTCTACCACATGAATTGCATTAAGCCAATTAAAATCGATTGCTAATTTTTTAATTTATTTTTAACTGGAGGATAATTTGCTTTACAATATTGTGTTGGTTTCTGCCATACATCAACATGAGTCAGCCATAGGAATACATTTGTCCCCTCCCTCCTGAAGCTCCCTTCCACCTGCCACCCCTTTAGGTTGTCACAGAGCAACAGATTTGAGCTCCCTGTGTCATACGGCAAATTCCTACAGGCTGTCTATTTTACACAAGGTAATGTTTATGTTTCAAAGCTACTCTCTCAGTTCACGCACCCTCTCCTCCCCCTACTGTGTCCACAAGTCTGTTCTCTATGTCAGTGACTCCATTGCTGCCCTGTAAATCGGTCCATCAGTACCATCTTTCTAGATTCCATATATATGCATTAATATACAATATTTGTTTTTCTCTTTCTGACTTACTTCACTCTGTATAATAGGCTCTAGGTTCATCCACCTCACTGGAACTGACTCAAATGTGTTTCTTTTTATGGCCAAGTAATATTCCATTGTATATATGTACCACAACCTCTTTATCCATTCATATATGGTCTGGCATAAATCACACTTATATAAAATTAAAATATATAATAATCACACACCTATAAAATGAGCAGGTAATATTAGGAGATCTCTAAGGGTGTTCACACAGAATTCTAGCATGCCAAGTTTAAAAAATGTATTTTAGCAGTGGCTCAGAGTTTCTTTGGGGTAGCAAATATCCTTGTTTTGGAAAATGCCTTGAGAGGTGTGACAGAGACTGTAGTGATCCCCCTCTTGATGTAGTGATAGAGCTCAAAGAATGGCATGTTGCTGCTCAGAGTAAAGACTACATTTCCCAGCTGCCCCTGAAGGTTATAGTGGCCATGAGACAGGTCTGGCCAATGCGATGTAAGTATAACATTTGTTGCAGCTTTTGGGAATATTCTTCTGGAGACACTTGGCTTGTGTCCTATGTACTTCAATGTTCCATCCTTCTTTTAGCTGCCAGCATCATACAGCTTGAGAAATAAAGCCAGACCCTAGGGTGCTTGAAACAGTGGTAACTACTGTTATGATCTGAACCTCGCGTCTTGTTGAGGCTTGGAATACCTTTTTTCTTTCGCCCACAGTTTTCTCTTGAGACTTTCTCTTCAGACCTGCCTTCTGTCATTCCTCCTGCCCACCTGGCAGACAGTTTTCCTTGGTTCTCTTGCATTTCTGCACAACTTGTACTTCCCTTGCAAGTTAGTTCTAGACTGTCTTCCCTCAGAAAGTATATAGCGGAAAGCCTTGGAAGAAAAAGTATCTGCCTCTGGAGCAAAGAACAGGTTTGTTTACAATCTTGGAAGATAGAGATAGTGTCTTTCTTGAGCACAAAAGAAAGACATACAGCTCATTATAAAAGATGCAGTTTTCTTAAGTGCAGGGTTCCTCTGCTGTAATGCAGCCCAGAGGATGCACACGTGTCATCTGGTCCTCTTTGCATTATCCTGCAGGAACTGGGGCTTAGGTAACTGGCACAAATGCTGTTCCTCTGATTACTGTTATTGCTGTAAGTAATACAGTCCTTTATCCATAGTCCAGGGCTGTCTTCTGTCAACACCCATGAATCTGTGGCTGCCTAACTGGTTAGATTGCAAGCAGGATAAAAATCTCAGACCATTGGTCTGTCTGAGTCTGTCTGATCTGCTTTATGTTTCTAAACCTCAACCTGGGGTATATACGGAGATGCAGGGAACAAAAAAAAACAATCCAGGTTGTGAGAAGCAATGCTCATCGAGGACTGATTGAAGGGCAAACATTTTTAACGCTGCCTTTGGAACATGTACTTCTGGCTCAAGCACCTGTACTAATTGTGTTTCCATTTTTGCCATCTGCCTATTTCGATGGGCATGATGAGAAAATGCAGTGGGAAATTTACTGTTGTATGGTTTGTTCTGATATTTCAAGGATACATACTACAACATTATGCAGTGTCCTTTTTAGGAGGGCCCACGGGAGAAATTTGTCTCAGGTATTAGGAAAAGCTGCATTTCTGTTGAACAGCTGTGGTATGTTTGTCCTATGGATACTATAAATCTTGTAACTGATTGTGTATCTCAGCACCTTGGAAGAATGGAGCCAAATTTGTGGTTCAGCTTTTAGAATTAATAGAGGTCAGAGAGTATGCATTTGATATACTGTTTACTCCAGGTTGTTTCCCTCAATCTTTCCTTCATTTATTTATTTTTATATTGTTGCAATATGCCAGGTTTTCAATTTTTATTTTCAAATTTTAAGGGCCTGATATTTCTACAAAGTTTATTATAAGACCAGCACATCTATTTTCCCCCCTCCTCCTCCCTCTGGCTCTCACATCCTATCTCTTCCTCTCCTGTGCTTTAAATCCTGGTTTTGGTGAAGCATCTGTGAAAGATGCTGGAAGGTACATTCATGAGAACTAAGTGGTGTGATGTCATTGGTTTACCATCATACTTCACTGGTAATTAGGCCAGTTATAGAATTCTAGGCTAAAAATATTTTTTCCTTAGACTTTGAGGACTTTGGTCCATTGGCTTCTAGTTTCCAGCAGTTCAGCTGTGAAGTCCAAAGCCATTCTGATTTTAATCCCTTGATGTGACTTGTTTTTTCTCTCTGGAAGCTTTGTTGGGTTTTCTCTTTATTTCCAGTTTTCTGAAATTTCAGGAAAGTGATGAGCCTTTGTGGATTCTTTTTCTATCCACTGTGCTGAGATCTTGTAATGTGAGAATTCATGTCTTTCAAATGAAGAGCATTTTTCTTTTCTTTTAGTTTTTATTTTATATTGGTGTATAGTTGATTAACAATATTGTGTTAGTTTGAGGTGTACAACAAAATGATTCAATTATATATATGTATACTTGTATCTGTTCTTTTTCAAATTCTTTTCCCATTTAGGTTGTTATAGAATATTGAGCAGAGTTCCCTCAATAGAGGAATAAGAATATCATTATTGAAGATGACAACCCAAAGACTTGGATTACTCTTCTAGATTGTTGCCACCACTGTGGCTGAAGCAAAAGTGAGGCACATTGTTGTGTTAAAAGTTATAATAACATCCATGGCCGTATCTTCCAAATCTCAGGTATCTAACATACTAGCATCTACCAACAATATCTCAGTATTATTCCTTACCTCCATTCTTTACCTGTGGAAGTGTCTACTTCCTGGAAAATGAGCACACAATCTTTGCACACATGCAAAGTTTTGAAAATCACTATCAAAATAAAATGAATTGAAATAATTTTAGCAAAGTCAATGTAGGCATAGACCATTAGTGAAAATTCAGATATTTGCTGTAAACAATCTATTGTTCAGATTCACTCTTCCCCTGGCCTTCAACATTTAACTTTTACATTTTTCAAAAATACAGAAAAATTGAAAGAATGTCACAGTGAATTTTACTCATAACCCTACCAAGGAGATTCAATAGTTGTTAACATTTTGCTTTATCTCTACTTACATATATTTAAAGTTAAATCTATATCTAGATTTTTTTTTCTTTTTTTGCTCACCATTTGAGTGAGTTTGCAGACATCAGTTTTTCACTCTACATATTCTATATTTCCAAACTGTGTTTTACGTGGTCATGAGAGGGCCAAAGGCACATTTCCTAAGTGTTTTTAGCCCACGAGTGTGTGGCTTGGAAGCAGGTCTTCAGTCTTGGTGTGGGTCAGGTGAAGAAAGAATACAAAGAAGCAGTGTTATAAAGTGAACTGCAAGGGTATCTGTATTTTGTTGGCCCCAAATAGGGAAATAATAATGAAAACTTAAACCAAATCAGTTCAAAAGCATCTGAGCCTTAATGTTGACTCCTATATATTTCTGGAAAGCTTTTGTTTAGGCAGGTGACAAACTTGTCCTGGTTTGTCCAAAACTCCTTGGTTTTAGCGTTAAAATACTAGGAGAGCTTTGTGGTGAGCTAAACGGGAATAAAATCTAAGAAAGAAGGACATATGTATATGTGCAACTGATTTATTTTGCTCTGTGGAAGAAACTAACACAATATTGCAACTATACTCCAGTTTAAAAAAAAAAAAAAAAAGTCCTGGGAGAGCCCTCTGTCCCAGACAAAACTGGGTGGCCAGTTACCCTACTTAAAATAATTTTCTGACTTCACCTCCCTACTAAAAAGAGTTGGCACTTTTTTCCTTCATTTACTTAACAAACCCTTACTGAACAGCCATTGGAGTGGGCCCTGGGCTAGATCTGGCCATGTATTGTTGACTGTGAAATGGTCTTTGCTCTGCCAGGATTTGACACAATCTGCTGTATTGTCGCTCAGTGGTAAAGAATCTGTCGGCGGGAGTGTGTAATTTCTCGGTTCTATCTTGTCACAACAAAAATTTGAAGTGACGGACAGACCAGTGTCACAGCTCCGTGTTACAGCTCAGTTTTATTTAGAAAGCAAAGGAAAATACATCCTCGAGACATGATGGCGGGCCAACCCAAAAGATGAGAAGAGAAGAGAAGCCCCTCAACCTCCAACTCAATTTTGGCTCCTCTTTTTTTTTTTAATGTTCTTTTAAACTATTTTTTTTTTTTTAATTAGTTGGAGGCTAATTACTTCACAACATTTCAGTGGGTTTTGTCATACATTGATACGAATCAGCCATAGGTCTACACGCATTCCCCACCCCGATCCTGCCTCCCACCTCCCTCTCCACCCGGTTCCTCTGGGTCTTCCCAGTGCACCAGGCCCGAGCACCTGCCTCATGCATCCCACCCGGGCCAGTGATCTGCTTCACCATAGATAGTACACATGCTGTTCTTTTGAAATATCCCACCCTCACCTTCTCCCACAGAGTTCAAAAGTCTGTTCTGTATTTCTGTGTCTCTTTTTCTGTTTTGCATATAGGGTTATTGTTACCATCTTTCTAAATTCCATATATATGTGTTAGTATGCTGTAATGTTCTTTATCTTTCTGGCTTACTTCACTCTGTATAAGGGGCTCCAGTTTCATCCATCTCCTTAGGACTGGTTCAAATGAATTCTTTTTAACAGCTGAGTAATATTCCATGGTGTATATGTACCACAGCTTCCTTATCCATTCATCTGCTGATGGGCATCTAGGTTGCTTCCATGTCCTGGCTATTATAAACAGTGCTGCGATGAACATTGGGGTGCACGTGTCTACCATTCACCATTGCAACAAAAAGAATAAAATACTTAGGAGTATATCTACCTAAAGAAACAAAAGACCTATACATAGAAAACTATAAAACACTGATGAAAGAAATCAAAGAGGACACAAACAGATGGAGAAACATACCGTGTTCATGGATTGGAAGAATCAATATTGTCAAAATGGCTATTCTACCCAAAGCAATCTATGGATTCAATGCAATCCCTATCAAGCTACCAACGGTATTTTTCACAGAACTAGACCAAAGAATTTCACAATTTGTATGGAAATACAAGAAACCTCGAATAGCCAAAGTAATCTTGAGAAAGAAGAATGGAACTGGAGGAATCAACCTGCCTGACTTCAGACTCTACTACAAAGCCACAGTCATCAAGACAGTATGGTACTGGCACAAAGGCAGAAATATAGATCAATGGAACAGAATAGAAAGCCCAGAGATAAATCCACGAACCTATGGACACCTTATCTTTGACAAAGGAGGCAAGGATATACAATGGCTCCTCTTTTTATTTGTTTTTTTCTCCTCCCCCTGAGCCTGCCCTGTGTAAATCGGGCTAGCCAGGAGGGCTGTTTGTTTTACCTTAGGCTTTCACTCCTGTCCTGGGACCTTCATTTGTTCTATTTTCATGGGCTTTTCCCTTCTTTGTCTTTCAGCCACTGCCATTCTGAACTCCTTTTCCCTATTCTAACTACCTAACAAATCCACCTGCCAGTGCAGGAGATGCAGGTGATGAGCAGTTGGATCCTGGGTGGGGAAGATCCCCTGGAGAAGGAAATGGCAATCCACTCCAGTATTCTTGTCTAGAAAATTCCTTGGACAAAGAAGCCTGGTGGGCTACAGTCCATGGGGTTGCAAAGATTAGAACACAACTGAGCGGCTATTACTATAACACTATATTGTATTTGCCATGGGTAGTTAAAGACAAATCTTTGCGTTTTGAAAGTGAAGTTTCTTTTCTATTTTAGAGTTGCAGGTGGAAGAAAGAATGAGAAAGGTTTTACAGAGAGAATAATGTGGATGGTTCAACACACTTTGTGCAATTGTAGAGGGATTTACCTGCTTTAACTTTACATTTCCAGTCATGGTTCCCTAAAACAGGAAAATTAGTGAGGAAGATAAACTTGTGGCCACAATCTCTTGTCTCTTGAAAGCCTTCAAGATATTAAGTTACTCAGTGCCCTTTGGAGTAAAAGCAGAAGGTTTTTCACAGCCCAACAGTCCATTTGTGAAAAAAAGAAAAAGAAAAAAACTGATGGCGGATTCCTGGCAGGTTGTGCTTATGGCTTAGAATCAGTATCTCTGTCCATGAAGAAGGTGACAGTATCACAGGTGCCAGATTCTAGGCTTCATAGCCTGGTAGCTTTGAGCTTCTTTACTAAAGGGTTGAGAAATGGAATATTTCCTGCCATCTCAGTAAACAAAGATGTCACAGTCATCTGGAATTGCGGCCCTCCAATGTGAGCTGGTGAGCCCTGAGGAAATGCAGGAAAGAAAAGAATACCTACCTTTGAGTAGCTATCAGACTACAGCCACTCCCTATGTTCAGACCTGACGAAACTTAGGAAGTGAAAATACAGGATACTGGCCCCAGGTAGCTGAGATGCATATCAAAGAAATGATTTCTGTGAGTCCAGACTCTTGCATCTTCCTGTAAATAGAAAAGTGTTAAATTCCTTACCTTGGGTTATCTGGTTTTCTTTAATTAACAATAATCTTTTGATGTTCCTATCTGCCCTTTGTTGCAACAACTCATATATCCTAGCTCCCCTCTTGCCTTCTCAGAGAAGTTTCTCAGAACTATCTGAAATGCTGTCTCCCAGGCTGCAGTCCTCATTTGCCCCAAATAAAACTTGCAACTCTGGTGTTGTACATTTTTTTCAACAGGGTACTACTTCTGAGATATGAAAATGTTGGCAGCCACCATGTCTTATTATTTTAAAACACTGAGTCCTGTCTGATCACCCTAAGGCCAGGTGTTGGGTTTCTTCATGCCTGTATTTCCAGCTCCTTCCCAGCACCTGGTTGGGAGGAGAATCTCACTGAAGTTGTTGTTTCAAATAGACTTGGATGAAAACGGGGAAAAAAAGAATTCAGATCATTTTACTAAATATAAAGTATAATTGACAAAACATAAGGCAGAAACATTTTAAAGGACAGCCTGGTTGTGAACTGGAGATATTGTAGGGAGTAGATGATGTTAATGGTGAATTCACCTTCTGTTCCATTTGATTAGGTTCTATCTTCCCAGGTGGCACTAGTGTTAAAGAATCACTGGGTTGAGAAGATACGCTGGAGGAAATCATGGTAACCCACTCTAGTATTCTTGTCTGGAGAATCCCACGGACAGAGTAGCCTGATGGGCTACAGTCCATGAGGTTGCAAAGAGAAGGAAGGACATGACTGAAGTGACTTAGCACACACACTATTGAAAATACTTAAGATACAAATGTTGCTGTTTTCTTGTTTAACTAAACAAACAAAACTCCTGAGCAAAAATTTGAAGAGCCTAAAGATGCCCATTTTTACCTGCACAGGGCTACTGTGCATCCTACTTCTGAGGATGAAAGACCAATTCTGTGATTCAGTTCTCAAATTCAAAACCTTTGAGGAATCCTATTACCAGCTTGCCTTCATGGAAACCAGCAGTCTTTGTTACAAAAGCTTAAAAGCTATCAGTAAACTCTCACTTGGAAACAAAGATATTCACTCGCTGAGACTGTTCCATAACCTTGTTTGACTCTCAGAGCTGTTATTATTCCTTGTGGACAAGGCAATACTATTATTCCCACTTAACAGATGAGGAAGTTGAGTCTCAAGGAGCTTATGTAATTTGCTGAAGATCATGTAGCTAGTAAGTGATAGAATCTAAGTGTTCTAGTTCCAAATTAGTGGTCATTCCATCAAGTTTCTCCTATTTACACTGGAGACATGAAGACTGATAATCTATAATTTTCAAGAAGAAAGTATCATGATTCATATAAATATAAAATGAACATATGTCAGTGATTTTCTGTAACTCACTAATTCATGGGGAAACTGGTAAGACACTAAAACCAGATGAAAGAGCACTCAGGAATAAGATATTTAGAGACTGTATTTGGAAAGACTGCTGGTTTAGATACAGAACTGGTTAATGTCCAGCAGGACAATAAGTTATTCCCTTTGATGTTATCTGTTCTAATAAACATAGACTATTTACATCTCCACTGAACAAAATCCTAGAAATTAAACTTTGTTCCCAAAGATTTGTGAAGTAGCCTAATTAATAGGAAGTCAAGTCCAGCATGACACTATAAGAACACTGTAATATTTTCTGCCTCTTTACAAGTTTCAGATGATTTCAAATGGTCTTTCAAATGTGACTTTTGGTTGAATTTGACAGACAACAGAAGAAGAAAGGAAGAAGCTATTTGTGCCGTTCTCCTTACACATTGTAGAGTTTCTTTTCTTATGCCATTACTTTTGTTGATATATGATACATTACTATTGTTGACAAGTAATATACATGCCAGTTAAGCTGTGTAAAGCCATCACATGTATTATGAAAACTGACTTTTGACACATTGTGTGATTACTACCCAAAACATCTAATGCTCTTGTGGTGGTGGTAGTTAGTCGCTAAGTCATGTCTGACTTCTTGCGACCACGTGGACTGTAGCCCACCAGGCTCCTCCGTCCATGGCATTTCCCAGGCAAGGATACTGGAGTGGGGTGCAATTTCCTTCTCCAGGGGATCTTCCCCACCTGGGGATCAAACCTGGGTCTTCTGTATTGCAGGCCGATTCTTTTACTGACTGAGCCACCAAGTACTCTTGTAGTAACTCACTAATTTTCTAGAATGTCCTGAAATTCTAAGGACAAAAGTGGATCTTTTCCTTTATTCAACAGATAGTATTTATCTAGTTAGATTTCTCTGGTATAGTGGAAAGACAGATCAGAGTTGGACTATCTGTCTGGTGCCAGTTACGTTAACTTACTTGAACTTTAGTTTCATTATCTGTAAACTGGCAATAATGCTAAACCATGTTTATTCCTAAGTTTAAAAGCATTAATAAATACTCTTTATATCTGTGCCATAAGCAGCAAAATATTAAACCAAAATATAACCGGATCATTTTGATTTTTAGATATCCTGCTATTTCCTGGAAGATTCTCTTGGGGGATGTGACTGCTTTGACCAACTAGCCACAACTGATGAGGGCCCATCCATTTAACTGCCCCTTAAAGTTATAAGTTAACTTATAAAAGCTGATATGGTGTGGGTGTACATGTGGACGTGTGTGTTTGACCTGATAGAAGATAACCCCAAATGTTATGGTGTTGTTGCTCTAAAGGAAGTTAATCAATTTTATGCCTAACCTGACATTCTCATTTTTCCTTTCATTTTCTCACTATTATAGTCTTATTTCTCAAATGCTTTTCTTGCCAGCTATTTTGTCTCTCTCTTGACCTCCTCATTAAGTAGTTAAGTAAAGCTTTGTTTTATGTTTTCTAATTGTAAGAGAAAAAGGTTTTTCAAATTAGTTTGAGAATTAAGCTTTTAACAAACTAAACAGAAACAAACAAACAAACAAAAACCAAGCAACCCAAACTTGGTTCCAGAATCTTTGAAGAACAACACAAACTGTCACTGAATATTCCCAGAGACAGGGTAGAGGGGATTATCATGCCAAATTGCCAAAATGTGCCCTGTAAGTTTCTCTGACTCCCCCAAGTCCCAGACACATAAGTACTTAAATTCTGTTTGTCCCTCTCCCAAATCAGGGTCTCGCAGTCCCCACACAGTCCCCAGGCTTTGCTCTTGTCACCCCTCCCCTCCTCTGGCAGACACACCCTAAGGTGACTCCCATTCAATGACATGGAATTGTATGATCTTCTCCTTGAGTATTAATCTCAAGGAGAGGGTGGGAGGGACCTCTGACTTGTTTCTAAGCAGTAGAATATGGTTGATGTGATGAGATGTATTCCTGTGGTTTCATTACCTAAGACTGTTTTAGCAGATTGGAAGGAGACTCTCCTACTGGCCTCAAAGAAGCCAGATGCTATTATGTGAACTGTCTCTGATGAGAGCTGTGTGGCAGAAAACGGCAGAGTCCTCTGTGAGCTGAAGACCTCCATCCTATCACCATAAGGAACGCAATTCTGCCAACACCCATGTGAGCTCAAAAAAGGACCCC
The DNA here is from genome assembly GCF_033118175.1 of Dama dama. Lineage (NCBI taxonomy): Eukaryota > Metazoa > Chordata > Mammalia > Artiodactyla > Cervidae > Dama > Dama dama. Next base: position 57,978,125 of record NC_083698.1, on the reverse strand, counting down.
AGATTTCAGGAAGGAAACTAACCAGCTCTCAGTGCAACTGGTGAGACCCTGAACCAGCTAAGCCAGCCTAGACTTGATCCTTTGTGAGCAGATCAAGTGAGATAAATCCACAATGAGATAATAAATGGGTGAGGTTTCAAGCTGCTTAGTTTGGATTAATTTGTTACACAGCAAAACCCTTGAGCTCTCTTGGCTTTTTTTTTTTTTTTCCCCAGACAAAACCCTCTCTTTTTCTTGGTTTCTTTCATTTGCACTCCTATAAACTTCTCAGGAAAACTAAAGGATATTCCTTAGCACCATACTCCTGAGAAGCCAGGGTGTGTGTGTGTGTGTGTGCATGTGTGTGTGTGTGTGTGTGTGTATGCAGGCATCAAAAACAGACCAAGAGTCTCACTCCACTATCTGATTATATTAATTTTCTCATCCCCCTGGCAAAATCTATTGACTAATAACTATCCAGATGCCAGTAGGCTGCTCTCCAGTATGTATGTGCATTTCTGCTCCCACAAGCAAATGGAAAAAGAGTCAATGTTGTTTGTTCCCAAATCTGATCATGCCAGTTGTAAATGTTATTGTAAATGACATAGTTAAATATTACATAAACTGAAAGAGGGAGAGGGGAATTTTTTTTTTCCTATGAGAACTATGAGTTCTATAAAGAACTACTATCATATTAAGCAGAAAAGAGGAAAGTAAGAGAAATCTAGAAGGATAGTACTCTGAGATGACTGTAGAAGTGCCTTTAAATTCTGATTCTTTTTAGGGACCTGAACATTGCACATTGGTTGTTTACGTAAGGCAGAAGCCCTATAGCTCATTCTGCACACTTCTGCTCAAATGAAAGGCCTTGTCCTCACAGTACATTGGATGAATGAAAATGAATATTTGAGATGTGTGTGTAATCTTTTATAATGCTTTCCCACTCTAATTGACTTTTTCAATTATTTGATTGTGTTAGATAAAAGGACTTCTTCTGAATTTTAATTTTTAACATTTTTTCTGCTGTCACAATAAGATTGCATACAAGAAATTCTGTTTGTACGTAAAGGACTATTTTGAGCTTACTGGCTGAAAATATTTTAAGAAAAATCTAAGGCCTTGTCATAAAGTGAACTCTTAGATTCTACTGTTTGTTGTAGAGCAGCAAGCAAAAATGGCTGAAAAGTTAAATGATAGGTTTGACAACAAAACAGGAAAGTCATCTCCAGGTGGTAGCTCTTGATATGTATTCAAATGAATAACATAACATGGTTGAAAGATACTGTTATTGCTGACCTTGACAAAGAATCAATGGCTGTTGAGAATTAATTTATAAAAGGTAAATAACAAAGAACTCCCAGAGAGGACTTCCTCCACCCTTCCTTCTTTCCTGCTTCTTAGCTCTACAGTTTATAACCCATGTTTATCTTAAGGTATAATGAGATGCCAAACTTATTCCTGATGGTCAGTACAAGAATACAGAATGATCATATCCCTGGAACTAAAAATCCAGACAATTGGTTTACCAGTGGAGATAGACTAATTGAAACTGTGGTATTAACTTCACTTTTGCTTTGGATTTATATAAAGAAGAACTTGTGACTATTGCTAAGAGCATAAGAATCTGAATTTGGACACTGCCTGAACGGTTGCCTATATTTCTTTTCTGTCTTTGGGCAGGCCTTTGGAGATGACAAATACCTTTCTTAGCCAAGGGAGTATTCAAAGTCCTGCTCCAGAATCTGCTAGGATAAGAGTCTGTTAGGAGGCAGGACATGAGCATAGTAGAAGATTTGCTTCTTTATGAAAATTCATGAACGTGGCTTTCCAGACAATAGGTTCCTTCTTGGGCTTCAGGCTCTAGACACCTGCCTCTTCTTGCCCTGGTCCACATCCAAACAGGCCCTTCCTCTGTCAGGCCAAGGGCACGTGTCCACTCAGAACCTGCGCCTCCCCTCTTGAGCCATGCTCCTGGCTTCTAGGTCCTTAGAAATTCCTACCCAAATGGCCAGAGTCTGCTTCAGGGGTCTGTGTGGTTCTTTCCTGGGTCGTCCTCTCAGAGGTCAACCGTGATGATATGCTTCCTTGACCCTGAGGGGTGGCTGTTTAGAGGGTGACATGAATAGGGACTGGAGGTGTGGGTGTCTACATGTGTGAATGCGTGGCCCCCTGAGTGTGGGACTCAGGGACTGAGAGAGAAGAGAGCAGCTGCCGACCAGAGACTGCTCACCAAGTTGTGTGGTATAGCTCTGAGCAACCCATGATTTCTAAATTCAACCTGGAAGTTATGGTCCTTTGAAGGTACATTTTTCACGGCATTAGAATAGAACATATATACTTTATTTAGCAGCTTGTGAGCTTAATTTATAAGTTTTACATATACTTTTCTATAAATGGCATGTAAGTCTTCACTGTACTTTGTCCCAGACTCTGCATATAGTTGCATTGCTGGTAAAAATACAAATTAGTGCAACCCCTATAGGGCAAGCTGGCAATATCTGTCTCCTCATCTGAAATGAGGAGACACAGCTTTGGGAAATGTCCCTGGTGTTCTCCTTACTTGCTGCAAGTAATAAATCCTTCCTTTTCCCCTCTCCAAAAAATCTATCAAAATTATGTGTGTACTCGATGGCTTGGAGCTTGTCAGGTGGCTCAGTGGTAAAGAATCCACCTGCCAATTCAGGAGATGCAGGAGATGGGGCGTTCGATCTCTGTTTGGGAAGATCCCCTGCAGGAGGAAATGTTCACCCACTCCAGTATTCTTGGCTGGAGAATCCCATGGACACAGGAGACTGGCAGGCTACAGTCCATAGTGTTGCAAAGAGTCAGACACTACTGAGCATGTGTGCACCCTATGGCTCAGAAATTCCACTCCTGGGAATTGCACAGATGAATTTGTACAATTGCAAAATAAAATATACACAATGCAATTTTGAAATAACAATTGGAAACAACACATGTTCATCAATGAGAGGTAGTTAAATAAGGTAGGGTACATCTATACAATGGTACAATGGAATATCACCATCCTGCGTGCGTGCTCAGTCGTGTCCAACTCTTTGTGACCCATGGACTATAACCTGCCAAGCTCCTCTGCCCATGGAATTTTCCAGGCCGGAATACTGGAGTGGGTAACTGTTCCCTTCTCCAGGGGATCTTCCCAACCCATGTCTCCTGCTGTGGCAGGCTAATGCTTTACCATTGAGCCACTTGGGAAACCCTACAATGGAATATCATGCAGCAGTAAAAGAAGATGTTCAAGTTTTCCATGAACTGATGTGGAAAGATTTTCAATATTTATCATTAAATATAAGAGCAAGCTGCAGAGAGGAGAGGGGGTGGATTCGTATTTGCTTGTAATTGCAAAAAGGAAGATTGGAGAAAATGAGTAGAAAATATTATTTGTGTGTATTTGGGGATGAAAACAAGATTCTTTACCTTTGTATGTTATTTTTCATCTCCATGAATGTATTATCTATTAAAAATATAGGTAGATGTTTTTCCCTTTGGAGAAGGAAATGGCAACCCACTCCAGTATTCTTGCCTGGAGAATCCCATGGACAGAGGAGCCTTGCAGGCTACAGCCCATGGGGTCCACAAGAGTCAGACATGGCTTAGTGACTAAACCATATGTTTTTCATTTTTATTTTAAAAATAAAATAAATATTATTTATATTTATTTTTATAAAAGTTAATGAATAAAATATTTCCCTTTTTTTTTCCTCAAAGGAAGAAATACATATATTGTAAAAGAAAACTGAGGTCCAAAATGTGGTTTGAGCTCTGGAGCTCTCAGTGATGGGCACCTGTGTAAGTTGAGGCAGGCGGCTATGCCGCTTGAGAGCAATAAGTATCCTTACTTGGGTCCCAGGCAGGTGGGGTCTCCTGGCTGCACCATGACTGCACTGTACCCTCACTGTTCACCTCAGTCCAGGGACCCTCCTCCCTGGCATCCTGCTTCTGGCTTCTCCCTACCCAGGGGCTCAAGCACAGTTTCCTCAAGAGACTGGAAGAGGAGCCTCTGAGCAGCTTCTCCTCAACCTGGGGCCTGGTTATCCTCTCGAACGGGGTGTGGTTGCATGTGTGTGCTCTCAGTCGCGTCTGACTTTTGGTGACCCCATGGGCTGTAGCCCTCCAGGCTCTCTGTCCTTGGGATTCTCCAGGCAAGAATACTGGAGTGGGTTGTCCTTTCCTCCTCCAGGGGATCTTCCTGACCCAGGGGTCCAACCCCCATCTCCTGTGACTCCTGCATTGGCAGGCAGATTGTTTACCGCTTAAGTGATGTTGGGTGCCAAGAAAACGCTCTGAGGACACAAATAGTCTCCTTCATTCGGATTCTTCTGCAGCTGCAAACATTGAGCTTCTAAAAGCCTCTTCACAGCCTTTTTGACTGAGAACACGGACTTAAAGAACTCCCCTGTTTCCAAGAAAACCATTGTTGAGGGGAGTCAGCTACTTCCGTTTGGCACCCACGGGCCCAGAAGGGGCCTCTGAAGTTCTGAGGGAAGTTGGAGGAGCCGGACTCTGTGTCCAGGAGGCCTGGGTCTTCAGCCACTGCCCTGGTGGCAGCTCCCAGCCCAGGCCTCTGAGTTTTGCCTCCCTAACCTAGGCAGAGACTGCTGGGGCCAGCACATGGGGAGATGTTGAGGCCCAGAAACTCAGGACACAGGACAATGACCAGATTCTCTAAGGGATGCTGACTCCCTTTTCCCTAGGACTCAAAGCCACATGGGGTAGGGGTGGGGGGTTGGTCAATAGGAGCATGCTTGGTCTGATGAATTCCTTTCTACCCAGGGTCCTCTGAGTTTCCCTGCTCCAAGCGGGGCAGGGGAGCTGAGGCTATCTGGTTAAGTGCCTCAGAGGAGAAGTTAGAGGTTTTATTATTATTTTTTTTAAATAAATGTATTTATTTTAATTGGAGGATAATTACAAAGTTAGAGTTTTAACAGGGATGCTGGTGTGGAGGGTTGTTACCATTGCTCTAAGTGAGAATAACACTGGCCAGCAGCAAGAGCTTTTTGATGCTGTTTTGCACATTTAAATATTGTGTGTTTTATTCTACATGCTATTTGTTGTTTTCTCCTTAGTTCCTCCCATCCTTCTTTATTGTCTCAAAGAAGTACCAAGAGCAGGGCTTTAACAGACTGCAGCCTCTTGTCTGCTCAAGGGGAACTGAGTGCAGTGATGTGGACCCAGGACTTGGCTTTGATGCACTCATGACAGGACTCCTGCCTCTCAGGGTCCAGCTTCTCAGCTGTTGCGTTTGGCATGAGAGACTGAATATACAAAACAGACAATGACCAGACTACACATAAGAATAGAACTCTGACCCATGGTCTGCAGCAACCAGCCAAGAAAACCCGCTCATTATATATAATAAGCAGCCTAGGAAGCAAGTTTGCTATCTAGATTTGTAGAAAGTGGGGCCATATCTCTAGTAACTGTTCCAGGAAGTCAAACAGTAACCTCTGTAGCAATCAACCCCAGATGGTCAAGACTTGATTAACAACTGACAGCTTCCCTAATTTCTGACTCCAATTCCAATTTAGGACCAACCTGAGAAAGCTAAACATGTACTCCTAACCAATTGTATGTAGGATACTGTGCTTCTAGGTAGCCTGCCAAAGCTTCCCCATGCCAACCACCTCGAGTCAGAGCACTCCTGAAGTCTTCCCCTTTTCCCATCATAAAACTTTCCCACTCCTCTGTCTGCCTTTGAGTCTCAGCCAACACAAGTAAAAGATGGTGATTGACTCCTTTGCTATAGCAGTTCTTGAGTAAATTGTCTTTGCCTGTTTCTCATTTGGGTAGCCTTTGTTTATTTCCATGATTGCCACAATTTTCCAAACCTCTCTAATTCTCACATCTAACCCAAAGGCAACACTTGAATGCTAAGAATGATGACTCAAAATGGTGTCTTTATTATTTACTTGATACATGCAAATACTTTTTGAAGTTTTCTGAGGTGGAGTGAAAGGATTAAAAGTATTTGAATGTTGGGAACCTGCAAGTATATACTCATGAGCATGTATGTTGATTCTTATAAAATAGTTCCTTATAAAGCTTTTTTTATGTATGTTTTCTTGTAATGTATATATGAGACTAGGGCTCTCCTGGTGGCTCAGACAGTAAAGAATCTGCCTGCAATGCAGGAGACCTGGGTTTGATCCCTGCGTGGGGAAGATCCCCTGGAGAAGGGAATGGCAAGCCACGCCAGTATTCTTGCCTGGGAAATCCCATGGACAGAGGAGCCTGGTGGGCCACAGTCCATGGGGTCGCAAAGAGTCGATATGACTGAGTGACTTACTCTTTCACCTTCAAACATGACAATATCTCAGTTTATTAGAGTGAATTTACAGAGTTGATTATAGAAATTTTGGAAGGAGTTCAGCACTGGAGGAAGTAACACTGACTTAATCAAGTAACCTCTTTCAGTCTAAGGATTGAATGTGTAGCAGCTGAAGGTGCATGAATACATTTGCAGCTTTGAGTTTCACCAGAGGATGGCGCCCATACTTCTCTGATAGGTTTTGCCAAGTTGGTTTGGCATCCTTTCAAGCTGTATCTGAGAGACATTTTAGAGACTGGTTACCTAAACTGTTAACCAAATTAAGGCCTTTATTATTAATTCAGTTAAAATGAGTGTAAGGGTATAACATCTTCAGAACAATTTATGCCAAAGAATTAAGCAGGCTGAAATGAATGGAAAGCTACTTATTTCCTGTAACTGTACACACACTTTATATTTAATTTATACAATTTTTAAAAACCAATTTCTACAAGTCAGATCTTTCAACATTTTCATTTTCTTGCCATCTGCTGGTTTGTAAACCAGCCATTTAATATGAAAACTTGCTCAGAAGCTGTACTCTTTAATGCACTTACTAGCTCATCAGGTGATTTCTCTAATTGAGCTGTTTGCTCCTCAATTGGGAGGCAGAGTGCAAGTTGCTGGTCTGTTTTCTCGGCTTTCCTGGTGGACTTGAGCCAAAGGTACGGTCATCTTGTTTCCTCTTCCTTGATCCCCTCATTTGTTGAGTGGTGTCTTCTGAACAGGAGTGACCATAATTTTTCCTTCTTAAACTCTGTACCCTGGATACTCAAGGGCTGTCTGGAAGTAGCAGAAGCCTGTGCTCAGAAACTGTGCTTCTCTCTTGAACATGACCCCAGCCTCACTTATATCATACATAGATATGCTTAGTTCTCAGTCGTGTCTGACTCTTTGCGACTCCATGGACTGTAGCCCACCAGGCTCCTCTGTCCATGGGGATTCTCTAGGCAAGAATACTGGAGTGGATTGCTATGCCCTCCTCCAGGGGATCTTCCCAACCTAGGGATCAAACCTGGGTCTCCCGCATTTCAGGCAGATTCTTTATCATCTGAATGCATCAGGGAAGCACTTGTGTAATAGAATCCACTCACATAAAGCAACCACAATCAGCTTACATGAAGTCTTTCAACATAAGTTAAATCCATACATAGAAGGTCTTGCTGTGCCATGAAGTAGGAATAGGGACTCTATAAAATACTAATAAAATGAAGATGTCAGATAGGTTCATAATCCCATTTCTGAAATTCTTAGGGCCAGATGTGCTTTGGGATTCAGAATATTTGGAATTTATAAAGTTAATCTGGTGTTTTAACCACATATTATATAATACTCCAGAAGGGTCTAGAGCAACTCCCCCTAACCAGAACAGTAATACTTCTGTAGAGAAACATGAATGTTCTCATTAAGTGGGATGAAGACTAAATGGCCTCGGGTCAGGTCAGCTTTCGCTCCCAAATAAGTTAGGAAAAACTTTTGGTTATCTGTGGATCTGAGGAATGTAGATATAAGTGTTGTGAAGTTATATTAGATGATTTCCATGTGCTATTTCATTTAAATCTCACAGATGTTCTATGTTAACTGCAAGAATCTGAGAATGCAATTTAATTTAATGCAATTAATTTAAATATTAAATTACTAGAGAATTCAATTTAATGCAATATTAAATGCAAGAATCTGAGACCCAGGAATCGGAGGGTCAGAGTGGTTAAATAACTTTCCCCAGGTCACACAGCAGAGCCAACATTCAAATTTTGGCTTGACTCCAAAAGGAGAAATGTCTCCCAGAGTTACTAAAAATTTTGTCTCCCAGAGTTACTAAAAATTTTGAATATTCTAAAATGCTTTAGCTTCCTTGCCAGTTTTGAGTTTTCCACCCATATTTTGTGCTAGTCTTTATTTTCTTTCGGGTCTGTGATACAGAATGTGATGGCGCAGTGAACTATTCCACCATGATAGAGAGAAAGCCCCTCTCTGGTGTCTTCAGGAGCAGCCTTGTTTGGCTGGGAAGCAAACAGGGCTGCAGCGCTGAAAAGCAAACAGTCAATGCTGCAGACGTCAGATTTTCCAGTGGTTAGATATTTCCCTGTGTTCTTGGTCCACACAGCTACTCAGCCTTGACGTCGTCTGCAATATAACCCAGCATCTAATTAATGCCTTGCACTTCTGCAAATGTTGCACCAGCCTGGCCTCCCATAAAGGGATTCTGCTTCTTTGAATGGGGACTGCTAGAAGTCACTTGGCTTAATAAAGTTGTCAGCTGGCCAGGGAGGAACTGTTGGCTTTATTCTGCACATTTTCTCAGGATGGGAATGAATTAAGATAATTGTGTTTTAAAATTATGCTTTCAAGGTAATTCGTGAGCGATGTTCTTTTTTTTTGCATCCTAAATATCCTATTTCTCTTTCCCTTATGTCTTTCCTTCTTCCAAGTTATGATCCCATTTATACTCTAAAGTTTAGGAGCTTACAGTCTTTTTTTTTTTTCTCTAATGTTTCTTTCTTGTAATTCAACCAATAGCTTAGCAATTGCATGAACATAAAACTCTTTATATGTCTGTAAAAATATTACAATTCACAATAAACTCTGAAATACTTTCATGGATTCTTCCAGTGACCTTTTATAGACAAGATTTGTTAGAAAAATGATTCATTGATAGGTGTACATATAACTATATGTTATCCTTAAGGTATTAAAAAATCCTCCTTGACATTTTTATAAAGGTTAATAGCAGTTACAGGTATCAATGCATTCACTAGCTGCCCACCAGTCCATAAAATTTACATGCAACGAAGTGCACAAATCACGTTGTACTTTATTGTTTTTTATGTTGTATTCAAAATATATTACAATTTTATTTGTCAATTATTTCTTGATAAAGCTGGCCCACTACAATAGGATACAACATGTTTGGATGACTGTTATTTAAAACAAATAAAAATGGAAATTAACAAGTGTTGGTTGAAGATGTGGAGACATTGGAAGCTTTGTGCATTGCTGGAAGAAATGTAAAATATTGCAGTCACAGTGAAAAATAGTTCAGTGGCTCCTCAAAAAGTTAAATATAGAATTATCATATGATCCAGAAATTCTCCACTCCAAAGAGTATACTCAAAAGTATTGAAAACAGAGACTCAGGCAGATACTAGTAGGCCAGTGTTCCTAGCAGTATTATTCACAGTAACCAAAAGGTGGAAGCAACCCAAGTGTACATCAGCAGATGAGCAGATTAGCAAAATGTGGTAAATGCATACAAGCTGAATATTTTTATCTCTAAAAAGGGATTAAATTCCGATACATGATGTAACATGGATGAACCTTGAAAGCATGATGCTAAGTGAAATAAACCAGACACAGAAGGACAAATATTGCATGGTTATAATGAGGTACCTAGAATATGAGGTACATTATGTGAGGCACCTAGAATGGGCAAATTCCGAGACAAAAAGTAGGATGGAGGTTACTGGGACTAGGGGAAGGAGGAAATGGGGACTTATTGTTCAATCAGTACAGAGTTTGAGTTTGGGATGATGAAAAGTTCCTAGAAAAGGATAGTAGAGATGGTTGCACACATCATGATTGTACGTACTGCCACTTAATTATACACTTAAAAATGGTTAAAATGAGCCAGCACAATATTGTAAAGCAATTATCCTCTAATTAAAAATAAATATTAAAAAGTTAAAATTGAAAATATTATATATTATTAAACAGAATAAAAATGAAAAGGGCAAAAAGAAGAACGTTTCTAATTATTTCAATTAAAAATATACTTAGGGCTTTAATACATGTATATTTTTATTGAGGTATAATTTACATATAAAATCATATTAGTTTCAGTTTACAACATAATGATTCAATATATGTATATATCGTAGGTGATTACCGCAATAAGTCTAGTTAACATCTATCACCATATCTAGTTGCAGTTTTTTCTTGTGATGAGGTCTGTTAAGATCTACTCTTTTAACAACTTCAAGTATACAATGTAGTATTAGTCAGCGTGCTGCACTTTCCAAAATGTCATATAGCTTGTATCATATAATACATACCCTTTTTTTCTTGTTTCTTTTTTTTTTGACTTGTGAGATCTTGGTTCCCCAACCAGGGATTGAACCTGGGCACTGGCACTTAAACCACAGCATCCTAAAGCCTCTGTGTAGCTTTTTTTTGGCAGGGCATTTATCCTGTTTGGTGTACTCTGAGATTCTAGATTTGAACTTTGATGTCCAACCACTGGACTGCTAGGGAATTCCAATATGTATCCTTTTCAGATTAGCTTCTTTCACTTAGTAAAATAGATTTAAGTTTCTTCCATGTCTCTTCATGGCTCAATAGCTCATTTTTTAAAGCACTGAAGAATATTCCATTGTTTGATTGTATCACACAGCTAATTTATCTGTTCATCTACTGTAAGATATCTTGATTGCTTCCAAGTTCTGGCAGTGATGAATAAAGTTGCTATAAACATCCATGTGCAAGTTCTTGTGTGGACCTAAGTTTTCAACTCTTTTGGGAAAACACCAAGAAGTGGGCTTGCTGGATTGTATCATAGAGTATGTTTGGTTGTTTGGTTTTCTAAGAAACTGCCTGTTTTCTCATATAGCTGTATTATTTCATATTCCCAGCAGCAGGGGTGAATGAGAGTTCCTGTTACTCCACGTCCTCACCAACTTTGGGTGTTGTCAGTATTTTGGATTTTTGTCATTAGGTTTTTGGTGGTAACATGTTGTTTTAATTTGCTGTTCCCTAATGACATATGTTGTTGAGAATCTTTTCATATGCTCACTTACCATTTGTGTATCTTCTTAATTGAAATGTTCAGATTTTTGGTTCATTTTTTTATTGTTTTTTTCTCTTATTGTTGAGTTTTAAGAATTATTTGTATATTTTGGATCACAGTCCTGTATCAGATATATATTTTGTAAATAGTTTCCTCCATTCTATAACATGTGTTCTAATTATCTTGACAATGTCATTGAGCAAACATTTTAAATTTTAATGAAGTCCAGCTTATCAATGGTTTTCATGGATTGTGTCTTTGTTGTTGAATCTAAAAAGTCTTGTCAAATGCAAGGTCATCCAGGTTTTCTCCTATGTTATGCTTTATAGTTTTGTGTTTTGTGTTTAGGTCTATGACCCATTTTGAATTAATTTTTGTGACTGTGTAAGGTTTGTGTCTAGATTCATTTTTTTGCATGTGCATATCCAGTTATTCCAATACCACTTACTGTCATTTTCCACTGTCTTCTTTCAGAATTTTTATCTCCTATTTTCTGCGATTTGAAAATGATGTGACTCTGTGTAGCTTTATCAGCAGGGCATTTATCCTATCCTATCCTCTGAGATTCTTAGATCTGAGCTTTGATGTCCAACATTAATTTGGGGTAAATTCTTAGTCACTGGGCTTCCCTGGTGGCTCAGATGGTAAAGCGTCTGCCTGCAATGTGGGAGACCCACGTTCGATCTCCGGTTCGGAAAGATCCTCTGGAGAAGGAAATGGAAACCCACTCCAGTACTCTTGCCTGGAAAATTCCATGGACGGAGGAACCTGGTAGGCTACAGTCCCTGGGGTCGCAGAGTTGGACACGACTGAGTGACTTCACTTTCTCTCTTTCTTTTCTTTCTTAGTCATTATTGTTTCAAATATTTCTTCTTTTTTTTTCCCTCTCTTTCTTCTCCTGGTATTCCTATTATATGTATATTATACCTTTTATAGTTGTCTTACAGTTCTTGTATATTCTGTTCTTTTTTCCCCCACCTTTTTTCTTTAGCCTTTATTTTAAAATTACAGCTATTTTAAATTTCCAGTTGGGTAATTTCAACATCCTTGTCATATCTGAGTTTTGCGTGATGCTTGCTCTGTCTCTTTAAACTGTGGGTTTCTTTTTGTTTTTGCCTTAAGTATGTCTTCTAATTTTTTGTTGAAAGCCAGACACGATGTACTCAGTACTAGTTTCCTTGAAGGTTGTAAGATGTGATTCTCTGTATCTGCCTGTCTCTCCAACTTTGGGTGCAGTGGTTTGCTCTGTGACCTCAATTTTCTGATAGATCTAAGAGGTTTTTAGTTTGTTCAGCTTTTTACTTGTTATTAGGATGGAGTGACAACTTACAAGCTCATTATACGCCAGACCAGAAACCAGAAGTCTCTCAGGGCAGTTTTATTTTGTATTTATTCAATTATGATTGAAGTTGGACATATTTTCCTATTTTCCTCTGCAAAAGGGGCATTTGATCCTTCTGTGAACTTTTCCACTCATTCTTTGCCAAGTTCAAATTTGAATTATCTTTTTCCTTTTTTATTTTTAAGAATTCTTCATATGTTGGGAAGATGATTAGCTCTTTGTGAAATTGAATTCCCTCGCCTACATTTTTCCATTTGTCTTTTGACTCTACATGTGGTGTGTGTGCGTGCTAAGTTGCTTCAGTTGCGTCAGACTCTTTGCGACCCTATGGACAGTATCCTGCCAGGCTCCTCTGTCCATGGGATTCTCTAGGAAAGAATACTGGAGTGGGTTGCCATGCCCTCCTTCAGGGAATCTTCCCGACCCAGGGACTGAACCTGCGTCTCTTATGTCTCCTGCATTGGCAGGCAGTTTCTTTGCACTAGCACCACCTGGGAAGCCCACTTATGGTATATTTTTGCCTTATAAAATGTTTACTTTTAAAGAAGTAAATTTATAAATGTGTCAGGGTTTCTAGCATGGATTCTAAAAGATTTTGAAATACATGAAAGTAAAGAAGAATTATTTACTATTATTATTCCAAACACCATCTTCCACAGCCACTTCTGTCTCCCAAGGGAGTGGCATTCTTTCTCTTCAAAGTAGATTTTTTGGTAATCGCCCTAATGAATCCTGTAATGTGAAAAGATAGACCTCAGAGGAGTAAGGTGAAGAGAGGAGAAATAATTTGCTCTGCACAATGAAGTAAAAATTGATACATTTCCAGGGATACCTCAAATAGGGACTCAAGGGAGAAGTTGAGAACTGACCAATATGCTAGGTGGCCAGTGAGCCTGGAGCAAGAGACCAATGGAGGATTTCCAGGTGGGGTGGGGGTTGTTGAAAGGCGGGGCTGGGGGATGTGCAGTTTTCTGTCCCTGCTGTACTGCGCTACAATGTAACCCCCTGCATTACTTCTAACCACTAAGTGTGCACAGACACAGCCAAAATGAAGAGAGTGGGGTGAAGTGTGAGCAAGAGAGCAGAGGCTTCAATTTTCAGAGAGGCAGATGAGAGGCTGCAGCGCCAGGGTGACTCAGGAGTTACTCAGGAGACAGATTCTTTCCCCCAAATAGCCTAGAGCCATCATTTGCCAAACTTGGCTATACATTAGAATCACTAGCAGGAGGTTTTCAGAATCACAAACGCCTGAATTTCACCCAGACCAGTTAAATGAGAGGCTCTGTAGGTGGGACCCAAGCATCAGGAGGCTTTAGAGAGTTTCCTAGGTGATTCTGACATACAACCAGGGTTGAAAACTGCTGTTCTAGGCCAGTGCTTCCCAAACTCTTTCAAGTGTGCAATTAAATCATCCAAGAAGAGTTATAATTCAATTAGAATCATTAGAAGGTGGCCCAAGATCTTGCATTTTTAACACGTTTCTTGTTGATGCTGATGATGCCGGTCTGAGAACCGTATTTTGAGTAGCAGGGGATGGAGGTAATTGACATGTGGGTTACTGGTAGTGCTCAGTTGCCTTCCAGGGGGTTCTAATTTACCCTGAGTTGAGACTGCTACTCTTCCTATATCCGTCTTTCCTTCTCTCCTGATAGTAAGCTTCTTATTTTCAGCTGCACACTTGGCTAGATAGAATTTTTAGCTTTTGGCTGTCTTTAGAGCTGGGTGGTCACGTGACTAACGCTTGGCCTACTAAGGTACGAGTAGAAGCCATCCTCCAGGGAGGAGATGTGGCTGGTCCTCCCCTCACCCTTCTTCCTGCTGGCCCAGGAGCAGTTCAGGCAGCAGTTGCTCAGGAAACCTTTCTGAACTGAGTGGAAGCTGCATGCTGAAGATGGCAGTGAAAATAGAGAAGGAGCTGGGCTCCTGGCAACATGCAGTCTCATTCCAGCCTGTGCCACCTACCACTGAAAGCCTCTTATGTGAGAAATAACCTTCTTTCTTTTAGCAGGCCTGGGGTTTGGACATCCTGGCTCTTTTTTGTATATTTAAAACATTTATTTAGCTGCACTAGGTCTTAGTTGTGGCATGTGGGATCCAGTTCCCTGACCAGAGAATGAACCTGGGCCCCCTGCATTGTTAGCATGGAGTATTAGCCACTGGACCGCCAGAGAAGTCCCCCAACCTTCTCTCTTTTTAAAGTTATTCTTTGGGGTTTCACTCACAAGCAACTGAACCTTGTCCTAGAGGTACTTATGCCTTCCGGCAGATTGTGTGTCTGTTCTGTATCTTCCCATCCAAGACAAAGATGAGGTGAGCTGGATCTTGAAGAACAAGCAGGAGTGTTCCAGTGAGAGAAAGGACAGAAGGCTCAGGAGAGAGCAGATTGAAAGGCATGGAACTGCGAGGGGGCTTGGCCTGAGTTTGCTTCACTGTTGCTGTAGAACAGCCCCCTGGAAACCTCAGAGGCTTGAAATGAAAAGATATCCCATGATTCTGTGGGTTGGCTGGGCTCCATGCAGTCTTGCCTGGGAATGCCTGTCCAGCTGCATGCAGCTGGTGGAGGGCTGGTCTAGGAGGTCCAGGAAATCCTCTTTCACACCTGTGAGGCCTTGGTGTGGGCTGGGGACACCTTGGATCTTCTCCCTGTGACCTCTCTCTTCCACACGGTGTCTCATCCCCCAGGGCCTCCCTCGTAGCAGCAAAACCTCAACCATGCAAGGAGATTCTGAGACCTAAGAGGTGAAAGTGGCAGCTTGTCCTCCACAGTGTTAGGCCTGGGTGTGGCTGGCCCGCCTGCACCTCCCCTCTGGGCTGGGCTGGCTTGCAGTGGTTTGGATAGGTGCTACATCTCTGTGGCAGGAGTGGCAGGGAGGGCAGCTGGTGGAGACTTACCCACTGCCTGTGCTTGTAGTGACAAGTTCCCTGTGGCTGGGCTGTAGGCTAAAAGAAACAGGCAGGAGAAGAGTGAGCCTGTAGAGGCCCAGGCTGTGTCTGTTGATGAGTTCTGGCTTCCTCTATAGACAAAGCAGACTCCAGCCTGTGTGGTGGCCAAACCACACCCTGGCTAGAGAGACAATGAGAGCAAGTGCTGATCAACCACTCCCCTGTTGTGCAAGCATTATCTTTCACAATAAAGGCGGGCTCACCTCTGGCTAACAGCATGGAGCCTGGAGCCAGATGGCCTGGCTTCAGGGTTCTGATTCATCTTATATTAGCTGTGCAATCTCCATCTAGTTACTTAATTGCTCACTGTTTCTGTTTCCCTCTCTAAAAAAAACAGATAATCATGGCAGACCTGCCTTATGTCCTTGTAAGGATTAAGTGAGATAATACATGTCACATTGCCCTCTGTAAGCATCCACTGTTGTCCTTAATGTTCTCAGTAATGCTGGGAAACAGGTGTTAACGCTCTCATTCTGAAGAGAAGTAACTGAGGGACCAGAAGCTTAAACAAGATTCAAACCCCGACAAGTGATTCCAAAACCTGTTGCTTCCGGAAATTCCCACTGGTTGTGTTTTGATGTGTCCCCCAGGTCCAGGAGACAGCAGGATGGTGTTTTGTCCTTATCATGGAGTTATATGAGCCTGGAGTCTCCACTTATTATTCCTCAAAAGCTCTCTGCTCCCTTAGCAGCCTCGCTCAGTGTCCAGGCTCGGGCTGATATCTGCAGAGGTACAGTGTGGAGATCACTGTGAAAATACTAACACCTGGTTTTTTTTTTTGAGCCTGTGCCAAGCGTGCATCTCAGAGGGTAGAGTCCTCAGGGGGAGGCTGAAGGTCTCCCGGGTTGGAAGCTGCCTTGAACGTGGGCCGCCACAGAAGCCCTTGGTGCACCCTCTCGCCCATTTTTCTGCTGCGGTTTATTGACTGCAGCTTTGTGAACCCGTGAGTTACATTTGCAGCGCTCTGAGGCTGAAAGGGTTCCTATGAATGGTCCACGTAATTAAGTATAAACAAAGCAGCCAGCCAGGAGCACAATGCCCAAAGAAATCCTTAGCAAACCTCATTGTGTTCTCTTTATTTCTCCTCTCCATTTCTATCCATCCAAGAGCTTCAAAAGTGTAATCCTCTTTAATGACAGATTCATGATGATGAGGCTCTTATTTTTCGGTTTTGCAGTTTTAAGAAGTGACCCAGAAGCAAGCTTTTAAAGCAAGTGTTTAAAACCACCCCCCAACTCCTTTACCCCAAGCAAAGGACCAGATTAAAAGAGCCCTGGCTTATATGAATATTTATGCTAGACCCTCTTCCAGATCAGATTTGAGGAGTTCATCCTGCTAAGCAAACATAGATTCTATAATCAGATTTAATGAGAAAACTGACATGTTAATAGCATATTGATGCATTCATTTATCAGGAAATCTATACATTTGTCTCAGGACCTAGGAGAAGTGCTGCCTTAGTCATTTTTAGTTCTACCAGGAAAGCTTTTGTTGCAATGAGAGGAATTCCATAGACATCCTGCTTTACTCAAGAGATGAGGAGTGGGGGTTCTAGTCTAAATATACCTGGGAAATTCTCTCTTGATACTGCTGGTGAGTGTGTTAGAGGTTAATTCCTTTAAATAGCATCTTCCAAGGTGTTTCTGTAGAGCATGATGACCACAGAGTGTTAATAGCTCTCCTTTGAGGAGAAGGGGCTCTTGGTCAAAAATGTTGGGTAAATGATGAGCTAAACAGAGCTTTTTACTGTAGAACTTTCACCCTGTGACTTCCCAGGAAGCAGAGAAATTCTGCTGTGCTCCCAGACATTTTAGACTGTGGAGTTCTTCCTCCTCAAAGCAACACACCCCAGAGCATACAACTCTGTGTGTGTCATGCAGCCGCTTGGCAAACTGGGGAAGCTGGAGAGCCCTTCTCAGAGTAACATTTTAAGTTGCAAACACAAAGGGTTACAAAAGAAACCCTTCATATCGAAACGAAGTATCACAGTACTAAAAATATTTTGAAATATTTAAAAATGGGCATCCATTATTGGGATATAGCCAATTAACAATGTTGTGGTAGTTTCAGATGAACAGTGAAGGGACTCAGCCATGCATATGCATGTACCCATTCTTCCCATATGTACTTCTTTTACAATGGATCTAATAACTACAGGGGTTTCAAAGTACTGATGGCCATAAATGATATTTCAAGATATGGTCATCCCTCATTATTCACAAATTCTGGATCTATAAATTCATGTACTGGCTAAAATTTCTTTGTAACCTCCCAGTTAACACTCATGACACTTTTGAGGTCATTTGAACAATGAGAAATTTCCATCATCTGACCTGCATGTTCCCATGCTGAGATTGAAAAAGGCAGGACTTTGACTTCTTGTTTCAGTTCTCACACTGAAAACAAGAGTCCTTTCTACAATGTATTTACTGCTTCATTTTGGTCATGTTTATGCTTTCCGATTCATGGGGTCACAAAGAGTCGGACACGACTGAGCGACTGAACTGAACTGAACTGATGCTTTCCGTTGGTGATTCCACTGTTTAAAATGGGCCCTGAGTGCGCAGCTGAAGTGTTACATTGTGTGCTTAAGTGCAGGAGACCAAGATGTGCCTTATGAAGAAAATAGGTGGGTAATTAAGCTTCCTTCAGATGTGAAGTCTAGGGCTGTTGGGTGTGAGATCAATGTCAATCAATCAACTATAAATTTTAAAAGGTGTCTAAACAAAAACCACACATTAAGAAAAGATTATATATTGATTGATTGACCATGATGCTGTGTCCAGATTCTCACAGGTATGTAACCCTTTTCTCCCCTAGGACCAGCGGTTCAGCATTTGCTAATTCAGTGTCCAAGGTGACTATAGAACATAACTGTCCAGAGTAATGAAAATTGATTGCATCTGCAACAAAGTGATGTGAAAATATTTGTGATAGACTGCTAACAATACAGCTATAAACTTACAGTGTTTTGTTGCCCCATTCATAATTAAAGGAAATGGTGAATTTTACCCAGAGGGTACTATAGACATTTTTCCCATTCAAGTTCATAGGCCCTCTTAATTCTGGAAGAAGGTGGTTCCCATAGACTGCAGTTCAGAATCCATTCTCTTGTGGGACTAATTCAGGGAGGGGGTGGAGTGGCATAGCTGCTGCAAATTCCTGGGGGCTCTGGTCCCATTATGTACATGCATGCTAAGCCACTTCAGTGGTATCCAACTCTTTGCAATCCTATGGATTGTAGCCTGCCAGGCCTGTCCATGGGATTCTCCAGGCAAGAATACTGGAGTGGGTTGCCATGCCCTCCTCCAGGGGATCTTCCCAACCCAGGGATTGAACCCACGTCTCTTATGTTTCCTGCATTGTTACGTATCAATACAAATCTCAGATAAGATTTTTTTAGCTGATTTGCTCTTGCTGGGGGTCGATTTTATTTTTCCATGAGAGCCGGAACCCAAAAGGCTCTACCAAATGAAAAATGCCCAGGATGTGGGGATAAAAGTTCTTGATAATTATTTATGTGGAAAATGAGAAACCAAATTTCAATAGCAAAGGGTAACAGAAGTCTTTAATCTGAACAAAGGAGAAACAAATGACAATATAGTATTGGGGTGTTTAGATGAAGATCATGCCTCTCCACCAAGGGAGCCCAGAAAGGAAAGCATTCCCTGTGTTGATTGCTTTTCTTTTTTACCTTTCTCACCATAAGCAGTGTGATTCAATGGAACTAACTCAAATGGGGCAGAAAAAACGCTCCTTTTTTTTGCCTAATAGCAAGATATAAGGAAGTGTATCCTGGAAAGCAACTCTAATATCTCATTCATTCTTTCACTCAGTAGTACTTATCGAGCACCTCTTCATGGACAGGTATTGTTGTAGGCCTGTGGATACAGAGTGAGCCTGACTGGCCAGGTTCTCATCTCCTGGAGCTTCTGTTCAGGTTCAGGTGCTTGTCTCTAGGAGGTCACTCCAGGCTGGGGGAAGGGCATGGAGGGGGTGCAAGCTACCCCAATAAAGAGGGTGCCTCTCAGAGGGCAGCATTCACACACTACGATTCTGAAAAACTGGAGGCTGATGATAGTAGCTCAAGGGGCACCAGTACAGAAATATGGGATAGAAGCTGTCCCCCATGGCTCCACGATAAATTCTGGACACTCAGAAGTCATCAGAAGTGCACACAACACCTTACAAGGACAGGATATCCCCAAACCAGAGAGAAAGCCATAGTTGGATCTCAAAGAAAGAACATGTCTAGACTGGAGGATAGAAAATGGAGCCCTAAGTGGACATGCCTCACTCTGGACTCCCAATCCAGGAGGGTGGGCCTGACTTGGGAGTCCAGTTCTTGTGGAGACAGTAGTGATACCTAGTATTTATTTTGTGCAGTATTTGTGAGAAAGGAGTATCATCTTCTCTCATCCTATGGTTTCTTGTTGCTGTGCTAGGAAGGAGGCCAGGGCTCAGAACCCAAGGGCCTCCATTCTCCCATCTGAACTGGTTCACATGGGGAATGAGAAAGATGGAACTGGTTAAATAATCCCTAAGGTGGGAGTTCAGTCTCTAAGAGAATTTAAATAGGAATAAGGAGCAAGGACAAAGATGACATCTGGAGTGGGAGACAGGAGGTGATCAGACTCAGATCAGTCTTCCCTGGGAACTCCCTCCCTGGACCCTCTAAATCTCCCTATACCCCCTTCTAGTTTACCCCAATAAAATAACTCTATTCCTTCAGGGCCTTCTGTAAAAAGATCAAGGCCTAAAATGAATTCTGCATGCCCCCAACAACAGCAAAAGCAATATAAGATGATCAACTTCACTGGTACTCTGGGAAATAAAAATTAGAATAGCAATGCATTAACTTGGAAGCATTTTAAACAGAGGGGATTGAATAGAATTCTTTCTAAAGGAATACAAAATTTTAGTGCAGTGTTCTCTGGGTATATTTTGAGACTGAATGATTTAGATTTCAGATTTAAAAAAAACAATAACAAAACAACACGAGTGTTGGTATTTTAGTGCTCAGAAGTAAGATGAAATGTTGAAACATCAGAACCAGGAGGAGACAGGTATAACAGGTGTCCACAGCCCAACACCTCACATCTTTAATCTATTCCCCAAGTTCCCTCATAGTTCAGCCAGTAAAGAATCTGCCTGCAATGCAGGAGACCTGGGTTCAATTTCTGGGTCTGGAAGATCCCCCGGAGAAGGAAATGGCAACCCACTCCAGTATTCTTGCCTGGAAAATCTCATGGACAGAGGAGCCTGGTGGGCTCCAGTCCATGGAGTCGCAAGAGTTGGACACGACTTAGCAACTAAACCACCACCACAGACCAACACCTCACATCTTTAATTTATTCTCCAAGTTTGTATTTCCTGCTTCAAACAAGCAGCCTCATGAGAGCTTGTTGGTCCCCTGCTGATCTACCTCCTGGGGACATATGCTGGTCATTCTGAGCCAAGGATCTGACTCAGGTGGCAGAAATTAATGGATTGACAATATTTTAAGTGTGTTGGCCCCCCAAACTGAAGCTCACACAAACCTGGCAGATTAATCTTGTGAGCAGAGATGGATTTACCATAAGTCTAAGAAAGATTAAGTTTTAGAGTTTCTTCCAAAGCCCTGGAAGGGGCCCCAGCAATGAGTTCACAGGGTCCTATGCTTTGTAAAATTGGCAAAAGTAAGATATTTTAAACACAACTCCTTCATCTCTGTCACAATTTCCCTTTTATCCGTGGCTCTGGAAAAGCCATGGGAATTTTGGGGAAGGTGAAATGGAGATCCATTTAGGTTGCACTATGTATGTGGTTAGCTGTTAGCTCTGTGCAGGTTACTGCCAGCCATCCTGGGGCAGGAAGGACTTGCAGGTACGCTCCTATTGTCCACCAGCATGGGGACAAAGTGCAGGGCTAGCGGTCAGATCACAGGAGGAGAAAGCGTACTACAGCTCCTGGCATGGGAAGAATGTGGATCATGGAGGAGAAATGAGGTGCAAACCGCACAAAGCTGGGAGCTAGTCCGGGGTAAGGTCTTCCAATCATGGATACGATGACTGCGAGATATGGTTCATGCTGGTGCCTGGACAAAATAGAAGTGTCTCCCTATCAGGAATAAATAAATAAATTAAAAATAGTAAAGTAATAAAGCATACACAATTATACACATACTGTCATTATAATTTCCTGTATTAAGACAAAAATTTACATGCAGGCGGTTTATTTGGGGAGTGATCCCCAAAAGTAGGAAAGGAGAAGTGAGGAAAATGACACAGGAAGGAAGAAGAGTCATGTAAGGCAATGGCTTCTGTGAGCAAGGGAGGCTGATTCTGTCGAGACCCCCTGAGAAGCACACAGAATATATTCCCAAACTGAGCACTAAAAGAAGAGGCCGGAGCCTTTATTCACCGGCCCCTGAGAACCCTGGCCAGAACTGGCCCACACTTTGGGCTGTGCCAAGCAAGCTCCTGAGGGCAGAATGTAGAAAGGCAGGCCTGCTCTGAGGTGGAATGCTGGTGGCACATAGACACTGACCCCCATATCCATCAGCGCCGGGAAAGTGACACAGTGATGAGAAGGATGTGCAATAGAATTTATCAAAATTCTTATATGTGTGCTTATATGAACACAAAGCTTTACCAGCACTACTAAAAGGGTGTGTGTCTTTGATGACCCCTCCACAAAAAGAATTTGATTGAGGCCTTCCCAGTTTGAAAACCATCCTAGAAATTTACACAACTTTACCAGTGATGAGTTGTGTAGCTGAAAGAAACTCTTCTAAATATCAATAATAAGAAAAAGTTGTTTCTGTTCTATCTATAAACAATCATATTACAAAATCATTATTACAGGAAGAGGTGATCAGATTATGTAGCCAAAGAATGTAAGAAAATCTTTTAAAGAAAGAAAAGTTGTCATTTTTCCCCTAGACATTGTGGAGCTTATATTTGTTAACTTCTAAAAATTTGTAATTTGTTGTGATTTCTTCTCTCATTCTAAATAAGTATTCAAGCTGTACCTAGTTTTGTGCTTGTAGTGTCATGTTCTGGTGTGAGAGGCCTTGGCAGCCAGCCAGCAGCCTTCCTGGATAGAGCCATCTTTAAGGAGTCAGCCACAGAAGGAGGGTCACTTCCTGACATACCAAGACCCTGGGTAAGTTGCTGAACGTCACTCAAGCTGAATTCTTATTTATTTTTTAGAACAACTAGCCGTTCAAGGGCACAGACAGATACTCTATCACTCGGAATGGCACCCAAAGCACTTTATTCAAGGTCACTTGAGGGCTACAGGGGCACTGATCCTGGAAGCACAGAGTCACACCATTATTTAGATGAGCTCTCAAATGAGAGAAAGATCCTGCTATAGAGGGTCTTGTGAGTTTGTGACAAGCAGCCCCTATAACCATTTGTTGAATGAGTTTACCCAAGTTGCTGCCTCCCCAGAAGCACATGTCCTTGGGGCCTCAGTGCCCGCCTTGGTCTCCAAACACCTGCTCAATCTGGGGATTGAATGGATTCTCCTTTCCCAGGACATGGGGCCACTGGCGCTGCATCTTCTCCCAGAAGAGATCTGCAAACAGCTGTGAAACCACCTGCAAGCCAGAACCCAAAGGAAAAGGAAAAGAGGGATTATACCAAAGTAAAGAACTTATTGGCAAAATTTACTCTTTTCTTTGAGTGGTGGACAGACCTTAGGCTGGCTCCCAAGGATTCCTACCTTTGGGTCTTTGTATGATCCCCTTCCTTTGATGTGGGTGGAACCTATCACCTGGTTCTAAGCAACAGAGCACAATCAAGGTTGTCCTTTCAGTGATTGTGTTGTGTTCTCTACGACTCTGCTTTGCTGGCAGACTTGCTCTGGAGACCTCCTTGCTGGGCCAATGAAGTTAGGAGCCATGTTGGGAAGTCACATGGCAGGAAACCGAGGGTGGCCTCTAGTTCACATCTAGTAAGAAGTTGGGTCTTCAGTCCTACAGCCACAAGGAAATAAATTCTGCCAACAATCCAAGTGGGTATGGAATCAAATCTTTCCCAGTTGAGTCTCCAAGTAAGAATGTAGATGTTTGTGAAATCCTAAGCAGGGAGCCCAGTGAAACTGTGCCAGCACTTTTGACCCACAGAAACTGAACCAAGTGTGTATTGTTGTAAGCTGCTACCTTTGTGGAAATTTGTTATTTGGTAATAGACAGCAAATACACTTTCTCAGAAAGCCATTTATGCACTTACCTGTGGACAGCTAACACTTACTACAGGCTTACTACAGGCCTTCCTTCAAGGAACTCCCTCTAGTGAGGGACTGAGACATGCAGAATGATGCTACCAAAGCCACAGGGAGGGCTGTGAGGGGTGCTCACACCTGGAAGGGGAAGAGGTGGCAACTCTGCTGGGTGGGAGGAAAGGATAGGTCCTCTCTGAAGAGTGTGATGGCTGAGTTGAATTTTCAAGGAGGAATTCACCAGATGGATCAAGAGGGAAGGAGTATACATGATGGAGGATGCAGCACACACAAAAGTTCAGAGGTACAGAAGAGAATGGTCCTTGGGTGGGGACCCAGGGGTGCCTGGGACATGGGGCTGAATGGGTCCCCTGGCAGGGCTGTGGGCATAAAGAGTGTGGCTGGAGTGCCAGGATGAGGAATGTACAGGCTTAATTCACAGGTCTGTCCCCGGCTCTTCCAGCCCAATGCCCACTCCCTGGTTCCATTGTTGTATGTCCCTTTATTCACAATGTCACCAGGATCCATTCTTGGTGTTCAGTCCTCTGGCTTGTCATTAACATGTCTTTGATGAGGAGTCTTTCTCTGCAGATAATGCCTTCATTTAGCAAATGGGGCTTGGACAAGCCTTCAGGCCCCAGATGGCTACATCTCCCTGGGGTTGGGTTGGGGGGGGGGGGTTGGTTAAAGCTGAATGAATAGAGGAATGTGATTGCTGAAGGCTTCAGAGGGGAACATCTTGTTCAGGGCGGATGCTCAGTGATGTCCCTGACTTATTCAGAAGCACATGGACATTGTCTTCAGAGGGCACATCCTGTTCATCTTGCCAGTAAGCAGTGCTGCCAGCTCCCTGTGGATGTGGGCAGCCTTCTTCTACTCTGTGGGCTGAAATTCTCTCGTTTGCAAAATGAGTGAATGATCTAATGACTTATCTGGGTCTAAATTGTGTGTAAGATTTTAGCACTTAGAAAAAAACTAGAACTGGTTGAGTCGATGTATTAAATATCCTTGGTATTTTAATACATTCTGAGCCTTCTGAGGTGGATCCCAAATTCCATGCATGCACCAATGTAATCTTGATTATATCTGTGTGGTGTCTAACACACACACACACCCCACCTGCCACTCCCACATACAACATGAATCACACACACACACACACACACACTCTCAGACCTAAAGAGGCGGTCAGGCCAGCAGGTTTACTGGAAGACCTCATCATCTCTCACACACTAAAGCAGTCAGTGTGTTTTCAAAAGAGAGGATTGTTTTCAGACTGTTTTTCCTGCCACTTCTCCACAGAGTAGCCTCCTTCTAGGTCTGTGGAAAATGATGGGTTCTTATTTTTTGGTTTTTGCATTTTACCTTGATGTACCTAAGCAGTCTTCCTAATAATTATGTGGTTCCAAGGTACTTGAGGTCGTTTATTTCCCAGCCTGAATTAATAAGGGAGGAGATGGGGATGAGGACAAGTGGAGGAAAGTTAAAAGGAAAGAGCTCAGATGTGAGTATGGGTAGCTGTTTGGTTTGAAAGCGATTAGTTGGCTGTCACTCTAATGGAGATTAAAATATTCATGAGTGTGCACTGCTGATATTTTGGATCTAAAATGAGAGTGGCATCATTATTACTAAACTAGACACTTGTGATAAAATGACCCACTATAATTATTCATTTGTCTGAGAAATGTGTACTGAGCACCTACTATGAGCTTCTTAAAACCAACCTTCTCTGGTAACTCCCATGATGCACTGCTCAGGACAAGGCTCGGCTATCCTCATTACCCTGGATGAGCTGGTCCTTGAACACAAATATCTTTTGTGCTTCCCTATTCACAATTTAAAATGTTAATGCAACACCTATTCAGCTGAGAAAAAATTTAAAAGACAGTTAAGCAAAAAGAAAAACAGGATACAGCGCATCTTAATTGAATAGAGAGTCACTGTTAGCATTGAGCCTTTCTGAGCCACACACACATGTGCACACACACATACATACGTTGGATCCCTCTGTAAATATTTTATAATCTTCTCTTTTTGAGGAATAATTTACACACAATAAAATTAACTCTTTTTGGTAAACAGTTCCGTGAGTGTTGACAAATGCATTCAGTTGAGTAATCATCCCACCAATCTTTAATCTGCTTTTATTAACTTGTTCTATATTACAAACATATTTGCATGTCACTGAAAGTAGACCTCTGTCATTTTTATTCATGGCACTATATTCCATCAGATAGATGTAAACTAATTTATTTCACCAATAGAGATTTTTGCCACACGTCTCCCTAACATCTGTCCTCAGGACAGGGGTAGAGATGGTTTCCTGCTGCTAGTGTGTACAGCGTCTGCAGCCTAGGGTGGGTTCACAGGCTGCCTCATTCACTAACCCCACCAGACACGTGCATGGAATGAAACTGGTCCAGCAGAAAGCTAGGGAACGCAGGGTCCTGGGTGAGTGGAATATTGTGGTGGACAGGGGCAGGCTCTTCCTTGTCTCTCCTTGGCAGTGACTCAGCTGCCTATGTTCTTGCAGGGCCCCAGCTGCGGAGTTCAGATGGTTGCCACAAGGGTGGTGCTGCTTTGGTCCAGGTGCCACTCAGTGCTAGCAGTGTGGCCCTCACTCTGGGTGAGTCCCTGTCAGATGGGCACTGGTGCTGGTCTGCAGGCACCGCTGCAGCCCAGTGCTTATGTGGGCACTGGCACCCACTCATCTGCCTGCTGCAGAAGCCCTCATGGTGGCAAAACCATGCGATGGCTGTTGGCCCACTGCAAAGTTTCCTCTTTGAAACTCTCACAGAAGGGGTGACCAAGCAGGGTGACTTAACCTCCCATTGTTTTATGTATTTAGGTGAGCAGCTTTTTCAGTTTTTACTTGCAGCCTTTGCTCTCCCTATGGGCACAAGTCCATGGAGAGGGGAGTTGGAGGGTGCGGACTTGGTACTGTTCCTTGATTCAGTCCTTGGTGACAGCCATCATGTGGTTTTTAGAATTGCTCTCCCTCCTGATGACAATTTAAAATTGAGCCACGCTTCTTTGCCTAACCATATTTGTACTTATGATGAGTTCTTCCGCAGGCAGTACGGGTCCTCCAGGCAAATACACCATGCCAGATTCAGCCCACATGCTCATGATCTGCTCGCATATGCAGACATGATAGAAGCCAAGCAGTGCTCATAGCTGGACATCATCTGAGATTTCTCCACACTCCCACTTCAGAAGATATTTGTATATACTTTGTTACAAAAATGGAACTCTTTAGTAAGACAACCATAAAAACAAACCCTAAACAGTAACTACCTTTTTGTAATATATATATATTTAATTAATTTCTTTTTTAATTGAAGGATAATTGCTTTACAGAATTTTGTTGTTTCCTTTTTGTAGTATTTTTAAAGAATAAATGCAATTCAGAGCAAGATTATATAGACTTCACCAACGATTTATGACCAACCTTGTAAATTGCTAAATTTAACACTGGGGTTCTACCAGACCAAAGTGAAAAATCTCTGAGTTTATTTTTTCTGCAGGAAGAACACATCTAGTGTATCTTGGTAAGATTGATTTTAAATGCCTGCAGGGAAGCCCTCACCGCAGGGAAGACATGGTTTTATTTCCCTGGCCTCTTAATCTGCTCAGAAACACAATCTATTGGACCTGGTTGCTTTTGTTCCCAATTAATTTTAAATTTGTAAGCTTACAATGTGATAGTGGTATGAGCTGTATTTTAAAACATTTAAGGAAAAACATAAGTTTCTAGCTGCAGCCCGTCCGAGCTGATTCAGTGTGTGACCACTCAAACCACTGCTCCAAGGTGATATATAAAGCAAACTGAACAAACATGGGCCCTGACACATTGGTGACCAGCCTAAATGACTGCTATCTGAGGGCTTCCTGGCCCAGAAGGCCCTTTCTCTTCTCTCTCCCCACTGCCAGCAAAGCTGCCTTCTTTGAGGGACTCCACAAGTCTGCCATGGACCTGGGGTCCCAGGGACTTAGGTGTTGAGACAAATGAAGATCTAGAGGCTATTAAACTGATTTAAAGCCAACCTACTGATTATATATATAGATGTTTGCTTCCAGCAGTGTAAACGCATCAGGGCTCAAGAAAGAAGAGGGAGTTGATGTCATGGAAGATTCACTGCCTACAGGGAGAGTTTGAAGAGGTTGGTTTGAGTTGCTCCATGCATGATGAGAGGAGATGAGGCTATTTTGCAGAGAGCTTTGTTGGATGGAGTTTCTAAAGGCAGGAGATGTCAGGAATGTTTAAATAGAGAGTCTCAGCACAGTCAAGGAAACTGGACTTGATATGTTTGTGATTCTTTCCACGTTTCCTGTTTACTATTGTCTGATTTTAGACTCAGAGATGTTTTAAGTGCTTTTTCAGATATTTAACTTTGCAAAGATTTTAAAAGGTGGATGTTTGAACAGATAGAATTGCTGCACCTTCCACAGACCACATATCTGGGTCTTGGGTCTTTACCATGATGTTTCTTTTCTAGGACAAACTTTCTTTGCATTTTGTCAGCAGTTTGACTGCTATGCCCAACTCTCTGCTACATCAGCTGTCTCCATAGGCATCTAGTGATCTCCCAGGTCTTCCTTCCAGTGGGTCCTGCTGGGAGAGCCAATAGTTCCTGCTTCATGGCAGTCACACCTGTGTAATCCCTCTCCTTTGAGTGTGGTGGGACTTGACACTTGCTTTTAACTTCTAGGATATGGCAAAGGTGATGGAACGCTACTCTGAGATTAGGTTGTGTACCATTGTGACTTCTGTCTTGCTGGCAGATACTCTCTGTTGCTGTTTTGTACTCACTGATGAAACAGATCACTCAGGTGGCCTCTGAGCAACAGCCAGTTAGGAACTAGCAACATTTTAGTTCCACAAGCCTCAGGGAACTAAATTCTGCATGTGAACTTGGAGGCAGATCCAAGTTAAGCTTTCAAATGACACCCAGCCCTGGCAGACACCTTGATGGTGGAAGTGGTCAAGCAGAAGATGACAAGAGTGAACATCGACATTCTAGGAATCAGCAAACTAAAATGGACTAGAATGGGTGAATTTAACTCAGGTGATCATTATATCTACTGCTGTGGGCAGGAATCCCTTA
Organism: Dama dama; assembly: GCF_033118175.1. Classification (NCBI taxonomy): domain Eukaryota; kingdom Metazoa; phylum Chordata; class Mammalia; order Artiodactyla; family Cervidae; genus Dama; species Dama dama. The sequence continues at coordinate 57,949,434 of NC_083698.1, read as the reverse complement.
GAAGAAATGGAGTAGCCATCATAGTCAACAAAAGAGTCTGAAATGCAGTACTTGGATGCAATCTCAAAAACGACAGAATGATCTCTGTTCATTTCTAAGGCAAACCGTTCAATATCATGGTAATCCAACTCTATGCCCTGACCAGTAATGCCGAAGAAACTGACATTGAACAGTTCTATGAAGACCTACCAGACCTTCTAGAACTAACACCCAAAAAAGATGTCCTTTTCATTATAGGGGACTGGAATGCAAAAGTAGGAAGTCAAGAAACACCTGGAGTAACAGGCGAATTTGGCCTTGGAGTACAGAAAGAAGCAGGGCAAAGGCTAATAGTGTTTTGCCAAGAGAATACACTGGTCATAGCAAACACCCCCTTTCAACAACATAAGACTCTACACATGGACATCACCAGATGACCAACACCGAAATCAGATTGATTATATTCTTTGCAGCCGAAGATGGAGACACTCTATACAGTCAGCCAAAACATGACCGGGAGCTGACTGTGGCTCAGATCATGAACTCCTTATTGCCAATTTCAGACTTAAATTGAAGAAAGTGGGGAAAACCTCTAGTCCACTCAGGTATGATCTAAATCAAATCCTTTATGATTATACAGTGGATATGAGAAATAGATTTAAGGGACTAGATCTGATAGACAGAGTGCCTGATGAACTATGGATGGAGGTTCATGATATTGTGCAGGAGACAGGGATAAAGACCATCCCCAAGAAAAAGAAATGCAAAAAAGGCAAATCAGCTGTCTAAGGGGGCCTTACAAATAGCTGTGAAAAGAAGAGAAGCAAAAAGCAAAGGAGAAAAGGAAGGATACACCCATTTGAATGCAGAGTTCCAAAGAAAAGCAAGGAGAGATAAGAAAGCCTTCCTCAGCAATCACTGCAAAGAAATAGAGGAAAACAACAGAATGGGAAAGACTAGAGAGCTCTTCAAGATAATTAGAAATACCAAGGGAACATTTCATGCAAAGATGGGCTCAATAAAGGAAAGAAATGGCATTGACTTAACAGAAACAGAAGATATTAAGAAGAGGTGGCAAGAATACACAGAAGAACTGTACAGAAAAGATCTTCACAAACCAGATAATCACAATGGTGTGATCACTCACACTCACCTAGAGCCAGACATCCTGGAATGTGAAGTCAAATGGGCCTTAGGAAGCATCACTACGAACAAAGCTAGTGGAGGTGATGGAATCCAGTTGTGCTATTTCAAATCCTAAAAGATGATGCTGTGAAAGTGCTGCACTCAATATGCCAGCAAATTTGGAAAACTCAGCAGTGGCCACAGGTCTGGAAAAGGTCAGTTTTCATTCCAATCCTAAAGAAAGGCAATGCTAAAGAATGCTCTAGCTACTGCACAATTGTACTCATCTCACACGCTAATAAAGTAAGGCTCAAATGCTCCAAGCCAGGCTTCAGCAATACATGAATCATGAACTTCTGGATGTTCAAACTGGCTTTAGAGAAGGCAGAGGAACCAGAGTCAAATTGCCAACATCCGCTGGATCATCAAAAAAGCAAGAGAGTTCCAGAAAAAAGTCTATTTCTGCTTTATTGACTATGTCAAAGCCTTTGACTGTGTGGATCACAATAAACTGTGGAAAATTCTGAAAGAGATGGGAATACCGGACCACCTGACCTGCCTCTTGAGAAACCTGTATGCAGGTCAGGAAGCAACAGTTAGAACTGGACATGGAAAAACAGACTGGTTCCAAATAGGAAAAGGAGTATGTCAAGGCTGTATATTGTCACCCTGCTTATTTTACTTACCTGCAGAGTACATCATGAGAAACACAGGGATGGATGAAACACAGGCTGGAATCAAAATTGCCGGGAGAAATATCAACTACCTCAGATATGCAGATGACACCACCCTTATGGCAGAAAGTGAAGAGGAACTAAAAAGCCTCTGGATGAAAGTGAAAGAGGAGAGTGAAAAAGTTGGCTTAAGTCTCAACATTCAGAAAACTAAGATCATGGCATCTCGTCCTATCACTTCATGGGAAATAGATGGGGAGACAGTGGAAACAGTGTCAGACTTTATTTTTTGGGGCTCCCAAATCACTGCAGATGGTTATTGCAGCCATGAAATTAAAAGATGCTTACTCCTTGGAAGGAAGGTTATGATCAACCTAGATAGCATATTAAAAAGCAGAGACATTACTTTGTCAACAAAGGTCCATCTAGGCAAGGCTATGGTTTTTCCAGTGGTCATGTATGGATGTGAGAGTTGGACTATAAAGAAAGCTGAGTGCCGAAGAATTGATGTTTTTGAACTGTGGTATTGGAGAAGACTCTTGAGAGTCTCTTGGACTGCAAGGAGATCCAACTAGTCCACCCTAAAGGAGATCAGTCCTGGGTCTTCACTGGAAGGACTGATGCTAAAGCTGAAACTCCAAAACTTTGGCCACCTGATGCGAAGAACTAATTCATTTGAAAAGACCCTGATGCTGGGACAGATTGAGGGCAGGAGAAGAAGGGGATGACAGAGGATGAGGTGGTTGGATGGCATCACCGACTCGATGGACATGAGTTTGGGTAGGCTCCAGCAGTTGGTGGTAAACTCTGGGAGGCCTGGCTGCTGTGGTCCATGTGATCACAAAGAGTTGAACATGACTGAGCAACTGAACTGAATCTTTTCCTTTTTCTGAGTTCCTTGAGTTGGTATTTTCATGTCTCTTCATCCAGGTGTCCAATTCTGTGAGTCATCTCCTTCCTACCCACCAAATCCATTCAATTAGCAGGTCTGGCATTATACTCTTCTAGTCCCATTACCCCCTTAAAATGAAGAAGGTATTTCTTAAAATTCTGTTCTACATTTTGGGAATGAGATAAAAAAAGAAAGTGCTTGTTAGTGTATCAGGATTTTTTTATACTTGCTTACTTTCACTTAGATGGTAAATACAATCTGGCTCAAAAATTAATATCTATCATAAATTTGAACTTTTCAACAAAATCCATGTTTATACTTAATTACACTTGTCTCTCTGAGAAAATTGGAACAGTTGGATCAATAGTGATTATACACTGTCCCCCTCTGCTTCTTCAGCAGGGTTTTAGAAAGAAATAGGCCAATGAAATAAAGCCTGCTCCCCTCTTGGTAGGAGGGGCCAGTATCAACTCTTTAGCTCAGATGTACAGGAGCTGGTGAGGTGGCACTTGATAAAGATTCGCGTCTACTCTCTTGGTTGGTATTATGTCTGTGCCATAAACTTGAGGTCCTGCGACTCAGCCTTGACCAACTAGCTCTTTCAAGATGGAAAAGGGGTGGACTCCCACAGCTTCCCCATGGTCTAGAAGAATCCATTAACATGGTTTCTGCTATAGGGCACGCCTATGGGAGGAGAATATATAGGGACATTCAGAGGCTCCCTTGAAGGCTTCAAGCCACAACCCTGTCCTGATGCTGCTCACATCTGTATCTACAGCTCAAATCCCTTCCTGAGCTTGCTGCAGAGACATCCCATAGGATCTTTAAATGCAACTTTTTACTAACACCTCCTCAAACCACCCTATCCCCCTAAAGGTGTTCTTGATCTCAGCAGGCAATGGAATCATCTATCCAATTTCCCAGTTCTTAGCATCTTTCTCTTTCACCTTCACATCCAATAAACAACGATGTTCTGTTGATTTAACTGTCTGAATCACTCCAATAGAGGCTTTCTCTCTCCCACTCTGACTGCCTCTGTTCAGGCCACCACACTCTCCCACACAAAGTGTCCTCCAAACAGGTCTCCCTCCCTCTGGACCGAACCGTTCTCCATGCCTCCACCTCAGGTATCTTTTTAGAGCACAAAGTGAAAGAAGTGAGAATGTTAGTCGTTTAGCCGTGTCTGATTCTTTGCGACCGCGTGGACTATAGCCCGCCAGGCTCTTCTGTCCGTGGGATTCTCCAGGCAAGAATACTGGAGCAGACGGTCATGCCCTTCTCCAGGGGATCTTCCAGACCCAGGGACTGAACCCACGTCTTCCACATTGCAGGCAGATTCTTTACCATTTGAGCCACAAGGGAAGCCCTAAGTCTGGGTATTTTTCCTTCTTGCTGAAAAAACCTTCAATGGCTCCCCATTCTCCATATCTGAAAGGTCAAATCCCATACAGACCTTCTGTGATCTGTCCTAAATCTCTCTCTTGGTCCCTCTCTCTCCACTCCACTCTCATGTTCTGTGTCTCAGCCACATTGAAGCACTTTTATTTCCTCCAATGTGCTTTGGTTTCTTTTGTATTCAGGTCCCTGCCCTTGCACTTTCTCTGGCTCAGAACACTTTCTGCAGCCCCTTCCCTCTTCCTGTCACTTGACAAGTTCATGGTCTTAATTCTGAGTTCCCTCCTCCAAAAGTTTTTTCTCATACCCCTTTGCTCCATTCCATCTCCCATAATGCTCCCTTAGCATCTGTGCTTGCAAATTAGAGGCACTGACTACATTTAATTATCTGTTTACTTCTCAGTCTCCCACTCTATCCTATAATCTCCTTAACTGGCAGGGGTAGTTTCTTGTTCATCCTTGACTTCTCACTGTATTTGATACCGGATAGGCACTCAGTAAACATTCTTGGATGGCAATTTGCCATCTACAGATGTTTATACAGGATAACTAGGCAGGCTTTAGGCATATCTCTCCATTATCATCCACTTTAGTCACAGCTCCGCCCACTGTGGCCCACTCTATCATCTACTCCCAGCGTGTGAACGAATCTCTCAGGAATGACTCAAGATTATAGCACACGCTGATTTTCAGCTTTTGACTCGGTTCACAACCATCAGTTATTGGTGAAGCTGTCTGAGTGCAAGAAAGAGCCCCAATTTGACAGAACTTGAACCCTAAGGCTATTTTAAGAGTCAGGGACACAATACTCTTTTGATAGATCAGACAGATATGTCCCAAGGGATACAACAAAGCTGTCTTTGACCCTCTTCTTTTTAGTTTGTTCCTCATTACTCTCTATCTGACCATCTCCTCTTGTCCCTGTTCTCTGTAGAATCAGAGGGTAAAATTCTGTGATGTACAAAGAACGATAAGAACTACTACCTCATTACTGCCGGAAAGCAGGTCTCCACATGAACTATTCTAAAACCAAAGACATCATTGGGGGGAGGGGGAAAACTCTAATATTTAAGCAGCTTCTAGCCAATAATTCTCTTGGATCAACATATCCAAGTAATACACAGGAAACTTAGATATTCTCAAGTGCATTACTTAGATTTTTGGGGTTGTTGCTATTTAACACATGGGCGTTTAATATGCACTTTAAAATTGACCCAGCATCTGTGGGACTCCTCTGTCTATTCATCTGATGATGGAGTGGCACTCTTCCTTTTCTTTTGAGACAACTCTTAGCCCTGCCTATGGGTACTCATGGGACCTAGAACTCGAGGGAAGGAGAACGTGGTTCTCTTCAAGCTTCTGAGGGGATGATCAGGCCTCCCTGGGGCCTGACTGACCAAAATGTAACAAGTAGCAGAGCTACCCACACCCCCACTTCTTTAAAAGAATCCTATTTTTTATATAAAGAGATATTATTAAGAAGTCTAGTATATAGAACAGATAAAAGAGGAACTTCCCTGACTCCAGCCAGGATAATGGACATAATGAGGACAGGAGGGGACAGCATCCCACCTTCCAGCTCCCCTTGCTCTGTGAAGAGACCAGAGCAGAACTACTTTCCAGAATTGTCCCTTGGAATCCTAGATGGGAAACAGCTTTTACTGCAGGATATTGCCAAGGGCATTGTTCTCCTCTCATACAATTCTCCTCATTTTCTAGAATGATCTGTAGAAGAAATTTCTCACAGAACTCATTTCCAGGAATCCTTCTGATTTTTTTTTCTGAGTACTTAATTTATTTATTTTTTATCTTTTGAAGGCCATGACTTATGCCTATCTTTGCATCAGCCCCTTGGAAAGCCTGGAGCTGATTTTGTGGGTCCTCGCAGGCAGTACCTTAGGAATTTCTGGGACAAATTGTGAATTGTAATCATTAAGTCAGGAATCCAGTTATTATTTCTATCTTATTTTCCTTTTACTCTGACTTTTACTTTATTCTTTAAAATGAGTATTAATTTAATTTATGTTTATCTTCTATCTTACACATGTATGCACATCACTTCAAACTCTTTCTGGAATAAAACAGGATAAAAATGAACATATGGATGCATTAATTATAATGAAAAAATAAACTTTCAGCAGCCATCACATGACTGCTCTTACCTCATTAGGGTGAAATCCATCCACGGGTTCAATGAGCTGCCAGGGCTGCCCACCTCTCTTTTGCCACTTCTTCACAACTGCAGGGCAGACACACACAGAATTAGAGACATGCTTTTCTGAGCAATGGTCAACACCCAGAATAAGGGCTGTGAAGCATGCTCCTCCTGGGCTGATGTTTACCCAGCCACATCTGCCTCTGAATCATTGTCTCAGGATGGGGGTTTTCTGAACAGAAGTGATCTTTCCATTGTATCATTTTTTCCCTTTAACTCAAGAAGAAAAACGTGTGAGAGTGTTGGATGAATGTGGTTTGTAGAGTAAGGTGGGTAGGAGGGAAGGGTGAGCTGTAAAATATTCAACAGTAATTTAAGTCCATCTCATTTCTCAGTGACCAGAACAGAATTTCAGAAACAAGAGGAAACTATTAAGCTAACCTCTCCTTTCATGGGTTGCCATTTCCAGACACTGCCTGCATGTATCAAGCCATCATCATTAAAACTCACATAGTTCTCAGAAATATAATTACATAAAATGATCTCAACATCACATATAGAGGAGAGCTACAGAGAAAACACTATGAGCCTTAAAATGATGAGCAGCAATAAAACTGTTCTTCAACAGGGGTGAAACCCAGGAATATAAGTTGCCCCAAGGCAACAGCACAGCGAACTCTACATCGTAAAATCATATTGTCAATAAGGATTTCTCAAGGAAATTTCAAATCCCCAGAAAATCTCCACAGAGAAAACTGTGAGACCTTCCATTACTAGAGTAGCCCACCATGTCCTCACTTCCCTGGTGTCCTGAGAAGGGAGTGGGCACAGCTGTGATTCCCCCAGTTCTTCCCTCCTCGTGCGTATATGTTCAGTTACCCGGTTGTGTCTGACTCTGCAACCCCGCGGACTGTAGCCCATCAGGCTCCTCTGTCCATGGGGATTGTTCAGGCAAGAATACTGGAGTGGGTTGCCATTGCCTACTCCATCTTCCCTCCTCACTCTGCAAAAACTCAAGGGCAAGGATCTGTGCCCTCTTGCCCGCCCACCTCCCCCTCACTGTTTATCTCCCTTTGCCCCAAAGGAAGAATGAAAATTCTATTAGGGGCTCTCACTGGACAAGAGAAGCTGGACTTCCCTGGAGCTGAATCAATACTATGCTGCTTTTGTAATTAGTTCTAATATCACACCAGGCCATCTATACTTGCAGTCCAATCCCTGTCCCCAGAGGGGCTGCAAATACTGCTACCCTTCCCAGAGCACAGGAGACAATCCCTGCTGGTGGTTTGGAGTCTTACACTGGATCACCAGTTCCTGTTGGCTTTTTCCCTGTCTGAATGGCCACCACTGAGCCACCCTCTTATATTTTGTGTTTTAGTGGGTTTTTTTGGAGGGTTCTAGAAGAAACAGCTATTGGAAAATGCCCTTTGCATTTGTTGTGAAACTCAGTCAAGGACATTGTCCACAGTGTCCTCCACATGTGGTCCCAAGGGAGAGACTGCTTCATGCTGGTAAATGATGCATCTCTCTGAAGGAATAGTATATATCTGATCTTCTGATGGGAAGCTTAGAGTTGCAATGATGCTGAAACCACGCTAATCCTTAAGAAGACTTATTCTGCTGAACCAGCTTGCAGACCTCAACAGTTTCTTGCAGTTGGCCACAGGTACTCTGTGAAAGACAGAGCCTTGGGCAAGCTTGCCTGGCTCCAGCTTCAGTCTGCCTGGCTGTTCTGTTTTTCAGGCATGACCTTGGAATCAGATTTTCTGCTTCAGGTTCAATTCTGGCTGCTGCACCTTAACCTCTGGACCTGAAACTGATGCACCTGTGGGGCTGCGCTGTCCTGGGTGCATAATGCTGCTCCAGCCCAGCTCTGCTCATCTGGCTTACCTGATGCGAGTTCCCCGTGTTTGGTTCAGGCTGTTCCTTCTCCCCTTTGATTGACCAGGGGACCATGGGCCACTTTCCTACTCATTTTTTTGGGGGGTGGTCCTGCTTTTCTGCTTTAGAATTTTACACTGATTCTCTGAGTCACTGCCAATCTGAACATCCAATTACCCGTAATGGAGCACCAGGCATTTGGAAGGGTTTCTTCAAAGTCAGTGTCACCCATTACTGAGCCCCCTCCATACTTTTTGCTCTTCTGTATGATCAGCCTTATCCCTGTCTTGCAGTCCCAAGAGTTTCTAAAACAAAAAATAATGATGCAGAAAGGTCCAGCCCAGGTTAAGACATCAGCCTCCCCGGTTATCTGTCACAGGAGAGGTGACCTCGCTTCTATGCTACTCGTGTTCTTTCACCTCACCCAAGTTCTCAATGAACTTTTCAATCCTTTCTCTTGCTTCGCCCTTTATTTTTAGTTTGGTTTCCCTTATGCTGAACAAGTGTGATAAAGAAAAGAAAGAGAGAAAGAATCTCGATCCAGTGTTAAGTAATTCCCAGTCCGTGTTAGACAATGGGAGGCAAGCCCAGTGAAGACCTCAGAAAGCCTGCTGAGAAGCTATAGAGTTGGATAAATAAGACATGAGGATTGTTTTAACAAGATGGACAGCAAGGCATGGGTCTGAGCTGGACCACTCACACATCCTCTGATCCAGCAGGGGCAGGAAGTTCCTTACAGTATTCTCTGGCTCTCCTTGTTTGCAGAGAAGGTTAATCAACAAATTCAATCTAAACTTGTGCCTTTACTGGCTAAGAGAACATTCAGAAAGGAATTACAGTGATCTAGAAAGCTGGAAAATCCACAGTGGAAAGCAAATTTGAGCCCATAAGTGAAACAAATTTGAGCCTATAATTTTAAGCCAAAATGGTGTTCTTGGAGAGAAATGTTTACTGAGAGCCCCATATTATAAATACCAGGCTTCTTATACCCATGTTTCTCTAGGGTGATTAAATACTAGTCTTAACCAGGCTTAAAGTTAGTTCAGGCTGTTTCCATTTTGATTTGAATTTTATGTGCATTGAATGAGTGAGTGAGTGAGTGAGTGAAGTCACTCAGTCGTGTCCAACTCTTTGCGACCCTGTGGACTGTAGCCTACCAGGCTCCTCCATCCATGGGATTCTCCAGGCAAGAATTATGTACATTACTAACTACTAAATGAAAAACTATTTCCCTTAGAGGCAGGGAGAGGTGGTGATGGATATTATACTTCATGGAACAAATTCAGTCATCAGAATTAATGACTGTTTTTAAAATGAAAAGGAATGGTCATTCCTTCTACTCTCTTGTAGGCTTGATCTCATAATGTAGGATCATTTTCTCACACGATATTCTGTCTTTGAGGGTTACCAATCACTAAATATCTGTAGACATCAGAATTACAACACTTACAGGAAGAGTCAGTAACTCACAAGCAAGAGTTTAAGGTTTCACCTGACAGAGTTAGATAGAATGACCCTTTTTAGTTTGTTTATCTCAGGGTGAAATTTTGCTCTTTAGAATAAATACAATGGTAGACAGTGGTCTCTATTTCTTCCTGACTGATTTTTGGCATGGCAAGTCCAAGCAGGGTATTATGGCAAATTGGTCAGTTTCCTTCCTACCTGGGACCATAATTAAAAATAGGTATATGAATTCCAATTTGTTCTTTGGAACAGCTGATTTAAAGCTCTTGAATCAGTATGAACGATCTCTTGGGATATGGTACATACTGTATTTTCTTTATTGGTGAAGTCAAAACTTTGCTAATGACCAGTTTTTCGGAGATGCAATAGAAATCACAGGAGAAGACTCATAGAACATTTGCTAGCCCCTTGATGAACAGCAATATTAGCAGATACTTAAAGAGAAATCTGAATTCTGGTCAGATTTCATTGTTATTGGTCATTTTACAAACACACATGGGGGAACCAGGTTTATTCTAATTGAATTGTCTTAGAAGCTGAGGGCAGCTGGTGGAATATTTAAAGTGTCAGTGAAAAAATGGCCTTGTCAGTCAAGTGGCATTTTCCTTTCCCCATTTGGGAGGTGTGGTAGAGATGAAGAAAAAGGACATCACCTGCTCAAGCTGGCATTTCCTGAAGGGAGAAAAAAATTACTGCCTCTGTTTAGCTCATAACCAGTTGGAGGATGAGTCAGCGAGAGACAGAAAAAGTCTTTGAGGTGAGCAATCATCTTTTGGAGCTGGACTGAGGCTGTCAGAGTGGAGAACAGACAGGTCTCATGTCTACCCTCGAGGGACAGGGACCCTCACAGTCATTTGCTCTGTCTCAGGGTGTACAATTGTGAATTACATATGAAAGTAACATTTGTGATGCTCAAATGCAGTATAGAAATAAGAGCAGAGATTTTCATGTGACTACTGAGACTGCAGATTTAATAAATGACTCTATAGAGTTTCCCAGGAGGTGCAGTGGTAAAGAAACTACCTGCCAAGGCAGGAGACACAAGAGATGCGAGTTTGATCCTTAGATTGGGAAGATTCCCCTGGAGGAGGATATGGCAACCCACTCCAGTATTCTTGTCTGGAAAACTCCATGGACAGAGGACCCTGGTGGGCTACAGTCCATGGGGTTACAAAGAGTTGGACATGACTAAGTGCGTGTGTTGGAGGCTATCCATGGAGATGGATCTTGGAGTGGATGCGCCCTATGCCTGTCCTGGAAAAATGCTAAAGTCTCAAGGTAGGCATTCCTTTTGGAGTAATCTAACACTGAGCATAGGTGAAGACGTCACCATAGTTCCTGAAAACTAGATAGAAATTCCAGTTCGTTCAGAAGGGCACATGGTGGCACGTAGCTATTAAATGTGGGATGCTGTATTGGATGTTTCTAGAGGCAGATCCCAGGGTACCATTTCCTCTGTCTCCCCTCTCCCTCCCACTGGGTCTTCTCTAGTGGAGACTAACCTCATATGGAGAAGGCAAAGAAATCCCTGTACCAAAACTGGACCTTCAATATCAGGACCTTCAATATCAATTAAAAATTTTCAGGAAGTTCCTTGAACTATTGATGAGAATTGACAAACAAGGAGAGATACCTAGGAGGTTTCTCAGAAAGGTTGATGTAGCATGTTCAGTTTAACTGAAACTTTTAAATTGCATTTACTGCTGCTCTGAGGATAAGAATGTGCTGAGGACAAAAAAAAAAAAAAGAGAATGTGCTGAAGAAGTTCTGCTTCCAAGTATATGGAATGCTGGTCAGGATGGGGTCTGGGAGGAAGCCCCTTTCTCTATATCTTTCATGAAGAGAAGGACTGTTCTGTTTTGTTAACTAGATTCCCAGCACCTGTACAGCACATAGGAGGGCTTAGTAAAAATATGATGATTAAGTGACTAAGTTCTTAATCTTGGAGCATTATCGGAGCCCCACTGATTAAGTTTTAATGTGTGTATGGATCATCTGTGGATTATGTCCAGATGCAGACAGACTCTGATTAGGCAGGTCCTAATTAGGAGTGGGGCCTGGGGCTCTGCATTTATAACCAGCCACCCTGGTGTATGGATCCTGTTCATTTTGAACTGTGTATTAAGTGGCCAGGGTATGAGAGAATGGTGCTCTTTCCTGGGTGCTGGTTATGTTCCAGGCATGGCATTTAGGAAGATTATACATTATTTCACACAATCATCACAAAGACTTGTTATGTAGATACAGTGTCTCTGTTTCCAGGTCTGGAAAGGAGAATTTGAAAATGTTCAGGGAATTTCCAGTAGTCCCAAAGATAACAAATGACAGCGCTAGAGATTACTGTGGAAATGAGACAGTCTCTAGTGAATGCTAGGCATTGTTATATTTTTAAAAACTTTATCTACATTCAGGGTTGGTGATGATCAAAGATTACTTAGTGGTACATTTGTTTTCACCAGGAATTCATTAATGAGGCTTTAACTCTGCATTTTAATGAGAAGTTATTTATCAAAATGTCTCTCCCCATGAGGGAAATATGTATCACCTAGGCAGGAAATCTAGTTAAGAGAGATCAGTCTTATTGAAAAGATGTTCAGAATTGAAGTACTAGAGTCTACAATGCAAAACGTGTCAGCTAATGCAATATTTGATAATTCATGGTGGCCATCTGCTTCATCCCAGATGCTTGGGCTGGGGGAGTTGGTGGTGGGGAGATAGAGATGATAAACTCCTTATGAGAAATCGCCCATCCTTTGCACACACTGCAAAGCTTTTTGTTAGCATCATCTCAGCTGGCAGTCAAACAGCAGAGGCTTTTGTCTTGTGTAACAATTACTTAGAAATGATAATGGGACTGGAAGGATTAAAGTCAGTAGATAATAATTTTTCAGAGTCAAGATGTAAAGGATAAATCCAGTAATCATGCTTGCTTTCTTGTGACCACTCATCAGTGACCCCAGTGTTTGGAGAGAGTGCTAGAAAAGCAGCAGCAGTGTTCTTTCCAGAAAGTTGGGATATGGTTTGTCCATTTTGCCATAGGCACTGAAGTCCCTCCTTCTGAGACTCTGATTTGTTTTATCATGTGTGGGGGCTGGGAATCTGCCTTGCTTTGAGTCCTTAGGGAATCCAGTGCCCATGGGAAGAGACATGAGCTTATCCCTCAGGCCTGTCACACTCATCCTTAGCCCATTCATAAGCGGGGCATTACTAAACTGTCAAGAATAAGTAAGATGATTTCACTGACCTGTTGGCTCCCAGCCCAGAGCTGTTTCCTACTGGTCACTGGCTCTATTGCTGCAGGGATTCTAAAATAATGGTGAAATAAGCAGGTGATGCTAAGCTTCCACCTTTCCAGAAAGACTCTCATACTTTATTTCTTCCAATACTCAGAGCTATTAATGTGTCAGGATGGGCAACAGTGACCCTGTCCATGCTACTGCCTGTTCACTTGTAAACAAACACCTTGCCCAGGAAGGCTCTAAATGGTGGCTGCTGCTTTTGTCTTGTGTCAATACCTAAACCAAGCAAAACTTACTTTCTGGGAAGTCGAAATCTAAGTAGAAAAGGTCGAAGTTCATAAATTTCTGACTGGTTGCAATTTTTTTCAGCGTTGTGGAGAGTTGTTCTGCTCTCTGAATACAAAGGAAACAGGGAGAATTTCATGAAACCTAGACTTGGGCTTTAGGGAGATAATTCAGGCAGAACAAAGAAATCAATAGTTCCCACTCCCACCCCCACTGCAAGTCATCAGCAGAGAGCAGCTCTGCATATTAAATTCTGTTCATGCACAAATGGCCAATGAACGTACAAAACTGTTAAAATTCATTAGGAACCAAATCAGTGCAAATTAAAGTAATAAGATACCATTTTCTCCCCATGGTATTGTCAAGGAAAAGATGAACAGTCGTGATAATAAAGAGTATTGCCATGGGATATGTGATTGAGAATGTCAATTTGTTTAACCTTTCTAGAGAACAGTTTGGTGATACGGATCAGATCTGGTGTACTCTTTGACCCAATAATTTTCTAGGAATTTATCTTAAGAAAATAGACATGATACACAAAGACATACATTTTTATATATAAAAAGGTTCATCACAGTGCTATATATCATAGTGGAAAATTAGAAACAACTCATATGTCCAACACCAAGGGATGAAATAAACCATGGTATATTCATGTACTCTGTATTCTAAAATGATTACAAAATTATGATGTGGAGGAATAACTATGAACATTAGAAGGTATAAAACAATACATGTGTTCTGGTATTATGCAGGCCAAGTCCCCAAAATGACTAGCTATGAAAGTAATACTGGAAAGACATACATATTAATTTTGGGTGGTGAGATTTTGAGTGATTTTTGCTAATGTTTTTTGTATTGTTTTACATTCCAAAGTTTTAAAAAATTAAGACATATTTCCCTTGTAAAAACTTTTAAATAAATCCCTTCCAAAGAGATTATTTACCATCTGTGAAAGAAATGTGGGAACCTTTTTCAGAGAAGAAAGGAAGGCTCTGGGGCATCTGGTCCTCCCTTGCCTTGGGAGACTTCCAGCTCTGTGTATACCTAACCTTGCTCACTTCTCTGACTCTACAAAATATGTCTAGGACAAGCTTTCACAGACATCTGTGAGTGTGTGTACATGCATAATGTGCACACAAGAGAGGCACACACAGAGACAGGGACTGAGAACCATGGCAAGATGACAGGCTCAGTGAGGCAGAGTGGGGAGACAGGGCACCCCACATTCTCTTGGCTCCTCAGGCATCCAAGAGTTTGAATTTTTTTCTTAAAATTCACCAGCTTGGAGGCCATTGCCCTGCCAAAACCCCATCCCCAGTGAAAATCCTGCAGCAAACACAGGTAGAGAATACTCAGAGATGGGATCAAAGGACCCACGACAGCCCTACCTCTGAAGTAAGATTCCGCAGCGTCTTGTTGGAAGACATCCAGCCGTGGCAGGGGCTGACCTGAGAGCAGGAAAACACTTTGATTACAGAAGAATGGTGCAGGTCATGGGAACATGGCCTTGGAAGAAGTCAGCGTGAGCTCACCTGGAGACAGTTCAGGAAGGAGTAGAAATGCGCGTAGGTCACGTCCTTGTTGAGCTGGCCTGGAAAACAGAGGGATCTGGCCTGTGGCATGCACCCAGAGATACAGCAGCCAACTAGGGACCCTGATGGGTGATCCTGCCTCCCTTGCAGAAGGCTGGTGTCCCCAGGGATCTTCCCGGGTTTTGCACTTGATTTTGTTCTTGAGGAAGCCTAGGCTTTCCTTCTTTCTGAGCTCCCTAGAAATTGATACCCAGAGTTGGGGAGAAGCCCTAAGGAGTTCACTCCCATCTTGAGCTCTTATCATGGGCTAGGGCAGGACTCCAGGGAGAGGGATACAGGACACCATATGGACCGGAAAACCACTAACGAAGGACTTGGCAGAGCAGTGGCTTTCTCCTGGCAATGGTATCCAACATGGGGCCCAGGGAGCATGCAAGATGTAGTTGACCAAATCTTCCTTTTGTGTTTATGAAACACTGAAGTCTGACCCAATTAAATAAATATTCCAATTATGACAGGACAATCGAGTGTCTGAAGGTCTGATCATGCTCTGTTTTATAGTTTGGTGAACTGAAGGTTTCCACAAATGCTTGGGCAGTCATCTACTGGGAGCAGCTAGTATGTTACACCCCTTCATGGCCCACCAGTTCTCTTACTTGAGCCCCTATTAATAGATGGGCTCTATTTTTGGTGCTTTTGGTGCAAGTTAAAGAAGTACGTAAGAATAAAGTGATAAGCACCAAATGCAAGCTCATGCAGAGTCTTTCCAAATATCAACTGTAGACCCAGAATCTGGGGGCATAATTTATTTTCTCTTCACACCTCCCCCCCACTGGCCTTTCTACCATAACCCCCGCTCCCCATCCACTCCCCTCCTACTTCACCCCAGTGGCAATTCAAATTTCATGCTGCAGCTGGGACACAAAATCCAGGCTCTCCCACATCTCAGGGGTGAATGACTGATGTCTTATCCATTAACACTTCTCTCACGCCCGAAAAAATAAAGGAAAATAATAGGGCCTATCTCGGAGCAAAGAGAAAGATTGAAGGTGATAGAACACAGTCTTATTTTTCACTTATACCTCAGATCAGTTAGACTGAAAGATAGATTCAATTTTCTTGTCGTAGAGGGAAAATATATTATGTCTCTGGGTGGGTGAGTGAATCCCAGGACTGGAAAACCGCAGGCTTATTATTGCCATTAAAGTCACAGTGACACGCGGGGCCTTCTCTGTGCTCCAAAGGTGTCTGCATTTTCACATTTTAGATGAATCCCAAGCCACTGGCTCTTGTCTTCACTTTCATTTTATGGACTCCACACGGAGCTCTCAGCTCCCATCTTTCTGCAAGATCCTGCTCTCCATCACTGAGTCTGCTTTCCCTCTTGTGTGTGTGTGTGTATGTGTGTATGTGCATGTACTTTTGCAATTTGCCTCCTTTCTGTGTGTGTCCCTGCCTGTCTCAGCCTAGCCCAGCTGCAATGACTGACACCTCCAACCTGCATCTCCACCCTTAACTCTCCACTGCCGGGAGGCCTTGGCTCTTGCTGACCCAGCCCCTGAGTGCCAGCCTTCCCTCTGCCATCTTGTTTCTTTGTTGGTACTGGGGCCATGTAATAAACCTTAGAGAGTTTGGCTGGGGCCCTGACAACCTGCTTGGCCCTGACTCTCACCTGGTGGCCTCTCTCTCTCCTTCCCTTGCCCAGTGGCTGAAGTCTCTTCAACCTGCAGGAAGTGGCACCTCATGCCTGACCATAAGAAACATTTCTACACCCTCTTCTTCCTCATCTGAAAGACTGGACTTCACTAATATCCACAGGGACTGGAGTTTTTCCTGCTCCTGGATTCTGGAGAAGTCATCTGCTGTCTCCTCTGCTGGGGCTAAGCTGATCCATAGCCTTGCTGCATCCCAGCTTACTCCCTGCTTCCTACTATGCTACTGCTGATGCCCCAGCACACGTTAGGATGAGACCACAAGGCATATCCTCCTTCTGGATCATCTCCCAGTCCCTGTTCCTTCCCCTCTATCTCCTGGGTATGCTGGTTCTGTCTCTAATCGGATCAGGTTGATGGAGAAGAAGTTCTTAGGTGAGCAGGTAGGTCTGTGGACAGGATAAGGGCACATTAACTGTAGTTAGAAGATAAATGGGAGAGATGTAATGGGTTGGTTTCCCTTCTCTCTGGTATTTCTGCCTATTAAAGGTTAGGGTGTCTGGGTCTGGTCATGTGAAAGGCTGACTGAGATGCTTGTGATGGGCTTATGGTTGAAAGATGGGGAGGAAGGAAAATGGTTCTTATGCTTTTTTCCATTGATTGAAACTGTCAGTTTGTTATTCGCTCTTTCTTTTTATGTATTACTTTTTATCCCTGTTACTCTAATGGTATTTTTCCATACTGAGGAGCCCTGGTATAAAGACTGATCCTACCTAAATGTTGTATCTACATGTAAAGAGGTGGTGTTTACAGCTCCTTGTAGAAAGTAAATCTGATGAAGAAAGGTGGTCATGAATGCCCAGGACACCCAGGGATGTCCCACAATAGTGGAACAATCTCTGTGTGTATGTGTGTGTGTGTGTGTGTGTGTGTGTGTGTGTGTGTGTGTGTAAGGGCTGGGAGCCCATGGGTTGGCCCAGTGGATGCCCTATAGTCCCTCTTAAGATCAAAGGGTATCTTCTACCCCAGCTGCTATAGTAGCAGCTCATATCTCAGTCATGTGTAAGTTCTTTAGGGCAGTTTTTGGAGTGTATTTAATGTTG
This sequence comes from Dama dama, assembly GCF_033118175.1. Lineage (NCBI taxonomy): Eukaryota > Metazoa > Chordata > Mammalia > Artiodactyla > Cervidae > Dama > Dama dama. The sequence goes on along the minus strand of NC_083698.1, from coordinate 57,932,055 downwards.
GGACCATAACTGAAATTTTGGTGCTAATAAAAGCTTGATACTAAAAAATAAAAATAAAAGTTGGTACTAATAAAAGCCTAGTACCAACAAAGATCAGCCACACCTTCATGAAGTACCATCTAAGTGTGTTAAACCTTGGTACAACCACATTAATTTAAACAGAGATGAAGCTAGTAAAAAAATGGAAGGTGGGATATTTTAAAATGCATTAGGTTTCAGTTTAAGAATAATTGAGGCAAAATGAAGTTATTGCCGATGTTTTGTGGCAGAGGCCCTTCAAGGAAGGCCATATGGCAGACTTATTTGTAGCCATTACTCCCAGATTTCTTGACCACAGTTTAACTCTTTGGATAGCTCCCAGAATGCTTGTACAAGTGTTGTTGGCCCCAGGGTAATTTTACTGTCAGGATCTGTATAATCTTTTCCCCACTGTAGTTGTTTTTCCCTCTCCTTAGAGGACAAGGACTTCACCTTAGTATCATCTTTAGATAATTGGTATCTCAGACATATTAACAGAAAGATTGCCTTCCTCATAGGCTATGCCTGAGAGGACACATTCCTGGTCAAATACAAACTTTCTCAAAAGATCTATGCAAATACAATCCTAATGTGTGAGACCTACTTTCTGGTAATTCCTCAAAAAGATAGAACATTCTCACCAGGAATTCTAATTGCTAGTAGAGATTGTGGGGCTGTCACAGCCCTTGGCAGCCAGGCAGTTACCAGGCGGTGATTCACAAACAAGGCGAAGAGGAATGATGCTAAGGAGGGTATCCTTAGCTCCTTCTTCCCTGGTGGGAGTTAGCTAGACACCCATTCTTGTTCTGGGCCTCCACTGCCTGCTGATCTGATGCTGTGGCATTTAACCTCTTTCCTGAATAGATGGGCTGAATTCCAACTTGTACTATTGAGGCAGCAGAGAATGTAATCACTGACCTAGGGCTTCTTCCCCAATCCCTTTTGCTCCCTGGCCTCTTTCTTAATCCTTAAGGGGCAGCTAAAGTCAAGTCTACAGATTATCATCATCATCATGTTTCTTGGCTCAAAGGCAGAAATAAATGGAAACCTCCTCTTAAGTTCTTGTACAACCCTGAGCACTATGCCCTGGGAACCAGACTCAGGTGTTTGGCTATTGATTAAGATGAGACTCACCCCAACCTGGGCAGAGCAACCAAGCCCTGAGACTGACCCAGCATTAAGCTGCTTCACTGCTGGTTCCTGTCTTGTGGGAACGAAGATCCAAAGATTGGAGGGGGAGCAGGAACAGAATGGAGACAATGCGAAGGCAGCCCCTACTCAACCTTCTCATCTTATGTGAGTTAGGAGCCTGCCAGAGGAGGAATGAGGATGCTGGGTGAATCCCACCTACTTCCCCAGTCTGTCTAGGAAGGACCCTGATGCTTCTTGAGGAATTCAAAACTTATTTCCCATGGCAACCAGACAGCAGGGATAATTTAAGATCGGAATAATAACTGAAAAACATTAGAAATTTTAGGTGGTTTCAACTTTCTCCCCAATTGGATCCCCCTGCCCCGTCCCAACGCACCAAATCAGGGTTGTTGATATGGAACACACTTGTTCCACCTTTGGCTTTTGTGCTGTGAAATGCTAGTCTAGATCAGCGGCTGGAGGGAGGCTGTTTGAGGAAAAGACAAAGCCTAGAGCTGGGTTTCTCAGCCTTGGTACTGTTGATATTCCTGGTTGTGGAGGGGCTGTCCTGTGCATTGCAGGATGTTTAGGAACATCCTTGGATTCTAACCCTTGGATGCCAGTAGCACCCTGTATCTCCAGGTGCGATATGATAATGGGTGGGGTTGGGTGGGTAGTCCCTGGATGAGGGACTAAGAGAATCCTCCAAGTGATTGAGTCCCTGATCAGTCACCATTTTCCTTTCCTTGCTCTCTTCCAAATTACATGGAGTCATTTTTAAATACTGTGGTTGAGTCAAGGGAATTGCATGGCATATCTGAAAAAACTTATGGATGCAGTCTAACTGCAGTTCATGGAAAGGGAATGAGATTTGAAGTCAGAAAACCCAAAGTCAAATCCATACTGGTGTGATGGAGTAAACTGGGAGCATATTTCTCCTGCCTCCAAGTTCCCTTCCCTAAGCATTTTTTAGCATGGGCGAAATCTAGGAATCTGAAAACATCTGTTGTGCCATGCTTAGTTGCTCAATCATGTTCGACTATGCAACCCAATGGACGGTAGCCCGCTAGGCTCCTCTGTCCATGGGGATTCTCCAGGTAAGACTACTGGAGTGGGTTGCCATGCCCTCCTCCAGGGGATCTTCCGAACCCAGGGATCAAACCCAGGTCTCCTGCATTGCAGGCGAATTATTTACCATCTGCGCCACTAGGGAATCTGAAAACATCTGTTAGGGGAAGTGAAATTTTCATCCCCAATGGCTCCAAGAGCTATTCTTAGCCCAAGTGGTTGTCCTTCACATGTCCAAGGCAGCCCAGATTGGAGTAAAGTTCACTGTGTCATCACACAATCATTTCTTAAGGGCGTGGTCAAAGCCATGTGAACAGATGGGACACGCTTTCCTCATGAGAGGCTAAACTGTGTCCTCTTAGACGGTAATAACATTCATAGTACGTTTCATAACTGAAGAAGAAAATGACTTTAGTCTCATTGGTAGGGAGTGTGGTGTGTGGATATCTACTATCGTCCCCCAGTACGGGGAACTCAGTGAAGGGATCAGAGCCCTTTGAGAGCTGGTTGAAGGGTCCCTGCTCTTCTCTTATGTGGGGAGGGGTGGAACGTGCTGAGGGAGGTGGTAGGGAGGTTGGATCAAGCAGGAACTGCAGGAAGAGGACATGAGACGACTGAAAAGACACAGGGATGTGATGGATGCATGGGAAAGCTCTCTCCTCCACCCACCATGGAGGACACAAAGGAAGGAGTTTCAGGTCACCCCCTCCGAATTGCTCATCTGACTCACAAGAAACTGTTTGCACCTCCAGGGTTGGTCTAAGGAGGCAGACCTGGCAATGCCAGGGAAGGGACAGTCTCTTTCCATGACAGACTGGCACAGGTGCTGTTGATATGGGGCTGGGATGATGGTCCCCAACCCTCTCCTTGTGGATGCCCCTCTGACAGGCCTGAGGCCAGTGCTTCCCATCTGCCCTTTGCTTAATTTTCTCTAGTAACACTCAGCCTCCTCTGACTTTTGGAATCTTTTCCCCACTGTAACCTAAGCCTATGCTGGCTGAGATTTTTGACTATAGTGTTCGCTGATGGTTACACAGTGCCTTGAACAGCACATGGCATACAATGAGTATTTTTTTAAAGGACATTCTTCCCTGAAACACAGAAAAAGAACCCTGCTACACCCAGGTTACATATACAATAAGCTGTGCAACATTTGGCAAGCTACGCAACCTTTCTGAGCCTTAGTTTTTTTTCATCAATCAAGTGGAATTAATAGAAACATTTATCTTACAGAATTGTTTTAAGGGTCAGTAATGGCAGCTCTTCCGAAGGTGAATTACTACTACTTTCACAATCTTTGTAAAGCATCTGGAATGCTAGACATGCTATTAGAAATTTCCTGGAACTTTAAAGCATTTCAGAGCCAAGCATTCCAAGAACGTAGAAGCAGGGAGCAAGGCTTCTGGAGGATTGTGTCCTGTAGAACTCCCAGCTGCCACCAGGGTGCACAGAAAGTGAAAGTGAAAGTAGCTCAGTTGTGTCTGACTCTTTGCGACCCCATGGACTATACAGTCCATGGAATTCTCCAGGCCAGAATACTGGAGTGGGTAGCCTCTCCCTTTCTCCAGGGGATCTTCCCAACCCAGGGATTGAACCCAGGTCTCCCACATTGCAGGCAGATTCTTTACCAGCTGAACCATCAGGGAATCCCAAGAACACTGGATATGGGTAGCCTATCCCTTCTCCAGCAGATCTTCCTAACCCAGGAATTGAACCAGGGTCTTCTACATCGCAGGTGGATTTTTTTGTCAGCTGAGCTACCAGGGAAGATTCAGGTTCACAGAACCCATTAGAATTCTGGCCACCAGGGGGCACTCACCACTGAGGTCTGGAGAAATCCTTCCCTTGGGCTTGTTTGTCCCCTTTCTGTCTCTTGTTTGGGCTTCGCTGGCTTGTTCTGTGTTCTGAATCTCACCTTCAGTGAAGGAGTTTCCTTATTTAAACTCGTACCTTTCAATTTGTCCAAATTCTTTACTCACTGTGTCTGCCCTATCTGACTTTGATATGGTTCTGGCCACCTTTGGATACTGACCTTTAGATCCTGTACCTGGGTACTCTCTCCTTGATTGGTTCTGGTGAGCTTTTAGGTGTATTCTTATGCAGTTGAGCTACATATATTTGAACTGTGAATACACTGACATTGTTAAAGAGTGAAAGAATCTCTAATACCAAGAGGATGATATCTGTCATGCAAATGATCCCAGAGAAATCTTCCATCTGGTAAGCCATGTAAAATAACATGACTGCCGTTTGGCAGGTGGGAATCTAGATACTGCAGAGTCTGCATGACCTTGGAGTACAATTTCTCAGGAGTGGTCATTTCTGGGAGAGGATCAATATTCCTGTTGGCAAAAGAAACAGAAAATATCTTAGTAGGTTATAAGGATAAATAAATGCAAATATACTTCCCTGCCCCTGATACACACACTCTCTTACACACACACACTGGTTAATTATATGCAAAATATTTCTGACTTTTGGACTCCCTTGTGATTAGGAGGGCCACTAATCACGCCAGACAGGTCTGGCCTACAAGTTGTGAGCAGAAATGACATTTGTCATGTTTGGTTGTATGAGAGCCTCTAGGATGGCCTCTTTCTTTGCTATGGGCCTGAACAATGTTCTAGAAGGCAGCTGCTCCACCAGTGAGTCCTGGAACAGAGCTCCATGGTGATCCCTGATGGACAATGTAATGTGAGTGAGTAAATATTTATTGTGTATGCTATTAAGATTTTAGGGTCTGTTTGTTCCTGCAGTATAACGTCACTGATCCTGACTATTGCACACAGTTAATGGAATCAAAAGAGCCTGGTACTGCTTATTATTTGTTTGGTGCTTTGAGATCTGCAACTTGGCCTTTAAAATTTTTCATATATGTCATAGTCAGGGAAACAGACTTTCACTGAGAAATGAAATGACATTATGTGTCCACACTACATCCTTCCTTTCTGCACTAAATGTGAACTTTCATGAATTTCCTGATAGACTGCTATTCCAGGCTATACCCCTGCAACATTATCTGTCAGCAGACAATTCAAATTTTCATCACTGCTTTTCTCTACGTGGTGGTGCTTGTGCTCTATAGAGGATATTTTAAATTTAAAATTTTATTTTTAACTCTTTGTTCCATAAAAGTTAGTGAAAACAGAAAATGAAAGTAGTTATAAGAGCATGGTCCTAAAATCAAAGAATTTAAGACAAAGATGTAAATCATAAGTGAATTAAAAGTAGCAAATCTTTAGCTTCAATCAGACATTTATTGAATTTAAGCTGGTTGATTTATTTCATTTGTCTTGGAAAAGAGCAAAGAGCAAAGATAAGAAATGTACAAAATACTAGAAATAAATCATTGAAAATTTCATTTAAATCTCCCTTCTTTTCTTTGTTTCTCTCTTTTTTTTCTTGTTATGTTTAAAAGGCAAGGTACAAATAGGGATTCTAGAACATTTTTTGGATTTAATATATAAGCCTACTATTGTTTATTTTTTGCACAACTGATTTTTGTACAAGCCCTAAGTACACATCAAATTTGACTTAAGATACTAACCTGCATTAACCTGCGAGAGAATATAGAATTTTCTATGATTTTCCTCTACTCTGTAGGCTTTAAACTGCCTGTTGTTAATCTAAATGGAATCATGTTCTCTAAGTTCTTAAAACTTCAGATTTACCTAATGATCCTGTCTATGGAGTGAATAGCATCCCTCAGACTGTGACCTTATTTGAAAACAGGGTCTCTGCAGATATAATCAGTTGAGATGAGATCATTACTGGATTAGGATGAGCCTTAAATACAATCACTAGGGTCTTTTTAAGAAGAGAAGAGACGCATATGTAGGGAAGAAGGCCATGTGATGCTGGAAGTGGAGATTGGAGTGATGCTGCCACAAGCCAAGGAATGTAGAGGATTGCAGGGAGCCACGAGAAGGACGAGAAGACAAAGAAGGATTTTCCATAGACACTTCAAAAGGAACCTGGCCCTTCCCACACCTTGATTTTGGACTGTTAGCCTCCAGCACTGTGGAAGAATGTTTCCTTTGTTTGAAGTTACCCAGGTTGAAGCATTTTGTCACTGCCACCCTAGGGCATTAAATGTAGATTCTAAGCCAGAAGAAGTAAGTTCATGACTCACAAGTTGGACCAGACATAAGAGACATGGGAAGAGGGAATAGAAAGATGTCCCTAGGGGTATTCACTATTGTCACTTTTAAGGGACCTGCTCCTAAATGGATATCCATGTTGTCATTTTGGAAGGGATTTTTCAAAATGTATCAAAATTTGAAGTTGGCTTAACTATTAACCTTGTTTGACAGTTCTCTTTTGGGAAGTTGTCCTTTAATAATGTTTGCACAAATGTGCAAAAATATACATACAAATATTGCAGCATTTCTTGGAATAGAATAAAATTGGAATAAACTAAAAAGCCTGGCTACCTAAATTATAGTACATCCATGCAGCCATTCAAAGGAATGAAGTAACTAGATAAAGGTGATGGGTGCACAACATTATGAATGTACTCAATGCTACTGAATCATTCACTTTAAAATGGTTAATTTTACAATATGTGAATTTCATCTCAATAAAACAAATTTTTAAAGAGAATAATCCACATGTATTAACATGGGAAAGACTGCTGAAAAATATTGTTGATCAAAAAGAACAAATTGCAGAGCACTAAGCATGATAATATTTCATTTCAATGAACATTAATCAGCCTGTAAGTTAGAATCTGAATAGAAAAAAAAATCTGGATGCAGATACAGGAAGCTGTCTCTATTGGTTAGGTCAGAGCAGGCTTGTGGGGGCTGGTAGGGAATGACTCTGGCATAACTCTTCCTTCCTAAACCCTGTATTATTTGAACTTCTTACAACAGATGTTATTTTGTGATCAGAGAAACAATCCAAATGACAGGGGTCCTCATATTGTTTTTATTCTATCTAAAATAAGAAAGAAAACTAAGTTTTAATGCGAGGGGCAGAAAACATTGTCATCTTATGTCATCTCCGCTCTACCTATTTCACTTAGCCAAATAAAACTTTCGCATTGTTGCTATCCCAAGGGTGACAGGCTGACCATGCATGTGAGGGTTACATGGGCCAGTCCGTGGTGAGCATCCTGTCCCCATCCTGGGGAAAAGGCGGAGCAAGTCTGATGTTTGGGGCATTTGTTGTGCGGTCGGTGTATATGCTTCTACACTAGGTAGTGAGTTCCTTGGACTTTGTGATAAAGAGATAGGCGGAAAGGGAAAAAGATGCCCATTTTACAAAACCCCAGCATGTAGAATAAAATTCTATATTTATGGTTTTTATTACTTTGGGGAAAACTATATGGTTTTATGAACAAAAAGGCTCTGTAACCTAAAAAAAAGTACTCAGAAGGATTTGAGAATTGGTTGCCTACCTACTAGGGGTAAAAGACTGGTAAGGCTTGATTTGCAGAGGTACAACAACACTAGAAGGACCCCAGTGTGTGGAGGGGATTCGGGCTGCCCTGTGGGCTTGTTCAGACCAGGAGAATCCACCCAGAGTAACCAGGTTTTACCTTCGCTGTGTGTTTGGAGTGCAACAGGGGTGAAACAAAGCAAGTTGGGAGTCTGTGTCCTGTCTCCTGTCAGTGGTAAAGCTAGCATGCACACCTATTAACTTTTGCCTCGGCATCTCAGGCTTTGGTTTTTTCTGCTGATACAACAGCACTTTGGCACAGAGCAGTTATGCTGAGCTAAGCCTCGCCAACCACCTAAAAGCGAGATGAGTTAAGAGGGAGGAAAGTCTCCCAAACTCCCTCTTTAATGATTCTTTTTTGGTCAGAGACACAACCCTGATGATAAAGAATCTCAGCTAATTTGCATTTATGAAAGGGCACCTCACAAAATAAGCAAGCTTAACCAAAATGGCTTGAAGTCAGAATAGAAGCCGTGATGTTTCTGCTGGAACAGCCTCCAGTCATCTTTGCTACATCACGTACACCTAGATAATTTACATGTGTGCATTGCCAGGTATATCCTGTCATGTGCATTGCAAGCTCAGGCAAGTTCAGAAGGGTCTGAGAGGCAGATGGTTGGTCACCTCTTCTGGATGCCATCCAAGGTCCCTATGACTCTATATCTGAAAAATTCTCAATGCCATTTTTATCTGTGTACTCTTTCTCTCCTGGTGATTTTCGAGGGGACTTAGTATTAGCATTTTAGTGATCAAAGAGTTCCAGTGGTTTGGGAAACACCTCCCAGGCCTTGTGGGCATGCTAAGTCACTTTAGCCGTGTCCCACTCTTTGCGACCCTGTGGTCTGTAGCCCACCAGACTCCTCTGTCCATGGGATTCTCCAGGCAAGAATACTGGGGTGGGTTGCCATGCTCTCCTCCAGGGGATCTTCCCAGCCCAGGAATCAGACTGCATCTCAGATTGCCTACATTGGCAGGTGGATTCTTTACCACTAGCGCCACCTGTTGTCAAAGGCTGACTGGGCTAAGCTGAAACTTGAAACCTCTTCCCCAGGATGCTCTGGAGCCCATGTCCGATCCACTTTGCCATCCTGAGTTTGCCTGCTACCGCGGTGCCTGCATCCTTCCTCACCCGCTGGTGAGCTCCCACCAGACACTCGTGGAGAGGTGAGGGGTTGCGGGAACAGAGCTTAGGGGAGAAATATGAAAACCAGATTGAGAGACAAGACGCTCACGCCAAGAAAATAATGAAAGAGAAAATGGTGCCCTGCACATGCTCTCACACGTCAGGACCACAGGGGTGGGCTTGGAACAGACGATGAGCCTTGCCTTCGGGGCGGCTCAGACTCTCTCCTCATCCTGATGAATTGTGCCCGATCATGCAAAATAAGCCTCATGACTTGGGTGCGGGGCCAGCCACCATCATTTCATTAGCCTGGCAGGTGTTTCAGCCAGATTGCACCTGGTTGGTGGCAGGTGTGCCCCTTCTCGAGGAAGAAGGCAAACAGACTCTGCAGAAAACATTGCCCAGAATCAGAGCAAGAGCCCAGAGACTTGTTGTGGTTGAGTGTTCAGATTTCACCCACAGCTAGCTTCTGTGCTTTTGAACATCCAGGTAAGAGAGGGCTTCCCAGGTGGTGCTAGTGGTAAAGAATCTACCTGCCAATGCAGGGGATGCCAGAGACACAGTTTCGGTCCCTGGGTTGGGAAGATGCCCTGGAGTAGGGGATGGCAACCTGCTCCAGTATCCTTGCCTGGAAAATTGAGGCAGCCCTTTTCTCCAGGCCCGCCGGTTATAACCACATTATTGACTTCCCACCCAAACTCTTTGAAGAGGCCTCTTGACATAGACCAGGAATGGGGTGGGGACTCACTGGGCCCACATTACCTGATGCATAGAGGTCCTGGGGCCCTTAAAAGAGGATGTGGCCTGGAACATCCTGGCTGATTGAGAAACTCCTTATTATTCCCTTGGCCACCCACACTTCCACTGAGGATGCTGGGAGAGAAAATTCCTCTGAGCAGAAGTTCTGTCCCTTCCCTTATCTGTTGGTTTTCTACCCTTGATTGGATGGAATGGATTGTTTTCTGGCAGCTGGACTCCTTGGAGTCTGTTATCTATCAGCACCTTGGCTGCTTCCTCTTAATGCAGTGCTGACCAGCTGTCCTGGATGACATCTGAAACAACAGCACTGCAGAAAAATGCTTGGGAGCTGGCGACACAGACGACCTCTGTAGGGTGGCCTTGGCTCTCTCCATTAGAGAAAAGATATTCAGTTTATAATTTCTAGGTCCACTCTAAAAAATGGAACTAGATCCATTTCTGTGGCTACTGTTATGTGCTTATATATATATATGAATATAGATATCTATCTATATATGCATTTATCACATTTCCAGTAATTATATTATTTTCAGGGATGTCGTGTTGGGATATTGGGGAAGGTTTGTAATCACCCTTTATGAACTGAGGCTCTTGAGGCCACTTTGATTTCTAAGCACTCCTATTGCTACCCAAGCCTCTGCTGCTGTAGTTCACTCATACTTGCCCTATTTCCAGGAATTTTTTCTGTATCACTCACATTCTGCAGTTTTTGAAGGCAATGATAGCAAAAGCCCAAGAAAGCTGGGTTAGTTTAAGCCAAATCAAGTAGAGTTACAATGACAAAGCTAAGTTTGTCTATTTTACCTTTCTTCTCGAATTCCTGATGCTAAAAGCTGTTTTCCAATCCTGACCTTCATTCATTTAACAAGTCCTTATTACTTACATGAGTTTAAAGAATAGAGAAAGAAGCAGAGAACTAGCATCATTGTTAAAAAAAAAAAAAAAAAGAAAAGAAAAAAGTCAAGCAAATATCCTAAAAGTTTTTTCAGGACGGACTTATTATGCAATTTGTTGCTGGCTTGAGCTTTTTATGAAATCACTTTTCTCATTTGGGGTAATCTCCTCCACCTTGATGTTCTGGCAGATGGGAGGTATAGTTGCCATCTGTCTTTATTTTTCTAACCCCTCCACAGGACGTTGCAAAATGGGCACCGTGGGGACACCCCACACAGCCAACTCCATTCTTTCACCCAAATGCTTGCTGTTTATTTGCCCAGACCCCCGGTGGGGAAGGAGGCTGGCACAGGTCTCTGGCTGATGTCTACCTGCCCTTTGGCTCCTTGGAAAAGGAAGAGCAGGGCCAGGCTGGAGGGACCTCTGCATGTGCAGCTTCTGCTCAAAACATGCAGTTTCAGGGATTTGGGGCTATTGGACTAAAAGTCTTTCTGCAGGTGTTTTTTTACTCAGTATAACCAGCTTGTTCTATGGCCCCTCCCGGGGGATAGGCTCCAGAGATTGGAGGGGCACTGGCTGATCTGACCGTAGGATTTTTCTGTTCTGTGATAGGGGCTGAAGCTCATTGCTTTACCTTTCATAAGCTCTTTGAGGTCAGGGATGGTGACCTCTTTGCCACTGTATCCTAGAGCCAGGCACAGAGCTTGGCACATCATAAGTGGTCAATACATACTTTTAAAAGCATGTGCATAAAAGAAAGCAAATGAGACAAGTGTGGACTGTAGAAAGGACAGAGAATTTAGCCAGAGAACCTTGTTGGGCTCTCATCTTTGCTCCTCACTAACTATGGAAGTAAGTTTCTCAATAACCTTGCTGAAACTGTTTCCTCATTTGTAAAGTGGAGCAATATAGCACTTGCTTCTTAGGGCTGCTGTGGGGATGAGATGATACAGAGAGTGGTGTGGCTTTTGGTTCATAGAGGGTTTTGGGGGTGTTTGCTATGTACTGGAGAGTACCAGGTGGCTCATCACAGAGCTAACTTGGGTCCCCAGAATGTAGCCTTGGCAGACTTGGGATTCTGGGGAGAGTGGTAAATCAGCCTAGGGGCTGCCAAGACAGGGCACATGAGTATCTCTGGGTTGCAGCATGGAATCTCCTGCCCTGAACTCACTTCACTGATTAGGTCTACACCTCCTTCACTATAAGAGTTCTGAGGCTCTCATGGAGGTATCCATGAGGGCAAACACAATTTCATAATATTCAACCATGTCTTTAGCACAAGCTTAAAAAGCTCTTGGTGAGTGAAGTATAGAAAAGCAAAAGGTGGGCAGTGAGCAGGGTGGCCTGCTTCTAGTATCTCTTGGGTTGGAGTCCAGCTCTGCCATCCATCACTAACTGGACGACTCATGTCACCTCTCTTGGCTTTGCTTTTCTGTTTTCCAAAATGATGGGTGGGTGGCTACTGGGGAGTTGTTTTAGATCTGATCTCACCTTTTTTTTTTCTTTTTGGCCATGATCACAGGACAGATGGCATTCACATGTGCGGCATATTCTTAGGGGTATGCACAGACTTTGAGAAGCCTTCCAAAATGTTGTGGGGGAACGAAGGCATTCAACATTTTGAAATCACTACTGATATTAGCAGTTTAGCAAAACCACTTTCTTACTATGGGCCATGGGCACAAATAGGATTGGCTGTGAACTATGTGTAGGTTTCTTTGCAAAGCTCTAAGTCTATGCTATCTCAACCACACGAGTAAGTAAATCAGAAGATGAGCGAAAAAGCTGTTCTTATGGGATAGCTGTGATTTTGCTTTATTTCATTTCAAAAGTCACGCTTCTCAGTCTTGGATTTTTGGCTAGCAGTAGCATATGTCTTGTGATGTAATTCAGAGTTGATCATGACACACCCATTTGTTGTGAAGCAGAGCAAAGAATTAATGGGATCAGATATTTTTCAAAGGGTCTTTCAGCTCTATAGGTTGATTCTATTGAGTCGACATGTGTCCAGGACTTGTTAAGATAGGGAAGTAGGCTACTATAATGCAGTGGAGATGAGGGAAACTCAAAGAACCTTCCAAACATTTTTTAGTAACTCACCCACTGCAGACATCATTTCCAATCATGGCATATATGACAATGGCTGGATAGTCCAACAGCTGGTTCCTAGATAAACTGAGAAGCCATAGATGGAATTTGAATATCGAACACTTGGACACCTAGCTTTGGGAACAACCAACATGTGAAAGAATCTTCAGATGGCCATCCTCTGGGTAACTTTTTGCTATTTTTATTTCATTCTAGTGTCTCCATTCCCACTTCCCCTCTTCTCTATAATCTTTAACCCACTTCTCCATTAGGAAAAGACCACATAAATACATACCTACATTTAGAGTAGGTTGAAGTCTCCAGCAGGGGGACACGCTACCACCTTTCACAGTATTTGTCATCAGTAAACCCAGAGCAGTTTCCTGAGGTACTTACGTCCAGATGTGTAGGACATGATGACATTACGACAGCGGTGGACATAGTCAACTTTGAAAAATCAAGGGTTTCTCAAGGTTCCTATTCTGGACACCCCAGGCCTTGCTAATGAATTTTAAGTCAAATATGAGCAAAAACTTGTTTTCTCATTCATAAAGCAGGAATAAGAAACAGTCTTTTTTTGTCTTTTTTCAGATACTTGGGCCAGACCTAAGTTTTACCCACTTTGTATACATTTTTATGATCCTTTTGAAAGTATACATGTAAATTAACCACATCCTGTGGTCACTGGCCCAAGAAGTGAAAATTTCCCAGTGTTTGGAGAGTGACTAACAAGTTATGGATGTTCAGTATAAGTGGCTACTGGATAATAACAGAGAGTTTTTTTTTATTAATTTTTCAAAATAGAAACCCAACCTAGAACAACTTCTTATATCCCTCCCTTTTTCACTTACCTTTCTATAAATCTCTCCAGGTTTTGGGAGGATGCACCTGAATAGTTAAATTGAGAAAATAATTAAAGTTAGTAAATTCAAGTCAGCACTATCAGTATGAGAATTTGACTGATTGACGGAAATCATGGAAGAACCATCATTGTATGGTCAAAGGTCATCCAAACCAACATACTGATGGGAATGATTTCATCCTGCAACTTTCTTAATTTGACTTCTGTTTACTTGGTATTATATTAACATAATCCTAACATTTTTGGATTCACAGGTTTCAAGACATTTACTGAGCGTGAATGGGTACACTTTCTAATAGATGTGAGAAAAAGGTGTAAATCTATCAGCAGAGACAGAAACTATCCACAGATTAAGGAATGAGTTAAGGAATGAGAGGGACAGTAAAAAGGATTATTTGAGAACTGCACATCTCCCTGGAAATCCCCATTTAATAGCCTGCTGGTGTTCCTGCTCACTCCTGAGGCTCCTCCTGACTGGCTGGCCTGTGTGAGATTCAGATTGTAGAGCTGATATATTTAAGCTCCCTTAGTGACACGTATGACTTCCTTCCCCTACTCTTGGTACCACCAATAATGAATCTCTAATATGAAAATTGTATTCATTGAATGCTCTTTTTATTGTGAACGCTCTGCTAAACACTTATTAGTTCATTTAGGCCTTAGCACCACCGTACGAGGTAGGCGTTTTGTGTGTGTGTGTGTGTGTGTGTGTGTGTGTGCAGGCTCATGTGCGCATGTGTGCTTGTCTCTTGCATCTCTTGATTAGCAGGCAAATTCTTTACCACTGTGCCACCTTGGAAGCCCTAGGCATAGTAGGTCCCCATTTTATAGATGAGGAAACTGAGGCTCACTTAAAGTGACGTTCCCAACGCCACACAAATAACATTTAGAGAGTTGCATTTCTGTAAGGATGAGCTCTGGCTCCCTGTGTGACATGGCTTCTCTAGACTGGGTGCTAGAAAGAGTGACTCCAAATAAGTTCACTGTTTCTTTGTCCATTGGAAGATAGTCGGCAGTAGTTGGCGAGTAATCCTCAGGTGGATGGTACAATTCAAGTGGCAAGGAAGATTTTCCTGTAACTTCTAGCCTTGGAAGCTTGGGGGGAAAGCCAGTGGGTTTCTTGTGGAAACAAATGGGGAAAAGGGCAGTGCACAGCTATTAGGAACTAACTAGCCCATGTCCCCTTGAAACTGTGTGACCATGCAGGGCAGGCCTCCTTAGCCACATACAACTAGATGCAAGCTATATGTGCAGCATTGATGTTCTCTTGGCTGATTCCAAAATGTTAGCATAAAAATGAACATTGCTTTATTTCCTCGCTCATTGTGGTAAAATATACAACACATAAACACAACCATTTTAATCCTTTTTGAGTGTGCAATTCAGTGGCATTAAATACATTTACATTGTTATGCAACCATCACCACTATACATTTCTAGAATTTCCCTGTCATACCAAGTAGAAGCAGTCTCTGATAACATCATTCTACCTTCTGTTGGTGTATATTGAACTATTCTGTGTACCTCAGATAGGTGGAATCATACCTTATTCATCTTTTTGTGTTGGACTTATTTCACTTAGCATAATGTTCTCAAAGGGCCTCCATTTGTAGCCTGTGTTAGAATTTCTTTACTTTTAAAGACTGAATGATTTTCCATTGTATGTACATACCACATTTTGTTTATCCATTCATCTGTCAATGGGCATTCGAGCTGCTTCTACCATTTGATTATTATGAATATGCTGCCTGTGAACATCGGTGTGCAAGTATCTGTTTAGGTTCATTTATGTTTTTGAAATCATTGGACCACATGACAATGCTACATTTAATTTATTTTAGGAATTGTCAGACACTCTTTGTTTCCTTTTTGTGGTGGGGCTTCCCTGATAGCTCAGCTGGTAAAGAATCCGCCTGCAATGCGGGAGACCTGGGTTCGATCCCTGGGTTGGGAAGATCCCCTGGAGAAGGGAAAGGCTACCCACTCCAGTATTCTGGCCTGGAGAATTCCATGGACTGTATAGTCCATGGGGTCGCAAAGAGTCGGACACCACTGAGCGACTCTCAGTTCAGGGTAGTATTAAATATGCATACAGACATGCAAATTAAGGGCTATCAGTTCAGCCCTTAATTTAACATGTCAGTTTAGCATGGAAGCATTTATTCACTCTCTCCATTCATCTGTTAGAACCTGCCATATGCCTGACACATAGTAGGGAATTAATAGGTGAGTTGGACACAGGCTTTACACCCGAGGATTACCATCTATGGGGGCAGACACATGACTGAGCACTGGAGTAAGGTTGCAAATCCAAACCAGAAAACTCAATGTGATTTGAGCCTGTTATCTCTGCTCAGAGAAGGTGCCAGGTTTTACAACACCGAGTCCTAAACATAGACTCAAAGTACTTCTGGGCGTGAGGTTGTTCCCTTTTGCTTTCAAGAGGGAAGATAAGAAGGACAGCCACTGGGAGCCTACAGTGGCTGACTCATCTCATCAGCTGAGCCCTTCATTCAGTGCCAGCTCCAGGACTCTCAACTTCCCATTTTCAGTAAGATAATAAATCAAGAGGTGTTTAATTCTCACTCTTTGATTTTTCTCTTAATGAGAAATGAAAACTCAAGCCATGAGTGGGAGAAATAATAAAGGGCCAGGTCAGGGATTGTCAGTAATTTCCCTCATTATCCAGAGTACAACTGGGAACTGGGGTGCAGAGTACCCACAGAGCTTGAAGAAAATGGAAATGAAAACATGCCGTGGCATGCCGTATGGAGAGCCCCTCCCTGGGCCCACATCCCCTGATCTCTCTGCTGCCAAGACAAGTATGGCAGGCCAATGGCAATGGCTTGAGGTAGATATAAAAGCAGCAATCACAGACATCCACCCAAGGAGAGAGGAAGTATGCATACTTCTTTACCCAAATGTTTGTTTTTTTCTGGTGGGTGTTTGTAATAGGAGCAAAGAATTTTCTTTGCTCCAAAGCTGTTATACTTCCATGATTTCCATTTTCTTTTGGAAATCTCAGTTTTATGGGATTATGTAATGAGTTTACATAATTCCCATGTCACTGTCTCTTCTGAGTCCCCCTTTCCTATGTCTGCTACTCTTTCACCAACCACATCATCATTTGGTATCTCTCTCCCTCCCAAGCTGCATTTTCTCTCTTCTGCTGTATGTAGACTTCCTCCAGGCTGCTGATTTTTTTGCTGCTACTGCTACTACTATTACAGAAAATACTTAGTAAAGCAGTTGGAGATGAAAGTTGTGAGTGGGAGAGAAAGATAACTCCTAGCCTGTGGAATGTGGCAAAACAAGAGCAGCATTCAAAGAACTGGCGATGCCCCTAAGAGGTTCCTACCTGGTCTCCACAGTGATAGATCAGAGAAATGGAAAAGTTCTGACTATGAAATAGGGACATTTATTTGTCAGCGTAGTCCAGTGGAGAATCTACCTGTCATCAAGAAAGGAAAGAACAGGGTCCTTATTGGCCACAAGTCTGAATTTCGGCTCGTCTTTTTTAAATAAGGCACTATACATTGCAAGTAAAGAAGGGTTTCCCATAATGCCAGTGTTGGTTTTCCTTTCATGAGTAAATTTCGTGTTTGGTGTTTTTTTTTTTCCCATTTATTTTTATTAGTTGGAGGCTAATTACTTTACAACATTGTAGTGGTTTTTGTCATACATTGACATGAATCAGCCATGGATTTACATGTATTCCCCATCCTGATCCCCCCTCCCACCTCCCTCTCTACCCGATCTCTCTGGGTCTTCCCAGTGCACCAGCCCGAGCACTTGTCTCATGCATCCAACCTGGGCTGGTGATCTGTTTCACCCTAGATAATACACATGTTTCGATGCTGTTCTCTTGAAACATCCCACCCTTGCCTTCTCCCACAGAGTCCAAAAGTCTGTTCTGTACATCTGTGTCTCTTTTTCTGTTTTGCATATAGGGTTATCATTACCATCTTTCTAAATTCCATATGTATGCGTTAGTATACTGTATTGGTCTTTATCTTTCTGGCTTACTTCACTCTGTATAATGGGTTCCAGTTTCATCCATCTCATTAGAACTGATTCAAATGAATTCTTTTTAGTGGCTGAGTAATATTCCATGGTGTATATGTACCACAGCTTCCTTATCCATTCGTCTGCTGATGGGCATCTAGGTTGCTTCCATGTCCTGGCTATTATAAACAGTGCTGCGATGAACATTGGGGTGCACATGTCTCTTTCAGATCTGGTTTCCTCAGTGTGCATGCCCAGAAGTGGGACTGCTGGGTCATATGGCAGTTCTAATTCCAGTTTTTTAAGAAATCTCCACACTGTTCTCCATAGCGGCTGTACTAGTTTGCATTCCCACCAACAGTGCAAGAGGGTTCCCTTTTCTCCACACCCTCTCCAGCATTTATTGCTTGTAGACTTTTGGATAGTAGCCATCCTGACTGGTGGATCAGTATTGACTATAGCAGCAAGTGCTTCATATTCTGGACGTTCAAATCAACTGGTAAGACTCTCTTAACGGTCTTTAAATAACCTGTAATTTTTAAATTCTGTGCTTGATCCAGATACTTTTGGGTTCTGTGGGAAAAGGCCAGGATGGGATGATTTGAGAAAATAGCATTGAAACATGTATATTACCATATGTGAAATAGATGGTCAGTCCAAGTTTGATGCATGAAATAGGGCACTCAAAGTCAAGCCAGTGTACTGGGGCAAACCAGAGGGATGGGATGGGGAAGGAAGTGGGAAGGGGGTTCGGGATGGAGGGACACATGTACATCCATGGCTGATTCATGTCAATATGTGGCAAAAACCCCCACATTATTCTAAAGCAATTAGCTTCCAATTAAAATAAATAAAAGTAAAAGATCTAGTTCTTATATGAGAACCTGTAAAAAAGGACTGTAAGGTGCATTTTACAACCTCCACTATACAGTTTTTTTTTTTTGTCAGATAGTTCCAACATTTTGGCATTGACATCTGTTAGTTTTCTTTTCCCCTGCAAGTTGAGATTTTTCTGGTTCCTTATATGCTGAGTAATTTTGGATTTTATCCTTGGCATCTTGGATATTAAAAGACTCTGAGCCTTGTACTTTTGTCTTATTAGGCAATCCACTCAGGTTCAGGAGGCAAGTTCTACCCAGCCTTCTGGGAGGTTATGATTTCAATGTCCATTCCACTCGCAAAGCCTCTGTAGTATTATTCTGATTAGTCTCAGGTCTGTGCCACTGAGTGGGGCCTGGACAGCAGTCTATGTCGAAGTTGAGTTCTCAGAGTCTTTGGTGTGCAATTAAGGATCAGATCTGTGCATATTCAGCTCAAGATTAAGCCCAGGAGTTCATACACTACTTTATGAGGTTGCTTTCCCAAGTTCCTCCAACTCTAGAAGCTCCTTGGTCCTTTCTGGTTCCTTGGGCTCCCCTCCACGGTCCTAAAGCCCCTATTCTCATGTACACTTCTCACAGATTAACTCAGTATCAGTTCAGTTCAGTTCAGTCACTCAGTCGTGTCTGACTCTCTGCGACCCCATCAATCACAGCACGCCAGGCCTCCCTGTCCATCACCAACTCCCGGAGTTTACTCAAACTCATGCCCATTGAGTTGGTGATGCCATCCAACCATCTCATCCTCTGTCATCCCCTCTCCTCCTGCCCCCAATCCATCCCAGCATCAGGGTCTTTTCCAATGAGTCAACTCTTCGCATGAGGTGGCCAAAGTATTGGAGTTTCAGCTTCAGCATCAATCCTTCCAATGAATACCCAGGACTTATCTCCTTTAGGATGGACTGGTTGGATCTCCTTGTAGTCCAAGGGACTCTCAAGAGTCTTCTCCAATACCACAGTTCAAAAACATCAATTTTTCAGCGCTCAGCTTTCCTCACAGTCCAACTCTCACATCCATACATGACCACTGGAAAAACCACAGTCTTGACTAGATGGACCTTTGTTGGCAAAGTAATGTCTCTGCTTTCTAATATACTATCTAGGTTGGTCATCACTTTCCTTCCAAGGAGTAAGTGTCTTTTAATTTCATGGCTGCAGTCACCATCTGCAGTGATTTGGGAGCCCCCCAAAAAAAGTCTGACACTATTTCTACTGTCTCCCCATCTATTTCCCATGAAGTGATGGGACCAGATGCCATGATCTTAGTTTTCTGAATGTTAAGCTTTAAGCCAACTTTTTCACTCTCCTCTTTCACTTTCATCAAGAGGCTTTTTAGTTCCTCTTCACTTTCTGCCATAAGGGTGGTGTCATCTGCATATCTGAGGTTATTGATATTTCTCCCAGCAATCTTGATTCCAGCTTGTGCTTCTTCCAGTCCAGCGTTTCTCATGATGTACTCTGCATATAAGTTAAATAAGCAGAGTGACAATATACAGCCTTGACATACTCCTTTTCCTATTTGGAACCAGTCTGTTGTTCCATGTCCAGTTCTAACTGTTGCTTCCTGACCTGCATACAGGTTTCTCAAGAGGCAGGTCAGGTAGTCTGGTATTCCCATCTCTTTCAGAATTTTCCACAGTTTATTGTGATCCACACAGTCAAAAGCTTTGGCATAGTCAATAAAGCAGAAATAGACTTTTTTTCTGGAACTCTCTTGCTTTTTTGATGATCCAGCGGATATTGGCAATTTGATCTCTGGTTCCTCTGCCTTTTCTAAAACCAGCTTGAACATCTGGAAGTTCATGGTTCATATATTGCTGAAGCCTGGCTTGGAGAATTTTGAACATTACTTTACTAGGGTGTGAGATGAGCGCAATTGTGTGGTAGTTTGAGCGTTCTTTGGGATTGCCTTTTTTAGGGACTGGAATGAAAACTGACCTTTTCCAATCCTGTTGAGTTTTCCAAATTTGCTGGCATATTGAGTGCAGCACTTTCACAGCATCATCTTTCGGGATGTGAAATAACTCAACTGGAATTCCATCACATCCACTAGCTTTGTTCGTAGTGATGCTTTCTAAGGCCCCCTTGAATTCACATTCCAGATGTCTGGCTCTAGGTGAGTGATCACACCATTGTGATTATCTGGTTTGTGAAGATCTTTTTTGTACAGTTTTTCTGTGTATTCTTGCCACCCCTTCTTAAATATCTTCTGCTTCTGTTAGGTCCATACCATTTCTGTCCTTTATCAAACCCATCTTTGCATGAAATGTTCCCTTGGTATCTCTAATTTTCTTGAAGAGATCTCTAATCTTTCCCATTCTGTTGTTTTCCTCTATTTCTTTGCAGTGATCGCTGAGGAAGGCTTTCTTAGCTCTCCTGGCTATTCTTTGGAACTCTGCATTCAAATGAGAATATCTTTCCTTTTCTCCTTTGCTTTTCACTTCTCTTCTTTTCACAGCTATTTGTAAGGCCTCCTCAGACAACCATTTTGCCTTTTTGCATTTCTTTTCTATGGGGATGGTCTTGATCCCTGTCTCCTGTACAATGTCATGAACCTCCGTCCATAGTTCATCAGGCTCTCTGTCTATCAGATCTAGTCCCTTAAATGGTATAAGACCTCACACTAAGAGGACAGAGTGAGAAAATGTGCGACAGGGGATTTGCCTTACCCTTCTGGGAACATAGCTCTTGTCATTAGAGAGGCTGTCCCTGGTGGCTCAGAAGGTAAAGAATCTGCCTGCGGTGCAGGAGGTGTGGGTTAGATGTGGATCTTCTGGAGAAGGGAATGGCAACCCACTCCAGTATTCTTGTCTGGAGAATTCCATGAACAGAGGATCCTGTCAGGCTACAGTCCATGGGATTGAGTCGGACACAACTGAGTGACTAACACCCCCCCACCAAGAATTCTAGGCACCTCCTCACTGCTGCCCTGACACTGAGAAGAAACTCCTTTCCCACTTCTAGAGTGAGAACTAGAGGGTTTCTTCTAACTCCACCTGTTCATGCCACTCTTTACTTCTGGATTTTGGGCAGTATTGCGTCTAGTTTGGAAGATATCAGAGGACAACAAAATGCCAACATCACTGCTGGGTTGGCTGTACTCCTGATTCTGGTTTTCTTCTTCTGTTTACTTTCCCAGAGCCCTCCAATACCTTTCCCATACATTCTGTCTAGGTTTTATGGCTGCATTTCTTCAGACAGACAGGGTGGAGTGTGCTTACTCCATTATACCTGGAACCAGAAACCTGAATGCATTATAAAGAGTATAAATAGTTCATGAAAAATGCAGTGTCATACAATGACCTAAAATAAATTTAATAATGTCATTTAACTTTAATTAAATGTTAAATAATGCAGATTTTGCTTATAAATGTAGGAAGCATTTTGAAGAGCACAATTTGTATAATCTAGTTTAAAAAATTAGCCATGAGAAATTTAAATTCTTTCTTTTCTCTAAAAGTGTTGCTTGTAATAAGCAGAAATATTCAAACTAATACATTGACCTCCAACTCAAAATAGTAGGTACTTAATAATTGTTTGTTTTGACAGTTTCTGATGGTGTTTCTACTACTGAAAATGCTTTCAAAATCACAAGTGTGGTTCTGAATTTCTGTGACAAACTAGATAAATGATTCCCCAAAACATGTATTTTTAGAAGAATATCATAACCTCCCCAGAGTCGCTCTAATCTACCTGCTAGTCTCAAAACTTGACGTAGCTTCACAAGTATCCTTCAGCTATGCTAAACTTCTCTCTCCTTTTCCCCCAAAGATACTTTGCCCTTGGAGCATCTATGCACCAAGTCACCATCTCCCCATGGTTTTTGGATTTCTATTTTTTTTCTGCAAGGCTCTCTGCTCAAATGTATCTTCTCTGAAGATTTCCTCTCCTCCAGGCAGAGCTAAGTGGTTCCTACCTTCAGAAGGCCTCAATCTCCCTATTTTAGTGTCAGTTTATAAGAACCATAATTGTTTCCATCTTGTCTCTCTTTTCTGTTTACTTATGATCTCCTTAAAGATGGGAACTTTGTCTTGTTCACCCTTCTGTTTCTAGCACCTATTGCAATATTGGGGAGGAAACAGAGAGAGTGGTGGGGCAAAATCCAATGGAACGTGAGAGGAAGGGAAGTAGAAGAGAAGACCAGTGGTAAAAGGCACAGCCCAAGATGCTTTGAAACTGACAAAAATCCAGCAAGTTCATTTCAACTATCAACACAAGTAGCAGTGAATTTTCCCTATCATGGCCTTTATCTCGAGTCCTAAACAAAAGGGATTGATTGAAAAGAGACCCTTTAGGACTTCAGGAACCCTTGCCATGGAGAGTTACACGTAAAAGTGTAAAGTATTTGCTTCTGAATCTGTCCTCTGCAGGTGTGCTGATTCAAGAAGTACAGAATGAAAATCTTGACCTAACAGAAGACTCTCAAGCATATGCTCATCATTCTTTGTATTATAATTGTTGTCAGTTACACTGCCCCACTTTGATGTGTTGCATGGGACAAGCAGAAGCCAGAAAGGGCTGTGTAGATAAATCCTAAGAAATAGTCCCACTGGAATCAGAATATCTTCATTCTTCAATGACTCTTTGAAATTCCAGAAAGTATTAAAAATTGGAACAATGTCCTCTAATAAAAGGAGGGAAATGTATCCCTCTATATGAGATATGTCACACTAAAATAGAAACTTTTGAAATCACTCTTTCAAAAGTTTCTATTATAGTTAAGTGCTGTATCTTGGAAGTATTTTTGGTCTTTGAGAGAAATAACAAGTTTTGATGCCTGCAGTCCTATAGTATATCTGTGCGCATTTGCCTTTTAGATCAAGCATCTCAAAAATCAGTATTAAAATCTTTCTTTGTTGTTGTGATCACACTAGATCATAGCTCCCTAACGGAAATGTCCTAGTTGTTTTGTTATAAATAATTTCTGTTATTTCCTCTCAACATCTTGGGTTGAGACCAAATATTCCACCCAGTGGTTGGGTTCATCAAATATTTACTGAGGGCCTATTTCTGTTTGGCAAAGGTGACTTCTTTGCC
Source organism: Dama dama (assembly GCF_033118175.1). NCBI lineage: Eukaryota > Metazoa > Chordata > Mammalia > Artiodactyla > Cervidae > Dama > Dama dama. Next base: position 57,908,750 of record NC_083698.1, on the reverse strand, counting down.
TCTTCCAATACACTGTGGCTTTAAAAAATTGTCTTAAAATTTTCACTTTGAAATGATTTCTAAAAAGTTGAAATAATTTCCGTAAGTTAGAATACTAAACAAAAAGTTGCAAATATAGAACAAAGGATTTGCACATACCCTTTCATCCAGATTCCCTAAATGTGAAATGTGAGCATCTTTCATAATCATAGTACTGTGATGGAAATCAGGAAATTCACATTGGTTCAATACTATTGTCTACTCTACAGACCTCATTCAAATTTCACTAATTGCCTCACTGATGACCAGGGCCAGGATCCAATTCAGGATTACATGTTGTACTTACTTTCATGTTTGTCTTTTTTTTTTTTTTTTTTTTTTAATGTCTGTTTCACCTCATTTAATCTGGGCTGATTTCTTAGTCTTTCTTTGTCTTTCACAACCTTGACACTTTTGAAGGGTGCTGGCCAATTATTTTATACAATATCCTTCATTTTGGGTTTGTCTTATGTTTCTTCATGATTTAATTCAGATTATAACTAAATACTACAGTAGCAGTAGACTACAGTGGCAGTTGCTCAGTTAAAGTACAAAACCTTTTTTCTTCCAATACAAAGATTTGGGGGAGGGGTTGGGAGGGTGTATAAATAATAAGCCCTTGTATATATAATTGAATTCATCTAAGCCTGAATTAATACTTCATTTGTAGTTTTTCTCTTAATCCTTCTTTTTCTTGTCTCTATCCCTTTCTGAAAGGACCACTTTTGATAAAGAAAGCTGACACAGAATGCTGGGTCAAGGTATCTAATTCTGACATTCACCTGGCCTCCAAGGCAGGTATTGGTGTACCAGCAAGTAAGATGGTGGCTTTATAGATTAGAATTCAAACGCAGGACAGCATGGTCTGGTGGGGAGCCTGGACAGACACGCTGGTGTGCCCAGTAGGATCCAGGCACAGGTTTCAGCTCTAACAAGCTAATGGACCATGGGCAAGTTACTTCTCTCCACTCCCTTTCACTCTGATTCTGCTCCAAGCCCTCCTCCTTGGAGAGGAGTCTACCTTAGAATTGCATCCTCACCCCATCACTACCCAGCTTTCTCTTCTCCTCCCCACTCCACCCATTCAGCCTTCCTATGACATTCTCCCGTAGGTGGTCTGAATGTAAATTCCACATGCAGCCCTGAATTTTGCCCCCTTGTTTTAGTTTCTCCAGGTATGTCAGATTCTCTCCCATTCTCCATATGGTTTAACTAAAGGCTAAACAGGGGAAACATCAAGATGAATTCTTTTTTTTTTTTTAGGTGTGGGGGCTGGGGGCTGGGTAGAGATGCCAAGAAGTTCAAGATCAAATCTGGTTTGTGGTAAGGGGCTTGAGGTTGGGTTGGGCTGGGTAGATGAGTCTGCAAACACATGCACTTTGGCAAATGTTAAAATTCTCCATTTTTCATATCTATTTGTTTGCAGTCAGTCCCTTGTGCCCCACTCTCCCACTGAGTGGGTTAACATATGGGTGCACAGAGAGAGGCAATCTCTCACTGTATGGATGGGCCCCTCAAGAAAACATACTCTTCAGCACTTTTGACTTTCTGAAAACAAAACAACCCCAAACAGGTGTTTACACCAGTTTTGCTAAACTTGCAAAAATAAAATGAAGGAGGTTGCTGGCAAAAAAAGACATTCTATTTCAAGCCAGTAAAGTCCCGTTTGCAAACTGTAAAGAGATCCTCAGTGCAACCCCTAGGCCCGTCAGATGCCCTCCTCGGCAGACTGTGGCCATGGAGATTTAGGGTTGGGATTTGCTTGTTTCTTAAAGCAGAAGAGCCTTGTTTATTTTGGAAGGCAATGCCTTATGAATTTTTATTTACTTTAAAATACATACTGATATTGAATACCATGTTAACATTTGTTTTTCTTCTACCCTTTATCTTAGATGGAGTGTAATCTTGTCACTCAGAGTTTTTGCCCACCATGGAGGTATTCAGGTTGGCAAAAGATTACTGTGTGTATGCTTTTCCTCTCTTCAAAGGTTAAATGTAACCCCTGAGAGTTATTAGTTTGAAAAAAGCATGTTGGGTTGACAGGTACCTACTACATGCAGCAGAGTCTGAGCTCAGGCTTGCGGGTACATGTCCTCAGTGTCAGAGGGGGAAGCCAGACTTGAAGCAAAAGACTCACCCATAAGCGAGGACATGCAGCCACAGAGGCAGGGACAAAGGGCTTCAGTGAGGGTTGAATAAAAGCTAGTATTTTTTTTTTAAATCATACAATCATTTTTAGATGAACTTTTTTTCCCCCCCTTTTTTTTTTTTTTTTGCTTTTTATTTGTTGGCTGCACCATGCAGCATATGGGATCTTAGTTCCTTGATCAGGCATTGAACCTTCAACCCTGCATTGGAAGCATGGAGCCGTAACCACTGGACCATCGGGGAAGTTCCCAGAGCTAGTATTTATTCAGTCCTCCCTGAGCACCAGGCCTGAATCCCAGTGATGGGGTCCCAAAGACTAGAACATGCAGCATGGGTGTAGGAGGTGGTTTTGGGGTCCATGTTTGCTGTGTCCACCTTCCCAACTGAATACTGACTGGCATCCATGCTTAGAGCTCTAGTCTCTGATGGGTGATCATCACTAGAGAGAAGGTGAAACCCCTCATCTGTTTCTGCTCCTTCCAAAATGTTTTAGACCTTCCAGCTCAACCAGTCAAGGCTTGTTCTCCAGCCCCTTCCAGCCACAGCTTCCATCTCTTGCCCCACCCATCTCAGTGCAGCGGTCCTTCACTGCCCCACCCTCAGCACTTTCTTGCCTTAACCTGCCCTTGCCTGCTGTCTCCTCCAGCCTTTCTAGGGGAGCCCCAACCCTGCTCCCCAGGCTGTACCCACCTTCCATTCCCCAGGGCTCCCTCTGCAGTCCCCTCATTTCTCCTCTACCCTTCATCCCAGCTCCTCTCTATCAGTCTTAGACCTGCTATCTATCAGTTTCCATCACCTCCCACTCCTATCCCTAGCTTGGCTTTTTCCTCCCAGAGGAAGCTCCCTTCTTTCTGCCAGATTCTCCAGGTGAGGCCGGCTGCCCCTCACCCATCTCCATTACCTTCCTGCTTGCCACTGTTTCCATGGGCCAGGAAACTCAATGCTAGATGCCCCTCTTTCTGCCCTTGAACTCTGAAAGTCTTTCTGTCATGAACATGTGTCTTTTAAATTTATTTTTGTTTTTTCAAATCTACTTACTTTGTAAAAAATGTTATATTGAAAAAGTGACTGATTTTTCAAATTGCTGAGTAAATAATAGGCCAGGTGATGAAGTTAGCAACAACAATGAATGATCACGAAGCAATGTATTTCCTCATTCAACTTTAACACAGCCTAGTTAAGTTCAAGTGTGGACTGCTATCACCCCACTTTGCAAAGGGAGACTCATGTGGGTTTTGTGATGAATTCCTTCATGTCACATGACATAGTTTAAGGAATTGGTTTTATTGGGGAAAGGGCAAACTTACAAGGCTGGGTTTGTCCCCTGAACTCCTTCATCTTACTGAATTTAGGTGCAGCCTTTCCCCCAGGAGGATGGGGCGAAGAATCCCACTGGAGCTGGCTTGTTGTCTAGGCAACCAAGAATGAGATCCCTGCATCACCTTTGGCAATTGTGCTCATCAACCCGTGATCCCCATTTTATAGATGCAGAAACAGACCAGAGAAATTTAATAATTTGTCCAAGTCACACACCAGTTCCAGCGCCTAAATTCAAAACCAGTCTGCTATTCTTTACACAAAGGAAAAAGATTCTATGAAGCAACAAGGAGGGGAAGACCTCTGCTGTCTGTTCTCTGGGCTTTTGCATCTCTGAGAAGTAAGGTGCTGTTCTGTGAGGACCCAGACCACTCCACGGAGTTTTGACCCTACACTGACCCCCACCCGACTCCCATGCTGTTTTGGGAGCTGTAAGGGGTGCTGTAACCCCTCCCCTTTGATGATTGTAAAGAAGGCTTAGCAGGAATCTCAGTGTGCCTAGCCCCCAGTGCCAGAGAATGAGTACCCAAATTAAGATGACTTCGACTGTTTACATTTTAAGATGCCGTACGCTGCTGCTGCTAAGTCACTTCAGTCGTGTCCGACTCTGCGACCCCATAGAGAATCCCCCATCCCTGGGATTCTCCAGGCAAGAACACTGGAGTGGGTTGCCATTTCCTTCTCCAATGCGTGAAAGTGAAAAGTGAAAGTGAAATCGCTCAGTCGTGTCCGACTCTTCGCGACCCCACGGACTGCAGCCTACCAGGCTCCTCCGTCCATGGGATTTTCCAGGCAAGAGTACTGGAGTGGGGTGCCATTGCCTTCTCCAAAGATGCCGTATAATTGCTTACAATGGTTCATGGTAGAGGTATCTATAGAAATTTTTGAGATCTTGTATGTAAATATCAAAAGGAAAATAGAAGCTGATTCTCTAATTCTCACTATGCAATTTTTAAGAAATGCTTTCATATTTCATTCAACTCTTTCTTCCCTTTTTCCTATTTCTCTCTCACTGGTTCTGAAAAATAAGTATATCCATAAGTATGCAGGCTGTAGAAAGCTGACTTTTTCTATATCTAATAAAAACCTTGGGGAGTAATTGAAATAACTTGGCTCTGGTAGTCAGGTTACATGCTGCATAATATCAAAGGAAAAATCCATAGTGAGGAAAGCAGCAGAAAACAGGAAGAGGAGCTGGAGAATAAAGCCAGAACATTAAATAATGAGTAACTAGGAGAAACTTAAAAAAAATTTTTTTAAATTACATCCTTAGAAAAATAAAAGAAGTTATACCAGACAGAGTGTATACTCTGTGTATTTCTAAGGATTGTGAATTTAAAGAAAAGAAAGGAAATACCACTCCCCGCCCCATCCTGCAACTCCACCCCAGCATCTATTCATTAGATAAAAGTCTGACAGAAGCCATGGGTTTCAATCAAATTTTGACACGCATGTTTTTTCATGATTAGGCTCTCCTCCCATATCCTTTCTCTCTTTTTATCTCCACAATCTGAATTTTAAAGAAATGCTGTCATGACAGTGTACCACAAAAGGAGAGATGTCGACTATAAATTGTACTAAGTACTTTTCAGAGAATTTTACTTTGGTCTTTTTGATTTTACAAAAGATGGCTGCATTCATTGTGGGTACAAAGTGATGTGGAGATGACATGCCTGGGTCTTGTGAGAGAGAGATGCTGGCGTTGCAGGCACATGGGGAGAGCACAGCTTCCAGCTTGTGTTTCTGGCCAAATCCTATTCCTTATTCTGCAGCTAACATGTCCCCTCAGCAGGGGACCTTGGACAAGTCCTTTATTTCGCCCGGTTTCCTTCTAGATTTTTTTGGTTGTTGTTGTTATTTCTATATAAAACCAAAATCTTTGGGAAACAGGTTAAAAAAAAAAAAGAAAAAACAATCACCCATAATTTATCAAACATTATGATTTGGGTATATTTTCTTATGTGCAGCTATCTTTTTTTTCTTTTAAAAATATAGTAGAAATTAAAGCAATATCCAATTTTACATCCTGACTTTTCTTTTGGCAGTGTTTTGTCTTTCTAAGTAAAAACATGTGGGGACTTCCCTGGTGGCCTAGTGGTTAAGAATCCACCTGCAATGCAGGGGACATGAGTTCCATCCCTGGTCAGGGAACTAAGATCCCATGTGCTGCAGAGCAACTAAGCCTGTGAGCCAAAACTAGGGAGACAGTGTGTGCCAAAACTAGGGAGACTGTACACCAAAATGAAGATCCTGCATGAGGCAAGGAAGATCCTAGGTGCTGCAAATAAGACTCGATGCAGTCAAATAAAGTTTTTAAAAGTACAAATAGGAAGCAATGGCTTCCTAGTAGGTCTAAAAAAAATATGATGCTTTAAGCCTCATTTTCTAGAGCTGTATAATATTCCATGTGGGTGTTTTTGTTCTTTGATTTTTACAGTCTCGGTTGACAGAACTTTTGACAACACTGGGGCTGTCTGAATATCTCACTGAAGGAAAAACAGAGGGCAACAAGTGGCCAGTGTTCACTATGTCTATGGTGATCCTTAGCCAGATTCATTGACAACTTTCCAATAAACTGTTGAGCATGTCCATACACAGAGAGACAAAGCTGATCTCTTTCTGCAGGTCAGTCTCAGATGATAGGCTGGTGACTGTATTATCTTTGCTGGTGTCTCAGTGGAGTGAGACAAGCTGGGCACAAATTCTGGCTCTGAACTTCTTATTGATGGGATCTGGACAAAATTCTTGGCTTCTCTACACCTATTTTCTCAGCTGTAACAATGTGGATATCATTCAGTTCAGTTCAGTTCAGTTGCTCAGTCGTGTCCGACTCTTTGTGACCCCATGAACTACAGCATGCCAGGCCTCCCTGTCCATCACCAACTGATGGAGCATACCCAAACTCATGTCCATTGAGTTGGTGATGCCATCCAACCATCTCATCCTCTGTCATCCCCTTCTCCTCCTGACCTCAATCTGTCTCAGCATCAGGGTCTCTTCAAATGAGTCAGCTCTTCACATCAGGTGGCCAAAGTATTGGAGTTTCAGCTTCAACATCAGTCCTTCAAATGAACACCCAGGACTGATCTCCTTTAGGATGGACTGATTGGATCTCCTTGTAGTCCAAGGGACTCTCAAGAGTCTTCTCCAACACCACAGTTCAAAAGCATCAATTATTTGGCACTCAGCTTTCTTTATAGTCCAACTCTCACATCCATACATGACTACTGGAAAAATCATAGCCTTGACTAGACAGACCTTTGTTAGCAAGGTAATGTCTCTGCTTTTTAATATGCTGTCTAGGTTGGTCATAGCTTTTCTTCCAAGGAGTAAGTGTCTTTTAATTTCATGGCTGCAATCACCATCTGCAGTGATATTGGAGCCCCAGAAAATAAAGTCTGCCACTGTTTCCACTGTTTCCCCATCTATTTGACATGCTCTTAGTTTTCTGAATGTTGAGCTTTAAGCCAACTTTTTCACTCTCCTCTTTCACTTTCATCAGGAGGCTCTTTAGTTCTTCACTTTCTGCCATAAAGGTGGCATCATCTGCATATCTGAGGTAATGGATATTTCTCCCAGCAATCTTAATTCCAGTTTGTGCTTCCTCCAGCCCAGCATTTCTCATGATGTACTCTGCATATAAGTTAAATAAGCAGGGTGACAACATACAGCCTTGGCATACTCCTTTTCCTATTTGGAACCAGTCTGTTGTTCCATGTCCAGTTCTAACTATTGCTTCCTGACCTGCATACAGGTTTCTCAAGAGGCAGATCAGGTGGTCTGGTATTCCCATCTCTTTCAGAATTTTCCACAGTTTATTGTGATCCATTCAGTCAAAGGCTTTGGCATAGTCAATAAAGCAGAAATAGATGTTTTTCTGGAACTCTCTGGCTTTTCTGATGATCCAGCAGATGTTAGCAATTTGATCTCTGGTCCCTCTGCCTTTTCTAAAACCAGCTTGAACATGTGGAAGTTCACGGTTCATGTATTGCTGAAGCCTGGCTTGGAGAATTTTGAGCGTGTTAGATGAGTGCAATTGTGTGGTAGTTTGAGCATTCTTTGGAATTGCCTTTCTTTGGGATTGGAATGAAAACGGACCTTTTCCAGTCCTGTGGCCACTGCTGAGTTTTCCAAATTTGCTGGCGTATTGAGTGCAGCACTTTCACAGCATCGTCTTTTAGGTTTTGAAATAACTCAACTGGAATTCCATCACCTCCACTAGCCTTGTTCATAGTGATGCTTCCTAAGGCCCACTTGACTTCACATTCCAGGATGTCTGGCTCTAGGTGAGTGATCACACTATCATGATTATCTGGGTCATGAAGATCTTTTTTGTACAGTTCTGTGTATTCTTGCCACCTCTTCTTAAGAGCTTCTGCTTCTGTCAGGTCCAGGTGGATATCATTAAAGATCCTCAATTCTAAGAAATGTATTTTAACACATTTGATACTGGGTTGAGAGCTGCAATCTATATGTTGTTGTTTAGTCCCCAAGTCGTGTCCAACTCCTTGTGACCCCTCATGGGCTGTAGCCTGCCAGATTCCTCTATTCATGGGATTTCCCAGGCAAGAATACTGGAATGGGTTGCCATTTCCTTCTGCAGAGGAGCTTCCTGACCCAGGGATTGAACCTGCGCCTCCTGTATTGGCAGGCAGATTCTTTACCGCTGAGCCACGAGGGAAGTCACTGTCATTTTCCTCTCCTTAGCACTCCACAGAGCTAAAACAATCAGTGGTAACTTAGAATTGAAGAAATACAATATGATACAAAATAATATAATATAATATGTTTTATATAACAAATACTTGCTTTATATTTGTGGGAAGAATTAGGTGAAATATTTTACATAAATTGTTATTGCATTTGGTAAGAGATTAACACCAGCTATTATTTTATCAGTAAGAAAAGAGCTATGTTGTCCTTACAACAGAAGATTTGTTCTGTGTAGAATATATATTATAAAAATGTTATTTGTAGGTCATATACTTAGATAAAACTTGTACTGCTTGGGAAATTCTGTAATACTCTAGTTGATTAGAGATGGCACAGGGATGGCAAATAGGTTTAACTTTCTGTGCCAAGTCTAATCTGTTGATGATGACTGTCAGATGTGCTGTACTGTGAGAATCGCTGAGGTGGAATCTGAGTGCAGCAGATAAGAGTGCCAAGGTGTATTAGGAATATTTTCCCTGGGCTTTGGAAGATGGAGTGGCAACACACACACTAAGTGTTTGCCATCTCTGCATTATTGTCACAAAACATTGCTTGGCAGCTCATCAGGCAGTAGCCAGGCCATGGTTTCATTGGAAGGACTGATGCTGAAGCTGAAACTCCAGTACTTTGGCTACCTGATGCACAGAACTGACTCATTGGAAAAGACCCTGATGCTTGGAAAGATTGAAGGTGGGAGGAGAAGGGACAACAGAGGATGAGACGGTTGGATGGCATCACCAACTCAATGGACATTAGTATGAGTAAGCTCTGGGAGTTGGTGATGGACAGGGAAGCCTGGAGTGCTGCAGTCCAGCACCGTGTCTGGGTCACAAAGAGTTGGACACGAATGAACGATTGAGCTGAACTGAACTGAAGGTCATGGTTTATCAATCAGGAGTTTCGTCAAAACTGTGTGGCAATTGACCGAATCTGGGTCCAAGGTGGAAGGTGAGAACCACACAGGGAAGAGGCAAACTCAGAAGACACAGATGTCTGGGACACACGGGAAGTGGATGGAGACCTGGAAGTCATGACACCACTCTGAAAACAAGTTCCTTTTTAAAATGGCTTTGGGGGATTTCAGCCACAAACTCTTAGCTATTTTTCTTAAAACCCCAAGACCGGTAGAAATGTGGGTGATAGTTCACCATAGGGAAAGCAGAGTCTTTGCAATGACCTGGATTTCAATCAGCCCTTGTTCCGGTAATGCTCACTTAGTTCTTGCCTCCTGAACCTTGAGGTCCTCACTCTGGCCTTTCTGGAACTTTGCTGCTGGATGACTGAGACGCCCCTGCAGTCTTTGCCTTGACTGCATCTTGTCTCGTTCTCTTTTGCTGTGGGTGAAAGGCTTTGAACCCAAGGCCCCCTCTCAGAAAAGGCAATGGTATTAGAAAGGGAATTTGTTCATTTTAGTCTTCTTATCTAATTCTCTGCTTTTGGGTACTCATGAAATAAAACCAATCATTTACAGGCACATTGGTGAAGATTTAAATGGAACACTACATACCATTTTTGGAAATATTCTGATAGTCCCTGTGACTGCAGTGGTTTCTTTTCCGTAAACGAAGGTAAATAGAGTTTTCTTTAATTCTGGAAGAAACATATATGTGTATATTTAATTTCAGGACATTTACATGATAGAGTTCAAAGAAGCATGTTTTTATTGTGATTTTTTAAAATGTGAAAATGAACTCAGAAAATCAAATATCTGCAGACACATTTTCTCTAAACTATCAATACATTACTAGGAATTGTTATAAGAACAGTTCTACAAAATGGGTTGCATTGATGTGATAAGATCAAATTTCTTCATTTTTTTAATGAAGACTTCCAATCATCCCTTTCTAACCTTTTAACCAAGAGCTGTTGTAAGTCTCTTGAGCAATTGATCATTTTTACCAGCTTGATTGTTTCAAACCTGACCATGTTCCCGTTCTTCTTTTGGTTGTTGTGAAGCTGTGGCAGATGCTCTTGTGGTCTTTCAGATTCTTTTCTCCCCCTTCTTCCATTTTACTTTTTAATTTGTTTTAATTTAATTAAAAAAACTTTTTTGGCTGTGCCATGTGGCACATGGGATCCCCGTTCCCCAACCAGGGGTCAAACCTGCATCCCCTACATTGGGAGCGGGGAGTCTTAACTGGACCACCAGGGAAGTTCCCCCCACCTTCATCTATTTCAATAGAAGTTTTAGTAGGACACGTGTCTGCTCCCCGAATGATGATGGCTTTACTCATCTTTACCTGCAGCTAGGAGTGTCCACCTCACTAAGCTTTGGACCATGAGATGGAAGTGGAATTCTCCAGTGACACTTTCTGGGAATGCATCTCAGGAAACAATTGTCTGGTGACCTTGCTTAGTCCTTTTCCTCCCTTCTGCTGCCCACAATAGGATAGCTGCCATTTTGGACTACGGGGATAAGTTCTACACTGAGAAGGCAGAGGGGTGAGAGCTGAGCTCCCATATCAGACCTGGATTGCGTATGTGAGAGAAATAAACTCCTCTGTTATCTTATTTAAATTCCCAGACATTGAGTTTCTCTGTTACTTATAGCCGAATCTATTGGGTTAGCCCAAGAGTTTGTTTGGGTTTTTCCATAATCTCTTACTTAACATTCAATAATAGTAATGGACACAGATCTTAGAGACAAATTTTCGACCAGTAGCAGGCTATAACCGCACATATTTTAAGTCACTTCCTTGCCTCTTCTTTGTCCCATCTTTGATTTTCTATCTTCTTTTGCCAAATTTTAATTTAATTTAAATGCAATTTAATGTTATGTTCTCCATACTTTCATAGGCTTCCTAAAATCCTGTTTGAAATAAGACCAGGTATAAACTAATGAATAATAATTAAACTCAGACATTTTTGATTATCTTCTCTTCATTAAAATAGACTTCCTGTCTCACAACCGTACATAAATCACCATTTATTTTTAAGTGTTATGTAAGTTTCACTCATTGTATTAGAGTGCTTGCCAACTGTTTCAGTGCTTCAGACAGGTAAGCATGTATCAGGTTTGGGATACATATTTGTATCCCAAATATATACATATTTGGAATGCACTGCAAGTAGTGTTCTTTCTGAAGTCTAAGAAAACTAATGATAATAGCAAACAAACTTGTGGTTATCAAAGGAGAAAGGGGAAGGGGAATAAAATAGGGGTTTAGTATTAACACATACACACTGTTGTATATAAAATAGATAATGGAACAGGACCTGGAGTATAGCCCAGGGGACCATACCCAATACACTATATTCAATATTCTGCAATAATTTATAAGGGAAAAGAATCTGAAAAAGAATAGCTTTGCTATACATGTGAAGTTGATACAACATCGTAATCAACTGAATAGGTTTGCTATACATGTGAAGTTGATACGACATTGTAATCAACTATAATAAAAACTCCAAATCCGTGCCCCACCTGCCTCGCTAAATCTTAATGGCATATATGTGTTAGTCACTCAGTCCTGTTCTACTTTTTGTAATCCCATAGATTGTGGCCTGCCAGGCTTCTCTGTCCATGGGGATTCTCCAGGCAAGAATATTGGAGTGGATTGCCATGCCCTCCCTCCAGCGGATTTTCTCGACCAGGGTTTCTTTGTCAATTCAGGATTTCCTGTGTTGCAGGCAGATTCTTTACCATCTGAGACACCAGGGAAGCCCTGAAATCCTAATAACATTTCTTAATGTTAATAGAAGACCAAGATCTCTGAGCAATACTTTAATTATAGGATTTTTGCTTTGTGGTAGGGTTTTGAGGTAAGTGACTTATTTTACTTTTTAATATCAAAGTCACCCATGCACATAGTTTTCAAAATCAATTCATTTTACCTGAGTGATGTTTATTGAGCCTTATTATGTTCTAGGCACTGTTCTAGGCATCTGGATTATACTGGTAAGTGAAAAAGACAAAGACCCCTGCCCCTGTATCACTGAAATTCTGGGAGGGGAAAAAAACCCACTAAACATCATGCATAAGCAAACTATAGAGGATGCTAGAAGGCAGTAATTGCTATTAAAAAAAAAAAAAAAAAAGAGGAGACATGGGAACTAGGATTAGAGTTGTCAGAGCAAGCACTATTGAAAAAGTGAATGTGAGCAAAGACTTGAAGTTGTGGAACAAAATAGTTGAACTATATTTATTTTACAAGCCTTGCAGTGGTAAACAGCAATCTCACACTCCCCATCCTGCCTGTTTCTCCATTTCAAGAGGCAGTTAATTTCAACCTTATTTGGCTGAGCCTTTAAAACAATTTTTAAAATTATTTATTTATTTTTGGTTGCGCTGGGTCTTTGTAACTGTGTTCAGACTTTCTCTAGTTGCAGCCAGTGGGGGCTACTCTTTGTTGTGGAGCATAGGCTGTAGATGCATGAGCTTCAGTAGTTTCAGCTCCGTGGGCTCTGTAGCTGTGGCACAGGGGCTTAATTGCTCCATGATGTGTGGAATCTTCCCACAAAAGGGACTGAACCCATGTGGCCTGCATTGGCAGGTGGATTCTTATCCATTGTACCACCAGGGAAGTCCCTGGCTGAATATTTTTGAATTTTCTTCCTTATTTCTAAACAAAATACTTTCAAGGCTACTTCTTGATTTTTAGTCTTTCGCATTATCTACTCACCTCTCACTATCAAGAAGAAGCTTTAGCTATTTACAACAGATCTATGGTTGCTTTTTCTTCTCTTCACAACTCTTATTTCCCTGGAGTTAATAGCTCCTTTTGTTTCTCTGCTTAATGTTCTGAAGTATTTAACATCAATTTACCCTTAAATCTTTTTATAAATATTTGAACTCCTTTCAAAATGCTCTGATACATCATATAGTTTAGTAATTTCATCTTCTTGTGGAATTCTCTCCTGAAACCTCTTGACCTGCTTAATTTGGACTTGTTACTCTCTCACCCTGGTTTGTAGCACATGTCCTGGGAGCCCTTCTTCACCCTCCTGGGGATTTTCTTCACTTCTTTCTGACTTATTGGATATCTCACTTCCTGAAAGGGCACATTTTTCTTGTTTTTGATGGAGCATACTTTTAAATATTATGTTTGAAGGGATGTGTGGGAAGTAACATTATTATTAGCATTTGTCTATCTGAAACTGTTTTTACTTCTTGCCTTGGTGAGGTGTAGGGTGGTGAGGTATTGCTGGTGATGTGGAGGGTGGGCCCAGAATTACAGCCAGTCACACCATAAGTACAAACACAAATAGGGTTAATAGGACTTATTGGGGAAAAAACTCAAATAAAGAAGTAGCAGTGTTCATTTGGTTTCTGAACTCTCATTATCTCATAAAAAGGTGTCTCAGACAGTACATAGCTAGACTAGCACATCTATATATTTTTACAGAAGGAAAACTCTTGAGTATATAAGTCACTATGTAATTTAATAATAGTAGATATCTGGGATAGGTAATTGGTTTGTTAAAAAGAAGGAATCCCTTGGCTTCTTGCTGAGCTACCAATAGGAAGAAGGAAATAGGCCTCTAGGACCATCAGAGTTTGCTCATTGGCCAATGTGGTAGATTTAAGAATGGCTTCATATCTTTGACAATCCTACCCTTAAATCTTGGCTGTCGTGTTACTTCTTTCACCAATAAGACATGGTGGAAGTGACACTATGCCAGTTTTGGGTTGGCTTTTAAGATTCTTGGCAACTCTGGTCTCTTAGAGCCCTGGTCTATCATCTGAGAAGTCTATCTTTCTGGAGACATCATGTAAGAAAGTCTTACAGTGGAAGCAACCAAGATATACTTCAATAGGTGAATAGACAAATGAACCAGGTATATCCATACAATAGACTATTAGTCACAATACAAAGAAGTGAGCTGTCATGGCATGAAAAGACAGAGATAACTTAAGTGCATATTGCTAAGTAAAAGAAGCCAATCTGAAAAGGCTACATACTACATAATTCCAACTATGTGACATTCTGGAAAAGGCAAAATATAGAGACAGTAAAAAAAAAAATTGGTGGTTTCCAGGGGTTATGAGGAGGGAGGGGAAGATTAACAGGTAGAGCACAGGGGCTTTTTAGGGCAGTGAAACTAATCTGTATAATACTGTAATGGGGAATATATGTCATTACACATTTGTCAAAACTCATAGAAAGCACAACACAAAGAGAAAACCCTAATATAAACTAAGGACTTCAGTTAATAATACTGTATCAATGTTGACTCTTCATTTATAACATATGTACCATACTAATGCAGGTTGTTAATAATAGGGGGAATTGAGAAGATGAGGCATACATGGGAACTCTCAGTACTTTCTGCTCAATTTTTCTGTAAACTTAAAATTGCTAAAAAATTAAAGTCTATTAAAAAAAAAAAGCCCTACCTGGAAAGGAAGAGAGGCCCAGCTAAACCCAGCTTTCTGGTCACCCCTTCTCAGGCACTCTTTACATGAGTGAAGCCATCTTGGGCCCTCCAGCCCAGCACTACGTGAACATCATCAAGTGTCTGTGGTCAGTGCCACATGGAGAGGAAGAATTGGCCAGTCAAGTTCTGCCTGAATTCCTGAATTTCTCACGGTGCCAAACTGCGAGATATAATAATGACTTGTTTTAAGCCACTGAAGTTTGGGGTACTTTGTTACACAACAATAGATATCCAGAAAGGATGCTTATAGAATTCTAGGTTAATTTCATTTTCCCTCAGAAGTTTGAAGGAATCAATTCATTGGCTCCTGGCCTCCTAGTGTTATTGTCTGAAGTTATTCTGTGTCGCAATCCTTTTAAGAATCTGAGTAGCATCTATTCTGAGTGTTCTGAAGCATCGTGATGATGGGCTCGGCGTGGCTTTATTTTCATTCAGTGTTAGATGGATCCTTTCAACCTGGAAATTCATGTCACTCAGTTCTGAGATATGTTCTTGAATTATTCCACTGATGATGTCTTCCTTTCTTAGAACTCCCGTTATTTGGGTATCGGGTCACCTAGTCTGGTTCTCTGATTTTCCTAGTTTTTCTGTCCTATTTTCTATCTCTTTGTCTTCTACTCTATTTTCTGGATAATATCCTCAACTTGATGTTTTTCAATACATCTATGAAAATCTTCCTATATCACTAGTATAATTGATCTTTTTTGTTACCTGAATTAATATATTCTCTTGTCTTTTTGAAGATATTCATTTTAATTACTTTTATAAGTGGGATGTTGTTGTTGCTGTTCAGTCACCAAATCAGGTTTGACTCTAATGAAAAATTAGTTAAAAATTGTTTTTTTAAACATAGTTTCTGTCTTCTTGAAGTTGTTTTTCTCTTTATTTTATGCTGTTTTTTACATTTGAAATTTTTCTAATATATCCAATGATCTTGTGTTGTTGGCTTATGTTTAAAAGTGGAAATCAGTTGAAATCTTAAAATGGATTGGAAAGTAGGCCTGCTGGGTGTGGCTTGCTATCTGTGGTCCTCACCAGTGGGCGAGCTGGCTGGGTCTTTCTCAAGGAACGACTGCTGTCAGAGTCTTTGGGGCTCCTTCCTCTTGGGATGTGCAGATTCCCCAGAGAAGGGTCTTCTAGTCTCCAGCTGGGTTGCCAGCTTTCTGAGGCCAGCAGTGGGTGGACCTTAGATTCAGCATGCTTGTGTTTTCATAGGATGTTCCTTACCACACCCAGTCCAGAAGCTCTTGATTTTGTTATCCCCAGAGAATAAACCCTAGTCTCATTCAGAATAAGGGAAGGGAACCGATCTGAGGATCTTACAACTTCTTCAGTAATCTTCCAAGTACTCTTCCAACTACCACTTGTTTTTAGCCTCACTTTCATGTCTAGAACTACTATATGAAGCCAGTTCCCAAGTCCTTTGCAATTCTGCAGTGTAGACTGGCTTATTTCTCAATCTTCCATCCTCCTAGCTTGGGATGCAACTTTCCTGAATAGACTAAGTCAGTTACCACTTGTCCTTGTGTTTCTGGCTTTCAACATTTTGTGACTGTTGGCTCTTGCTGTTGTCTTTGTCCTTGTGGACAAATTCATTTTCTGTCATTTTAGTGGGGTTTCTCAAGAGAGAGAAGTAAATGCTTTGTTCAATCTGCTCTTCTACCCAGAAGCCTGAAATGAATACTTTATCCACTGCATCACTTATGCCCTCTGCGTTGACTATTTTATTATATTTCAAAAAAGCAGATGGGAAGTGGACATTAGATCTGAGTTCAATGCTAAAATAATTTCACGGTCAATAAAGAGGGGTTATTTTCCTTTGGGAAAGTAATTGTTACCAATATTTAGCCAGAAATATATTTTTGACATCAAAAATCATTTCTAAAAATAGAATTTATGTACCAAAATACTGTTTTGCTCTTGACCTACTCATGGAGAGTAAATAGTGTGGATATTAATAATATAGGTACAGTTCTAATTCTTTCATTACAGAAAGAATATAGAAATCTTTACCAAAAGCTGAATAGTTCCATTACTATTTCTGACCACAATTACTATTTCTGAAATTTGGAGATGAGGTTTTGTACTAAGTACTAGAAACTATTTCACCTAATCAAAGACACTATTTTCTTTCATCCTCATTCTCAATACATAATCTCCCTTAAAAATTTTAGGAATTAAATTTCTCATGCAGTGCTCAGGGATTCTAAGAAGATAAAAGGATCAATACAATATGTTGAGAAGCCTGTAATACAATATTTGAGATGCCTATAAATAGAAAAGATTGCTTAATAGAAAGTTATTTATATACAGCACCAGTGTAACTTAAATGAATAGGCTAAGCTGAGGATACCATGCATAGTAAGGTTAACTGATCACCATTCTGGTTTCACATCCCCCGTCTGTTTGCTCCCCCCTCTCTTCTCGGACTCAAGTTTCCCATATGATCTTTATTTCTCTATTTTTCCTCTGTTCTACCCAGTCCAACGGAGGAAAAGCCAGTACAATGGGTTAGTAGAAGAGGTGACAGCTTCAGTTCTGTAGTTGAGGAGTGCGGAGAACGAGAACTTAAAAGCTTTCTTTCCTACACCTTCCGTACGGTCTGAGATAGGCGTGTCCTCAACATCCAGAGAAGGCTTGAAAGTTCACCGTATTAAAGTCCCAGTTTCATCAGCCCCATCTATTGTAGGGCCTGAGAAGTACAACCATTTCACTGACACTAGTCAGATTTTGATTTTTAACACCAACATTCAGAACAGATACATCTTAGATCTACTAGTGGCTTTTCCCAACATGGGCCCAGAAAACACACAAAAACCCACTTTATCTAAGAACCTTCGAAGGACCACCACCCCTACTCCATTTCACTATGACTGAAAGAAAAGCACAAGAGAAAGAATAAGACCAAGAACAAGCCTCAAGAATAATGCGGACAAATGTGTGGCTTTAAAACTGAAAAAATGGTCACATCCTTTGTTGACTCAGAGCAGAACCCATTTGGAGAGAGGCAACAAAAACAGTTTCCCAAAGGGCTTAGCATATCATAGGTTTTTGGGATAAACCAAATATAATATTATTGAAGCAACAGAGCTGTATCAAGTCCTTATGAAGATTCTGAATCTATTTCTGAACTCTCATCAGGAGCACAGTCAGTTTGGGTATAAATTCTGAGATACCATCAAGCTGAATATCAGGGAGTAAGTCACAGACAAAAACATTGGGGCTTGGAAGGCTGGCAACGGGGTGAGGGAGAGATAAATGGTAACATTTGATGGGAAGGATTAGGACTGGGGAGTGTCCAGGGATAAAGGTGGATAACTTAGAGACTACACAGACTTTATTCAGGGACCTCTACGACTAGGAAGTTTTAAGAAAAGGGTGAATAATTTTCTTTCCAAGTGGTTGAAGGTCAGGCCAGCATGGGGCCAGGGAGATAGATTAAAGAGTTTTTTTAATTCCTTCTAGTTCTTTGATACTAGCCACAGCCCAGAGCCCTGTGGAAACCTTAATTCACTGCATCAGAGAAGAACCAAGGTTTCAGCTTCAGAGAGAGATAAACATGTAGAATATGACTCGTTGTGTATTCAGAGAGTCTGGCAATGGGCTAATTATGCAGGGGGAGTTTGCAGGGGTGAGGATGACTACAGAGGAGGTCCTAGGAGTTCAGACTTGAAAAGATTAGCAAGACAGCATGATAGATTTTGAATCTGGAGCGGCAAAATAGTACGGGGAAATAGACTTCATGGGCATCATGTTCAATAATTCATGAGCTGCTATACTCACACGAAGCTTCTTACCTGTTAACTTTGCACAAAGATTCCTTTCTCTGACCTTCTCTGAGCTGGCAGCATTATAACTCTCTCCATCCTCATGTTTGCAGCCTCAGATGTGATTCTGGGCCACTGTATCAGGGTAAACATTTAAACTGTGATAAAACTGGGGGATTTAAGGCTGTGGATATTTATAAATCCGAAAAGATCACTTGTGGCATAGAAGAAGATTGTTTTCGTAATCTCAACAGTGTTTCTCAAAGGATGCTCTGTACAACACTAGTTTCTTGAGATGTATATCTTTCTCATAAAACACACACACATTACATAGTTCTGTGGTCAAATTAGTTTAGGAAATGTTTCATATTATACCTTGGAGCTAAGCAAAGCTTTTGGGGCTTATTGAAGGCTCTGATAAACCTTACACTGATTAAACTTATTTTCCTTTATTTAAATCAGCACTTCCAAAACTTATTTGACCTAGGAATCTTCTTAAAAATGTGTGCAATACCTTTTAACATCTTGTGGAACTAGTGCTTCACAGAACAGGTTTTGAAGAACATTGATGAATTATCTCTGTGATCTATATTTGAGCATTATGGCATAGCCTAAAATCTCAAGTTCAATCAGCTACAAGAATCCTACTAGAAAAATTTGGAGGTTGTACATATACTTTGATCAATCTAGATTGCAGTCAAATTATATCATTCCAGACAAAAATTCACATCAATGCTTAATTTCTTCAAATAGCAGATCTTTCCTTTGTTTTATTCTTTTTATTTGACTACTGAATGGATAATTTTACTTTAAACTTATTTTTTCCAATTTGTTGACTACAGTTGTTTTAATATTGTGATGACTTTTTGCTAATTTCTCGTGGAACATATTTATTTTAGAACACACTTAGAAATCCAAGGGCTTAAGTTACACTGATTTATTTTTATATGCATCCCGTTATGCAGCTGGTGATTCAATTCATGCTGTTTATACTCCTCCTCCCTTGTCCCTGGCATTTTCCCTAAAATGTTAATTCCTGCAAATCTGATTTGATTTAGGCAATCTGAGAAATTGCAAGGGAAGGAGGTTTGTAGATTGTACCACACTCTGCAAATGTAAAGTAATGTCATTATGAACTTACTCAGTGATTCTAATTATTGAATACCAACCACAGTGCCACATAATGTGCCAGGGGCTTGGGCTTCAGAGTGAAGTCAAGCCTGATCCCAGTACTGGAGATGCAGAGTCTGGTGTGGGGTGGGTGGAGTGGGGAGACAGTGAGTAAACAGTTGTGACAAGTGAGATGACATTGGTATTGAAGGAGCAAAATAGGAGCACAGGAGAGAATTGTAGAGTCAGATGGGGGTTAGTATGAAGATGCTGTCCAAGGAACTGACTCCTAACTTTGGTTGGTGAAATACAAATGGGAGTAACTAGATATGACAAAGGTGAGGCTTAAATGCCTACAAAAAATATTCAAACTCACTCGTAATCAAGAGGTTACATACGAGAAAAATATGTAATAAAACAAAATGCAATAATAAAACAATATGCAATAAAATACTTTTTGTTAGATTGGAAAAAATTAAGAAAATGGGCAATATTCAGTATTGACAAAGGTGTGGGGCAACAAGTATTCTTATGCAACATTTTGGGGAATGTAAATTGGTGCAGCCCTTTTGGAAAGATTATAAAAAATTAAAAATGTATACCTTCTGATCCAGCAACTTTTTTCCTAAAGACATTCTCATATGTAGTCATAAAGAGAACTATAGGTAATTCATTAGAGAACTAATGGAATTTGTGAGGACTTGGAATTAAGTTGACTGTCCATCAGTAGGAGAATGAAACAACCATACCATGAAATATCATGCAGAATTGCATCAGAATGGAAAATGCTTCAAGAAGTATTATGGAAGCATTAATTTATAGTATATTATGCACAGTATGATGTCATTTATGGGAAAACCCCAACAAAGCATTTATTTCTTCATGTACAAACACATAGAAAGAGTCTGTTAGGAAACCACACTAGATTGATAACAGGGCTTTCTTCTGGGAATGGGAATGAAATTAGGGGAGGGCTTTGATTTTTTTATTACATACCTAAGTACTTTTTGTAAAATAAAAATGTGTTCATGGTTTGAATAAGTAAATTAAAAAAATAAGTAGGGTTAAAGGGGACATTGTCTCATTGGAGAGATCTGTCAGTACAAGGCTGGAAGAGTCCTGGGCTAGGAGTCAGTGTCCTCAGATGGCCCTTCCTGCCCCAAGCCGCTCCTCTAATGCCTGCCTTCCATCCCTTCCTGCCTTGTCTAATAACTGTTCCTGCCTTTGTCTGCCTTTCTCCCTCTTCTGGATCTTTCTATCTCTACAAGCCTGTAGTAGAATATCTCATCTAAAAATGTCTCCCTTATCTCTTATTCCCCATGAGCTATCACCTCACTTCTCTGCTCCCTTTGATAGTAAAACCTGTTTAGAGTTGTGTATGTTCACCTGCATTTACTTCATTACAACCTGAACCTATTCTCTCCAATCAGACTTCCATCTCTGCCCCATGAAATTTGTCTGGTCAGAGTGTCACCATGATCACCATCTGGACACTCAGTGGTTCTTCTCAGGGCTCATCTTCCACTCCCTCTCCCACCATCTAGCTTCTGGGCACTTCTCCTTTGGAAATACTTTCTTCACTTGGCATCCAGGACACTAACTGCTTCTAGCTTCCTTTCCCTTGTAGGGTGGTTCCTTCTCTTCCCATACCGCTACGTGTTGGCATCCCCCAGCCACTGTCCTCAGTCACATTTCTTTTTCACGCTCATTCCCTGTAATAGAAGGTCTCAATTTTTTGCTCTCAGGACCACTTTATGTTCTTAAAATTATTGAGGAAATCAGAGAGCTTTTGTTTATGTGAGTTATAGCTGTCAATATATATATACTGGAAATTAAAACTTAGAAATTTAAAAGATCATTTAATTATTAATCATTTTAAATGATAAATCCATTCCATATTAACATAAATGAAATATTTGTTTTCTAAAAACATTTTTTTCCCAACTCCTCCCCCAATTAGTGGGAAGAAAGGCATCATTTAACCATCTTTAATGTCTGACAGTAGAAGACAACAGGGTTCTCAAATCTCCTTCTGCATTTGTTGTGATGTGTTCTTTTAAGGGAACTATATGAAGGAAATCTTGTCTTAAATATACATTTAGGTGGAAAAGGGAGTAAAATTTTAATATCCTTTTTAGATAACAACCAATAGCCTTCTTTGATTCTATACCAAAACTCAGCAAGTAGTTATCTCTTAAAAGACTGATTAGTTGCCATATGGAATCTGAAATGGATTTTTTGCACTATGTTACATTCAAGTGATTTAGCTTGTCCTTTGAATGGCATGATTTCCTATATCAAACATTGGTCGTTTAGAAAATATTGGTTCACTGAGTTATGCAGGTATTCCAAATGTTGATACAACTTATGACTTTATTGTTCTTGTTCAGTCACTAAGTTATGTCTGATTCTTTGTGACCCTGTGGACTGCAGCATGCCAGGCTTCCCTGTCCTTCACTATCTCCAGAGTTTGCTCAAGTTCATGTCCATTGAGTCAGTGATGCCATCCAACTATTTCATCTTCTGTCTCCCCCTTCTCTTCCTGCCCTCAATCTTTTCCAACATCAGGGTCTTTTCCAAACAGTCAGCTCTTTCCATCAGGCGGCCAAAGTATTGAGCCTCAGCTTCAGCATCAGTCCTTCCAATGAATATTCAGGGTTGATTTCCTTTAGGACTGACTGGTTTGCTATCCTTGCTGTCCAAGGGACACTCAAGAGTCATCTCTAGCACCACAATTCGAAAGCATCAATTCTTCAGCACTCAGCCTTCTTTATGGTCCAACTCTCACATCCATACATGACATGTTATGACACAATATTGAAAAATCATACCTGTTGCTAGCACCATGTATCTCATTAGAAAGGACTTGGAGTAATAGAAAGTTGTCAAGTTCATAGCAGAAGATAGAATTTTTCAAAAATTCTAAATTTTCTCTGAAAGCTCAAACTTTATGATTGGCAACCAATACTGTCAGTTGTTTTCCTTGAAGTGACAAGCTCATTTCATTCATTGTAGATATAATACCTGCCATATACACAAGTCTAAATAACTATAATTTGTTTTCCAGTCTTTTTCAATAAAAGGTGTTCCATGAAAAACTGACTAATTCAGTTTTCAACTCCCTCACACAAGTGCCTTTCTTTAGGCCAAACATCATGTTTTGTTTTGCAGCAGAAGTGCTCTATGCATATTTCTGTTTCATCAGATGACATTCTTAAAAATCATGTACTTACTTTAATAAAATTAATATTTTTTTTCCTATTTTATAGGTGGCATTTTCAAGGGCAGATGTCCCCTCTTTTTTAATCTAGGAGGTGTGGAGGTGAAGACCACTGTGATTATTATTATGACTTAGTGCAACTTTGATTCATGCTCATATGTCAGCAGTTTTACTCACCATTGCTTTTTTACCTCATTTAAATGGCTACACAGTGCAAAAGACAACTATTGTCTTAGCATTGCTGTGAGGATACTGTTCTTACCCTGAAAGGGTCTTAGAGACCCACCCTCAGAGGTCCATGGACCACACCTGGAAAATCACTGATGTAGTCTATTTCCTACTCCAGTGAGCCTCACCCAACCTCAGATTACCAACTCTCTGGCTAATTATTTGTTTTGCAAAGTATAATTATAAGGTGGCTAATCATTTGCAATTGTATCACATATAATTTTTGAATAATGGATTTAATAAGGTTATTAAGCCCATTAGTGCCTCGTATGTACATGTCTTCTTTTTTTTTTTTTTCCAAACAGGAAATTAGGTTAGCAAATCTTAGCTTCAAATCCCTTCTCTCCAATTTTATCTTTTTAATGCTCCAAGTGACTTGGTTTGGAGTTATACACTGCTTTTCAAAATTGTTCTCTCATATAATATCTATTGGGTTGGAGAGAATAGATAACCTTTAACACTCAGATTCTAGGACACTTCTCATCAAAGACTTGTGTTTAAATGTCCTTGAATAGCATTACTGTGCCACTTATAACAATGGCTTTGTCTATTTCTTTCTAAGTGTTTGCTTTGTTTCTGGCCCAAATAGCAAATTTAAGTCAGAAGCAGAGGGAGCAAAAGCTACTCTAGAAAATTCCATCTACTTTGCACCAATTTATGTTGGCCCACTGGTCTCACTCTTATTTCTCTAGCTTGATATGGTAACTTTGGTCATTGCTTTTGGTTCTTTTGGCTTTTGTGACTTTTTAAAAATTATCTATTTATTTATTTATTTTTGGCTGTACTGGGTCTTCATTGCTGAGCACGGGCTTTCTCTAGTTTCGGCAGGCGGGAGTTACTCTCTAGCTGCTGTGTGGGGACTTCTCATTGTGGTGGTTTCTCTTGTTGCAGAGCACAGGCTCCAGGGCATGCAGGCTTCAGTAGTTGTGGCTCATGGGCTTAGTCGCTCTGTGGCATGTGGGATCTTCCTGGCTCAGGGATTGAACCCGTGTCTTCTGCATTGACAGATTCTTGTCCATTGAGCCCCTAGGGAGGTCCTGGCTTTCATGACTTTTTAAGGCTAACGGCAGTTTCTTACTTTTTTTTTTTTTAAAGTTGTGATTGTTGCCTTGCTCTTCCCTCCAGCTGGTTCTGCCTCCCAGCTTTGAAGAACTTCTTTATCATTTAGCCCTGGCAGGCAGAACTTCTCTGAAGTTCTTCTCTGAAGGCCTAACTTTCAGAAGGGGAGTTGGATAACCATAAATGCTCAGGTTAGATGTGTTGGGTTCAGGTGGTTATTTCTGTTAAGGATTTGGAGTCACCCATTCCCCTCTCTGGCAGTTGTTTGGAGAAAATAGTATGCACAAAAGATAATAATGGAGAACCACTTTAATTAATATCTGGTCAAACACCTAATGCAGGGCTTACTATGCATGAGCTCAACTTCTGTTGCAGAGTAACCCTGGCCCTGCAGAAATTTGGTTCCTAGAATGTTTCAGACTCTGACCCACAAAATTAGTTACAAGCCCCAGTGAGCTAAGGGTTGGAAAAAAGCATAGAAGGTGGCAAGAAGGAGGAGCATCTCTCCCCAGCAGTTTTCCTAATGGTTCTAATTCAAGCAGCAGCTAAAGAAGGACATTGACTCGAACGTCATGTTGCCCTAACAGCAACCAAACCTGAATAACAGAGAGAACTTCAGAGATCAGCAGGTGCAACTCCCCTTCATCACAAAAATGAAGTCCAGGAATGGTAAATGTTCCACCTGCAGCCGTACAGAACCAGCACCCTTTCATCTGTAAACACAGACTTCCTTCTACGCTACCATACAGACTCACAGTGCTCTGGAATTTTAGATGTTGCTTTTTCTGTTGACACACATTACCATTAAAGTTAAAGATGTACAACAGAATGATCTGACTTACACCTATCATGAAACGATTATCACAATAACTTTGGTGAACATCTATCATCTCGTGTGTGCTCAGTCGCTTAGTCATGTTTGCCCATGGACTGTAGCCCACCAGGCTCTCTGTCCATGGGGTTTTCCAGGCAAGAATACTGGAGTGGGTTTCTATTTCCTCCTCCAGGGGATCTTCCTAGCCCATGGATCAAACCCATGTCTCCTGCGTCTCCTGCATTGGCAGGCAGATTCTTTACCACTGCACCAACTGGGAAGCCCCATCATCTCTTATAGATACAACATAAAATATTACTTTCCTTGTGATGAGAACTCTTAGGGTTTACTCTCCTAACAACTGTCATATATAATGTATGGTAGTGCTAATTATATTTATGATTTTGTATATTATATCCCCAGCAAATATTTATCTTATAACAGTAAGTTTGTACCTTTGTACCTTTTGACTGTCTTCATCCAATTCCTCCTCCTCCTATCCTCTGGTAACCACAAATATGATCTTTTTCTATGAGTTTGTTTTTGAAATACAATTGAACTATAACACTGTGTTAATTTCTGATACACAACACAGTGGTTCAATAGTTTTATGCATTTCTAAATGATCACCATGATAAGTCTAGTTACCATCTATCTTCGTACAAAGATATTAGATAATTATTGACCATATTTCCCTCACTGTACACTTCACTCCTGAGACTCACTTAGTTTGTACCTGGAAGTTTGTATCTCGTAATATCCCTCATCTATTAATATATTGCTTTTAAACAAGAAGTTCTTCCTTCCTGAAGTTTTGGTATTGTTTTATATCCTTCTATATAGGTTACTGGGCCTTGACTTCTTTAACTGAAATAGGATTTTCCTATTACATTAGCTGTGTTTGAAAGTGTTCTGAACACAAATAACTATTTTTAATCTTTAAAAAATAGATTTTTCTTCTTGCTTATAGAGTTCTCCCTATTGTCAGGCTCCCAGACCCTAAGCTGCCAGCCTCATTTTTTGTTTTTGCCTTCAACCTACTCAACTTCTTTCGGAAAGCACATAGTTTTAAGGGATATTACTTTTTGAATTTTCTGAAGCCTGAGAGTCAAGAGAACGGATTTTATTAATGTTGACTCAACTGAGTGATGTAAAGATTTGTAAAACTAAGTGGTTATGTTGTCTCTTAATGCATGCATGTAATTTCAATTAGAGTTACTTTCATCTCATAAAGGAGATATTAAATTTTGAGTGGGTGGAGGGTTTGACAGAAGAAAGAAAGGAAAACAACCATCTTCTCTTCCAAATGACATTTTTTTGCTTTCAAAGGTACATTTTTTTTTTGCTTTCAAAGGTACATTTTCCAAATAACACTGTGAACATCCAAAGGGTGAGGCAGGAGGCACTTTTCAGAGATCCAGTTGAATAGAGAAATCCATAAATTTCATCCCATGTTGATAAGCATTTGGACCCAAAGGAACATTTGCTCAAAATGCCTGAGGCAGCTGCCACATCTCTCACAAACACTGCTTCTAAGTCAATGTTCTACTTATTCTTCGGGTTCTGCCAGAAGAGGATCCTCATTCTAACACCAATCTCTCTTTAGTGATTTAGTAACTCTTTGTTCTTTAAAGGAGATTGGCCTAGCACAGGTTATCTGAAGGGATAATTTGCATTCCCTTAATGGATCAACAGCCTTGTTGTCATGGTGAAGGGGCTTGCATAACTCAAAGAAGCTATGAGCCATGATGTGCAGGGCCACCTAAGGCTAAAGGTTCATAGTGAAGAGTTCTGACAAAACGAGTCCACCAGAGGAGGAAATGCCAACCCACTCCACTATGTTTTTGCCACAAGAACCCCATGAACAGTATGATTCTCAAAATCCTTCAAGCTGGGTTTTAGCAATACATGAACTGAAAACTTCCAGATGTACAAGCTATGTTTAGAAAAGGCAGAGGAGCTAGGTATCAAATTGCCTACATTTGTTGGATTATGGAGAAAGCAAGGGAATTCCAGAAAAACATCTACTTCTGCTGCATTGACTACACTAAAGCCTTTGACTGTGTGTGTGAATCACAACAAACTGTGGAAAATTCTTAAAGAAATGGCAATACCAGACCAGCTTCCCTGTCTCCTGAGAAACTGGTATGCAGGTCAAGAAGCAACAGTTAGAACCAGCTATGGAACAACTGATTGGTTCCAAATTGGGAAAGGAAGACATCAAGGCTGTATATTGTAACCTTGCTTATTTTTAACTTAGATGCATTTTACATCATGTAAAATGCTAGACTGGATGAATCACAGCTGGAATCAAGATTGCCAAGAGAAATATCAACAACCTTAGATATACAGATGATACCAACCTAATGGGAGAAAGTAAAGAAGGACTAAAGAGTCTCTTGATGAGAGTGAAAGGGGAGAGTGAAAAACCTGGCTTAAAACACAACAATAAAAAGACTAATGAAAGGTTGTTGCTGAATCACAAAAGATACTGGGATTCTTGGCCTCCAGAGGAGAAGAATTCAATCTGGGGCCAGAGGTGAGGCTTGATTACTCAGAGCTTTTGTGTAATAAAGTTTTATTAAAGTATAAAAGAGATAGAGAAAGCTTCTGACATAGACATCAGAGGGAGGCAGAAAGAGTGCCCCCTCGCTAGTGTTAGCAATGGAGTTATATACATTTTAATTAGTTATTACAGTGAATCAAAAGAATGTCTGGAGGTTATAAAGACCTTACTAGGCTCACTCCCATAATTTACATTTTAAGATAGCAGGATTAACCAGAAGGTTTTTTCCAGAAATTGTCCTCAAGCAGGATACATTATTGTTACATAATCGTAAGGAATGTAGAGGGAAAAAAAAATTTGTCCTTTCCTCCACCTTGAGAATTCCAGACCCCTCTCTCCTTGGGGACCCCTGGAGTTCTTATCAACCTGCCTAGGAATTGACTCTCTCACTAAGATGATGGCATCTGGTCCCGTCATTTCATGGCAAATAGTGGAAACAGTGACAGATTTTATTTTCTTGGGCACCAAAATCACCATGGATGGTGATTGCAACCATGAAATTAAAAGACGTTTGCTCCTTGGAAGGAAAGCTATGACAGACTTAGGTAGTGTATTAAAAAGCAGAGATATCACTTTACCAACGAAAGTACATACAGTCAAAGTGATGGTTTTTCTATTAGTCATGTACTCCAGTTGTAATTCATAAAGAAGACTGAGTGTCAGAGAATTGATGCTTTCAAATTGTGGTGCTGGAGAAGACTCTTGAGTATCCCTTGGACAGCAAGGATATCAAACCAGTCGATCCTAAAGGAAATCAACCCTGACTGTTCATTGGAAGGACTGATGCTGAAGCTGAAGTTCTAATATTTTGGCCACCTGATGTGAGGAGCCAACTGATTGGAAAAGACCCTGATGCTGGGAAAGATTGAAGGCAAAAGGAGAAGGGGGCCGTATAGAATGGTTAGATATCATTCCTGACTCAATGGACATAAATCTGAGCAAACTTCGTTAGATAGTGGAGGACAGAAGAGCCTATCCTGCTGCAGTCCATGGGGTCGCAAAGAGTCAGACGTGACTTAGCTATTGAACAACAACAAAAATAATTTGCATGACAGTATATGAGATGGTTTAACAGAAGCGACTGCTACAAGGGACATACTGAATGGTGACACCCTGGGACCATCATGCTGCTGTGTTTTTGCTTAATGGGGATCCACTGCAACTCTTATTCCAGACAGAGAATTTCCTGTTCTATCAAAAGGAGTTAAATATATTCTTTGTCATTGCAGCTGCATGGTAGAGAACACAGGAACAGGTGGCAAATAGACACCAAGAGAAAGACAACCAGATAGCTTGGGCCCCCACAAATGTATAGAGAAAAAACGTCACAGGGCAGGTGGCCAACCAGCCAGGGTGTGCACCTTCTTGGAAATAAAGCTGATGAGGACAGTGCTGAGAGTCAACGTGGAGCAAGTTCCATGAACAGAGTGTGTTTTGTAAATAGCAATGCAGAGCCTAATATGAGAAGGTGCTAGGTCAGCACAGATTAGCTCAGGATAGAGATGATTTTCACATAAGCCACAGCTAGATGGTTCCTTCCTTTGTGTCACGGGGTCAGAATCTCTCTGCAAAGCCCTTATAAGAATTATAAGCAAAAAAAAAAAAAAAAGAATTATAAGCCATTTGTGTCTGAAGACTCACAAGTTTTCCTCTCCCTTTTACTCCACTGACTTTCTTTCTTTTTTTTTTTTTTATAGTTAATATTTATAGGTGCATAGTTTCATGCTCACATATTTAAGTATCGTATATATTAACAAATTTCACAATACATCATTATTCTTTAGAATCATTAAAAGACACCATAAAATCTTATAATCTATGATAGTAAATCACTCACAATTTTTCAACAGCAACAAAAAAATAGTGAAGATTTAGAAATAAGTGGTAGTCACTTAGGTGTTTTTAATTTGTTTTGACATTTTATATTTGAAGCCACAATATCCACAGCACACAAAGACCCTGCTACCATTTATTCAGTGAGAGGGAAGCACCGAAATGCTGAGTTGGTGGGGCAGGTACAGATAATCCAATCACTGCTGATGGAAGACTTCAAAACACACTGTGAAAACTTGGAGAAAAATGTCATGACTGGGCATGTTGGAACTGAGCTCTTGTACAGGGCGGAACATCTGTCAGCAGGTCTCAGGAAATTGGGAGCAAAGATAGCTCTCAGGGTTCGGGTTCGTAGTCCTGATACACTTCCTCAGAAGGCATTTCATAAGCCTCATTGTCAGGATCCACAGGCATATCTTGCAGAATTCCTTCCTGGGAAGCTCCTTCTTCACCCTTGCCCAAATGATCCTTTCTGCCAAAGCCAGTGGCAGCTGCAATGCTCCCTGCTCCTTCTGCCGTCTTCTGGGCTCCTGCAGTCACCCCTGTCACCACGGCCTCTCCAACGTTCGCCACTTGCTCTTTGGTCTTTTCAGCCACTGTTGTCACACCATGAACTACCCCTTCCTTGGTTTTGGATCCTACATAGAGAACACCCTCTTTTGTCTTTCCCGCTGCTTCCGCCACACCCTGCTTGGTTTTTTCAGCAGCTGCCACGACTCCCTCCTTGGCCTTTGAAAGTCCTTTCATGAAAACATCCATGGCTAAGGAATCCCTTCACACCACACTCGGAGAGAGACTCGACTACAGCTGGTCCTCCCTGCAGCACGCCCACCGCCGCCCCCACTCCACTGACTTTCTATGGAGGGTCAGTCTGCCTGCTGGGCTCTGACAGGATGATGGGTAGAAACTCCAATAGGATTGGGAAATGAGTGGGATTTCATATTGATCAGAGAGGAACCCCCTGGTCTGAGGACAGAATAGATGCAGAAAGGAAGGGGGGCACTGGCTGTTCCCAGGCCCCGAGTCAACACCCAGGGACACAGAGCTCACTGGGTCTGTTGACACTCCAGACTTGTCATGAGTCATCTCTACTTTCAACTTCAGAGCATTAAAGCCACAATGATTCTAGGACTTTAAGACTTGCCTGTTATCTTTTAAAATGTTAATATATATATGAGTGTAAATAAGAAAGTAAACTTCTTCGTCTCTTGAGTCAGAAAAATTCAGTGGTGTGCTAGAGTACTTTTCATCAGAGGTCAACTCTAGAGCCCCAGAGCAGGAGTGCGCGTTCCTTGCCAGCACAGATAGAATTTAATTTGCATGATTAACATCACAAGATAGACTCTATGTCAGTGGTGGGTTTGTTGTGTCACTTGTGTTCCAGAAGCAGTTTCTAATGATTCTCATTTTAACATCTTGGGAACAAACCTCATCTCCTATTGTTCCTTACATAGACACATTGAAATGTTTGAGGGTGTGCAAACATACATACCTGCTGGTGGAGTGCAGAAATCCAGTAGTACCAGATAGCTGGGGCCAGTCAAGCTCATTGGTAAGAGCTATTGGTAAATTGAAGAAGGATTTCTAAAGGAAAAACAAAGTAGTAATTATCAAAATGGTCACTAGCTTTCAACAGGGAGTAAGGTTGTCTATTGCTCAGACATTGCCCTCTGCCTGTCTCTCTCTCACTTTGTTAATCTCTTTAAGGGACTTTGCATTTAAAGCACACGCCTCTTAAGGTTAACCATCACCAGAAAATTTACAGAGATCACCATCCACTCTTAAACTGGCTTCCATTCAGCTCCTGTGAAAGATGTAGAAGCATGGCATCTCATACTCATCCCTCATTTGAGAGAGATGCTTCAGGACATGGGTAAACTTTCAACTATTTCATTTCTGAGATTTTCTCCATTTTTAAGGTTGGGTAGGAGGAGGAGAAGGGGACGACAGAGGATGAGATGGCATTACCGACTTGATGGACATGAGTTTGAGTAAACTCCGGGAGTTGGTGATCGACGGGGAGGCCTGGCGTGCTGTGATTCATGGGGTCACAAAGAGTCGGACACGACTGAGGGACTGAACTGAACTGAATCAGAAAATTGATCTTCTGAAAACTAATAATACTCAAGCCTCCAGCAAAAATGCCTTCCCTGAGTTCACAGCTATGCCTTCAGTCATTAGGATGGTGTCTCCTGACATCCTTGGGTGGGTGGGGGTTCTTAGACACCTTTGCAAAATCTTATGGTTCCTTTTCTCATGAAGATGAACATATACTCAACATGGCTTGTGATCTTGAGGGGTTCACAGAACTCCTGCAAATCTTGCACAGCCTCCTGTTCAGCAACTCCTGACATGGAATTGTAATTCTAATTTAAATTAGAATTCCTTTGAACCACATTCTGTGACTTGTGCAAAATCACAAGAGAAAAATGTTGCTAGCTATGTCTCCTCATTGTTCCTTAATATAGATGATCTCTGGGATAAACCCCTCCTCTGGTCTAATTCCTAGAAAAAGCTCATCTAGAATAATGTGTTTGGAATAGGCTTACCAGATTTAGCAAATAAAAATGCAAGTGCTCAGTTAAATTTGAATTCTATAAACAAAATGTGGTATACATATTCAACAGGATACTATTCAATCTTAAAGCAAAAGTGAAAGTGTTAGTTGCTCAGTCTGACTCTTTGTGATTGCATGAACTGTAGCCTGCCAGGCTCCTCTGTCTATGAAATTCTCTAGGCAAGGATTCCAGAATGGTTAGCCATTCCCTTCACCAAGGGATCTTCCTGATCCAGAGTCCAACCTGGGTCTCTTGCATTGTAAGTAGATTCTTTACCATCTGAGCCACCAGGGAACCCCATTCAATCTTAAAAAGAAGGAAATTCTGACACATGCTACAACATGGATGAATCCTGAGGAAATTATGCTAAGTGAAAGAAGCCAGTTAAAAAACAAAACAAAACTATTGCACGATTCTATTTATATGAGGTATCGTGTGTGTGTGCACAGTTACTAACCAGGGATTGAATATGAGATATTAGGGGTAGTCAAACTCATAGAGACAGAAAGTAGAATGGTGATTGCCAGAGATTAAGGGAAGGGGAAGTAGGGATTGCTGTTTAATGAGTACAGAGTTTCAGTTTTTGCAAGATGAAAAGTTACAGAGGTTGGTTGTACAACAGTGTGAATATACTTAACACTACAAAATTGTTTGTTTAAAATGATTAAGATGATAAATTCTATGTTATGTGTATTTTACCACAATTAAAAAAATGAATATGCAAGAAATTGAATTTAAGTTAAACAGGGAATAATTTTTAGTATAATTATGTCTTGGGCAATATTTGGAACATACTTACACTTAAAAAATTATTCATTGCATATCTAAATTCAGTTTAACTGAATGTCCTGTATTTTACCTGGGAATCCCCATTTGGATAAAATCTCTAGTCCAGTATGATTAGGGATTCTTATAAGAAGCAGAAGAAGAGACATGGGTACTGGACAAAGGCCATGTGATGATGAAGGCAGAGACTGGAGTGATGCTTTCACAAGCCAAGGGACACCAAGGATTGCCAGTGGTCACCAGAAGCTAGAAAAGAGTCACAAGACAGATTCTCTCTCAGATCCCTTAGGAGGAATCCTTCTGCTAATATCCTGATCTCCAACTTCTAGCCTACAGAACCTGAGAATAAATTTCTGTGGTTTTAAGCCACCCAATTTGTGGTGCTGGGCTGTGGTAGCCCTAAGAAATGATGACATGGCCTGAACTGGACAATTTGCTTATAGTTCTCATGAGGGTCCAAGATATAGACTCTTCTCAAAATAAGTCATGCAGTAACTATATTCATATACAGTGGTTATCCCATGGTGTCCTTCACTTTTTCCCATGGTTCTGTGAACTTTCTTCACTCCCGTTTCCTCAATCATCTTCTCCTTACACATGCCAATCCCAAGGTCCCCAGCATTATTATTATTCTGAGTGCGATTTCCAGCACAAGTGGAGGCTGGAAGTGGGTGTGAGGTGGTTGGGAAGGATGGCTTCTTGGAATACAACTGTATTTGTTACGATTTAGCTGTGTCAGAAACTAACACGTGGAGGCTCCCAATAAATCTCCACAGACAATGCAATTCCAGCAACTGATACTTTGTCCCGCTTGGCAGGAATCACCCACCGATTTCTGCTCTAAACTCCACCATTAACCATGACTCAGCTACTCTCTCTTTTAGTTTCTGCTTCTCCTGACACTGAAATAAAATTCTGTCTCTGCTTTTTTCATCTTATTTTTTCCCTAGGTCTGTCTGCCTATAATATATGTTTGCTGTAGGATTTGAGAGTATTCAATTCTACTGGAAAAGACAAGAAGAACAAATAGAGTGGATGAAACTCATAAGATGTGTTAAGTCAAGATAGCGAGGAAGCAAGTGGTTTGAGAAATGCAGGCAGAATTTATGAGCTGTGCTAAGTAAGTTAGCAGCCTGTAAAAACACATTAAAACCTTAAGAATGACACAATAGACCCCCACATTACTCTATCACCATTTCTTCAGTCATCTGCACAATGAAAACCCCAGATTTTGAAAACTGAGTATGGAACTGGGCTTCTGATTCTGGGTGGGTCTGCTTTCCCTTCAGAAGAAGGTGGTGGGCAAGAACTCTTCAAACATAGGGTGCTGTGTCTGATATCCTCGGAAACCTGGAATAATAACGTCAGGGGTGGTAGTTCTGAAGTGTGCTAGCAGAGTAGGGGAGGGAGCCCGTTCTAGGAATCAGGAGATCTGATTTCTGTGTCTGACTCTACAAATTCAGCACAGTTTCATGGTTTGGATATGACATACCGGAAATGCGTTCCATACTCCATGCAGTCCCCATTCTCAATCAGAGGTGGTTAAAAAAATTTTATCTTCCTGGTCAAGGCAGAAAAGATGTTGAGAAAGGGATAGGACTGGTGAGGAAATGGCCAGCAAACCTATCCTGAGAAAGGGTTGTCTCCATTCCCCAGTATTATCCCAGTTGTTCTCTCTGGATCAACCTGAAAAAATGGTCTCAACTACCTTGGAGAATCCTGGACTCTGCTCTCCAGGAAGCCCTCCCTCCCCGGTCCTGGAATTATCCCCATCAGGAGTGGACAGCGGCTGGTGCTGAACTGCCACTGGGATCAGGGTGGGTGTGTGTGCATCCCACAGCTGAAGCCCTGAAAGGCCCAGGAAGGTCACCTGTATAGGCATATCCTTGTTACTTGATTAACCTTGAAATAATGCAAATCTGTGTTTTCCTGGTCTAATATCTCAGACTTCATTTATGGTGTTATGGCAAGGTTTTACTACTACTAGCTGTGCAAAAGTAAGGAAAATATAGCTTTACTAGTGTTCCAGTTCTGATATCGCTGACTGTTATCCTACCTACTTCAAGAAGACTGTTGGGAGGATCAAGACAGCATCATATTTAGAGGATGGAACACCTACCATCTCTCTTTCCAAGTGGGTTGTTTCTGGTTTTAAGAAGAATAAAGTTTATTGCCAGAAATAATAGAAAAGATTTGAGCAGACAAATGGAAACCTCACATATTTTTTTCTTCCTTAGTAAATTTGGTAGATAAAAATGAAAAGTAACAGCCATTAATAGCAAGGTTTTATAGACCCTAGCAGAAAGAGAATGTTTAAGTCATATCACATTAAACACTAAAAGCCTTATTCACGCAACATTATACTCAAGATATTTCAAGCATTTAAGGCAGGAAAAATGCAAATTAAGATCTCCCTCATCAACTCCTGCTTATTTCTCTGGAGCATTGTGTTCTCAGGAAACTCATCTTAAGTGTACCTTAAATGTACATATGTGGAAAGACTTAATATTTACCAAGAAAAAATTTCCAAACTTGTAAACAGCCCCAGAAACTCAGTGAGTATTAAATCAACTACTGCATTGCTTCAAATTTTCTTCTGACTTTATCAATGACATAAAAATGTTTTATATCATAACTGGCAAGTGTATAGCATTTTTGTGTAATATTTTCACTTAACATTACTTTGTATTTCCATACTTTGAGAAGCCTCACTGGTTCTCATTTTAATTAATTTTAGTATGTATAATACTTTGGGTTTGGGAATATTTTAAGCCCTAGCTTCAATAAGCAACTTATATTTTCATTTCATAAAGCCATCTTAAGTGAGAGAAAGAGAATAATGGCATCCATCACCCATATATCTGGTTCTGCCAGCCTTTCAATGACAAAGGGAATATTCTTGCCACTTTTATTTTACTGTTTACATTTGAGCCCTCCCCATCCAGCAAGGCTTTGCACAGTGTATTCTTTAAAAAAAAAAAAAACAAAAAACTCTTAACTGAGTTAGACCTAAATTGAATATTTTTGAAAAGTACAAAATCACTTGGAGAAATCTGTAGCTAACTGCTATTGGAAAAAGATACCAAAGATATCATCAACAGTTAAAAACAAGTCTTTTTAAAAATTTATTTCCCAGGAACTGAACTCTCAAAGAAAACAGGTTGTTGTTCATCTTTTGATAATGGAGTGAGAGTCTCAAGACCTGGGAATCAGAGACAATAGCTATATCTGTTTAGCATTTGAGACCATGGGGCTCCCAGTCCTGTTTGGTCTGCAGGTGGCATAGGTGAGGCTTTTCCCTTGCTTTATGCCTATCAATCCCACCATGCTACTGAACTACCTCCTGCCTTCTCAGGAAGGTCCTTCCTCACTGCCCCTCCTCTGCACCTCCCCCCCCCCCCCACAACTCTAGAGCCTTTTTCTTACAGGAATACCTAATCTATGAAACTTTAAGGGTCTTCCTTGACTCTCACACACACTTTCTTCTTCTGGTCCCATTCTTTAGGCTTTGCTTTGTGCATAAATCTGAGAAATGGAATATTTCCTGCCATATCAGTAAACAAGGATTTCACAGTCACCAGTGACTGCAGCTCTCTGATGTGAGCTGGTGAGCCCTGAGGAAACTCAGGAAGGAAAAGAATACCTGCCATCTAGCAGCCACCACACTACAGCCACTCCCTAAGGTGAGCCCTGAGGAAACTCAGGATGTGAAAACACAGGATACAAGCCCAGAGAGCTGAGGTGCATGTCAAAACAAAGATTTTAGTGAGCCCAGACCCTACATCTTCCCATACATAGAGAAGGGCTAAATTCCTTAACTTGGAATATCTGGTTTTCTTTAACT
The DNA here is from genome assembly GCF_033118175.1 of Dama dama. Classification (NCBI taxonomy): domain Eukaryota; kingdom Metazoa; phylum Chordata; class Mammalia; order Artiodactyla; family Cervidae; genus Dama; species Dama dama. Next base: position 57,872,391 of record NC_083698.1, on the reverse strand, counting down.
AACAATAATCTTATGATGTTCTGGCTACCTACTCTTTGCTGCAAAGCTCCTGTGTATACTAGCTCCCTCCTTTCCTCCTTGGAGCAGTTTCTCAGAGCTATCTGAAATGCTGTCTCTCATTTTGCCCCAAATAAAATTTAACTTGCAACTCTCACATTGTGCATTTTTAAGAGTCAACAAATCCTATAGACGAACGTACACCCATTTTTGGTGCTTGAATATGCTGTTTCCCAGATAACTTTTGCATTTTAGACCAGAGTGGGGAAGGGAACTAATCTCAAGTTCCCCTTATGTGCCAGGCACTGAGACAGGAAACTTATGAAAATTGTTCAACCTCATGGAACAACTCTGTGAGGCAGGGATTAGTTTTTCTCCCTCTCTTTCCCCTCTCTCTATTCCACACATAGTTTTTGAACAACTACCATTATCAGATCCTGAATATTACCTCTTAAAATGAACAAGTATGCAGGTCTCATATGAATAGAAGTGAATTAAACAACCATGCTTTCTCCCAATCAAAGATACTGGAAAAGGACCTCTTAAATGGCACCCCCCACCCCCATCACTGGTTCCAGTCTGAGGAAGATTTCTGTATTTTCTGTTAGTCGATGAATCCCTTACACTGGGCAGTGGGCCCCAGGAAAACTACTGTGAAGGGAATTTAGAGGGAGTTTGGACAACTGCCAAATCACAGAGCTGGTAAATAGTAGGGGCTGGGATTTGAACCCAGCTTCTGGTACAACATAGGCTTCCCTCATAGCTCAGTTGGTAAAAAATTTGCCTGCAGTGCAGGAGACCCCGTTTCAATTCTTGGGTTGGGAAGATCCACTGGAGAAGGGATAGGCTACCCACTCCAGTATTCTTGGGCTTCCCTTGTGGCTCAGCTGATAAAGAATCCACCTGCAATGCGGGAGACCTGGGTTTGATCCCTGGGTTGAGAAGATCCCCTAGGGGAGAGAAAGGCTACCCACTCCAGTATTGGACACATCTTTTCACAGCCTTCTTGTATCTGGTCTTTTCTTTTAAGCTGCCAGATCTCCTAGAATCACAATGTTAGCTAACTGGATTTACTAGTTGTTGAAAATGAAGCTTCCTGCTGAGGAATGGTCTTTCAGACGCTGTTTCAGATAAAAAGTTCAGAAATCTATACATAACTCTAGAGTTGCCTCCAACTTTTCCTCCTCTGTCTCTTTTATGGAAGCCATGCATAACTTATGAAGAAGGCAGAATGAGTATTTTGCAGATAAATGCTGAAATTATATGTGGGCCCAACATAGACACCTCTGTAAACACCCCATTCACATTCCCAGGGCCTGTTCTGGCCTGACACAAGCTGAGAAAAGGCAGCCACAGGGAGAGAACAGGGCACTCTGCTGCTCTGGAGGTTTATCTTGCAGAGGGACCTGGCAGATGAAGTTCTGGGAGAACAAGGAGAGGACATTTCATTGGGTTTCTGCCTCTGTAGTTGCGGGTGTAACTAGAGCAAGCAGCACTGATCGTGCAGCCAACGCTTTTATATAGATAACTTCAAGAACGCAATGTAACTTTGAGTTAGATTTGCAAACTTTAGAATTTCATGTGCAGTGGGATAAGTCTATTGTCAAAGTCCCTGTGGCCCTATCATTCATTAAAGAGTGGAGAGAGAGAGACAAAAAAGAGAGAGAGAGAGAGATATTGAGAAACACAGCAAGTGCCAGCCGAGCATTCTGTTTGGAAGGGCACAGAAAATAAACACTTCCCAGCTGGGTAACCTGGAAGACTTTCCTTAACTCCTCTGTGTCTCAGTCTCTTGTCTATAGAATGGACAAATAACAGCACCTATATCATTGGAAGGTTGAGAGGATTAGAAAAGATAACCTACACCTAAAGTTTAGAACTGTAAATACTCAATAAAAGTTAGCTGTTAGTGGTATCGATAAGAAGGTCAGGGTAATAGAAAGGATACCTATTCCACATGTGGATATTTAGAGAAGGAATCTTAAAAGAAGTGTTATCCAATGTAAACCCTGTAAGGTTAGTAAGAGGAAGCCAGTCAAAGAGGGATAGGGAAAAAGAGTTTAAACATTAGCTATGCCATATGCTTCGGGTGGCCCAGTGGTAAAGAATGCACCTGCCAAGCAGGAGGTGCAGGTTTTATCCCTGGGTTGAGAAGATCCCCTGGAGAAGGAAGTGACTAAACCCACTCCAGTATTCTTACCTGGAAAATCCCATGGACAAAGGAACTTGGTAGGCTACAGTCCAGGAGGTTGCAAAGAGTTGGACACAACTTAGCAACTAAACAATAACAATGCCATATGGAAAATCACAAAGCTAAATTCATCATATTATATACACAGAAGGCCAGTAAACTACCCCTCCTAACCAACCCCAAACACCAAGTTTGCCAGTTTCCTATTGCCATGTAACAAATTACCTCTAAATTCTGCAGCCTACAACATACTATATATGAGCAGATCAGTAACAATAATTTTTCTGCTCCTGGGATGACATCTATTCAATGCACATTTAAACTTCAACTTAAGCTAAATAAGTAATTTTCAGGGAGGAGGTATAGCATTTCATCTTTAACCCTATGCCAGTCCAGAAACTTATGAGGGCAGTGAAGATATAGTCAAACATAGAATTCTAGCAAATATGACCAATAAATATAAAGAGGACAGTATGGAAGGCAACAATCTTTCATCATTTTGCCTGAAAATAGCTCTTTTTATTTTTACACCATCAGCTCCTCATAGTCTTTTCCTATTCCCTCTTCTATTATTTATTATTAAGCTCTAATCCCATGATTTATTTATTCAGTGAATGAGTGTTTATCTAAGTGCCCCATATCCAGTGAAAATGCATTATGTAGCTGGACTTTTAATACAGAATTAAATTCTTTCCATCACCATTTCATGACTTCCCTGGTGGCTCAGTTGGTAAAGAGTCTGCTTGTAATGCGGGAGATTTGGATTTGATCCCTGGGTTGAGAAGATCCCCTGGAGAAGGAAATGGCAACCCACTCCAGTATTCTTGCCTGGAGAATTCCATGGACAGAGGAGCCTGGTGGGCTATAGTCCATGGGGTTGCAAAGAGTCGGACATGACTGACTAACTTACACTTTCACTTTCATCATCATTTCCAGAGGGACTGAAGAACTATATCTAAATTCATAAAACTGAGAAAACGAGAGTTCAAAATGTCACGTTCTTACACAAAGATAATTGCAAATCAATCTTTTGTGGGGCCAATGAAAAAAATTCTTTCACAAACAGAAAAAATAACTCCTCTAAGGGCCCGGAACAGATAACAATGAGTGAATATAAAAGTCCAGTCTTCAGATACCATCACTGGATTTTCTAAAGGTTTGGTCATTTCTGAAGCAGCCAGGCTGCCATTTGTCTGGGGTGGGGTAGTTTTCCTCTTTTGAGAGGCAACATCCAGCGTTAGATTCTAGAAGAAGCCCAAAGTCCACAGTCAAACTACAGAGGTGAGGCGAGGGGAAGCCGTTACTGGGGTGCCTAATGAGCAGGCTTGAGCTGCCCTCTCCATCCCACTAACTCACTCACAAAAATGCCCTCATTTTTGTCCTCTCCCCTGTCTTAACCTTCACCTGAGAAACTGTCACACAACCTCTCTCCATCTTTCCAACTTAAGTCAGTGCTGCAGCCTCTGGCCAGGATCCCTGCCTCCTCACACTCCCCCACCGTCTTCAGCAGTGTATCCCAGAATCTCACGGGGAGCTTCTTTAAAACATGGATTCTGTTCAGGTAGGTTTGTGCTGGGGCCCCAGAATCCTTATTTTTAAAAAGTGCCCTAAATGGCTGCAGTCACGAGCCAGATTTCGGAAAGGCTGCTCTACAGGTTACTACGGCTGTTCAACACCATCCTCACGTGGTACCACCCACTGCCCCAGCCTCTCTCTTCTCCTGGTCCTCTCTCTCCCATCACTCAGCCACCTACGGCCCCTCGGACCTCTGGGCTTGTCACAAGCTCTTTCTTCTCCTTCCTCCGCCAACCAGTTGCTGTTATTGGTCAAGCATAATCTAAATCCTGACATTCCTGACCACTCTGACCACCCTCTGTGTGGTACCCTCCAGCTCTCATCACACCTTATTATATGAGAGGAAAGTATATTTCCATTGTAAGTCACTAATTTGGAGATTCTTTCACAGCAGCTGAGCCTCTACCCTGCTTGACTAATAATTAATCTTTTAAGAAGCAGAGTACATCATGAGAAACGCTGGGCTGGAGGAAGCACAAGCTGGAATCAAGATTGCCAGGAGAAATATCAATAGCCTCAGATATGCAGATGACACCACCCTAATGGCAGAGAGGAACTAAAAAGAGAGTGAAGAGGAACTAAAAAGCCTCTTGATAAAAGTGAAAGAGGAGAGTGAAAAAGTTGGCTTAAAGCTTAACATTCAGAAAACTAAGATCATGGCATCTGGTCCCATCACCTCATGGGAAATAGATGGGGAGACAGTGGAAACAGTGTCAGACTTTATTTCTTTGGGCTTCAAAATCACTGCAGATGGTGACTGCAGCCATGAAATTGAGAGACGCTTACTCCTTGGAAGGAAAGTTATGACCAACCTAGACAGCATATTAAAAAGCAGAGACATTACTTTGCCAACAAAGGTCCATCTAGTCAAGGCTATGGTTTTTCCAGTGGTCATGCATGGACGTGAGAGTTGGACTGTGAAGAAAGCTGAGCACCGAAAAATTGATGCTTTTGAACTGTGGTGTTGGAGAAGACTCTTGAGAGTCCCTTGGACTGCAAGGAGATCCACCCAGTCCATCCTAAAGGAGATCAGTCCTGGGTGTTCATTGGAAGGACTGATGCTGAAGCTGAAACTCCAGTACTTTGGCCACCTCATGTGAAGAGTTGACTCATTGGAAAAGACCCTGATGCTAGGAGGGATTGGGGGCAGGAGGAGAAGGGGACGACAGAGGATGAGATGGCTGGATGGCATCACTGACTCGATGGGCATGAGTTTGAGTCAACTCCGGGAGTTGGTGATGGACAGGGAGGCCTGGCGTGCTGGAATTCATGGGGTCGCAAAGAGTCAGACACGACTGAGTGACTGAACTAAACTGAACTGAACTGAACTGAACTTAAGAAGGGATGACCTACCCTTCCTTTTTTTTCTGGCTAATATGTTATCAATGTGAGATCATGACCTTTTTGGTTCTTCTTTTTTTTTTTAAATTGAATTATAGTTAACTTGTAATGTGCTAGTTTCAGGTGTATAGCAAAGTGATTCAATTGTATATATACTACATGCATATACGTATTCTTTTTCAGATGCTTTTCCATAACAGGTTTTTACAAGATATTGAATATAGCTCCCTGTGCTATGTGCTTCCCGGGGGGGCTAGTGGTAAAGGACTCACTTGCCAATGCAGGAGACTTAAGAGACCTGGGTTCAATCCTTCGGTTAGGAAGATCCCCTGGAGAAGGGCCTGGCAACCCACTCCAGGATTCTTGCCTGAAGAATCCCATGGATGAGGAGCCTGGTGGACTACATGTCCATAGGGCAGAGTCAGACATGACTGAAGTGACTTAGGACATACCCTGTGTTATGCAGTAGGTCCTTGTTGTTTATGTATTTTATATATAGTAGTGTTTATATATTACTCCCAAACTCCTATTAAATTTATCCCCTTTGGTAACCATAAGTTTGTCTTCTATGTCTGTGATTCTATTTGTATTTTGTAAATAAGTTTGTTTATAACATTTTTTAGACTTCACATATAAGTGATATCATATGACATTTGTCTTTGACTTACTTCACTTAATATAATAATCTCTAGGTCCAGCCATATTGGTGCAAATGGCATTATTTCATTCTTTTTAATGGCTGAGTAATATTCCATTGTGTATATTTACTCTTTGGTTCTTCTTGATCTACTTTCCTTCGGGTTCTTTATCAACCAGGCTTTAAATTCTTGGTGATACTATCTCCAATTTCTGCTTCTGGAATCTTTGAACCTTGTATTTCATTTTTTTTTTAACACTGAAAACATTTTGTATTGGGGTATAGCCAATCAACAATGTTGTGATAGTTGCAGATGAACAGTGAAGGGACTCAGCCATACATAAACATGTGGCTATTCTCCCCCAAGCCCCCCTCCCATCCAGGCTGACATATAACATTGAACAGAGTTCCATGTGCTAAACAATAGGTCTTTGTCAGTTATTCATTTTAAATATAGCATTGTGTACATGACCTTCCCAAAGTCCCTAATTATCCCTCCATGCCACCAGCAACCATGAGTTCATTTTCTAGGTCTGTGAGTCTCTTTCTATTTTGTAAGTAAGTTCATTTGTATCATTTCTTTTTAGATTCCACATATAAGGGATGTCATATGATATTTCTTCTTCTCTGTCTGACTTACTTCACTCAGTATGACCCTTTCTATGGACCTTGTATTTCATAATGCTCCCCATGATTTTCCTCTAGGAGTGATGGTTTAGCTCCTACCTCTGACCAATCCTCCAGTCATTGCCTTAAGTAAAAAATCCCCAGAAAATCACAAAGAAGCCAGACTTGACTCCCAGCCCTTGGCAAGGACTGAGCTGGATAATCCCCAGGAGAGGCATGGAGGGAACTATTTGAAGGAACCAATGAATGAATGGTATATAACAATCAATTCCAACCATTCAGAATTATTTTTAAATGCTGGAATTGTCTTCTTCCCCCATGCCAATGGATTTGAAATTCTAAACATTTCCTCTATGAAGCATCACTACCATGAAACCTATTTTATGGCAGAGAAACTTGAGGGAGAGTGAAGCAAAATGGTAGATATAATTAACTAGAGGGCAAGGATTGTTCTCTGGTCTTCACAACACACTGGATTGCACAGGTGTTTACTGACTCACGCTGCTCTCTGTGTGGAGATCTCTATCTAACATGCCCGGGGAGCAGGCATGTGGGCTGAGTAATTATAAATGCCTTTCAGAAGTATGGAGCTTAAAATAATTTCCGCTTGTAGTTTTTCAAAACAACCAGTGTTTGTGTCTTTTTAATCCTTACAGAAGGCATAGAGGGCTAAGATCATCAGTGATTTCAGAGGCAGGAGGCTGCAAGAAATCCTGACTTTGTTGTCAGGTAAGAGACGCAGATGCTCACCTTGAGCAGGAAGAATGGAGCACTGAATGGATCACGGCTGAAAGCAACAGCCCGTCTGCCCTGTGCCCATAAACAGGGAGAGGGGACAGAAGAACATTCCTTCTCTCGTGGCCTGATTGCTGTTGGAGAAAGGATTCACCATGGTACACACAACTCTCTTTTCCTGACAGAATAAATGAGAAATAACTAGGATTGGGGCTTCATTCCTCATTGTTTAGCATCTTTAATCTGTCAGCTTTTAAGATGTCTGAGGAGCAGAAAATGTAATTTTGTCCAGTTTTATTAAACAACATCCTTTCCTCATCTGAAAAAATAATTTTAAAAGTACCCTAACTCTTAATATTTCTGGAGTCGACATGAAGTTAGCGGAGGTAGAATTTCCATATTTTATTATGCACCATGAAAATCAGCCTTTATGCTTAATGGAAGCTTTATGCTCACTGATAAATCAAGAGAGCAAAGGCAGGGCCGGGTAGTGAGAGGCAGGGTGAGAGCTCAAATACTGGCTCGTTGTCTGTGGGCTAATAAAGAGTAGACTAGCTTGATTTACAAAATCATCTCCAAGAGAGGAAAGAAATGCAGAGGGGCTTGAAAGACTGGAGCTGCTTTGCTTTTGGGTGAATATGCATTTTCTGCAGCCAGATTAAGGATTCATTTTGTCCTTGACACAGCACGAAATTCAATCTGCACTTACTTACCCTACAGAAAACAGTCTGCCAGGGGCCGTGCGAAGATTTTATAATAGTACAGGCAACAGTCTTTGCTAGCAAAATAAACATTTGGGAAATTGTATTTCGAAATCGTTTCTTCTTCTTCTTCTCTCCCCACCAATCCCCAGCCCGTCATGCAATTCTGGTTCAGTGAAACGCAGCATTTAATATTTTGGAAATAATTTTCAAGCAGATGGGGGAAGAGGCAGGAGGGCAGCTTCTGTTACTAGCCTTGATGATCTCTCTACCTTTCCTTCTTTGTCAACAAAACAACTCAAGCAGTGATTGTTTTTCCTTTGAAAGAAAATAAAATAAGACAGCATGAAAGTGTTCTCAGATTTGCTCTCTGCTTCTGAAATCTTTCTAAGCTGAGGTCTTCTGTGTGATATGGAAAGCTCATTTTGAATCTGACTGCTGAGGACATCTTGGAGAGATGCTAAGGTTTTTTTTTTTCCTCTTTTTTAAAGAGGAAGAGGGCAGGATTTTCTGTCCCTGGCAGAATGAGCCTCAGAACCCTTTGTTTCTGTGTAACAACAGGGTGATTCTTCACACTCTCTTTATTGAACTACAAATATCTTTCCAGATGAACACTGTCCTAATCTAATTAGCTGTAAACAGGCCTCCCGGGTGCCACGCTGCTTTAGCTAGGGGATGGCATGGGCAGGAGGGGAGAGGGGCTAGTGCAGGAAAGATATCCGTGACTGTGAGTCTTTCCGACAGGCACAGTTGGGATGGGTGATGTATCTGCAGGAGACTTTTCTGTCTTATAGGGAGACAAAAGCAAAGACATATTGACTTGTCTCCTAAAGGGCAGAATGGCTTACTATGAACAATGAAAGTTTGTTTTTCTATAGCACTTAACTGCTCTTCCCAGAATATGACTTACTAGTTGGCGCAGCAAAGGAATGGCATCGAGCATGCTGGGGGTTCCTGAAGGGTCTTGGATGATTAATATGCATCCCCACTGTTAGACCCTGAGAAAGGCCACGTAGCCAAATGTTCGCTTTGGAAGAGGTGATCCCACTATGGTTCCTGGTGGAACACCAGATCATGAGGGATTACAGGGTGGGGTCGGGGTCAGTGGGTACTTTTTCAGTTTCACAGTCAGTGGTACAGAATCCAAATTCAGAACCTCTGTCTGTGCAGAAGGTTGCAGAAAGGTTGCACAGCGTCATTTTTAAAAACGACTTTCCATTGTTCACCCTCTTCATGTCATCTGGGGAAGGATTCCTAAAAGAAGTTGAGGAGGGGATGATCTGGCCTTTGGTGAATAGCAGCCAGTGGCATGGGGGAAGGGTGGGCTCCCTGGGTGAGGCAGGTCCTAGGCTAATCAGAACCTGAGTAAATGAGGCTCCACTGGGTTGAGGCTATGTGGACCACCAAACCAGGCCTCTAGTTCCATGGGACCCACAAGGTTGAATAATCAGCACCGGCCTCTGACAGCTGTTTCCTGCCAGTCATCCAGCCTTGAGCCAATACATAGGATTTCTGTTGTACTTCAACCTCTTCGGACATCCCTGCTTTTTGGTGCCCAGTGTTGGCTGGAATGGATTCCAAACTTGTTCTGAAAGGGTTTGAGTCACCTGTACTGGGTTAACACCAATGGCTTCTGGGCTCCAAGCCCACTCCTCTATTCTCTGCTCTGTGCTATGGGGCTGGACTCTGCAAACCACACTTCCCAGACCCCTCTGCATCTCCCTGCCAAATAGAGGTGCAGGTGGGAGATGGACAAGAAGGGCGGGAGAAGGAGAGGAGAAACTATTTTCTGGCATTTAGCTGAGGTCAGCATTCTTCAGCTGACCTCCATCAATTCTTTGGTTAGCATTCTTCAGGCCTCTAGCCTCCAGCCCCCTTTGCTGCTTCCGTCTCCTCCCTGCATTCCTCAGTGGTTCAGAGGCAGCTGGTCCACGTGGCTTCAGCAGCAAAAGGACAGGCTGTGCAGTGGTCCAAGCACCACCTGCACCCCTCCCTCTGGCTTCTGGTAATACCTCTTCCTCCTGTTGTTCTTTAGCTCTGGAATCAGCAGTTGCTTATTGCAATGATTAATCTCTGATAATTTTAGCATCCCCCCTTTTGTTCTATGGGGCTTCCCTTGTGGCTCAGCTGGTAAAGAATCTGCCTGGAAGGTGGGAGACCTGGGTTTAATCCCTGGGTTGGGAAGATCCCCTGGAGAAGGGAAAGGCTATCCACTCTAGTATTCTGGCCTGGAGAATTCCATGAACTATATAGTCCATGGGGTCACAAAGAGTTGGTCATGACCGAGCGACTTTCACTCACTTATTTTTGTTCTAAAGTCAGTGTAATCAGTTCCCTGTATTAAATCCATCAGTGTAGCCAGTATCTTATATTAAATCCCTTCTGTTAGAATGCTTTCATTTTCTTGACTGATCTCTGATAAATGTTGATTCTGACCCTGACAAGAAACCTGGTTTAAAAGGCTTCCATTGGTTGAATTAGCATAAGGTTGGAGGCTTTCTCCCTTCATGGTGACATCACTAAAAGATGGGCAGAATGAGGACTGAGGATAGTCAGATGGGCAGAGATGCTCTCCCGGGGAACTTCACACTCTCTAACGTCCTCCAGAAATATTTAGGTTGAGAAATGAGCCCACGCCATGCTGATGGCTTCCCCATTTTGCCCTACAGTGGTCTGTCTTAGAGTGCTTCTTCCTTGGCATTTCTACATGTGAAGAATTTTGAAAACTACACTGTAATACTCTACAATCACATCTTTCTTTTGTAAATCCTCAAAGTTAGACATTGGAGGCAGTGGGAAAATGACAGTGGTTGTCAAGGTATAGTCTGAGGACCCATGGGGAATCATTGAAACCCTCAGAAAGTATTCATGCATTATTATTATCACAATAGTAAGACTTGATTTGCCTTTTTCATTTTAATTCACTCATAAGGGTACAATGAGATTTCAAGAGGCTACATACATGGATACAGAAACAGATTGTAGGCAGAAGCAGATATGGGAATTTCAGTTCAGTTCAGTTCAGTTGCTCAGTCATGTCCAACTCTTTGCTACCCCATGGACTGCAGCATGCTGGGCTTCCCTGTCCTTTACCAACTCCTGGAGCTTGCTCAAACTCATGTCCGTTGAGTCAGTGATGCCATCCAACCATCTCATCCTCTGTCATCCCCTTCTTCTCTTGCCTTCAATGTTTACCAGCATCAGTGTCTTTTCTAATGAGTCAGTTCTTCCCAACAGGTGGACAAATTATTGGAGTTTCAGCTTCAGCATCAGTCTTTCCAATGAATATTCAGGACTGATTTCCTTTAGGACTGACTGGTTTGATCTCCTTTCTGTTCAAGGGACTCTCAGGAGTCTTCTCCAACACCACAGCTCAAAAGCATCAATTCTTTGGCACTCAGCTTTCTTTATAGTCCAACTCTCACATCCATACGTGACTACTGAAAAAACCATAGCTTTGACTAGATGGACCATTGTTGGCAAAGTAATGTCTCTGCTTTTTAATATGTTGTCTAGGTTGGTCATAGCTTTTCTTCCAAGGAGCGTCTTTTAATTTAGCTGTCTTTTATTCAGACATCAAGGAGATTCACAAAAGTAGAAAAGAGTGCTATTATTCTAATTCAACTTTTATTTTGGAAAATAAAGTTATTTATTATAAAATATGTTACTTATGTTAATATGTTTTTTATTTCTATTTTCTAGTGAATTAATAAATCCTGGTGTGGAGTTGGTATATTTTCTTCACTTTCACTAGTCACTTAAGTTTCATGCTCCAGCCCCTGGTCATCTGGAGTTTAGTCCCCACATGGATGTCAAATTCAGGGAAATCATTTCCAAGATTTTCAATGGCCTAGGCTGGTTCTCCCTTCTGGGGGGTCCATGTCCTTGCCCCAGGACACATACTCGTCCTGTCCTGATGCTTCAGTCACCACCGTTACATTACTCACAAGAGTGTCAGACTCCAGCTTTTTTGACCCCAGTCTCAGGAGACACCTGTCCAAGTCACTTAGTGGCCTCCCGCAGTGAGGGGAAGCATCGCACTCTTCCCCCATGGGGACAGCTGAGCCCCGATGCTATACTGACACTAGCCATTCCCAGCCTCAAGCTACAGGTTGCAGAAATAGTTTTCCCTCCCTTCTTCTGTGGGTGCTGCTGCAGTCCTTCTAATATGTGACTGTGGAAGGTGGGAATAGTTGACCCACATTATCTCGGGGTCTCAGTTGAAAGTCAGGTAGAAATAACTAGTCCAGTTTTTAACATCTGTCACAAAATCATCCTCAATTTCTAATGAAATATCTCTCATTATTTATATATTATACATAAGGAAATTAAAGTTCAGAGAAAATATTAATAATTAAAGGTAAGTGACTAAGCCAGGATTTGAACTCTGGTATGTCCAAAATTGAGGGGGGCATGACAAACCATTCCAGTAATCTTGCCTTTAGAATTCCATGGATGGGTAAGCCTGGTGGGCCTATGGTTTTGCACTTTATGCATATTGTCAAGTTGCTTTCAGAGAAGTTCTAGCAACTTAAGCTCTCATTAGTGGTGAATGAACATGTCCCTTTCACCATATTCTTGCTAAAAGTAGGCCTTCATCACTTTTTAACCTTTGCCTATTTGTCAGACAATAGATGATATCTTATTGCTGTTTTAACCTGTTTTTCTTTGATTACTACTGAAGATGAAACTGTTTTTATATTTATTGGTCATGTTCTTGATCATTAAAAAATTAAATTGTTTTTTCCTTATTGATATGCAGGAACTCTTTATTATTAGAGGACTGAAATCTTGTCATATGTTATAAATATTGCTCTAGTCTTTCACTTATCATTTAATTTTATGAATTTTTTGACATTGCACACATTTGAAGATTTTATGTAATTAAACCTAGTAAAAACTTTTTTGGCCTTCCCTTTGTAATATCATGCTCAGAGAAATTGGAATACTTCCTAAAATATTTTTTTCAAGAAGATATAAATCTGTTATGTTTTCTGAATCTTTGGATGACTGGGAATATGTTTCTGTGACTCTTATGTGGGAGCAATATCTTGGCAGGTGGAGCATTTTTGACACACCATCCTCAAAATGCTGTAGAAGCTAGTCCACTCTTTTCCAAAATTTACTGTTGAGAGAGAAGTCTGATACCAAAAAGATTTTTGTCTCCTAGTATGTCTCCAGTTATTTGTAAGAGCAGAATAACTGCAAGATTATTCTTTATATTTGGAATAAAAATTAAAAGCCAGACATGATGAGGAGAGTCTGTTTTACACTTTCTGGAGTTCAGTGGGTTTTATATTAAAGTCAAGGATTTCTACAACTAAAGAAAATTATCTTTTTTTTTTAATTTGGTCACCACTTCTTCTCTGTCTGATGTATTCTCTTCTTCTGGGTTTCCTAGTCAATCTCCAGGACCTATCCTATATGCCTCTTATATGAGTTTCAGAATTTCCCCAGAATGGGCTGACTGGTTTTCTCACCCTGTTTGTTTCTCATTGTGTAACTTGCTCGTCAGTATGGCCATCGCATTTTTACATCAGGCAATTATTGTTTCACCTAAAAGTAGTCTTCCCTGGTCTCAGACTGTTTCTTTTTCATGAGTGCTGTCTCCTCAAATTATTACTGAGAATCTGATTTAATATCTTACAAACTTCACTTTCCTGTCGCAAGCTTTTTTTGAAAGAGCTCTCCTCTTTGGAGATCATGAACATTTTTTCTATATTCAAATGTTTCTCTGTTTTCTCATCCTTATGAGGGGGTGCTGTGTTTGCCCAGTTTAGGAAACTGGAAGAAGCCCAGTTAGAGAGTGTTCAGGTTCATGTCTGATTTCTTCACTGTGCAAAAAAGGATCAAGGAAGAATCGATCATTTCTGTAGTTTAATTTCTCTGGATCAGCAGTCCCATTTTCTAGCAGGTTGAAGAAGGAACCACATCCCACGGTGGTCATGTGACAAGCGCTTCCCCGCTGTCCCCACATTCCTTCCCACCTGTCAGGAGCACCATCCTCCTTCTCTAATGGACAAGATGGTCTTGTTGTGAGAGTGTTGTTCTTATTGCATTGTTTGAACTGGACTGAACTGAAATGGCAGCGGATGTGCCTTTCATGGCAGATTGTGCTGAGAAGGGAAATTCGCACCTGTTTGGAACTGGCATTACATTTGTAGAGAGCAAGGGGGAAACAAATACAAAGGCCAGCACGTCGGGGATGATTACTGCCAAAATTACTTACCAAAGACATCTGCGAAGCTGTGATCCAGTCAGGAGGGATGTGGAAATGAGCCCCAGCTGAGTCTCCCAGCAAAATGACTCCCCTGGGCTGTGAACCTAGGGGGCACAATTTATTTGCATTATTTATGCACTCAAGTAGTTTGGAGCCTCCAGGTTAGGTGGTTAGGTGAGCACATACCCTGGTGTGTATTCCGTGCATGGAGCATCATAACAGTGATACATTGCCACTTTTTGAGTGTTGGAGGGTGAGGGGCATGGCATTTAGGAGCTGAATGAGATTTCTAGGCCACCGAAACTGCCAACTAAGCTATAGAGATGCAGGTGTGTTTCCTAGCTCCACATAAAACAAACTGCTGTGCAACCTCTTGAGTGAATGATGGATGAATAAAAACATCAAAACTTTAACTGAACTCAGAAATATGCCCAGATTTTGGTCCTGAAAATTGCTTTCTTGGAAAGCATACCCATTTCTATTATAATTCACTTTAGGAATTCGTGATGTCATGGAGCAATTTTGATTTTTCAAACATGTTATGGATTTTTAAAGTCCTGAATCTATAAAGGCAAAAGCGCTGAATGGACAATTATGGCTGATTGATGGAGAAATGGAGAAATAAAGTCACTGTGCAGCCTTGTACATTTGAGGTTACAAATCACTTAATCTGATTCTGAGGAATTCACCCATGGGTGATGCATGTACTCTTCCAAAATTCTTAAAGTCCTGAAAGAATCAAGTGATGCCTCCCAGAGTCAGACAGGAGAGACTCCTTTCCCCACCTACAAATCCCCTGAATCAAGCCAAGGACGGTCCAGCCTTACTCCAGTGGCTCCCTATCTCAGGACTTTGGGACAGCTAGCATTTGGCTATGCAATTGTGGACTGAAAAGGCCCAGGACATCGAGGAGGGGATGGGATTTAGGGAATCCAAGAGACTTCCCATAGTGACCCCAGAGCCTCACACCATGGTTTCACTTAGATGCTTATTTATTCATTTGTTTGTTAATTCATTCTTTTATTCATCCAACAGCATTTCTAAATGGTATGACTTATGTATTGGGTCCTTACATTTTCTACCTCTGTCCTACTCCTCTGACAGCTTAGAGACAGTTAGACTTTAAGTTGATTGAGGACAAGGACTATATCATGTCTGCCCATGAAAACTCAGAGCCAAGTATAGTCCTTGGTGCATAATAGGAATAGGTATTCATGAAATATTCTGTTGAGTGAATGAAATATTTTTAAATGTTAGGAAAAAGCACTGCCTAAACAAAACTAGTGATGCTACCATAGGGTCTTGTTTGAGGCTCTTTGGGCATCAGCAGTACCATGCTTTCAGTACTATGTGGTTGGCATTAATAAGTTTCTCCTAAGAGTACTGGCAGGCTTCCCAAGTGGCACAGTGGTAAAGAAACCACCTGCCAATGCAGGAGACGTGAGAAGTGCGGGTTCAATCCCTGGGTTGCGAAGATTCCCCTGGAGGAGGAAATGGAAACCCTCTCCAGTATTATCGCCTGGGAAATCCCATGGACAGAGAAGCCTGGCAGGCTACAGTCCATGGGGTCTCAAAAGAGTTGGACATGACTTAGCAACTAAACAAAGAGTGCAAAGAGTCCTGGCGGCCCAGGTGTCTGTGGCATGTGGGCATTTGGAATACAGAGCTTTTGTTCAAGTGTTTTTGGGAACTCTCAGTGGTTATAGTTTGGTGGCCTCCCTCAAGTTACCCAGATACAAACCTTTAACCCATTTGACACAAGCCCAGATGTCTGACCTTATGGTGTATTGAGAAGGACACAGAGAAGATAGAAGATTATCACCTCCACTTATTTTTCTTATTTGGAGAAGTGCTGGATTTAAGTTACCATGGTATCTATTTTACAGCCTTTAAGACAAAACTGCATTTTATGTTTGTGTACAGTTGATTAATTAATAATGTGTCAGCTTCAGTTGTACAACAAAGCGATTCAGTTACACATATACAGGGACTTCCCTGGTGGCTCAGATGGTAAAGTGTCTGCCTACAATGTGGGAGACTCAGGTTCAATCCCTGGGTTGGGAAGATCTCCTGGAGATGGAAGTGGCACCCCACTCCAGTATTCTTGCCTGGAAAATCCCATGGATGGAGGAGCCTGGTAGACTACAGTCCATGGGGTCACAAAGAGTCGGACACGACTGAATGACTTCACTTTCACTACATATATACATGTATCTATTGTTTTTCAAATTCGTTTCCCAATTAGGTTGTTACATAATATTCAGCAGAGTTCCCTGTGCTATATATACAGTAGGTCCTTGTTGGTTATCCATTTTAAAAGTAGTAGTGTGTACATGTCCATCCAAAACTCCCTAACTATCCCTCTAATAACTTTCCAGTCACCCAACAAAGGAATCAGTTAAACTCAGTTTTTCTTTGTCTAGATTCTGCCTCATTTCTATAATCTTTTTCATATACTTTTCTAATTTGTCATGAAAACAAATGTAAACTGGTCAACATTATGCTGTAGCATCAGGCACGTCCTCATTTGTCTGTTTAATTCAGTTTGACTCAGACTAGAAAAGAATATTCTATTAGGATAAATACACTGATTTTTACCATTCATACCTTCACAGAATTTCTTCTCGTATGGGATTCCATCTTTAGGATCAACACCCTTTAAGAGAGAAATGATGAGATTAGCAGTTTGCTTTTAAATTTATGAGACACAAGTACAAAATCCTCCCTAGATGGCTTTTAAAGCACAAAGGCAAATCAGTAGATAAAATCCTTGAAAGTCTCTTGAGCCCTTAATCCAACGTAGCAACATTCTATGTAAGTGAGTTAGGCTTTAAGGACCTGGGGGCAGGAATAAGGAGAGAGCCAGAAACTGGACCATCTTGCTCAGAAGGATGCAGGGCAGAGCTCTGAGTGCTGGAAGTGTCACTGGGAGGGAGCACTGAGGGTCCATTCAGTGCCTGGGACACAGGGGTAGAGTGGGCTCAACGGTCTCTGAACTGGAGCTCTAAGTATCCTGACTTCTCCAGTGCTTAAGGATCAATGCTTCTAGAGCAGTGATTCTCAACGGGGCTGATTTTAAGGCAGCCCGCTACTCGCCCCTGCCCTGCAACCATCCCCAAGGGACTTTGGCAATGTCCAGAGACATCTTTGGTTGTTACACTGCGGGAAGGGGAGCTATGGGCATTTAGTGGGGAGAGGCCAGAGGTGCCGCTGATCACCCTACATTTTGCAAGGCAGCCCAAACAGTAAGACGTCATCCCAAATGTTGATACAATGACACTGAGAAACCCACAAATGAGGTAGAGCTTGTGATTTGGACAGGGTTACCATAGCTGAGGGCACTTCCTAACATGAACGCTAAGTCTGTGCATTAGTAGAGTAACTGGTCCTTTGAAGGTTTAAGTAGAGTCTGGATAACCCTAAGAAAAAGTTAATACACATATATAGTTATGTTTTTTGTTTTGTTTTGCTTGTCAAACTGGTCTGGAGAGCACTGGAGAGCACTGGCATTCCACTAGATAGTTATGGTATTAACAGTATTCTAGGAAGAGCCTGATGGTCAGAGATGTATTGGAAACAGTGTGTTCACTCTCTTGGTCTTGGGGGCTCCCAGTGTGCAAAACATTAAAGATGATGAGAAATTCAGAAGTAAAGAAAACTGTTTAGGTTTATTTGACCCAGTACTTTCTAAACTTGGCTATAGCACTCCTCCTCCCTTATCTTTTAACCTCCCACTTGATAGAGGAATTCCTGGACACAGTTAGGAAAATGTTGGACTTGGTGGTTGCAAAATCCTCTCTGAGTTCATGATTTTGTGATTCTGGGAGTCATCTTTCCCATATGGAAAGGGATAGGTGTGAAGGTCATGTGTCTTTTTCCTATTAACTGATGATGAACTCTGAATCTTGCCTCTCTGGGCTCCTGGTAGATTTCCACTGGTGTAGCACAGTCTCTTATTGGCCTTCCATATGTAGGTGGGGTCACATGTCAGAGGCAGGGATGGGGTCATGGAACCAAGATAGGAGCTTCACATACTAATAACCTCCGTGTCATTCAACAGGACAGCTAAGCTTGAGTCTATCAGAACAAGAGCTGCCTTAGGGGTCCTGACACCTCCATACCTTAAGACTAGGGGTGATGTCTTCCCCTCCTCAGGAGAAGGCAATTTGACTAATGATAGGGTGGGTGGGGTGGGCTATACTAGGATACAATCTGTCTTGCTCTCCATATCCCAGAAACAACAGACCATCAGTGTCCTGGAGAGAAGAAACTATTTACAGACACTTTCTCCTCTTCATCCAAGCAGACAAATTAGGCAGCCATTCAGAGGCAATTTATCTTGAAGCTGGGGAATCTTAAACTTCAAGGCCCCTTATTTGTACCATCCCTGCCTGTGTGAGTTCTGGGAGCAGCTGGGAGCGGTAGAGTGTTTTAGGTGGAGAGGAGTCTGGCTGCAGCCAGAACAATGTTTCCACTTAAGCACTCCTGGTAAATTGGAAAAGAGATCTCAAAAGAAAAGGACCTGAATTTCCAAGACTCCAGGAATTTGTTAAGATTTCTTTTATCATTCTAGTTAATCTTACTTTTATACTTGCTTTTGTATTTGGTATACTTTTTCCTTCATGAGGACCCCTCAAATCCTATAAGCTCAAGACCTCACAAAATTTGATTTGCTGCTGTTGCTGTCTTCAGATAAGTGTTTGGCTTTTCTCCTTCCCTTTTCTCTACTGGAAGCTACTAATCTATTATTCATAAGGAACCAGGGTAGCAGCATAGATGCTTCGTGATGTAGGGAGTGGGGAAACTACAGGTAATTTCCTCTCTGCCTGGCTAGCCTTATGAAACAGGAAAAAAATGGCTGCAATGAAATGGTGACAGCAAGTGATTTGCTCCACCAGCTGTTTGGGTTGCTGTAAAAACTTTGCTAACACCACGATCCATTTAATTTCACACTGTTTCAGACAGAATCAAGGGGTTAGGTGTGAGTGACCTTAAACAAGACTTACAGTGGCTGTGACTGAGAGCCTCAGCTCTCATTACATCATTGACACTTTTCACGTGTGATTGGATTCTATGCCCCTCTTTCAAACAGCAGAAAAAGAGTTGCCTTAGCCTACCATCTTATCTTCTTTCTTAGGTCTGACTAAACAAACAGGCAATGGGCTTGTAAGGAGGGCAGAAAGCTGGAGAATAGGGTTAAATCTGAATTTAGTTGCTTACCCAAATGCCATTACAGTTTGAATCTTGATACGAGTCCCAGTTGTCTGGCCTACAGAGAGGACAGCCACATTAGTCTTCGGCATATATTTATCACTCTGAATGTCAGCTTCACAAATGAAGGAATGAATGAATGAGTGCTACACCAAGTGTCACTGATAGCCAAGAGGTTCTTCAAGGAAAAATGCCACACACCACTGTGTGTTGTGGCCCACAGAAGCCTCACTTGGCCTCTTTGTCATTCTCTTGGCTTTGGGTGTTTGCTGGGAGCTGGGGACCAAATGCAGCCTTTTCATAACTGACTACATTCATGGGCTACCGCCCATGTTGTTGGGTAATGGTGCTGATGAGCGTAATGAACACATCTGCAGTCTATTTTCTTCAGACAGGCGACACCATTAGAGTTACGCCTCTAAAGTCCCAAACATCTGGTTAATGCTTCAGCACTGTAGTCACAGCTAAGATGAAGGCTGGCATATCCAGTTTGAGTTCTGAGATGTGATTGGCTGAACATCAGCCTGGGGCTAAAATGAAACCCGCACTCCACTCCCTGCAGTCCTTGCCTTACTCTTGGTGGAAAAGGCTACTCTTTCTGGGCCCAGGGCTGCCTATAGAGCTCGAGCAGGAGAATGGATAAACGTCCACAATAACCTGTCTACTCACTTGTTTCTTCCATTAGACTGTAAACTCGTGTTTCTATTTGTTTACCATGCAGCATGATGCAGAGCAGTTGGCCATGCTCAATGAGCATTTTGGGGGGCAATAAAATGAACAATTACTGGTTTTTTTTCGTTGAGTTTTACTTTAGCGAGGACACGGAGGTCCCTTCTCTCTGTAAGCACGAATCCCGTAGGCTGGAGGAGATAATTATGCCTCCTGCCTCCTTTTCAGATGGTAATTTTCAAAATCAGTGATGAGCAGAGACCATTACCTTCTGCCTGGGTATGCCATCCTGTTGCTGTCGTTGCAATCTCTCCCTCGCCA
Organism: Dama dama; assembly: GCF_033118175.1. Classification (NCBI taxonomy): domain Eukaryota; kingdom Metazoa; phylum Chordata; class Mammalia; order Artiodactyla; family Cervidae; genus Dama; species Dama dama. The sequence goes on along the minus strand of NC_083698.1, from coordinate 57,852,166 downwards.
GTGAAAGCCTCGCAGTGTCTGAAAGGGAAGAGCACACACAGGGTCAGTTCTGCTTTGATGTTGTCCTCGGTGAAGCCCAGTCAGAGCTGTCAGAGAGGTATTGACATCTGCAGTTTCAAATTCAAATATAGTCTGGGAACACCAGAGATCACTAAGAAAATTAAGATGAATATGCTAAGACCTCCTGAGTGAGGTGAAATAGAATATGGTACCAGAGCCAGTCACAGGTGTAGCATGTGTGTGAGTGTGTGTGTGTGCGCCAATATGTGAAAGTATGGGGATGCATCTGTGTGAATTTGCAAATACGTGAGCATGTGTACACTCACATGGGTGGTTACGCGAATGCATGTTTCACACACATGTGTCTGTGTGTACATGTGTGTTCATGTTTATGTGTCTATGTGTACTTCCACACACAGCAGGGCCATCCAACTCCCTGAACTTTCTCTATTAACCATCAATTTTCTCAGGCCCCAAAGCAATTGGTTTATGGTGTCCAACAATTAATTTTACTGAATAATTAAAAACTCTCTAGCCAAACTGGTTACTTGCATGGATTTATTATATTTTTGACATGTCTGATTCAAAAGGATCAAGAGCCATGATGATGTTGAACAATGCTTTTATTTCTCAAATTGCCAGGTAGAGTATCTGAGAGCCCATCAACTTTGGAGAGTTTGTGACATCTGTTACTTGCTTGTTGAATTTCACAGAGAATATTATGATATCCTAACTGTTCTAAATCAAACATGTGCACACAAACACATATACACTTTTAAAAAGTAAGTTAAAGTATATTTAAGAATTTTGAAAATAATTCATGACGTGTTATCTAGATAACTGTTATCCCCATGGAAAATTCCAGCTGGGAACGGCTTCAGGAAATGAAAACAGTCTAGGACTAAGATCCACTTTGATGGTCCATGTGGAGATACCATAAAGGTATATAAACATTATAAAATGGTGTATTATCAAATTAATAATACATTCAAATGGCATTCAATCTTGTCTTATTAAAGGAAAGAAATTTATAGGAAGCAATTTAATATTTACTAAATGGCTGGTTACTCTTAACAATACTCACTGGGAAATCACTATATTTGTCTGAATCTGCATCTTCAAATGGCACAGAATTTTGTATAGCTCTAGAAGAAAGAAAATGAAACACCTGTGAGCTAAGAAAAAAGAAAGTGTGTTTGTGAAAATAAACACAGACATGTTTAGATATTACTGTGTTGAGTTTACTTAACAAAACCCCATTCTAAAAATAAAATTAAGGGCCTAAATAAAAATTTTAAAAGTAAAGATAAAATTGAGTACCAGCCCAACTTTGCTTATTTCTGCTCTCTACTCAACAGAACGATTTTCTCTCTGACACTTTACTTGGCCTATATGGGTAAGTAAAATATAATGAACTCAAGTTTTAGAGGGCATGCAATATGTCCTGTTGAGGTCCTCAGGAAAGGAGACTACATTTTTGGTCCAGTCAATGAACTTAGTACTAGAGATTTTACACATTTTACACATTCTGGGACAGAAGTCTTTTCTTAAGATTCTCCTCTTTTAAATCACTTCATCTGAGAACCATTAGGCATTTAGTTGTCACTCCCCTTCAAGTGCCGGGTGTAATTGATGTGATTGATGATCAAGCAATTAATGCCCAAAACTGCGGATACCTCCTTTGAGTAAGGATTTCCCCTAAGTTTTCACTACCAGACTTTCCCCAGCTTCCAAATGGTAAACACTGTTTTCCCTTTAGGAGAATCACTTACAGAGTAGCAGGCAAGTGCCATCATATGGCAGAGTGAGGTTACTCTTGGAGCTTAGAATGTAGAGAGAGTAACACGCTCCCTTATAGGTTTTAGTAAATGGTCTTCTGAATCAAGAGCTTCTCAGCAGTTCTGAGAGTCTCAAGGCTAGTGAATTCAGCCAGAGCCAGCATGGAGCCTAACTGGTGGTGTGGAGCCTGTCTTTAGAGCTCTGGGATGGTGGAGCCACTGGAAGTCCACTTTATAGACCTCTTGGGAGATGACATCCCCTGTAAGAATAGGTAGGGTTCTCCCATGTATGTATTTGACCTCTTGGATAGCTGTTTTAGGCTCCTAGCTGAGAAAAGGAGGAAAGACATAGAGCAAGAGAAAGAATAAGAGGAAGAGGAGGAGGGAGAGGGATGGGGTAGGGAGGAGAGAGAGGATGAACAAACCCAAACAGCCGTATTATCAGTCTGAGAAAAAGCGCTGGGTAAAAGGTCTCTCTCAACGATGCCAAGACTATCTCCTCCTACCTTTGCCACTTTGGGGGTGAGAGTTTGTCCTTGAAGGAAGGAACAAATGAATTTCTAGAATTAGAATGTTTGGTCATTAAATTAACCTTTACTTGTTTATTTTAAAGGTAACTAAACAAAACCATACATTCTAGACATGCATGGGTAGATTGGCCATCCTAAATCTCATAAGTTGCAATTTACATAAACTCCACAATCCCTTATTCATAGCCCACATATCCAAACAGTCCTGAAAACCAAGAGTTGTTTCTTATTTTCAATGCTGCAGCTAATTTATTTGGTGGCAAAATTTGACCTAAACCAATCTAAGGCAATTCATAACCTATACCCTACTTAATATGACTATCCATATATTTCACTGCTGAAATATAAATGTGTTTAATCAGGCCCAATCAAAAAATGGGCCAAAGAACTAAACAGACATTTCTCCAAAGAAGACATACAGATGGCTAACAAACACATGAAAAGATGCTCAACATCACTCATTATTAGAGAAATGCAAATCAAAACCACAATGAGGTACCATTACACGCCAGTCAGGATGGCTGCTATCCAAAAGTCTACAAGCAATAAATGCTGGAGAGGGTGTGGAGAAAAGGGAACCCTCTTACACTGTTGGTGGGAATGCAAACTAGTACAGCCGCTATGGAAAACAGTGTGGAGATTTCTTAAAAAACTGGAAATAGAACTGCCATATGACCCAGCAATCCCACTTCTGGGCATACACACTGAGGAAACCAGATCTGAAAGAGACACATGCACCCCAATGTTCATCGCAGCACTGTTTATAATAGCCAGGACATGGAAGCAACCTAGATGCCCATCAGCAGATGAATGGATAAGGAAGCTGTGGTACATATACACCATGGAATATTACTCAGCCATTAAAAAGAATTCATTTGAACCAGTCCTAATGAGATGGATGAAGCTGGAGCCCCTTATACAGAGTGAAGTAAGCCAGAAAGATAAAGAACATTACAGCATACTAACACATATATATGGAATTTAGAAAGGTGGTAACGATAACCCCATATGCAAACAGAAAAAGAGACACAGAAATACAGAACAGACTTTTGATCTCTGTGGGAGAATGTGAGGGTGGGATATTTCAAAAGAACAGCATGTATACTATCTATGGTGAAACAGATCACCAGCCCAGGTGGGATGCATGAGACAAGTGCTCCAGCCTGGTGCACTGGGAAGACCCAGAGGTATCGGGTGGAGAGGGAGGTGGGAGCGGGGATCGGGATGGGGAATACGTGTAAATCCATGGCTGATTCATATCAATGTATGACAAAACCCACTGAAATGTTGTGAAGTAATTAGCCTCCAACTAATAAAAAAAAAAAAGAAAGAAAAAAAAATCAGGAGGTGCTAAGAGTGTAAGTGAGTGTGGTGATTTACAGTATATACATGATATGTCACTCTCTTAAAATCTGGGAAATTCTGAATTCCAAATTACAATTGGCTCCAAGGTTTTGGATAAAGCATTGTTGACTTTTACTATCATTGCTTCTTCAAAATTGTATATAAATTTGATACATTGTGTATCCTTACAAGTACCTGGTTGTATGCCAACATATTCATTCATTCATCCCATAGCTATTTTTGAAGTCCCTACCATGTGCCAGACATCATATTAGATATTAAGGATGAGTATTAGATACATTTCCTATGCTAGAAGAGCACAGTGATGGATGGGGAAAACAATGCATTAATAGATAGCTACAGTGCTACGGAGAAAAATTCTCTAAGAGGGTTGTGCACGCAGAGGGAAGACATTTCCCTCTCTACAGGGAAGGAAGCAATCTTAAGGTGAAAGTTAAAGGATTAGAAAGCATTTTCAAAGCAAGTGATTAGGTGACAGGCATTCTAGTAGGAAGGAAAAGTATGGGAAGCCCTTTAACATAGCTCTAGGTTCTGAAATTAGACTCCTTGGATTTGAATCCCAGTTCTGCCGTACATAACCTTAAGGCAAATTATTTCATCATTTTTACATCTGTTGGCTCATTTGTAAATGGGGTCAATGTCAGTACCTGCTTCCTTGGACTGTTGCAAAGACTAAATGAGTTGTTACATGTGAAGCAAGGAAGACCTGTGCCAAGCATGTGATAAGTATTCACAAAATATTAGCTTTTGTCTTTATTATGCACAGTGCTAACAGCTATACCAAAGGTGGCTTCTAGGACTGGGCAAACAGGCCTAAGTTGTCTGCTCTTATGACATTTTAGTTTCTGGATATATCCCCAATTCAACCCATGGATTCTCTTCAGATTTTCAGGTTCCCAGCCACACAATGTCCAATCCAGTTATGCATGTCCATTATTTTTAGATATTTTTACTGTAAACTTCTTTGCTGTAAGTACCTTCACAGCAAGCATTTTTGTTACAAACATTCTCACTGTGTGACTAATTGGCCATAAGACAATTTTGCCATAAAAGGTAAAATGACTGGTTGATAGTTTGTTTTGATATGTATCATACAAAAATCATGACAAATGATGATGATTTGCCCCAAGAGCCAGTTTCTTATTTCTAAACACACTACAGTGGAGGAGAAAGAGGATGAGGGCCATAAAATTGCAGATTTGAACTCACATTTCCTATAAAACTCTGGAATGTTTATCAACAGACACGTGACAAGATGCCAGGATCACACAACAGTATAGAGGCTTTCATAACACAATACACATGTGTGTGTGCTCAGAGGTGTCTGACTCTTGCAACCCCATGGACTGTAGCCCACCAGGCTACTTTCTAGGCAAAAACACAGGAATGGGATGCAATACAAAGCTTGGGTATAAATATGCATCCTAGTATTTGGAAATTGATACCTCCTCTAACAAAGGAAGAAATTTTAACAAAAAGAAAAAATGTGATGCCGCATGAGGAGGTGAATCAATGTGTAAAATACTAAGAATGAAAGACCTGGAAGACAAATGTTCAGGTACAAGTCACAAAATAAGGTCAGTCATCTGCACAGTAGTGCCATTAAATCTACGCACCCTTTAAATGGACTTCCCTGGTGGCTCAGATGGTAAAGCGTCTGCCTACAATGCAGGATACCCGGGTTCAATCCCTGGGTTGGGAAGATCTCCTGGAGAAGGAAATGGCAACCCACTCCAGTATTCTTGCCTGGAAAATCCCATGGACGGAAGAAACTGGCAGGCTACAGTCCATGGGGTCCCAAAGAGTCGGACATGACTGACTTTCACTTTTCACCCTTTAAATATATTCAGGTATTTTGTATTTAGTAATAAAGTCTCTTTAATTTTGTAATTAGTCTCACAGCTAATTATGGTGAGACTAATATTTGTGGCAGCAAAGATGTTTAAAACAGGAAACTTACAATGAAAATACCTAGAACTTCAGTTATCACCTTGGCTGGTACAGCCAATCACCTGCTTGCTGCTCCTGCCCTCTGCATGGGGTCTGGGCTGACAAGCTTGACCCAGTGAGCAATTGTGACTGCAGCTGAATGTTATTCGTTACATAATATTGAGCTATTCATGCTCAAAATGCCTAAAACTATGTCATGAAACTGGGGCATTACAACAAAAGAAAACTAGGGAAAATGAGTATCCATGAGTATCTGCCTCACATTTGAATCCCAGGCAGCAGTGCAGGGTCAGAAGGGCTGTTTCTTCTGCACGTGGATGTGTTACATGCATCTCTGTAAGATGCAATGAAAGCAGAGAAAACTATGGAAAGATACATACTGACATGTTTACATGGCTCACTGTGTGGTGTGGATAGGTACTGAGGTGAGCGGCAAGAGCAGGGCATAAGCAAGAAGGAACAAGTGAAAAAAGCCAAGAATGATGAATTAAAAATGAAATTAACATAGGATATGATAGCCTGTGTGAATTTATGTGAAATAATAGGTGGGCTTAAGCATTTGGAAATTCAATAAAAAGAATACATTATCGATATTAAGAGGGGACCCTCCTGACTCACCATTGCTGCAATAAAAAAAAAAATTAGGCAGTGTATAGGCACTGTGAATTCTGATCAGAACAAAACAATAACAAAATCCTTGGTTGCCCCATGGCAGTAGCCTGGTATCCTACACATTTGTGTCTCTAATAAATTAGTGTTTTTTCTTTGTTTATTCACTTGTTTCTTCATTGAGTCCCTACTGAGGTCAAGCACTGCAGTAGGAACCAGGGCTAAAAAGCTTACCAAGAAATGGTGTCCTCACTCTTCCAAAGCTGTTGGTAGGTGTGGGAGACTGACAGGGAAGCAGCCAGGGAAGAACAGGGTGCAGGAGCAGGCGCCAGGGAGCGCGGGGTACCAAGGAGGCTAGCTACGTGGCTGGGAGCTGGAAAACTTCTTACCGTGGGTGGAGATGCCACCATTGCATTCTGAAGGCATTAGAACAAACGGGGGCGCAGGGAGAGGCAAGGAGCAGGAACGGCATTCTTACTGGAGGGGATTTTACGGAAGGGTTAATGCAGTCGAAGACATGTAGGCTTGTCTCTACTACCTACCGACTGTGTTAGTGGATCGGGCATTAAATGAACTAGAGCCAACTTGTTCATCTAAAAGTGGGGCTCAGAGTCAAGGCACAGACAATGTAATGGTTCTGGGTCCAAATGTCATATCTATCCATGACTAGTTCTGTGACTTTGGGAAAATAACTTTACATCTTTAAAAAGGGGGGACAAAAATGGGGTCTGCTAACAGGGCTGCCTTTATAAGAGCTCCTGGTAAAGAGACAGTACTGGGTTATTCTTCCTTCTCATTATTATCACTGAGCCACAGATTATTTGATGAATAAATGAGGTTGCATTTAAATGTGCTTTATAAACCAAACAGCACTGAATAAACTGTGACCCGGTATGAATTATACCAGAAGCACAATGACTTTTAGAAGAAGAAAAACATATTGCTTTTGCTTTTTCATAAAAAGAGTTTCCCTTTTAAATTGGGCCAGGAAAATCTCTGACCACAGATGCTCTTGAATTCAGTGTTTCAAAGGTGGTTCAATTGCAGAGATGTTGTTTTGGTCCTGCAGGCCCATGTTTGACACAGAAAATATAATGATGATTTCAGCAAGGAGGAGACAGGAGTCTCAATTCAACAAGAGCTAGGCATGATGAAATGATCAGGGGCCTGGGGACCTAGGGATCTGGCTGTCTCTTAGCCTCCCAGCACCTTCTTTCCTGTCTCATATTCCCCCTCCACTCCTCATATCCTGATGCTGTCCGCCTCCACCTCTTCATGAAAAGCAGTGTTGATAACTGTTTCCGGGATCTAGGCCAGCACTTCACACAGCTGGCTTACAGGAACTCATGTGGGGAGATGAACCAGGAAAAGTTCTTAAACTAAGAGGTTCTGAATGTGGGTCAGAAGCACAGCCTTCTCCTCTCCTGAGATACGTTCAAAGCAGATGGGGGCCGTTCAGTGGCTTTAGCGTCCAAGAAGCTCATGAGATGAAGGATGGAGGAACATAGGAAAAGTGCCTCTGTGGTGGGCTCAACTGTGTTCACCAAAGAGAGCTGTTGAGGTTCTAACCCCTGGTCCCTGTGAATGGGAACTTACTTGGAAAGAGGATGTTTGCAGATGTTGTTAAGTTAGGATGAGGTTATTAGTTCAGTTCAGTTCAGTCACTCAGTCTTTGTCACCCCATGGACCTGCAGCATGCCAGACTTCCCTGTCCATCACCAATTCCCAGAGCTTGCTAAGCTCATGTCCATCAAGTCAGTGATGCCATCCAACCATCTCATCCTCTGTTGTCCCCTTCTCCTCCTACCTTCAATCTTTCCCAGAATCAGGGTCTTTTCCAATGAATAAGTTCTTGGAATCAGGTAGCCAAAGTGTTGGAGCTTTAGCTTCAGCATCAGTCCTTCCAGTGAATATTCAGGACCGATTTCCTTTAGGAGGTCATTAGAGTGGTCCCTACATCACCAGATGGCCAACACTAAAATCAGATTGATTATATTTGTTGCAGTCAAAGATGGAGAAGCTCTATACAGTCAGCAAAAACAAGACCGGGGGCTAACTGTGGTTCAGATCATCAACTCCTTATTGCCAAATTCAGACTTAAATTGAAGAAAGTGGAGAAAACCACTAGACCATTCATGTATGACCTAAATCAAATCCCTTATGATTATACAGTGGAAGTGAGAAATAGATTTAAGGGACTAGATCTGATAGACAGAGTGCCTGACGAACTATGAATGGAGGTTCGTGACATTGTACAGGAGACAGGGATCAAGACCATCCCCAAGAAAAAGAAATGAAAAAAGCAAAATGGCTGTCTGAGGAGGCCTTACAAATAGCTGTGAAAAGAAGAGACACAAAAAGCAAAGGAGAAAAGGAAAGATATACCCATTTGAATGCAGAGTTCCAGAGAATAACAAGGAGAGATAAGAAAGCCTTCCTTAGCGATCAGTGCAAAGAAATAGAGGAAAACAATAGAATGAGAAAGACTAGAGATCTCTTGAAGAAAATTAGAGATATCAAGGGAACATTTCATGCAAATATGGGCTCAATAAAGGACAGAAATGGTAGGGACCTAACAGAAGCAGAAGGTATTAAGAAGAGGTGGCAAGAATACACAGAAGAACTGTACAAAAAAGATCTTCATGACCCAGATAATCACAATGGTGTGATCACTCACCTAGAGTCAGACAACCTAGAATGTGAAGTCAAGTGGGCCTTAGGAAGCATCACTATGAACAAATCTAGTGGAGGTGATAGAATTCCAGTTGAGTATTTCAAATCCTAAAAGATGATGCTGTGAAAGAGCTGCACTCAATATGCCAGCAAATTTGGAAAACTCAGCAGTGGCCACAGGACTGGAAAAGGTCAGTTTTCATTTCAATCCCAAAGAAAGGCAATGCCAAAGAAAGTCCAAACTGCCACACAATTGCACTCATCTCACACCCTAGTAAAGTAATGTTCAAAATTCTCCAAGCCAGGCTTCAGCAATACGTGAACTTCCAGATGTTCAAGCTGGCTTTAGAAAAGGCAGAGGAACCAGAGATCAAATTGCTAATATCTGCTGGATCATCGCAAAAGCAAGAGAGTTCCAGAAAAACATCTATTTCTGCTTTATTGACTATGCCAAAGCCTTTGACTGTGTGGATCACAGTAAACTGTGGAAAATTCTGAAAGAGATGAGAATATCAGACCACCTGACCTGCCTCTTGAGAAACCTGTATGCAGGTCAGGAAGCAACAGTTAGAACTGGACATGGAACAACAGACTGGTTCCAAATAGGAAAAGGAGTACGTCAAGGCTGTATATTGTCACCCTGCTTATTTCACTTCTATGCAGAGTACATCATGAGAAACACAGGGATGGATGAAACACAAGCTGGAATTAAAATTGCCAGGAGAAATATCAACTACCTCAGATATGCAGATGACACCACCCTATGGCAGAAAGTGAAGAACTAAAGAGTCTCTTGATGAAAGTGAAAGAGGAGAGTGAAAAAAGTTGGCTTAAAGCTTAACATTCCGAAAACTAAGATCATGGCATCTGGTCCCATCACTTCATGGCAAATAGATGGAGAAACAGTGGAAACAGTGGCAGACTTTATCTTTTTGGGCTCCAATATCACTGCAGATGGTGATTGCAGCCATAAAATTAAAAGATGCTTATTCCTTGGAAGGAAAGTTATGACCAACCTAGACAGCATATTAAAAAGCAGAAACATTACTTTGTCAACAAAGGTCCATCTAGTCAAGGCTATGGTTTTTCCAGTAGTCATGTATGGATGTGAGAGTTGGACTATAAAAAAAGCTGAGTGCAGAAGAATGGATGCTTTTGAACTGTGGTGTTAGAGAAGACTCTTGAGAGTCCCTTGGACTGCAAGGAGATCCAACCAGTCCATCCTAAAGGAGGTCAGTTCTGGGTGTTCATTGGAAGAACTGAGGTTGAAATTGAAACTCCAATACTTTGGCCACCTCATGTGAAGAACTGACTCATTTGAAAAGACCCTGATGCTGGGAAAGACTGAGGGCAGGAGGAGAAGGGGACGACAGAGGATGAGATGGTTGGTTGGCATCATTGACTGAATGGACAGGAATTTGGGTAAACTCCGGGAGTTGGTGATGGACAGGGAAGCCTGGCGTGCTTTGGTTCATGGGGCCGCAAAGAGTCGGACAAGACTGAGTGACTGCACTGAACTGAACTAATCCAATATGACTGGTTATAAAAGGAAAAGACAGACACACAGGCAAGATGTCCATGCATGAAGAGGAAGGCAGAAATGGAGTGATGCAGCTGCAAAGTCAGGGTTCCCAAGGATGGACAGCCAGTGCCAGAAGCTAAGAGGCAAGGAGGATTCTATCCAGAGTCTCTGAGGGAATATCAGTGGGAGTAGAGTCTCAGAGGGACCTTGCCCATATACTGCTTTCAAACTTTCAACCTCCAGCACTGGGAGAGAGTACATTTCTATTGTTCTAAGCTACCCATGTTGGGGTATTTTAGTACAGCAACTCTAAGAAATGAACCCAACCTCTCAGTTCAGGTATAAGGCCTGACTGTCATCTCTGGAGAGTTCTCCCCTCTATCCCTTCACAATGAGAGCCAGGCTGGACCAGAACACACTCAAGTGATAGGAACTGCCTTCAGAAGAGTGAGAATAAAAATAACAGGGGTCTGGGCAGATGGCATGGTCCCAATGAGTACGTTACAGAGAAGGAGTATTATTTTGAGTCATTAAAGCATTATCTTTACATGTAACACCTGTGTCTGGCTCCAGAACTAGAATACATACATATACATACATACATATACATACAGTTTAATCTTCTGAGCACCTGGGAGGACATAGTTAACCAGGAGCCTAGGAATCTGCCATGTTCCCCCACCAGGGCTCAGACCAAGAAGTCTGCATCTTTAAAACCTTCCAAATGACTCTTTGGCTTGAGTTGAGACATGGAAAAACTGAGGTTTGGAGACATGAAGGGGCCCAAGTCCTCAAAGCTGGCTCAAGACACAGCACTGCAGAGGAGTCCAAAAGGGGATGTTTCCAGAGAACAAGTGTGGCCCAATATACCTGGGGGTGTATGTTGGGTCCTTGTGGCTGGGAGAAGTTACTTTTTTTTTAAAAAAACTTTTTGGCCACACCACGTGGCAGGTGGAATCATAGTTCCCTGACCAAGGATCATACCCATGCCCCCAGCAGTGGAAGCAGAGTCTTAACCACTGGAAAGAAGTCCCGGAAAAATTACCTCTGTAAGACTCAGTTTCCTTCTGTTCAAAATGGGAATAGTGATAGAATTATGAGAATTCAGTGCAGAAATGCAGTGAAAGTTCAGTATCTGGCCCTGGGAATGGTGGTCGTACACTGCCCGGCAGCAGCCCTGCCCCAGTTACAAGGGAAAGAGCTGGGTGGAAGGGGACCTGTGCTATTTTGCCTCTTAGTCCAACGTGCCTCTCAGGATACTGTTCCGTCTTTCAATATTCTGGACAGTAGTTACTATGACACCCAGCACAATCTTAGAGTGAGATGGAGCATGGGATTTTAAGCTGAGACAGGAGGGCTTGGGAACTCTGGACAGTATCTCTGCATTTGGAACCCTGTTCATAGATATTAGAGCTAGGGTTTTTAGGTAATAGGTTGTGCTCTTGAAAACAAGGGTCCTTTTCCAGCCTCATGAGTGCCTTGCACTAAAGATGCTCAGAGTCCCTACCAGAACGGGTGGCCGACCTCGTCTGGATCTTACACAGCAAGGAGGGGCTGTCCCGTCCCCGGTGTGAGCATGTACTGGCAGGAAGGCTGTGTTCCAGCCCAGGACTGTAAGTCAGGCTTGGAGGTTCAAAGATGCTGGTATTCAGTCTATTTCCAAAATGATTTGTTCTAAGCTAATTAGTCTTCTAGTTTCTATACAAGTCATGAGCAAGAACACTTTCACCTTCAGAAAGATGCCTTTTAACTTGAAGATCATTTTCATCATTAGAAAACAGAAACCACCAAAGATGCTCTCCCCTGTTAGTGCTCAGGAGGGGGCATTCATATACATACAGTTTAATCTTCTGACAGATCTTGGCCAAAAATGGGAGTGAACAAATATCAGAACCACTTCTGGAGTATGTCTGGAGAGAAAAGCAAAAACAGAAAGAGTTATTTATTTCAAGGAATGGTTCTCCAGTTTCTAAAGGTACTTCCTCTTCTTGGCTCCACATTTTGGATTTCTGGACTCTTCTTTCTCCAGAATCTGGGCCATATTACTTAACTCAATTTACCCCTTGTTCCTGTCCCCACACTCCAAATGCGTTGCACCTCTGTGCTGGCTCCTTCGATTGAAGGTCTCTCTTCCCCCAGCCAGCTAGTCCCATCTTCTTATCTTTTCCAGCTCTGCCCAAAAGAAGAGGCCCACCTCGGTCCATTCTACTTAGACAACATTCTTCTCCTCACTATCTTCAGTGGCTTTAAAAAAGGATTTGAAAAATAAAGACTGTTTTCAAATAAGATAATTCCATCCTATTAAGAGATAAAGACTAATGGAAGAGATGGCTTAGGAAGAAGGAAAACCCCTTCCCTGGGGGGTGGAGGGGTGGAAGGGGTGCAGATGAAGCCCCCCAGAGTTTCCTGAACAAAGGGATTTCAGACAGCAGTTTACATAAGACTCTAGCTGGGGGATAAATTAAAAACCCTGGTTTTTTTTTTTTTTTTTAATTAAACAGTGCTTTTAGAAGTATTGCAGTTCCTGTGATGCTTTTCGCAGACAAAAGGAAAAACAACAGGGTAGAAAAGTCAGGAACTGGCATTTATCAACAAAGAGAGAAAGGGAGACAGGTATCTCCTGCTTTTTTAATGTTCACTTCACGCCACCTTGATTCGATGAAAGACATATGTTAGTATCTATTTTCATGAACTGAAAGAAATCTGAAGAGGAGTTTTCACTTTCATAAAAAAAGAAAATAAAAGGTGTAAAGCAAAAATACGATTCATCATCTGTTCTGTAAGAGCCAGTGTGGAGCCGGTGAGTAACCCCGAGCACTGAGGGGCCCCTCCCAGCTCCTTCCCCAGAAACCACACTGAACACTTCAGTATCAGGCAGCCAGAGCTTTGAACTGTGTCTGTGAGCTTCTTGCTTGATCTCCACTTATTGTGTGCATCTGTTAGCAAGATGAGTCCTAAGGTAGTTGCTGCTTAGCCTGAGGAAAGACTTCATAGGAATGGTCTACTTTTGGATAGCGGGGAAGCATGTGGTAATTCTCACCAAGCAGGAGAGTCCTTCAGATGGCTGTGAGTGGTGCTAACAGTTGTCAGTATTCTGACCCTAGCAAAGGCAGACAAGTAACCTTTTCTGGCTATAAATGAGATATTTAAGGATCTTCATGATGTTGGTACAACTTTCTAGAATGAGGAACAATCTTGACTAGTGCCCTCAACTACATGCAAGAGGTGGAGACAGAAGAGGCTGTCCTTGTCGCCGTGGAGCTTACTGTCTAGTGGAGCATAGGGGTGGATAATCCCAGCTCTTAGCATGTTCTGTGAGGGCTGCCGTGGTCCAGGCATTAATATGGCTTTCTAGGAACTGGAGGAGGAGGCAGGCGAGAAAGGAAGAGACAGATGCTCCACGCTTTTCAACTCAAGGCAGTTTGCAGACTTGGCTACAAATGTAATTCGTGGGCTCCACCACAATCTACTGACTCAGAAAGCCCGGGGAAGGCCCGGGAATTTGTGTTTTCATAGCTCCAAGTCATTCTGATGCTCACTAAGGTTTGAGAACCACTGCTGTAGACTTTGGCTGAAGAAAGTGTGATCACAAACCAGAAGCATTGGATGTCATGCAGGAACTTTTAGGACTAAGAGTCTCTGGCCATACCGTTGCTCTGTCGAATCAGAATCTGTATTTTTAAAAGCTACACCACCTCCAACAGGTGGTTGGAGTCCACACCAAAGCCAGAGAAGCAGAGGTGCACCCCGCACAGGGCTGTGGGCATACGAGTGGGGCTGGCATCTTGCAGGACATTTCAACCTGGCTGGAGCATAAGGAGCCAGGAGAACGCGGTTGGCCATGGAAGGAAGGACATATTAGGATGAGCCTGGAAGGCTGCATCACGTGCTGCCCTGAGGGCAGTGGGGAATCCTGGGAGAGATCACACTGTTTTTCAGAAAGACCTCTCTGGAGGAGACAGGAAAGCCTGGAGGAGGCAAGATGGGACAGAAAAACCCGTTGGCAGATAAAGACTCTAAGGCCTGGTCCTGGGCTTTCTAACCTCAGCACTATTGCCATTCAGGGCTGAATAATTCTTTGTTGTGGGCTGTCCTCTGCGTTGTAAGCTATTTAGCAGCATATCTGGCATCTAGCCACTATAGTCAGCAGCCTCCAAATGTTTCCAATTGTTGCCAAATGTCCCCAGGAGAGGTGATGGGGGACAGCATTGCCCCTGGTTGGGAATCACTGATGGAAGGCGGGAGGAGGGGGATGGGGGTGAAAACATGGGATGTTTGGAGAGCTGGTAACTGAGTGAGATGAGCAGCGTTGACACACTGCAAAACACACACCAGCATGCAATTATACCATAACATGGGTGGCAATGTGTAGAGACGCTTTCTAAGATCCAGAATCAGGTTGCATTTGAAAGTTTGAGTTACTTGTTTTTATATTTACTTTGTCTGAAGGCCTTGGTCTAATTAACCTAATGGCAATGCAGATTTTAACATGGATGATAATCAATACATCAAACATTTTATAAGGACAGCCTGATAATTACTACACAGGAGATATAGTGGAATAAAATGCACAGCTGTTCACTGTCAAAATTCAGCCTGAAGGCTGCAGCTGTCTTTGACATTCCTTGTGCAGAAACTGGATCTAGGATGTAGGCAGAAGGTGATGTAGCTTGTCCAGGGATCTCCAGAACTCCTTCTGTTAAGACAGATGTTTTGATCATCCAGCTTTTTCATCACATGGTATGGGAAGGATTAACCTCTTCTTACAAACTTACAAAGGGAACTTAGATGGACACAGAGCAGCACTGCAGAGATCCTCACTTGCATATTTGACAGCCCCTTCCTTTCAATTCAAACCTTACTAGACAGAGGCAGCATGGGGGCTGTTATTATCTCAGAGATGGATTTAAACAGCACATCTGGCTGCATGTAATCCCATCTAAAATGAAAGTCCCAAATCTGGGCTGTCCTGAGGCATAGGATTCAGGCAGCATTTTCATTTTTGCCATCTATTTAGCCAACTTCTACTTGCATCTGGAGCTTTGCCCACCCCATGATGTTAAATGAATACAGAACAATAAGCAGAGGTTAAATAAATGAGAATGTGGTGAATGGGGTAAATAGAGGCTCAAAGGGGGAGCATAACTTCTCTTCTGCATTGCAGGCAGATTCTTTATCATCTGAGCCACCAGGGAAGCCCCTTTCTGTACATAGCCAACTTAAAATTGAATTTCTGAGAGATATAGTGCTTTTAAACCATTGTCATATATTATTTTACTTGAATTTGCATGAGTGCTAAATTGCTTCAGTCGTGTCTGACTCTTTGTAACCCTATGGACCATAGCCTGCCAGGCTTCTCTGTCCATGGGATTTCCCAGGCAAGAATACTGGAGTGAGTTACCATTTCTTCCTCCGGGGGATCTTCCCAGCCCAAGGACCCAAGTTGTGTCTCTGTCTTGGCAGGTAGCTTCTTTACCACTGAGTCACCTGGGAAGCCCTGGGCAAGTCTGAACAGTAGCAATTTTTAAAGTCTCTCCAGATGGTTCTGTTGAGTAGGTAGGTTTACCATCAGGGCCATCAGGTTCAGCTGTGCAGATTGTACACTGCACAATTTTAATAGTCATACAGCCTGTGATGGGAATGGTGCTTCCTGAAATTCAGTACTGAGGAGGTCTGGTTGAAAGCCATTGTGATGGTGGAAGGGTTAGAAACTGGGCAGAAGCTAAACCTGAACTTAAATGATGGGTTTCTCACTTACAAGCTATGTGGAATGAGGAAATTGCTTAACCTATCTGATTCTTAGTTTTTTTATCTGTAAAATGGGGTTGATAACAAAAAGATGCTAGCTACTTTGTAGGCATTTTTGCGAGAATAGACTGAGGCTGTAACTCAAGTATTCCAAACATTTAGAAGCTCAGGGATCTGCCAAATCCATGAAGGCCTCCCCCCAGCCCCCCGAGCCCGGCTCCCCAGCCGTAACACTTAACTCTTCCCCAGTCTGGATTTTCTGACAGGTTATGCTGAAATGATATGCAACCTACTGTGTGTTTCTCTGCATTCTGGCTAGATCTACAGTTACATCAGCCATCACAATGGAATTAATTGCAGCCACTATACTCTGAGCAGTTTTTTAAAGACTCTTATTTGCATTTCCTGATTATTTTTTCTTTGATAGCTTTAATTTAGAGAGTAAATAAATTGCAGGATATTTTTGAGGAGCTTTTTTTTATTGTTGAATTGTTCAGTTGATTTTTTTTTTTTTTTTTGGCTTCTTGCAAGGCATGATTGGAATCCTGCCCCATGAATTATGCTGGCAATTTTGGTGACAGAAATGAAAAATTGTAAAGTCCTAATTAGCCTTTGAGTTGATGCCAAGGCAGTTTGTGCTAGTGAAGTAAACAAGGCTCTGAGAATAAATTTTTAGATGCATGTTGAGAAGAATTAAAAGAAAAATGGTATTATTCTCCAGTCTGTTTAGGGTTCTGAACATGGTGGTCAAGGTTTCATGTGAAGCTTCAATTTCTTGTTCCATGTCTCAAGCAGATTAATTGAACCAGCTATGGTTGGCCTTTAATTACTCACTGAATTAAATAATAATTGACGATGCAGGCATTATGATTGATTAATCAATAGAAATGTCTTCATGCTGTCTTTCAACATGTATCAGACTTGTACATCAAAACCCATGTGCTCCCCTCATGTAGGGTTGCCAAATAAAATATTGTGCTGGACATACTTATATGAAAAATTATTCATTATTTGAAATTCAAATTTAATCTTCTGTTTTTATTTGCTAAATCTGGCAGGTTGAGCCACAAGGAAATTTCCTCCCCTTTATTTCCATGTTGCCAAATCAATACTACTTTGAACGTATTGCACCAGGTGAAGGACAAGCTGGGCCAGCAGGGAGGAGTCAAGGACGAGGGCCATGTCCTCTCATCTCTGATGAATGCGTCCTTCCTGCCAGAACTGCTAGCATCAGGGGAGACACTTCTTCAAAGGTTTACCTTTCTGCTTCCTTTTCATCTGGGGCTGATTGACCAGCAGGGCCCAAGTCAAATACTTGACTTAATGATAACCAGTTTGAATGAAGCATTCTGTCTGTTGAATAAAACTATGATTGCAAAGAGGAAAAATTAGGGGAAGGGAATAATAATGGTGATGATTTTAGCTAGCATCTGTTGAGTGCTTGATAAGTCCCAGGTATGATACTAGGCACTTCACACACGTGGACTCTCTTAGGTCCTGATTCCTAGTTTTGAGAATGGAATGCTGTCATTGTTCCTCTCTCACTGATAGGGAAACTGAGCCTCAGCCTAGATCACATATTTAGAAAGTGATGGAGCAGGAGGCTACAGTCTCCTCCAATATCATCTGCTGGAGGGCAGCAATTCTCAACAGTGAGTGCCAGAGGATAATGCGGCAATGCTAGGAGACATTTTTGGTTGTGGTGACTATGGTGGGGGGGTGGGGGCGGTGGCATCTAGCGGATAGAGGACAAGGATACTGCTAACATTCTACAATGCCCTGGGCAGAACCCACAACTAAGGATTATCCAGCTCCAACTGGAGGTGAGAAATGCGGCTGTAGAGAGAAGGGAGGAGAAAAAAGAGAAAAAAAGAGGACAGGCTTCATATTCCTACTTGAGTCCCAGTTCAACTGTGGAGTGTTGTAGGCTTGTGTCAGGAGTAGCCCCTGGTCTTTGGGGTGGGAGAGCAGGGGCCAGAGGGAGGTGACGGTGCCAAGGACATTCTCCCTGTCAGTTGCTTACCAGAGCTGGGGATTTCTTGACAATCTGTCTGGCCTTCTCAAGTGTAAATTTCCATGCCTCCTATAAAAATAAAGTTAGACAATATTACAACTTGTATCCCATCTTTTCTTTTTCTGGGTTTCCAAAGTTAGGTTTTTCAAGTTTATAACTTAGCAATAAATGCATTATTCTATAGCTTTCTGATAAAATAACTCACAGGAAAGCAATTTCATGTTAATAACTCTCTTTAATAAGGGATTTGCTTTGTGCCAGATGCTACACTAAGTGCTTTGCAAATATTATGTTATTTAATCTTCACAGCATCTCTGAGAGTATATGACCTTTTTACAGACGAAGAAATTGAGATACAGAAAAGCTAAGAAATTGGCTGTAGATCTCAGAGACAGTGTCCAAAAAAGACGCCATCTGAACCTTTGTCTTCTTGCCTGCTATGCTAAGCTCAGTGACTTGTCTTTGGGTCTGAAAGCCCCAGTGCAGGAGGTGCAAATTTCTGTTATGATTTCCTTTTTGGTGGCCCTTTTTAGCTCAAAGTTCATTCTCCACAACATCGAGGGTGGTGTTGCTCTGCTTTAATTATGGGTCCCCTGTTTCTCTGCTTTGGAAATACCCCTTTGCATTTGAGGCCCATCTCAAGCATCTATAGGGTCTAGCACAGTTCCTGATACATTGTAGGTACTCAACAGATATAGAAGTTAAAGTGAAAGAAAACATTTATGATATTGTGCCAAAGAAAAAATAGGTTATCAGATTTTGCACATACAGAAAAGAAAAAAAGAAAAAAAAAAACGCTGCAAATGTGTGCGTGTGTGTGTTCAGCCAGCTCTTTGCAACCTGGTTGGACTATAGCCCACCAGGCTCTTCTGTCCATGGAATTTTCCAGGCAAGAATACTGGAGTGGGTTGTCATTTCCTACTCCAGGGGATCTTCCTGACCCAGGGATCGAACTTGCATCTCCTGTGTCTCCCGTGTTGGCAGGCAGACTCTTTGCCACCGCACCACCTGGGAAGCCCCTTGCAAAGAGATATGCCATAATAATAGTTGGTGATAACTTTTTCCTAAATGTTCAATAATGAGTACAAATTCAGCAATAAATGCTTTTTTAAAAAAAGAACTCAATACGCATTGCCCTGTTGCTTATTGAAAATGATCTGTTCCCAGTACAGGGATGTAGTGAGGACCCTGAGATCTAGGGGTGAATGGACACTCCTGTCTTCCTGAAATTCCCGTTCTGGCAAGGAGGCACCAGGAACAGATACAGTAAGCACAGTAAGTGGAAGTGAGATGAAGCAGAGAGAAGGTGCTGGAAACATCTTTTTAGGAAGGGCCATTTGGATCCCCTTGAGAGAACTGATCTGGTTTTAACCCAGCTCAGTTCTCTAGGGAGACCAATGTTTAGAGAGGAATACAGACAAGGAAGAAAAAGGAGGAGAAGAAGAAGTGACAAGGGTTTTGCCAAGTACCTTCTGACCCCTTGTGCTGGGAATAATTGCTGCCTCTGGGTCCCCCCTGGAATGCTGAGGGCAGATAGATGTGTATAGTCTTGGCTTGACAAGAGCAGCGCTGTCTCCCACAGTTAAATTGCAATACCATCATAAGAGAAATCACGAGTGCTTTTAAAAGATGCTTTTGGTAAAGCTAAATCCTATGTATTGGAAAATAGTCACTGTAGGATATAGTGAAACACAGATATAATAATAGACCGCAAATTCCACCCAAAGGTCAGACATGCCACTATTTGATAAAAAATTAAAAGCAGAGGAGCTCCCTCCATTTGTCTTCCTACATAACAGAAATGGCCTCAAAGCCCCATTTGTCCTTTTCTCTTAACTCTTCTGTCTTCCACTGGAATTATTTATGCATTTACTACCTCCAGTGGGCAGTCAAGTCCTCAGGAACAGCTTCTTTCAAACCTTGCTCCATTTGTAAATTAATTTATGCCATTAAATTTGGGAGTGAGGAGCAGCTTGTCCTAATAAACTTTTAGAAAAGATCAGGAGTAGATCAGTGAGCTTCTCCCCATCCCTAAACCCCCTCATAAATGCCTGCTCCTTGACAATAAAAAAATTTCACGTCTAAAAGCATCATTTTATGTCCCAGGGGGCTTCTTCCTTTGTGGGAGCTTGTCACTGCTGTCAAAGTGTGATGTGAAGAAAAGGCACTTTCTGTAATTTTTAAATCTACTGCTGCTATAATTGATAGCAGAGAACTTGATCACTAAAAATTATTCCCTGTAGAAACTCATGTCTAATAATACCATTTTTCTTTATTTCCTTCACTCCTGAGTGTACCAGAATTCAACTCTTTAACATCACAGAACCTGAGAAGGACCAGTTTGTGACTGTGTCCTCCCTAATTCACCCACACTCCTGAAATGTTGAGGGACATTATATTGAGATCTGGAGCATCCCGTGTACACTGTATTCTCTGCATGTTTTCCCATCCTTGTCAATTCAGTGAAGTGTGCTTTGGCTGAAACATCTGAATGTTTGGGAAATGCCTTCCCAAATGGTACTCCTTACCCTAAAGTGGCTCAACCCCTTGAATATGCTAATATGTGCAATGGCTCTCCCAGCAGGGAATTTAGTTTACAGACTTCCCAAACTTTTAAAACTTAACAATTTTCTTTTCTAGCACACCCATTAACATCTCCCAGAGTGGGAGTAAAAGCAAGGGTTTTTGTGTCAAACATGTCTCATTTGAATCTGAAGAGAATCACTTACTGGCTCTGTAACTTGTGACAAGTTATTTATCCACACTAAGCCTCGGTTACCTCATCTATAAAATTGGGATAATAGTAATTGCTAGTTAACACTTTCTACATTGTAGTCTTACCAGTTTGCTATCATTCTTCTCTCCCAGGATACAAAACCCTTGATGAGAAGGATTATGTGTTATTCACTATTACATCCCTAATATATAATTCATGGTATGACACAGATACTTTAGAAGAACTTGTGGAATGAATGAATGAATGATTGCACAGAGAAATGACTGGTTGAATGAATATTTCTTTTTTCTTTCATTATAAATCATATGCTCATGACTACGCTTGTGCCTGGGTTACATGAATTTCCACACAGGTGCATAGATGCTAGGCATACAGAGCCAGAGCTCTTCCCCAATCATGTGATCCTTTGCATTAAATAATCCACATGCCATAGGAACTAAATTTACCATTCCCCTGAGCCTTGGTGATATTATCTGGCTTGTGTTAAAATTTCAGACTTAATTTATTCTTGGAAAACAGCCCGACAATGGTGGGAAAGGCACTGGAATTCAGGGACTTGGACCACATGCTCTGCTTGCAGATGGCCATGGTTAAATAATATAACCTCCAAGTCTCTGCTATCTGTAAAATTGGATGTAAAGACTCAAAGACATTTGTTAAAGCTATTCGTTTGCTTGTCTTAAAGACAGGCAAAGGGGGCAAACTGTAATCAACATGAAAATGAAGATAATTGTTCTCTCACCTTGGTAGCATTTTCACTGTTGACACTCTAGCATTTTTAAGCCATTGTTTCTAAAGCATGAGGACCACACTTCTATCTTCTGGAAAACTACAACTTCAGAATGGAGGGTGCAACTGTAATCAGTGATTGGAGAGAAAGTTGGGGAATAGATTGTGAGCCGGATATAAAACTCTCCTGGCTGGAAGCCATAATGATGTTTCTGACTCACTGAGAGCAATCGTCTGAGCATAAGCAAATTCTCCATCAACAATGAGGGGCTTGGTTCGGGAAATACTCATTTGATCCTGCAATCTGTTATGGTCATATCTTTTCAATTTCTCATTACTTTCTCCCTTTGATTGCGGTGTTTCCTTATTCCAGTTTCAAATCTTCTTCAGAGTCTCATGAGTGAATTGCAGAGGAAGCCATTACACCAGCTCACAGAGATATAAGCCCTCAATCTAGAAGCTTATAGTCCAAAGAACTATGGATTTGTATATTGCATTTTTTAACTCAAGGACTTGGAAAATTCCAAGGACAACATGACATGGCTCCCTAGCAGTCTAAAAAGAGGGAAAGGCCAACCCTTTGCTTGATCACCAGAGCACACAGTAGTATATACCCATGGAGGCATTGCTTATATAGTGAGTGAAGTCGCCTAGTCATGTCCGACTGTTTGTGACCCCATGGACTGTAGGAGGAGTGTAGGACCCACACTCCTCCGTCCTTGGGATTTTCCAGGCAAAAGTACTGGAGTGGGTTGCCATTTCCTTTTGTAACAAATAGTAGCCTGTCCAACTGGAATTTTCTGGTTTATTACGTTATCTGCATTCCACTGTAACCTATAGTGGCTATTTTCCAACATGTAGGATTTAGCTCTCCCAAAGTCCAGTTTGATTTTGATATCCCCACATTTCCCAGTTTTATGACTCTGGAATATGTGAAAAAAAATCACATCAGTTTAAGTCATTTTCTTCTTCTGAGGACCAGAAAGGGGGGAAAAAAAGAGAGAGAGAGAAAGAAAGAAGAAAGAACTGTGAAAGTAACTGAAAAACACCACCACTTCTGAATGCATTCCCTTATGCTGTTAAATATCTTTTCTTCATACATATTTTACCATTAGCTAAATTTCCTCTTTTTCTTATCCTGGGCCAATTCTGCCTTGTGTATCTATTAGTATCATTTGTACATTTAGTCACACTGTCTCTATCCTTTTTCTCCAGGAAATACCTTTTAAAAAAGTCTTATTTTAAATAACACTATTCCCACCCCACAACTTTTCCTGTCATTTCCTGTAGTTTCCAGAGAGAAATATGTTCCTTGCCTCTTTGGTTTCTAGCAGCTATACACATTCCTTGGCTGATGGCCTCATCACTCTGACCAATGCATTTGTTATCACAGTCTTATCCTGTTCTGTTCCTCCTGCCTCTGTCTTATAAGGAACTTTGTGATTACATGGGGTTCATCCAGATAATCCTGGATAATCTCTCCATTTCTAGATCCTTAACTTAATCATACTTGCAAAGTCTTTTGTGATTCTGAGGATTAGGATATGGACTTCTTTGGGGAGGCCATTTTCTGTATACCATACTGCTCATTCAACAAATATTTATTGAGAAATTAATATATGCAGTGAAATGTTCTGGGCTCTGGGGAAGTCACAAAGAATTTAAGAAATAAATCAGCCAGATTATCTGCTTTCATGGAGTTTACATCTTAACAGAAGGGGCAGACATTAAATCATAATTTTACAGTTATTTATCTTATTGTACAACTGTTTCATTACAATTGTGATAATTTCTAGAAGCATGGAGAGCCATGAAAGGAGAGAAATCCTAGAGGACCTAACTTGGGACATCAAGGAAAAGTTCTTAGAAGAAATGATTTCAGATCTGAGTTCTGATGTGGGTGATTAATTAGGTGAAGATGAGGGCTAAGAGTGGAAGCTGAGAGACTAGTTATTAAAACTTTAAAACTCAAAGTATCTTTTAGAACTGTTCAAATTCACTAGGGTCATTAGCTTTTCTTGGGCTAAGGGAAGAAAGCATATTCTCAAGAGAGATACAGTTGCCATTATTTTTTAACTTCTCAAAAGCAGGTAAGAAAGGTTTACAAATTTGAATACCATTTAAGTACTTTTTTTGGAAATATCTGATTTCTTCTCCTTATCAGAAATCAAGGGTAACTTAACATTTGTGTTATTAGTGCTGTCCACTGAGGATTCTTGAGATCTCTAAGAGTTTAATGACCTCCAAATAAGACTTAAAATTTAAATATGAGAAGACATATTCTCCAAGCTTCCAAATGTGGGCTTAAACCGAAATGCAGCTTAGAATATCTGTAAAATCCTTTGAAATGCTGGGGGAAATGACTGAATAGCAGACTGTACATTCAAGAATGGTGTTAAATGCTATTCTCAGTTCTGTTAGAGTTTTAAACCTTCAAGTCTTCAGGGAACGATTTAATTTAGTGGTCTCTGATATTTACAGCCTTTCTGTTTCCGTGATAATTTCTTGTCTAATGACCTTCAAAGAGTTTTGTGGAGGCAAAATATATAAGAGGTCGATGGAATCTCATTTAATTTTTACTTTTTTAATTATGAGAAAAGGATCATCATTTCTCCCTATATTTTTGGCCCTTTGATCTTTCTCTATAAGCTTTTTTTTGCCGTGCTTGCTCTGGTTTTTTTTTTTTTGTAAGAGCTCTTTGAATCATGGAGAAAATAATTCATAGTGTAGCATATTACAAAAACCCTTTCCTAGTTTGCCAGTTGTCTTCTGACTTTGTATATGCCAGGTTTTTCACCAGTTAGATGCATTCATATTTCCCTTTGTGACTTTGGGATCACAAATTACAATTAAAATTACTTAGGTTTTTCTTCTTTTATGGTTTCATTCTTTATGACTCAACCTTTAATTCATTTGGGATTTATTTTGCCATAAAGAATAGACAAGTATCCACCTTAAATTTTATTTCTACATGGCTAGTCTTTAATCCCACCCATTTACTGAATATGCCAGTGTTTTGTCACTGATTTGAAATGCTACTTTTTTTTTTAATCAAAAACAAAAATCTCAAATGCATTTGAGTTTATTTTTAGACACTATATTCTGTTCCAATTTAAGCTTTAGGCTGACTTTTCTGCATCTAGATGGCTATATTCCCCTGTAATTTATCTCATTGCTCATAATTTCCTGAGATGTTTAAAGAGGAACTTTAGAAACACTGTCAAGTAGACAACTCCACAACCAACAATTTACTTGAATTTTGATTTCTCATCTATAAAATTGGGATAATAGAATAACTCTGCAATTGTATGAGAGGATTTTCAATGATGTATGACAAGTACTTAGTCCAGCTTTTGGTCTGTTACAGTCATTCAAATTGTCGTTGTCAATTACCTTTTATTTTTCATCCCCTAATGTGTACCTATCATACAGTAGGGGCTTAGTAAATGCATATGATGAGAATAACAGGATGACTGTCCATGACTTGAAAGTCTATCAGTATCAGTCAAGACTTTTTCACCCTAGGACCATTCCTGGCCTCAGTTATCAAAGATATGTTTGTCTTCCAGGAGTGGCACTAATTTATTAAGGGAGGTAATTTGGAAAACTTTATTAAGTCTTCCAGAATATTAAGGCACACAAAAACTGTTCTTGGATGTACGTTCTCTTCAAAAATAACATTTGATTTTCTAATGGTTTGCCAAGTCACAGTTGAAGAACAGCTATCACTCAAGAAGGAAATTTCCTTAACCTAAAACTCTGATGATCACACAATTGACTCCTTTTTTAATTTAATAATTTGTTTTCTTCTAGACCTGGACTTGTGAGAAAACACTCACATAGTATACAGAGTTAGTGTGGAGAACAGAAGAGCAAACACAGCAAGCTGGGTAGGTTGACTGAACAACTGAAGGAGAAGAGAAGCTTGATTTTTTTCAGTTTAGTTCAGGTTTTGAGCTACTGGTTTGTTATAGTTGCCCGTGGTAGTAGCCATGGAGGCACCAACGTAACAATGATGACAGAGGAAGCAATTTCCTTTCCTTGTTTGACGTAGAGATTCTGCTAAACTGAGAACACTTAATTCATTTTTATTTTATATGTACCTGACATTAAAAAGTCAAGTTGTAATAACACAGATAGATTAAAGAAATTCACCCCCCCCACACACACACATACACACACCCCATGTTGAAAAAAATTGGAGGTCAGGATCAGAGATTACTTTTATTGAATAAGAACAAAGGATTAATTGCTGGTTACTAGAGAACATTTTGGTTTTAAATAGGGGAGACTCTGAACTCCACCCTCTTGCCAATTTGATTTTAGTGCTCATTCATGGATTCATTGTGTTTTTTAAAAATGTCACCATTTATTGAACATCTTCTTGATTCCAAGAACTGTGGTAGCCTCTGTTCTGTGGTAGCCTTTGGAGGCATATTCTTATGCCTCCAAAACTCATTCAAGTTGGGGCTCCAATTATACTGAACTCTAGGTTGTTACAATAGGAGAATAACACAGAGATGCATTTCTGGGAGATAATTATGTCCTTGTTTAGAAAGGAGGGGTGGTAAGGACAGAATGGATGCCCATGATGAGTCATCTGGAAGATTAGTGGCAGGAAAGCCCAAGTCTAGATAGATGGATCAAGACATCCTTTTTAAAAACAAAAACAAAAAAACTTTATTGCTAGAAAATGGGATCAAGGCATCTTAAGGATTAGGTTTGGTCTGTTAAAGAGGTAAAGAAGAAGACACACTGGAAGTATAGACACTAGCTAGCGTTGGGAAGGAATATAGAGAGAATTATAAAGGCATTACTGTCCTGTTTCATAGAAAGAACTGGGTTCAAATGTAATCCATTCATTCCACACACATTTATTGGGCAGTGTGCCAACATCCTATACCCAGAACAAGCAGTGGGGAGAGAGAACTGGCTCAGGGACAGTCCCAGTCTGACCATTATAGTCCAGCAGTCAAGCTCCAGGCACATAAACTAATGACTAACATACAAGCTGGGAACTGCAATGCTAGCTGTGAGGATAGAGCTGTTAGTATCATGGGGACGCTGAGGAACGGAATCTAATCCTCACTGGACTAGGAGCATAGGTGTCCAGTGGTTTCTTGAAGAAGGTGACGACTGAACTAACTAGATCTTAAAAGATGACTCAGGGAAAGGGCATCACAGGTGCAGGGGAAAGGAGAACAAGGTTGGGAGGTGAGAACAAGCAGGATGTGATGGGAATGATAAGTGCTGAGCTGCTGCAGAGAAGTGGATGAACCAGTTCCTCCAAGAACAAGGCTGGGAGGTAGGGACAGGATAGTTTATGGAACTCAGGCTTTGTCTTGACCTTGATGGATGGCTCTGAAGGATTCAAGCAAGAAAGGGAGCACTGTCAGATTTGCATTTTGGAAACATCACTTGGGTGCCTGGATTTGAGGGTTTCAAGGTGGGAGGTGGAGATATCAGTTACAAAGTTGCTGCAGGACTCCACCCTAGAAATGATTATTATTGTTGTTCAGTCGCTAAATCGTGTCCAATTCTTTGTGACTCCATGGACTGCAGCATGCCAGGCTTCTCTATCCTTCACTATCTCCTGGAGCTTGCTCAAACTCATGTCCATTGAGTCAAGGATGCCATCCAACCATCGCTCATCCTCTACTGCCCCCTTCTCCTTCTGCCCTCAATCTTTCCCAGCATCAGGGTTTTTCCAATCTTTGCAGCAGATAGCCAAAGAAATGATAAGTCCCTGAATGAGGCAGGTAGAATTGAAGATGATGAAGGGGAATAGACTAGAAAGAATCATTTAGAAGGGTGAGTGCTGGTATCACAACTGAGATATGCAATATGGGAGGAATAGCTGATGTGGGGAAAAAATAGTCCAGTTTCTGACACGTTATGTTCAAGCTGTCTTTGGGACCTACAAAAGAAGATATTTATCTGGCAGCTGCATGCAGTGGCTGAAGCTCTGAGGAAAGTCTTGAACTTTGTTTGTGAGGCTTAATAACAAGAGCAAATGTTTTGTATGTTTATGATGATCAGTCACTATTCTAAGAATTTTCACACATGCCAATTTGTGTAGTCTTCACATTAGCCCTGGGAGGTAGGCTCTACTCTATTCCTCATTTAACATATGAAAAAACACAAGGCAGTTAAATGATATATCTCAAATAACTTAGCAAGTACATGGTAGGGCCAGGGTCACTGGTCCCCACAGGACAGCATCGGGCAGTCTGTACTTAACTGCCAGACTGTCCTGACTATAATTACTTAGGGAGAAAGCCCAGAGTGAGCAGAGTCCTGGCTGGGTGGGTCCTGGTGCTTAGGAAGGGAAGGGTAGCCTCAGAGCTGTGCAAGGAGAACCAGAAAAGAGCAGAGAAGTTTCTGGAAGGGAGTGGCAAGCAGTGTTAAACGCAAAGGATAATGGACAAGAATGATCCTGGATTTGATGTTTAGGAAGTCATTGGTGGCCTTAAGGAGAAGTGTTTCATTAGAGAGATGGGGCTAGAGGCCAACCCGCAATTACTTGAGAAGCAAATGGGAAGTGAAAAAAAGCTCTCCTTTAAAAGACAGCTGGAAGTTGCTGCTGCTCCTAACTAACACTTATTAATGCTTATTACAAGCAAAGAAAGCACCATCCTAAAACTCAATCTCCTGCCCCACTATAAAATACATATACACACTTATACATATGTATGCATATAAATACACCTGGAGATATATATTAAATTGTAAATATTCACAACTACCTTATGCAGCCTGAGTGTTATGTCCACTTTACAGATGAAGAAACTGAGGCCCAGAGCAATTGAGCAACTTGTTTAAGGAGAGATAGAGAGTAAGAAATGCAGCCAGGCTTTGAGCCCAGGTGGTCTGGCTCTAAGATCTGTGCTCATAACCACAACATTGAACTACCCCTCAATTAGAGGAAGGAAAAAATTAGATAGTGGCTGGAGAGGAATGGGAGTCCTGGGGTTTATTTTTATATTAATTTTTGGAATGGGAGCAACCTGAGATGGTTAATAGGTATCCTCCTTTTCCTCCTTGGGTGTAGATAACTTCAGTGTAATTTGGCCCAATTAGCAAACCGTTATGAGACAATCCATAAAAGGAGTGAACTCTAAACATATTGTTTCTAAAAGCTTCAGTTCCTTCAGCCCTTCTAAGAGGTCTTAGCAGTGGGGGTTTGGAGACTTGAAGCCCACAAACAGAGTTTGTTAATGAATCCATGAGAAAAGGGGCAGAAGTCACGGAACCAAGGATGAGGCTGGGGGTAAATGGAGACGTGACTTTGGGTGTCTGGGAAGGTACCAGATGACAAGAAAAGGCCAGCAGCAGGAGGAGAAACGATATTTTCAGGCTTGTTGATGGCAGCTTTCAGGCTTAGGCCAACAGTTTTTACCCTTCAATGCTCATCAGAAGTTTTGTAGAAGTGCAGCTGCTCAAATCTCAACCCCAGAAGTACTGAACCAGATGCCCTTGGGTGGGACTCCACACATATTTCTAAAAACTGCTTCATGTTCTAAAATCAGCTAAACCTTTTATACTCTGGTATGTTCCATTGAGACCAGATAAACCCTTGCAAGGGAGGAAGTAAAGCAAATACATGTTCAGAAAGGCCCTTTCCATCTTGTCTTTCGTTTAACAAAACTTATAAAGCACCTACTATGTGTCAGGCATTGCTCAGTCCTGAAAACATGATGGTGAGTGAGAAAGACATGGTCCCTATCCTCAAGTGCTATGAAAGAAACCAAGTGCTCTGTGAGAGCACGAAGAAGACCTTCAGATGGAGTGGGAGGAGGGACATTTCAACAGAAAGCTGAAGGAGGAGAAGTAGCTGACTGTGCAGAGGACGGCAAGGGTTCTAAGCAAGTACTCAAAAACAAGGGCTCTGAGGCAGATGTAACCAGAAGCCTGCTTATGTAGTCAACCCCTGCTGCACCTGGAAGGTAACTATCTCCACTCCTTTCCAGGGAGAGCCCAGGCCTGCTCTGCTGAGCTTTCTGTTCCTCTTTGAACCCTCTGTTAGAACACTTGTCTCTTCGTCAGAGTTTGTTTACAAGTCTGCCTCCCTTGTAGAATCACTATTTGCATCATGACTGCCTGCCTCATTTGCTGGAATACTGTCCTACATAATTCACTCTCTATAAATATTTGCTGCCTGAAAAAAAAAATCATTCTGTAGAATCTACAGGACTATAGGCAAGTCTTTTGATCCTCCAGGTCTCAGTGGACTTATCTATAAAACGGAGGAATCATTTCTGTCCTGCAGATTTGTGATGGTTAAAAGAAATAGCTTACTCAATGTGCCTTGCAGTGGGGCTAGCACAGAGTAAGTGCTCAAGAAATGTTTGTTGAGGTGTGGCTGGCTATGTGAATGACTGACCAAATGATTTAACCGGTAAGGAGAAAGTTGGGATCCTTGTGCAAGATTTTTAGAACTTAAGCTCTTCATAATATTTCCATTAAAACTAAAACCAAGAGATGTTTACTTTCTGATATTGAGAACTGGCTACTCTGAATGTGGTTCGTAATCTCTGCCAAACACACATGTGCTGATGTGAAGAGTTGCAGGTCTGAAGTCTGAAGCCCCAGGTTAAGTTCAGGTTCTACTCACTAGATATGACACCTAGGTCAAGACCTTAAGCCTCAACTCCAATTTATCTTTAATAACTGTATCTATAAAATAGAGTTTGGCTCTGTGATACTGCCTAAAGTTGGAGACATCAGTATACACACACACACACACACAAACAGATGGATAGATTCATAGGTTACATACATACATACATACATACTTTACTAAATTATCCACCAGGAGGATCTAGAAGCAATATCATTCCAGTAACAACTTGAATACCTGGCAACTAGATCTTGGTTTCTAAACACCATTTTCCAATAAAAGGAACCAAGTCATCTTAGAAAAGGGTGGATTTTAGGGATGGGGCAGAAAAAATACAAGATGACAATACAATACTCATCTGGCATTACCAGAAAGTAAGGAAGTTTGAAAGGAAAAGAGGAAAAAATGAAAGAAGGAAGACAAGCAAAGGAAAAAAAAAAAGAAATGGCACTGTGTTGAAAAGGACACAGGGCGATCTGAAAGAGATCCTAGTGGCCAACACTGAAAAAAATCTGAGCAAGAAAATAAGTAACAGTACTGGATTATAACTCAAAGTATAAAATACTTAAATATAAGTATTATATACAAGTATATATTGACATAAATGAATAACTGAATAAACAGATAGGAAAGAAGACACACATCTTTGCAGAAGAATTTCAAATAATGTATGTAGATAGATACTCCCTTCTCTAGGAGGTAAGCTTGGAGCCCTCATTCCGTTAGATTTAGTGACTCAGTTCTAAAGAATAAAGAAAAGGAAAAGGTAAAAATAGTGACTTTCCAGTGAGGAAACCTGGCAAATGCCACTCTAACCAACTGATCAAGGTTAATATCCCCCTGAATATAGCATGGGTATCATGTATCCCTGATAAAATGTGACGACAAGGGCACTTAGCCTCTGTGGTTTTCCTTCCAAAAACCTGTAAGTCTCTCTACTCAAAATAAAGACATCAGGCAAATACCAATTCGAGGGACATTATATGAATATACTTAATCAGTACTCTGAGAACTGTCCAGGTCATGAAAAACAAGGAAATAGTGAGAAACTGTCACAGACTAGAGGAAACTAACGGAACACTAAATGCAACATGTGTCTTGGATTAGATCTTAGAACAGAAAAAAGGACATTAGCAAAAAAAAAAATGGTGAAAACCAAATAAGTCTAAACTCGTAATGACTAGTAATATTCATGTGTGCATGTATGCTCTGTCACGTCTGATTCTTTGTGACTATAGCCACCAGCTTCTGTGTGCATGGGATTTCCCAGGCAAGGATACTGGAGTGGGTTGCCATTTCCTCCCCCAGCGGATCTTCCAAATCCAGAGATTGAACCCATGTCTCTTACATCTCCTGTGTTGGCAGGCAAATTCTTTACCACTGAGACACCTGGTAAGAATAGTCATGTGACTATTGACTAAGGACTAGCACATGACAATTACAAGAATAATGTGGCTTCTTTAGTTTTGAATAAATAATATTAAAATATTAACATTACGGGAAACTGAACTTGGGTGAAGGTGTACTCTCCATGGTATGGTATGATATTTTTATGACTTTTGGTAGATCTGAAAGTATTCCAAAATAAAAAGCTTATTAAAAATAGTTTTGGGATGATTAGATGATAATGCATCTAAAAGTGTTTTGTGAGCTCACAGAGCTGAGCATATCATTATGAATGGAAAGGCACTGTCCATTGTAGGATGACATTTAGTGATTAATAAATCTTGGAAAATGTCAAATTTCCTGCTCATCTATAATTTTTTTCCTAAACTCTACTACCTTCCATTAAAAAAGATACCAGATATTTTCTTAATAAATTTAATGTTTAAAATATATAAATTCCTAAGGTCAGCTTGTTTATTCCTCAACTGAACAAGAATTTGTCCTGTGTCACTATGGACCGTAGCCCTCCAGGCTCCTCGGTCTGTGAGATTCTCCAGGCAAGAATATTGGAGTGAGTTGCCAAGCCCTCCTCTAGGGGATCTTCCCGACCCAGGGATTGAACCCACACTCCTATGTCTCCTGCATTAGGGCTCCCCAGGGGGTGCTAGTGATAAAGAACCCACCTATCAATGCAGGAGACATAAGAGACACAGGTTCGATCCCTGGGTCAGTAAGATCCCCTGGAGGAGGGTATGGCAACCCACTCCAGTATTCTTGCCATGGACAGAGGAGTCTGGCGGGCTACAGTCCATAGAGTCACAAAGAGTCAGATGCAATTGAAGTGACATAGCACGCATTGGTAGGCAGGGTCTTTACCAGTAGCGCCACCTGGGAAGCCCATCGCTTTCTCATAAAAAGTGCTAATTTACTCCTTCGGAATCTACTTATGTCAGCTTCCTGGTTGTTTGGATTCCAGGGAAGCACAGATTCCTTGTGGGTGCCCACAGGCCCACACACTCAGCACCGGAGAGTTACGGTGGTTTCCTGCAGAAATTGGATTTATTGTGGGGAAAGCTGTTGCAAAGTCTGGATTGCTTTCTTAGGTAGCAGGTCTCTTTAGCAGTAGTTTAAATGGGCCAGAGGCCCCAGAGAAATAGGAGAATCCATCTCCACTAGCATACATGTTCTGAATATAATTCTCTTTTAATATGGATCAAAGTGCTGTGAAGTAAGCCTTGAGCACGCCTTAGAGGTGCTGGTAGATGCAGCCTGTCCCTCCAGCTCAGGGGTGGTGAAGAAAGGGATCTGTTCAAAGCTACAGGGTCTGCTTGGGGATCTCAGAGTTACAGGACCAGGAGGGAGCCGCATAAAACTGAGGCGGCTCCAGGCTGCCCCTGGCCCAGTCGGAGCACAAGCGCATGCACTGTTATTCTCTGACCTAAAAATGAGAGGTCCAAAGCAACAGGGCACACGCGGAGGACCCACATCTAGTTTTCAGCTGGCGAGCTGTGGTATCAGAATCACACTCAGGCACATGCACACAGAGACACACAGAAGCAGTAGGCAGGGCCTTGCTTTGTGTGTGAACGAGAGGAGGGATGATATAAATAATCCCCCTAAAGTACCCATCAAAACCATCTGGGTGGTCTTTACAACACAGCCTGGGGGTTTCCTTTTCCTCACCTCTTCCTGCCTCTCTTGTCTCTCCTTGTCTTGTCCTCCTCTCCCCTCCACATCCCCCTCTTCTCATTCCATCCTCCTGGTGCCCACTGAACACTGCTGATTGTTTCTTGCTTCAATTAATTACAGATGGAACTGTCATTTTGGAGCACACGGTAGAAATGGATATAAAGATGTGGCTGAAGGACTGGCAAGAAGTGGGCTGGAATTTCAACTTTGCTGCAGATGATGTAGGTTTAGGGGATACCTACAAGCTGTTCTACCTTTCGCTTTTGCCCCCCCTAAAGTCAGATGTCCATTGTTCTACACTGTGGGGCTCCCCCTGCAAGCCCCTGGAGCAGAGAGACTCCGTCATTCCTCCACACTGTAAAATGCATTTCACAGGGACAATGGCTTGCATTACACTAGATTTCACCAGCATCTGAAACACACACAAAGCAAGACCTCAAGTGTGTAGAGTCCTGCTTGTGAGGAATTAGCTGGCCCAGGAGCGGTGGTTTGACTCAAAATACCAGTACCCCAATAAGGCACAGAGCACATTGGAAAGAACTTGGGCTTCAACGACAAACAGACTGAGGGCTGAAGCTCCTCATTGCCATTTACCAGCTGTGACACTGGGAACAACGCATCTCCTAGTCTCAGTTTCCTCATCTGTAAGATACATATACTCCCCCAAGAGCGTTGCTAAATGAGATCACCCGTGTACAGTGCAGTGCCTGGCACATTTACCACGTATCAATTATGTGCCTGACATGATGGAGGGGACAAAGATGGGCAAGATGCAGAGCTGCCACCTGATATATTTACACTCTAACGAGGAAACCTATGTACACCTAACATCTTCATATCCCTTTCTTCACCTGCAATGTGTGGCCGACAGCACCACCTACTTCATGAGGTTAATTACGGATGACGCGTTCTGAACAGCACCAGCACGTGGTAGTACTCAAAAAGCATTTCATGCTGATGACTGAGAGGAGAGTTAACTTTTTGTGGAGAGAATTAGGAGTTATTTCACAGAGAAAGTGGCAGTGAGTGAGATGAGCTAGAAGGATGGGCTTGATGTTGATGGGTCATTCTGGGCAGAAGGGATTATTAAGAACAAAGGTGAAGAGAAGGTGGGAAAGTTGAGGCAACAAACAAATATTTCTTTGTTATGTATAAAGCATTGTCCTACACACTGGGTATACAGTGTAAAGAAGATAGAATCTGACCACCTGGAGGTTATAGCCTAGTGGGAGAGACACACAGACAATCACACAGGTGTATCATTCAAAACAAAGCAACTTCAAAGAAGGAAAAAACAGGAGCTCTGACAAGAGGTGTGTTAAAGGAGCCAGGGTAGGCGTCCTCAGGCTTCAGGCAAACGTACTGGGGTGGAGTGACAAGATCATATCTATTTATAGAAAGACATTCCTGGCATCCATGTGCAAAATTTATTGGAAAGAGGGCAAGATTTGGTTGGATTAGATGGGACGATGTAGCAGGAGTAACATCAAAAGATGACTGTGTGACTACTTCATACAACCATACTGTTACTCATAATAACATGGATGAATCTCACAGACAAAAGAAGCCAGACACAAAGAAGAATATATCGTATTATTCTATTCACATGAAATTCAAGAGTAGATCTTCATATAAATAAACTACTCTGTGGTGGATTTCAGAGTAGTGGCTATAATGGGGGGTGTTATTGACTGGGAAAGTCATGAGGAAGGCTTCTAGGGGGCTGGAAATTATACCTGTATCTTTACTACTAATTCACACTCGCTTTGTAGGTGTAATTTGGATGTCATGGGAATGAAAGCAAGGTCTGACATGTACCATTAAAAAAAATACATACTCAAAATGTAATATTAAGGGGGGAAAGTAAAATAAAATATTGTATATACAACAGTATCATAACTCTAAAAGAAATTAATATAATTTATTTAAAACTAAAAGGAAAACATTCAATATTTTAACATTGGTTATTTCTGGTGGTGGGATTTCAGTTAACTGCTGTAAGGAGACACCCCGAGGGGATTTTCAAGAAACACTGACATAAAGGTTAAGAGATCAACCAGCCTCTCCGAATGAAGGACAGGGACATGAATCTCAGTTCTGGTCCTTCCCAGGGGAGTGAGTTTCAAGTTCCATAACCTTTCTAACTACCAATTTCCTCAGTCTTAGAAAAGGGGTCATCCAAGGGTGCCTCCATGCCAGGGGTATTTGGGAGATTAAAGAGGATGAAGAATAAGCACAGTGACTGCTCAGTAAGTACCTGTTATTTCTATTAAATGAAATTGTGGAGGCAGATGACTGTCCACACTGCACCAACTGCTCCTCTTTTTTGGGTCATCTGTAGAGCTGGAGGTTGGCAATGCGGATTTGAGGAGGAAACCGAACATTTCTGAGATGAAATCCTCTAACTTCCTCTTACGCAGAAAGGATGGCCAAAATGTTCCCGAATTGGGAATTGAAAAGGGGGTGGTGATGGGAGGACAAGGAAATGCTATTTTGAGTATAAATTCTACAGTGTATAAAAATAAAGAATGTCATTTTAAATGGGATAAAGTTGAACATTTTGTGACTATGTATAGCTGTGAGTGTGAAAATATATAAAATGATGTTATTTAAGGAAATCATGGAAACCCATATCACTTGCCTTTGTACATAGAGATGTTTCTTCTGTACATTATCAAATAGCGAATATCATAATATCATATTTGCGTGCTATTTGAATACATGGAAAATTTTTTAATTAAAATTAACAAACTCTTCCAGACATCAGTGGAGCCAATAGCTTCTCAGGTACAATTAAAGGAAATTTAACTAGTAGTTTAAGTCAATCATCAAGGTAGCATGAAATGCACATGTACCCCAAATATTCACATCTCTATCTCTCTGCTCAAGGAGACAGGCTTATGATATTTAATACTTGTTGTTCAGTTGCTCAGTTGTGTCCGACTCTTTGTGACCACATGGACTGCAGGACGCCAGACTCCCTGTTCTTCACCATTTTCCAGAGTGTCCTCAAACTCATGTCCACTGAGTCGATGATGCCATCCAACCGTCTCATCCTCTGTCACCCTCTTCTCCTCATGCTGTCAATCTTTTCCAGCATCAGGGTCCTTTTCCAATGAATCACATTAGGTGGCCAAAGTATTGGAACTTCAGCCTCAGCATCAGTCCTTCCAATGAATATTCAGGGTTGATTTCCTTTAGAATTGACTGGTTTGACCTCCTTGCAGTCCAAGGGACTCTCAAGAGTCTTCTCCAGCACCACAGTTTAAAAGCATCAGTTCTTTGGTGCTCAGGCTTCTTTATGGTCCAACTCTCACATCCGTACATGACTACTGGAAAAACCACAGCTTTGACTAGACAGACCTTTGTTGGCAAAATAATGTCTCTGCTTTTTAATATGCCATCTAGGTTGGCCATAGTTTTTCTTCCAAGGAGCAAACATCTTTTAATTTCATGGCTGCAGTCACCGTCCAAAGTAATTTTGGAACCCAGGAAAATAAAGTCTTGTCACTGTTTCCATTTTTTCCCCATCTATTCACTATGAAGTGATGTGACTGGATGCCATGATCTTCATTTTTTGAATGTTGAGTTTTAAGCTAACTTTTTCACTCTACTCTTTCACCTTAATCAAGAGGCTCTTTAGTTCTTCTTCACTTTCTGCCATAAAGGTGATGTCATCTGCATGTCTGAGGTTATTGATCTTTCTCCTATGAATCTTGATTCCAGCCTGTGTTTCATCCAGCCAAGCATTTCGCATGATGTGCTCTGCGAATAAATAAGAGGGTGACAACATACAGTCTTGACGTACTCTTGACGTACTTGACCTACTTCCCAATTTTGAACCAGTCCATTGTTCCATGTATGGTTCTGTTTATTCTTGACCTGTATACAGGTTTCTCAGGAGGCTGGTAAGGTGATCTGGTATTCCCATGTCCTTAAGAATTTTCCACAGTTTGTTGTGATCCACACAGTCAAAAACTTTAGCTTAGTCAATGAGGCAGAAGATGTTTACTGGAATTCTCTTGATTTTTCTATGATCCAAGGGATGTTGGCAATTTGATCTTTGATTCCTCTGCCTTTTCTAAATCCAACTTGTACATCTGGAAGTTCTCGATTCACGTATTATTGAAGCGTAGCTTAAGGATCTTGAGCGTTAACCTTGCTAGCTTGTGAAACAAGTGCAATTGTGCAGTAATTTGAACATTCTTTGTCATTGTCCTCCTTTTGGTTTGGAATGAAAACTGACCTTTTCCAGTCCTATGGCCACTGCTGAGTTTT
The DNA here is from genome assembly GCF_033118175.1 of Dama dama. Lineage (NCBI taxonomy): Eukaryota > Metazoa > Chordata > Mammalia > Artiodactyla > Cervidae > Dama > Dama dama. The sequence goes on along the minus strand of NC_083698.1, from coordinate 57,814,538 downwards.
CCAAATTTGCTGGGATATTGAGTGCAGCACTTTAACAGCGTCATCTTTTAGGATCATGATATTTAATACTGCCAGTCAATAAAACCATGCCAAGGCCAAAAATGTGTTAAACTGGCCTTTTAAAAATAACAATAAAAAGGAAATGACAAGTAATCAGAAGCCTGTTATGTTATACACAGAAAGACTACAATTATGGGAAAGGGGGCATAAAATTTTGTTTTATTTTATTTTTCATAGGAAGTTTCTGAAAATCATTATTTTGATACCTAACCGGATCTAATCTTATACTTTCATTCATAGCATGGGTAAGGCTTCCCAGGTAGCCCTAATGGAAAAGAGTTTGCCTGCCATTGCAAACTCATATGCAGGAGACATAGGTTTGATCTCTGGGTCAGGAAGATCCACTGGAGTCAGAAATGGCAACCCACTCCAGTACTCTTGCCTGGAAAATTCCATGGACAGTGGAGCCTCGTGGGCTACAGTTCATGGAACTGCAAAGAGTCAGATATGACTGAGCACACAGCATTAGCAGGAAATTGTGTCAACATTAGCCTGTCTCTGTCTGCATTCCAATAAAAAATTGTCCAACATGATAAAATGCACACAGGGTATTCTGAACCGCTATCTCTGAATAATAAGGATATTGGTAATAATTATATTAACTACCATTTTATTAATACTTATTTACGCAGCTGGTATTGCACTAAGCATTTTATATGTATTAATTTACCTACTTACTCCAATAAAAGTAGTAGGGAGGTATTTTAGGTATTTTATTAGGCCCACATTATGGGTGAGAACAATAAAGCTTAGACTAGGGGAACCAACTGCCTGAGTTTTCCCAGGATGTGGGATTTCCAGTGCTGATACCAGAAAAGTCCTGGACAAAATGCATGAGTTGGTCACTCTATAAAAGTGACTTGCTTGAATTTTAAGGGGTAGAGAGGGATTTAACCTCTCCTCACCTTGGCTGGCCAGATTTCCTATGTACTGCCCGCCCGTCTAGATTATAGTCCCAAATAAACAACAAATACATTCTTTGGCAGCATGGGGGAGGCATCTAAGTTGAACTTTGGGAATATTACTCTGGGTGATGTAATGAAAAATGTCAATTTGCAGGTCCCTGTCCCAAACCACGGAGCCAGTGAAGCTGAACCTCCCTTTACAACATGTCCAAAGGGCTTGCATGTCATTGCTATCTGACATTCAGAATGAAAAACCACTCACCTTGGGAAGGGGATAGAGGTGACACAAGGGTTGGCCAGGATCCTGTTTACAAAACTCCAGGGTGTGACATACCACATCAGCATTCATATTTGCTCTGAATCTGGCGGGAAATAGGGCAAAACAAAGGCTATTTAAAAGCTCTCAGGTATTAGAAAACAGAGGTAATTTCGAAAGAAGGTAAAAATCCCCGGGATGGATTCTGGCATGGCCTTTGAGTCCAGTCCTGTGTAGCTGCTGGATCATAACGATTTCCTGCCACTTGCATTCTACTTTTACAATAAGGTCCTGGGGGTGGGGAGAGAGGGGCTAACAGCACTGAACTGTAAGCCAGCCTCTTGCATGGGCACTGGGATGCTTTTCTAGAAAAGCCATGAATAAAATTGAGATAGGAGAAATGGACAGGGGTGTAATTTGATGGGAACAATATTTTAAAGTTTGCTGAGCCTTATAGCAAAAAATAACTTTATGATATGGCCTTAAACACCTTGAAATCATTTTCTTAGGTGTAATCAAAGCATCTCTTTTCCTTTTAAAGTAAATTAATTTTTTTACCTTTGACTTTTTCCCCTGGGGATGGTGTAAGGATACTGTTCTTCAAGCATTTTGGTTTACGTTTAGGTTTGAAGGGGCTAAAACAAATCTTCCATATTCATTTTCTACCTGCCACTCCCAACACACTTCTTAAACAAAGAAAATGAATAAAAAAAGAATTAAATGATACCATAAAAAAGAATGAAATAATGCCATTTGCTGAAACATGGATGGACCTAAAGGTTATCATAAGTGAAGTAAGTCAGACAAAGACAAATATTATATGATATTACTTATATGTAGAATATAAAAAATAATTCAAATGAACTTATATACAAAATCGAAATAGACTCATAAATATAGAAAGCAGACTTAAGGTTACCAAAGGGGAAGCTGGGAGGGATAAATTAGGAATATGGGATTAACAGATGCAAACTAACATGCAAAACAGATAAACAACAAGGTTTTACTATGTAGCACAGGAAACTATATTCAATATCTTGCAATAAACTATAATGGAAATTAATAGAAAAGAAATATATGTATAACCAAATCACTTTGTTGTACCCATGAAACTTAGACAATATTATAAATCAACTATACTTTAATAAAAAAGAAAAAAAAATTGAAGGTCACTAGTATGTGAAAACATAGGCTAAGATCATGGCTTCTAAATTTCATTCCAGCTGAATGAGACTAACAATGTAACCGGCAAGATGGCTTTTCAGCCTTTTGTGAGCACCTGAGTTAAGAGGGCAAAGCGAGATCATCATGAATCATCCATTTGGCTCCAGGGTTTCTGCATGGGAGGTGGAGGGGAAGGTAACCAACTTAAAGGTGGCTAAGCAGTGGGACAAGCTGTCTGCGACACACAAGGTCCATTACCAAAGTAATATCTACCCAGGGTCAGTAAATCAGGGGAGGGTGACTGTTTTCACACATCTGTTCTCGATTTAATGGTTCATTTATTTAACTGATGACTGCTGTCTTTGTGGGAATCTGGTATTTAGTGGACTCAGAAGGGTGATAAATAGGGCTCTGCTTAATTTTTTTTTTTTTTAACCTAAGGCCAATATCCCATCTGTGGCAATTCAGAACCACAAGAGCCAACTCATCATATGGTGTCCACCTATTCTCTTTCCCCTGCAAATAGAACACAATTTAAAGTAAGTGAACTTGAATATGAGAGTGAAGATGGGGGCCCCTCAATCAGAGTGGTATTCTCTGAACTGAAAAATAGGAGAGGGAGGCTGGCCATGTGGTATCCCTCCCGAATTCTCTAAGACCAGAGTTTTATCATCAGAAAGGTTGAAAGTGAGAAGCACTCCTTTGGGCAAGAATAGAAAATGCTGAGCCTCATGCGGCCAGACAAGTGTAACACGACAAGGATGTGCAAGCTGCAAAGAAGTGGCGAAATAGCATGTGTGCTCTTGACCAACCATGGGACAAAAGGCTTAGACTACACATACTTTGTGAAATCCTTAGGAAATCTCCAAATTTCCTACCAGGGGCATCCCTGGTAGCTCAGCTGGTAAAGAATACACCTGCAATGCAGGAGATCCTGGTTCGATTCCTGGGTCGGGAAGATCCACTGGAGAAGGGACAGGCTACGCACTCCAGTACTCTTGGGCTTCCCCTGTGGCTCAGGTGTTAAAGAATCTGCCTGCTATGTGGGAGACCTGGGTTCAATTCCTGGGTTGGGAAGATCCCCTGGAGAAGGGAGAGGCTACCCACTCCAGTATTCTGGCCTGGAGAATTCCATGCAATTGCAGAGTTGGACATGACTGAGCAACTTTCACTTTCACTTAGGAAATATCCAAACCTGTAATAACTATTCCCACCCAACATTGCTTTCTCTTTTCCAGAGCAGCAAATAAGACCAAAATGGTCACATTTCAATTTATATCTTTTTACTACCTTTACAGGAGTGAGTCTTGTGGGGAGGAAACTTCAACACATTTGGCAGAGCTAATTAACAAATTTAATTAGGATCATGGTAGAATGAAGTCAATGCTGATGATCGTTCATCATTATCATAACTCAGAAGAAGGAAGCAAGGTCAGGGTTAACTTTGGACAGACAGGTAGAGTGATAGCCTATGGCAGAGAGCAAGGACAGGGCCTTTCACACATGAAAGCTCTCAAATTTAAACCTTTGACATCACTTTCAAAGGAGGATTTATGCATTAACATATAGTCACAGAGACACACTCATAGCATTGAAAGAAGATCTTCCTCATACGACTTACAATTTTATCCCACTTCTGGACTACACTCTTCAGAGTGTACTATGAATTTAGTCATTTATAGAAATCTTGTAGTTATCCTTTTTCTTATTTACTCTTATTGAATTATAGCTGAGTTATAATGTTAATTCCTGTTATATAGCAAAGCAATTTTCTTATATATATATCTATATATATGTATATATATAGATATATATATGCTGGGTTTTTTTTTAATTATTCTTTTTCATTATGGTTTATCCTAGGATCTTTTTTAATTGGAGGATAATTGCTTTACCATGGTATGTTAGTTTCTGCTGTACAACAGTGTGAATGAGCTGTTAAGTATACATATATCACCTCTCTCTTGAGCCTCCCTCCCACCCCCTTGCATTGTCTTGTAGATGGCTCAATTATAATACTTTATATTTTTGTCCTTTAAAAATACATTAATTACACTTAAGGTGTATCAAGATTGTTATAAACTCTGTTTTGCATTTTTCTTCTAAACGTGTGAGTAGTTTAGGCCTCTCCTGAACTCTGAGAGCTTTTAAGTTGGAATATAGGAATATGTGATTGGGAGCATAGATACTACGAAGCAAGGGAGATGAGCGGAAGACCAACATCAGGTTTGATATGGCAATATTTGGCACAATGGATGTCAAAACAAGGAGACCTGGGCACATGGTTGCCAGCTGGGCGAGGTTGCTCCTGGAAGTAGCCCAACCTGTCTGACCTGGGTTCTTTGGGGAATGAATGCCTAAGTGCTAAGGTGCCCCACTTCCTAACAATATCTTGTGGTTTGCCAGTGGGTAGGAAATGTAATTGCTGAATAATTAGTCCATGAATCACTGAGAATTGACTGGAGTGAAATAATAAGGAGAGATGCCCTCTGGGTTAGGAAACACATTTAATATTGGAAGCCTGAAATTTAGGTAAAACTAAATTATAAGATTGTCATGTTCAGGGTCTACATCAACCGAGAACTTCATGTGATTGGTTAAAACAAGCTGTAAGAAGAGGCCACCATAGGAAGAGAAATTTCTATCAGCAAACAACTATTACGGGTCCTGAAAAATTACTCACAAACAAAACTAACAGTGGATGGAACCACAAAGAGGGATTGTTTATTACATCTATCTTTCTTCAAAGTGACTTATCCCATGCTAGTGAGAATTAGCCATCTTATAACTTTGAGTCATCTCAAAGAAAAAACTTTCCTCCTTTCCCTATCACCTACTCTTTCAATGGCTTGCCGGGCCCATTCTTTCTCAACCCTCTGTGTCCATTTGTAGTTGTTTGAGGTGGGGACTGTCTCTTGTACAGTCCACACCTATAGTACTAGTGCAAAGTCTGTCCTCCCTTTGATCCTATGCTTACCTGGCTCTTGCACTCAGCACCCTCCAGCCAACTATAGAATAACAATGGACGTCCCAGTGAAACCAGGCCACTTCCCTATTACTCCCAGCACACTTGGTAGCTAATCTCTGATATCCCTTTTAGATATCTGTCTGTACTGCCCTTTTTGGCATCTGTGGCTGCTTTCTACTTACCTCTCCAGTTCCCTAATCCAGGTCCAAGAAAACCTCTCTGGCCAAGCTGATGTTTCCCCAGCGCACTTGGCTCAGACTAGGTGTGTAAACAGATTCACTATAGGCTAATTTTTTTTTTCTTTTTTATATGTTCAAGTAATTTTCTTCGGAGCAGTCTAGTCAGAGTTCATCTGTGGTGATAATTTTGTTTTTAAAAAGAATTAATCAATTTAACAAATGTTTATCAAAGACTTTCTATGCTTAAGTATTGCCCCAAACCCTGGAGTTACAGGCTTCCCTGGTGGCTCAGATGGTAAAGCATATGTCTGCAATGCAGGAGACCTGGGTTCGATCCCTGGGTCAGGAAGATCCCCTGGAGAAGGAAATGGCAACCCACTCTAGTACTCTCGCCTGGAAAATCCCAGGGACATGAAAGGCTGGTAGGCTAAAGTCCATGGGGTTGCAGAGTCGGACACAACTGAGTGACTTCTCTTTCTGGAGATACAAGGATCCCTCCTTCCTCCTTTCATCCTTCCTTCTGTATATTCAGTATTTTGCTTAAGTATTAATATTTTACTTAAGATGAAAAAATGTAGTCTTAGTTCTCAGAAGCCTTTCAATCTAGTTAGCAACTCAGTTAGCAACTCAGAAAAGTAAATGGAGAATTACATTACAAACAGATGTGAAAAGCACACAGGAGTTTGCATAGGAAAGGAAGAATTTGTGAGTGTGTGTATGTGTGTGTGTGTGTGTGTGTTGGAGGTATCTATCGTAGCCTGGGGAGAGTTAGGGAAACTTCCAGAGGAAGTGACCCTGGAGCTAAGATCCACAGAAGTAGGAGATGAGGGAACATTTCATGCAAAAGTTCCGAAGCAAAAACCTTCTGGTGTGTGTGGAAAATTACAACTGGTTTGGAGCGTGGTATGCTATAGAACAGCCAGGGATGAGTCTGAACATGTTCTCAGAGATCAGGTCATAAAGAGCTTTGTGCACGGGGCTAAGGAATCCTGTAAAGTGTGTAAAAAATTTTATGTTGGAGATCGCCATAATTAGTTTTGCATTAAGAAGCTATTTGACCAGCTAGAATGTGGATTATGGACTTTCAGGGCAATGGGGGATCCAGGAGGCCTGGGGTCCTGTTAGGAGGCAGTGGCAGTAATAGAGATATGAGCTAAGAAGATGGTAGTCCCTGCCTTCTAAACACTCCCAGTCCAGGGTCCATCAAAAATCACTGACCACAGTAGAGTGAGATTAACAAAAATCAAGGCAGGGGCACAGCATGATGGAGCATGATTGTCCCTTTGGTCTGTATCATTTTAAGTTTCTTTTGCTTTCAGAAATCTTTAACTGCAGGCTACCCTGCTGTGGGGGGTTTCTCTGAGCCACTCTGCTCTGAGGCTAATGGCATATAAAGGAGGAACCATGTAAGAATGTTCACAACAGCACTCTTCACAAGAGAGAAAACCAGAAAACAAGCCAAACACCCATCAATGGGAAAGTGAGGGAATAGACTGTTGTAGAGACACAATGGGATATTCTATGTACTCAGAGTGCATGAACTACAGCAATGCCACAATCTATGGATGAATCTTAGACATGCAATTTTAAGTGGTAGGTCCCCAAAGATTATGAATGATGTGACACTCTCTTCATAAAGAGATAAATAAAATTTTAAAATATGCTTTAAAGGAATATAGAAAATAATCATAATGGGTTTTAATAATTACTTATATATTATTTTATGATTATAATGTATTATATTAATAAAATATACACATATATAAACCTATACAAAAAGGAAAACAAGAGAATGATGAGCATGGACTTTATTACTTGAGTGGAGAAAATCATGAGAATAAAGACAGAGACCCTGCGGTTAGGGTAAGTTATTGTCAAGGTCCAGACTTTGCTTTGGGTGGTAGGTTTGGGGGCTAATGACATTATTAGAATAACTAGGTAAATAACTAGATAAGAAATACAAGAAAGCCAAGTTTGGATTCTTGATGAGAAAGTGCCATGAACAGGAATATGATGTATCTGATTCAGTGTCCTGAGCTCAAAAAAGAAAAAAAGGTAGAGGAAAGGAAGCAGACAGAAAATGCCAACAGCACACAAAGAGGACCCTAAGGAAGGGGCAGGGGTTGGAGAAGTGGAGGCCAGAAACCAGCAAGTGGGAGGCAAGAAGAGAAGAACCTGAGACGCATATGGCCTGAGGATCCAGGAGGGAGTGTAGGGAAAGCTCAAGAGAAGGGGGCAAACATCCCGTCCCAGCCACTAGGATCTCCTCATTTATTGGCATTATTGGTCAAAATTCTTCCAAATGGCTCTTGGAGAGAAACTGAGTCAAGTTGCCACATGGTAATTTGAAGGGAGACTTTGCCTAGAATGACGATCTGAGTCAGGTTTGAATTTTCCACTATTAACAAGAACCAGGTACGACTTATGCCCATGTGCAGTAAGTACATCCTGCTAGAAATGGAGCCAGCTCTCTCCCAGTTTTCTGCCCTCCCCTTCTCTCCCCATGTCCCAGCAATGGAATCAGATGAATGTATTAGCATACTCACAGTTTTATGATGTCTGGTCCAAATATATGTACCACTGAATAGCAAGTGGTCTTCAAGAATAGTTTTTCTAAGAAAGATAAAGCAGGAGAAATAGATTATTATGATGAATTTAACACATGAGTCAATAATGATCTTTACTAGGAACTGAAGCTGAGTGCTTAATTTATCATTAATTCGAGTGATTAATTAGAAGGATTTGGGAGAAATGTTACAGTTAATGTATCCATGAAAATATCATTTCCAACTCTGGTTTATGTAAATGCTACTTTGCTTACTGTACCTGCTAAAGAATGCTAATTTTTTGATAAAAATACACTTAAATTCTGGAGTCTCATTTTATCTTTTGTGTAGCAGGGAATATCTCATGGTGAGGATCTCGTCTGTTGATGACAGAAACAGGATTTGCCTGAAAGTAAATAATCTGAAGTATTGCTTTATTGAAAATATTCTTCTGTGGTATTCATTTTGGGGGAAAAAAGATTTGACTTTGACTATTCAGCTTTTGCTGTTGGTATCCCAGAGATAAAAAGATACCAACAGTCACAGGTGTCTCTGCATTGCCATCTACACCAGAGAGAACTCACACACATAGACTCATGCAAACCCACTACCTAAACAATCTCCTTCTTCCTGCTTCCCCTGTTATGAGTACAGGGAGGCTTTATGCATCAATCTGTTTGCACAATGAAACCTGTTAACTCTCTGGTCCTGTTTCTCCAGTTTGTCAGCCTCTGTGGAACCCTGGTAATTCCAAGGAGGACTTTAGCAAGGTTAGGATAGATGGACTGTCCAGGAACAGATGGGAAACCCTCCCTGAGAATTTTTCTTGTCATGTTTACCTCAAACTGGGATACCAGTTCCTTGGGGACTAGGGTAATGCAACAAGAAGATAAATATGGGAACTCTCTCTAGTACTCTTGAAAGTGAAAGTATTCATCACTTATTCATGTCCCACTCTTTGTGACAGCATGGACTGCAGCCCACCAGGCTCCTCTGTCCATGGGATTCTCCAGGCAAGAACACTGGAGTGGGTAGCCTATCCCTTCTCCAGGGGACCTTCCCAACCCAGGAATTGAACCGGAGTCTCCTGCATTGCAGGCAGATTCTTACTCAATGGTAAATAACCATCAGGGAAGCCCAATGTAAATACTACTTTCATATTAAAATATGAAATATATGAAATATAAAATATTAAAAGTTTCATGGGACCTTTTTTTGGTGTGTGTGATAAAGCACAAGACTTCAAACTCATTATGCTTTATAAGTAGGAACTTAAAACCAGTCACACATTACTATTGACCTTACAGAAATAAAAAGAATGATAAGGAAATACTATGACATCTGCATGGCAGCAAATTAGATAATTTAGAAGAAATGGACAAATTCCTAGAAAGACAAACTGCTGAAACTGACAAGAATAAATAGACAATCTTAATAGAGATATAACAAGAGATTTAATTAGTAATCAAAAATGTCCCATAAAGGAAAGCCCAGGGCCAGATAGCTTCACTGGTGAATTGTACCAAACATTTTCAAAAAGCATCTGACTAGATATTCTCCAAAGAAGTTACACAAATAGCTAATTAGCACATGAAAAGATGGTCAACATCATTAGCTATTAGAGGAAAATGTTAGAAACCACAATGAGATACCACTTTATACCCACTATGATATGCTAGAATAAAAATAAAGATAAGCACAAGAAATGATGAGGCTGCAAAGAACTTAGAATCTTCATATTCTGCTGGTAGGAATATAAAATGGCACAGCCACTTTGGTAAACAGTCTGACAGGTCCACAAAAGGTTAAGTATAGGGTTACTATGTGAGGCAACAAGCCCACTGCTGGCATATACCCAAAAAAATACAAACATTTCCAAACAAAAACTTACACATGAATGTTCATAGTGGAATTATCTATATACAAAATCAAATAAGTGGAGACAATTCAATCCAAATGTCCATTAATGACTGAATGGATGAACAAAATAGTCTATCTACACATAACAAAATAGTATTCGGCTATAAAGAGTAATGACTTTCTGATACATGGTACAACATGGATGAATATTAATTATGCTAAATGAAAGAAACATACTTCTGTGATTGCATTTATATGAAATGACCACAATAGACAAATTCATAGAGACAGAAAGTCAATTTGTGGTTGCTTAGGGCTGGAAGGAATGGATGGTTAGGAGTGGGCACCTCAGGTGGATGGAGGTCCTTGTTGATATGATGAAAATATTCTTAAATATATGGTGGTGATGGATGTACAACTCCGTTCAGCTAGTAAAGAATCTGCCTGCAATGCATGAGACCCCGTTTCTATTCCTGGGTCAGGAAGATCCCCTGGAAAAGGGATAAGGCTACCCACTCCAGTATTCTTGGGCTTCCCTGGTGGCTCAGATGGTAAAGAATGCACCTGCCGTGAGGAAGACGTGCGTTTAATCCTTGGGTTGGGAAGATCCCCTGGAGAAGAGAATGGCTACCCACTCCAGTATTCTTGCCTGGAGAATTCCATGGACAGAGGAGCCTGGAAGGCTACAGTTCATGGGGTTGCTAAGAGTCGGACACAACTGGGTGACTTAATTATTAATTGAAGTATACACTTTAAATGCATGTATAATTGAACTAAATCTCAATACTACTGCTGTAAAATAAAAACAGCACCCCTTGGGTGTTCCTTTTTAGGGGTCCTAAGGAACTTTGATGTTCCAGAACTCAGAGACTTGGGTTTCCGCACTGGGTAACTGGCTTCGACCTTGGTCAGGTTGATTTCCCTTCTGGGTTTCAGTTTCCTCATCTGAAAAATGTAGGAGTAGGATTCAGTTCCCTTCACTATGTTGTCTTGGAAGTTTGGAGGATTATATAACTGACATTCAAAACTACATGGACTTGTAAAGCACTTTGGAAATGAGTTTCCAGTGTTGTTCGTGTAGCACTAGTTCAGCCAAGAGCAGAGCAATTTAAAAATTGACACCAGGTGTTCTTTGATACACTTGCAGTGTTGCCTGAAAGGCAGAGAACAATTTTCTTCTTTCTGGTAAAATAAGAGATGCTTACGTGTGTGTGAGCATGTATTTTTTTCTAGAATCTTGTTTTGCTCAAGTTGAAGTAAATGACAGCAAGATTTTCCTAATCCTCTGTGCAGGGCCATCTGAACAATCAGTTTCCTCAAATTCTGTGATGGTTTAGAGTGAGAGGCTACTGCAGAAATGGCTAATGCGGGACACAATCTGGGTTTCTGAGAGCTAAACTCTAGATAGACCTAGAAGAGTACAGAGCAGAGATAGGAAAAGTCTCTAGAAAAAGCCTGATCAGGCCCAGTCAGCCATAGTTAGACGAAAACCTGTTATTGCTACAACTGAACAAAAGATTGACACTAACATAGTGCTAGTAACCTATCTGATGTAAAAAGTCTACAGTTAAATTGTGCTTGCGACCAGGGAGGTACAAGAGCATTTAATTTCTACAGAATAAAAAGGACTTGAAACAGCGTAGGGATAAAAAGGTATGGCCACTTCCAAGGGCAAAGGAAGGTTAAAAAAGGAACAATTGCACAGTCATCATATGTTAAGTGTATTCATATATATGGGTGTAAATAAAACCTAGAACATTTCAGGTAGTAAGTCACCTTTAGGTTTACCATCATTTCTTTTCTCATAAGAAATTTTTTAGGGAGTGGTTTTTTCACCCTCATTCTATGAGAAGAAACTGAGAATTGAAGGCTTCCCCAAGGGTAGAGTGGTTCAGTAAGAGATTAAAATCTTTTATTCCAAAAGCCCAAGTTATTTGTAGTATGCATTTCAATGTACTTAGGACATTTTTTGATCCCTTATCTACCTCAGTTATGGCAGGTATATACCAACTTACTAATTAGACATTTAAAACACAGTGAGTTGACCACCAAGATAGTTCTGTGGCTGTGTGTTCTAAGGCTGCATGTAGATTTTGAGAGCCTACAGAATGCAAGGAGAGTGGCCTTTCTCATTTTAAGTTGACATTAGTTTTTAACTATCATACTCCAAGGAGATAAGATTTCTGCACAGGTGACCCAAGAAAGTGAAGTTCTAGCAAGACACTGAGGGCATAGGAGTCTGCTGACCCCTAGTGAGAATGATTCCATTAATCATTTTTCTATTAGCAATTCTGAGATTCTTCCAAGGTGTTTACTAATGAGAGCCAGAGGCAAAAGCAGTGGGTGAAACTGAAGGTCAGAAATACTCTGCACGATTTGAAAAAACTGTCTTCCCAGGCACAGGAAAGGCCAGCATGATGCACTGAGTGATTATTCCCAAGAATGCTGCTGCATGCTTTTTCTGCTAAGGTTATGTTTTATAAACTTATTTAGCTTTGGAGGTAAAGCAGTATTACTTAAAAGTAATTTTAAAAATCATAACTGTTGCTGTGCATAATTTGACTTCCATTCTCCTGGCTCTCTAGAGAGAAGGCAACACTAGGGGTACTCAGGCAGTGTGGATATTTTTATATTTCATAAACAAAACAGTCCTATGATGTCTTCTAGAAGGAGAAATCTTTAGCCAACGGTCAGACTGTCACTGTTACTCTACACAATTCATATGACTGTTTTGTTTGTTCTTCCACCTCCACAAAATGGAAACAGTAACATCCACTCTGCCTTTACATCTGTCAGGTAAAAGAGCCTTTAATCTGAACTGAGTACTTTATTTCCATCCAGATATAAATGTTAATTAATAAAATGAAAATACCCCCAAGTAGGCTTATGAATTCTTTGAAAAGCCCCTCTAATTGAAAGGTGGCCCACTACTGAAGACAGAGATACCTACGTTGCTTCCCTTTGGTGAAGTGCCAGCTACTATTTTACCGGAATCTGACTTTCAGCCTCTCATTTACCTGAACAAAAAGTTTTTGTTAAGAGTCACTAGGACCCAAGATGGAACCTTGAATACCCGTAATCTTGGTTCATGCATTTATGTTTTGCTGGTACATTAGAATAGGATCATCTGAGAAATGGGATTTTTACCCACGCTTTCACCTTTGAACAACAAAACTTTGCCTAAAAAGAGAAAATCAAACTCAAGGCACAAATGGTGATATCTATCAGTGTGGTCTACTACACAGAAATGAAAACTAGTCAAAACAAGTCTTAATGACAATTATGACTATTTATTTTTTTCCTTGTAAAATGATAATAACATTTTCTTCTTCTTCCTCTAATTCAGAGATGTGAGAAAATAAAGTAAGGTTTATAATAGATGCTGAATGTCCAATAATAAGGGGATGGATAAATAAAATAAGGGACATTTATATGGTGAAGGACTGTAGAATAACTTAGAGGTTCAACCTAAGTCTATGTATATCTTGACATGTATAGATCCAAAAAACATACTGTTGAGTGAAAAACAGAAGTTGCAGAGTGGTATATAGAGTAAGCATTGATGTAAAAATGAGATCCCCACAGGGAGGATTCTGGTAAGATGGTGGTGGAGGCAGCAGAGTTCTGATATTTCACTGAATCTCTATCAAATACATAAATAAAGGAAAACCAAAACACTATGAACATTAATTACAGCAAAACTAGATATCTCCATGAGCCCCCAAATACAATTAAGGCAACAAGAAACCACTCACAACTGTGAAACTTGGGGGTTATCAAGTGTGGGAGAAAGTAAAGGGATGCAAGGGATAAATAGGCGAATCGCCAAAACAGCCTGGGTATTGATGACAAAGTGTGGTGGGCCAGTTAAGAATATCAGCTGAAAGTGGGAAAGGCAGGGATGAGGTTTAGCCCACTTCTGTAGCAGATGAGTACAAAAGACTCAAGGCTAGAAGGACAAAGGCGTTTGAGTGGTGAGGCATCCCCAAATTCTAGAAACTCGTCTCAGAGCTCCCTTCCAGGATAAGGCTCACACTGAGGAGAAATGAGCTGGATAGAAGCAAAACAAAGAGAAAATCCAGATAAAAGTGGGCAGGAAGACAGAATCAGAAAGTCTCAAAATGCAAGCAGCCATGTGTTTATTTTTTAACACCAACAAAAACAACAGAGGAAGGAATTCTGTGCATTTGGAGAGGCTGCCTTGAACCACTTCTCTTTCTAAGAGTTTTGGAAAACAAATTTCACATAAAAATGAGCAACAGAAATGTATCTAGGTCAACTCCCATACAAAGTTATTATAAGAAGAAAAAAAAGAATAAGGAACAGAATCACATCCTTACAGATAGCAAAAGCATGCCAGAAAATCATGCCAAAAAAAGGATTAAAACATAATGGTATTTTAAAATGAGTGAGAAGTATTAATAAAATGATACAAGACATGAAAGAACAACAGAAATCAGAGCTGAAAAAAACTCAGAAATGGAATAAAAGAATTCAGGGAAGAACATAAAATTATAAAAGAAATGACATCCATATTAGAATGACTGTGAGAAGAAAGGAACACAATAGCTGACATTGTAAGAGAAATAGCAGATGAAAAAGAGGAAAACTTTCAAGATAAAATAAATGAAGTGATTAAGAAGTGTTCATCATATATTAATGTATATATATGGAATCTAGAAAGATGGTACTGAAGAACCTATTTGCAGAGCAGCAATGGAGATGCAGACATAGAGGAAGACTTGTGGACACCGTGGGACAGGAGAGGGTAGGATGAATAGAGAGAGTAGTATTGAAATATACACATTACTGTGTGTAAAACAGGTAGCTGGTAGGAATTTGCTGTTGACACAGGGAGCTCAAACCCAGTGCTCTGATTCCCTGGAGGAGTGGGATGGGGTGGAAGCTTCAAGAGGGAGGGGACATATGTGCGCCCATGGCTGATTCATGTTGATGTATGGCGGAAACCAACACAACATTGGAAAGCGATTATCCTCCAACTAAAAATAAATAAATTTCTTGGCCTTAAAGCCATCTTTTGAGAACCCTCCATGCCATGAGAATGAAGTGGAGGAAGAAGTGAATGCACAGGTTGAAGCACAAAAGAAGAAAGGTGAGGCAGGGGTCCAAGTAAACCTGTATAGCCACAGAAGCCACAGAAGCAGAAAATAGGGAAGTCAGAGGTCAGCAATGCTGGTAGAAATTGTTGGATGGCATGCCTACTATCTAGAACTTGTCTCAATGGATCTGGAACATCCATGGCTATTCTGATCACCTTGACCACCTTTGAGAGACCCACCTTGCTCATATCAAAGGAGTCCCTTTTGGTCCTTTGCCCTGGACCTGTGATTTTTGGACTAGTTTTCTTCTCGGTTGTGGCTGAATGTAACATGTATACAATAAATCATCTCTTTTGCTGTCTTAGCTGAAGAAAAAAAATTGTTAAATTATTCATTCAAGAGATAGGCAAAATCATGAATACAGGCAAAGAAGATTTAAAATATGGATACTGTAAATCCCTGAAGAAGAAAACCAAATCAAGAAAACTGAGCAAATACTAAAAAATTTGTAAGATTATAAAAAAATGTATTTGAAGCTACACATTGAGAGAGCATACTGTGTGCCTAGAACATCAATATACAACAACTGACACCAAGATATAGTCTAGTTAGATGACTAAATTTTATAAAGATGAAAAAAAATCATTTGAACTAGGCAAAAACAGTAAATGACTTATAAGAAAAGGAAAATTAGATTATCATTAAACTTTTAATAACATATTTAAAACACTTAGGAAAGAAATTACATGCCAAGGATTTTTATATCTGGAAAAACACTGACTTTCAAGTATAAAGGACAAGCCAGCTTGTTATCAACATGTAAGAATTCAGTGACTATTGTTCCCATGAGTCCTTTCTGAGGAATGAACTTTAGATAGTAACTCGACTAGAGAGACATCTGCATAAGGGCTGGTGGTGAACATCAATCTTATAGTTGCTGATGGAACTAAAACTAAATGAGGGTGCAAAGGGAATGTATATATTATATGTAATGGCTGTATGCTCAAATAATACAGTACAGTGATTAAAAAGTGTAGAGATATGGGGAAAGAATATTCAAAAAACAATTTAACTGCTCTCAAGGATTATAAAATATATCCATAATAGTAGTATTAAGATTGACATCCTGAGCCTCTTGTATATGAAAAGAAGGATAGGTAAGTGAGTAATCATGAGATTTTTTAATTTAATCAATCCCCTTGTCAATGAGAGTTAGGACTTTGACTGTGGGTAGAAGATACAGATATGAGACAGAAGATGCAAAGAAAAAATCCTGCAGTCCTGAATTTGAATTTAAAGTGACAGTATGAACTCATTAGATGTTTTATCTTAAAATAATATATGTAAATATATAATGTATGTTTTCTATCACTGTCAACAGAAGAAGTCTAGAAAAAATGACCAACTGAGCAGCAATGACATTCCTATGCACTCAGATTGTGGTCTTAATACTATTCCCCACTAAAAGAAACCAGAGCATCTAAGAGAAATGACTGATTTCAAGCCTGCGCTTGGAAATGTACAAGACAGGCTAGTACAACTGTCATACCAGGTAGTGAGGAAGCTATCAAAGATTACTTAGACTTATGTCAAAAGGATGGAGGAGTCAACTTACAGAAGTTCCCACTGGTCAAAGATGAGACAAATTTGAGCTTCAAAAGGATAATAACTGAAGTAGACTGAAACTCATCAAATGCATATAAATTCATGAGTTCATAATGATACTTTAAAGAAAACCTAGGGACATTACTTTGCCAACAAAGGTCTGTCTAGTCAAGGCTATGCTTTTTCCAGTAGTCATGTATGGATATGAGAGTTGGACTATAAAGAAAGCTGAGTGCCGAAAAATTGATGCTTTTGAACTGTGGTACTGGAGAAGACTCTTGAGAGTCCCTTGAACTTCAAGGAGATCCAACTGGTCCATCCTAAAGGAGATCAGTCCTGAATATTTCATTGGAAGGACTGATGCTGAAGCTGAAATTTCAATACTTGGGCCACCTGATGCGAAGAGCTGGCTCATTTGGAAAGACCCTGATTCTGGGAAAGATTGAAGGCGGGAGGAGAAGGGGATGACAAATGATAAGATGGTTCGATGGCATCACTGACTGAATGCACATGAGTTTTAGTAAACTCCGGGAGTTTGGACAGGGAGGACAGGTGTGCTGCAGTCCACGGGGTCGCAAAGAGTTGGACACAACTGAGCGACTGAACTGAACTGAACTGACTAAACGACTAGTTTGGGATGATACCACAAAGACAATGAATTATTTGAAAACTGGCAAGTAGGGAAAAAGAATCAAGCATTTATCCTGCCTTTCTTAGAATAAATAGTACTGTTAATAATGAGAAAAAATACATGCAAGAATTCAAGGAATATTGTTCCCATGAGTCTTTTCTAAGGAATGAACTTTAGACAATAACTCAACTATCTAAAAACACTCTAAACGATGATGATGATGGGGAAAACTGACTCTTAATGTATTTCAACTACTAAATGAAATATAATTGATATATTAAAACAGCACCATTTTGTAACCTCCAATGAAGTAATAGACTTAGTCACAGAGCATCAACAATGCCATTATCACAAAAATAAAAAAAGAGAAAAACGCTTACGATGGCCTCCTGATGAAAGAAAACACTATCACTTAAAGCCTTGCCAAAGAAATCAAACTGGAGTCTGGTCAAGCCTCAGATCTAGCTGCCGTTTTCAGGAAATACAGACGCAGAGAAACATAGTCAATCCTCCCACAGGAATGCCACCAACAAAATGCAGCAACTACAGGGCAAATTCCATAGCTCACTTACAAGGAAAAGGAAGGGATGGAAAAGGAACTGGTAGATTACAATGGGACTGAAAAGACACATCAAAAATTTTAAAACTGGACAAAACTATGGTGTCTGGAGATACCCATTTGGATGATAAAGTTATAAAGCAATACAAGAAGATGATTATAGTAACAGGCAGGTGTTTTTTTTGTTTGTTTTTTCTTTCTTTTTTTTAGGGAGAAGGAGGAGTTTTTGATGGGATAGAGCATGTGGATGGGACTTTCGGAGTAGTCACCAATCTGTTCCTTTTTGAACATAGCCCTGTTCCTCTGGACGATGTTTACAGAGATGTTCACCTTTCAATAGCTGATAAAACTATGCATTTATTTTGTGTGGTTTTCCGCATTTGTTTCCTCTTACCAGGAAAATATTTAAAAATTACCCATAGATAATGCTATACATGATCTATAGATTCATAGACAATGAAGTGAATGTAAAAGCATAAAATTTGACAAAGCTAATATCCATCAAGTTCACATGAATGGTTCTCTCTAGAGAGGTAGAAGGAAAATGGAACTGGGATCAGGGGAGGCCAAAGCGCCTTCTAGTTTATTTGTCACATTCTAATTCCATGAAAGAAAGATTATGCAATTATGTCAAAATGTTAGCAGTAGTCAGACTGGGACATTGCAAGCACATGTATTTGTGTATTATTTTCTCTTAGTTTTTATTTTTAAATACAATAATGAGCTTATGAGTGTACATTGTGACTGTGAGCAATAAATTTTCTGAAAGTGCATTGATGCCATTGACACAGCATTTGTTAAGTCAAAGATAAAAGTGTCATGAGTCCAACTATCTTACTTAAAAATAATATTGTAGGCATCTTTGAAGAATTAGTTCCTTAACATTAAGTGAATGAAAATTTGACTCTCAATGAAGTGATTATACACCTAAGAATATTCTAATATAAGGGAAATAGAATCAATATTCTCATTCTGATGAAATTTAAAACAACTACACAATTTGCTTAAGGGCTTTCCAGGTGGCTCAATGGTGGAGAATCCACTTGCCAATGCAGGAGATGCGGGTTCAATCCCTGCCTGGGTCAGGAAGATATCCTGGAGAAGGAAATGGCAACCCACTCCAGTATTCTTGCCTGGGAAATCCCATGGACAGAGGAGCCTGGTGGGCTACAGTCCATGGGGTTGCAAAAGAGCCAAACACAATTTAGTAAGTAAACAACAACATACAATTTGTTTAAACCACAGATCATTTCCTTCTTTTGCAGGATGTGTAAGGGATTTTATTGAGATCCAATTTATAAAATGGAGTGTTCCCAGATTATTTTCCTGTTTGGAATTTTAAGATCCATTGTCTTTTCAGACTAAATGAAGCTCTGTGTCAGAAGGGATGTTTCTGCATTTGAGAATGCGTATGTGGTTAAATTAACATAAATCATTGAAAATTATTTATTATTGATTTTTTGGCCTTCCTGGTACTTAAGGTCATGATCACTAGGTGGGCAAATCATTATAAATGATTCATAAAAAAAAATTGGCCATTTGATGTTTTACTCCCTAAATATCCACAGCAATCTCATTCTGCTATGATGGAAAATGAATGTCTTGGGGGGAAATGCCTAGAGTGTTCTTTTGTATGTTTCTTTTAATTCCTATGATTCCCATAAGAATATCAACTCACAGAAAGAACACAGTCAGATTCTCCTCTGTAAACTCATGTGGGGTATACATTCACTCATGATGGCTCATGAGCAAGAAAAGAATCAGACCCGTACGTAGCCAAGTGACCCTTTTTACATTACCAGGCAAGTAGCTGCACAGTCTCTCCATTGAGGTCTGGACCGTCGAGTTGTGAACTTGAGTGAACTGTTCAATGATAGACACCACCAGCACACACCCTGCAGGGAGCAGAAGAGAAGTCAGCTATGTCACATGGAAAGCTTCTCTGGAGGACTGGAAGAAGAAAGCGGGATATATGTGAGTCCTTAAGAACACAAACCTTCCCAAAACAGAGAACTCTTTTTTGCCATGATTTTTATAATCAACCACAGGAATGAGTGTGCTGAGTTTTTAGTGAAATATGATAAAATTGTGACTTTGGGGGTCAGAAAGACAGGTTATCAGCTGACTTTTGTCACTTTTAAGCTATGTGACTTCAGGGAAGTAATTGAATCTTTCTTTATTTCCATTTCATTTTGATCATATGGGGGAAAGAGATGCCATTTATAGGAGTTAGTGTGTAGAAGACAGCCAGCCAGCACTGAGGACAAGCTCAGTGGACACTGGCTTTTGCTATCTGCTCTCCCTCCCTTCTGCAGTAGACAGCTTCACTGTGAGTAGGATCATTCCCACCTTACGCATGCTCAGCTTATGACCTGGGCTCAGATTTTTAATTGCAGAAAAGAGGTGGAAATTGCCCAACATTTGGAGTCAGAAGACCTGGGACTGAGTCCTGCCCTTGAATCTTGGGCTTATCGTGCATCCTTTCTAAGCCTTGGCTTCCTCACTGCAAAGTACTTAAGTTTCCTGTAGGGCTGCTGTGATGATTAAATGAGATAATAGTACAAATGAAGATGGCTTTGAAATCATAAGAAAGAAAGAAAGTGAAGTCGCTTAGTCATGCCCGACTCTTTGCAACCCCATGGACTGTAACCTTTCAGGCTCCTCTGACCATGGGATTTTCCAGGCAAGAATACTGGAGTGAGTTGCCATTTCCTTCTCCAGGGAAATCTTCCTGACCCAGGGATTGAACCTGGGTCTCCTGCATTGCAGGCAGATGCTTTACCATCTGAGCCTCCAGGGAAGCTTGAAACCATAACACTATTGTAAAATATTATTTTACCTCCCAGCTATAAATCACTCTGCTTGAAAGCATGTACCAATACAATAAGTGTCTAGAAAGAACCTTTGGTTAAATTAAGAATATATTCCTCAACCTACCTTGATGTATGATAATGGTTAACCCCTTCTATACACAAGGGGTTGGTTGGTCAAAGATCAGTAACTTTGAGAAGAAACTGTTCAGCTTCACTGAGATAAGAGGAGTGGCATTTATTAGCAGAGGCTGGTTTCCAAGGAGACAAAAGAAGGACTACATCTAAAATAAAGAAGTTCCAGGGTGGCTGGCCCAGCAATCAACTTACTATTATCCATCTTCTCAAGGAGCTGGGGACCCAAGTTCACACGCAGTGTCATTAAAACCAAATTCCCACTAGGAATCCTTGAGGGAAAGTGGCTGATAACAGATGTGAATAGTACAACTGGGCTTCTTTAGACAGAAAGAAATTAAATCTCCCATAGAATGAGAGATTGCCAATAAAGAAGGAGAGACTTACACTTCCTAGACATTGCAACACCTAATCAGGCTTTGGCCTCAGTTGTTCTGTACCCTTTGGCAAAGCTGGACTCACCAAATCTGAGATAGTTCAACCTTGATAACCAGTCTTACTGCTCTGGGAGCACCTTCCTCTAGGGCATTCGACTTCAATCACCAAGGTGGATTAGATGTGCTTTTAGCCTAATCCATGCATTGAGGGCTTTATTACATTGCAGTGAATTCAGTAGCTGATACTTACTAGCACTTTACAGTCTTAAAAATATTTTCATATATGTTTTGTTTTATTTTACCAATAACTTTTCAAGAAAGGGGGCTTCCCTGGTAACTCAGATGGTAGAGAATCTGCCTGCAGTGTGGGAGACTGGGGTTCAATCACTGGGCTGGGAAGATCCCCTGGAGAAAGGAATGGCTACCCACTCCTGTATTCTTGCCCGGAGAAAGCCATGGACAGAGAAGCCTGGGGGGCTGCAGCCCATGGGATCACAAAGAGTCGGACACAACAGAGCAACTAACACTTTTTCAAAAGATGAATGCAATGCAATCTCATTTCAGAACATTTTTAAAATAGCAGTGTTAAAAAGATAAACATCACTTAAATCATCCAGAGATAAACAAATTTCATTTTTAAACACATAAAATATATATAATATACGTGAATATTTATAACATTTATAATGCACTTTTCAATCTTGATTTATGTCTCTGCTTATCACTTGTTAAATTAGGTGGAGCTAAATACATTTTAATAACTGCAATTTAAAATAATTATAAGTAATTATGTTGCAATGTAATAAGAGGATGCAGTGTGGTATAGTTAAAAAGGGAGAAGCTTTGAAATAAAAAATAAGCTTTTTTAAAAAACAAAGTTCAAATACTGGATTAGTCACTTAAAATGGTGTAACTTTGAACAAGTTACTTAACCTTCTGGAACTTCTTCTCAAGAGTTTACAAAGAAGACATACAGATGGCTAACAAACACATGAAAAGATGCTCAACATCACTCCTAATCAGAGAAATGCAAATCAAAACCACAATGAGGTACCATCTCATGCCAGTCAGAATGACTGCTATCCAAAAGTCTACAAACAATAAATGCTGGAGAGGGTGTGGAGAAAAGGGAACCCTCTTACACTGTTGGTGGGAATGCAAACTAGTACAGCCACTGTGGAGAACAGTGTGGAGATTCCTTAAAAAACTGGAAATAGAACTGTCATATGACCCAGCAATCCCCCTGCTGGGCATATACACTGAGGAAATCAGATCTGAAAGAGACACGTGTACCCCAATGTTTGTGGAAGCACTGTTTAAAACAGCTAAAACATGGAAGCAACCTAGATGTTCATCAGGAGACGAATGAATAAGAAAGTTGTGGTACATATACACAATGGAATATTACTTGGATATTAAAAAGAACACTTCTGAGTCAGTTCTAATGAGGTGGATGAAACAGGAGCCTATTATACAGAGTGAAGTAAGTCAGAAAGAAAAACACCAATACAGTATATTAACACATATATATTGAATTTAGAAAGGTGGTAATGACACCCCTATATGCAAGACAGGAAAAGAGACACAGATATAAAGAACAGACTTTGGGACTCTGTAGGAGAAGGTGAGGGTGGGATGACTTGAAAGAATAGCATTGAAACACGTATATTACCATATGTGAAACAGATGAGCAGTCCAAGTTCAATGCATGAAGCAGGGCACTCAAAGCTGGTGCACTGGGACAACCCAGAGGGATGGGGTGGGGAGGGAGGTGGGGGGAGGTTTGGGATGGGGGACACATGTACACCTGTGGCTGGCTCATGTCAATGTATGGCAAAAACCACCACAATATTGTGAAGTAATTAGCCTTCAATTGAAATAAATAAATTAATTAAAAAAAAAAAAGAGTTTACACTTAGAGTGTAAGTTCCTGTGGGCAGGATTGGGATCTTCCTATTTCTAACTTTGAGTGCCTGGCTTGGAGGAAGGAGATAAGAGACATGGGCTGACTTGAAGCAAACTGACTAGAGAGCCACCTGAGGGGCAGTTCAGTGGTCACTCGGTGAAGACCTCCAGAGAAGAGGGTTAATGAGTGCAGCTGACTGTGTGTTCTAGCGCAGTCATCTCACGGATGACATTGCTTACTCTTTGTCCCATCTCATTACGGGACATGGCCCCACTCCTCATCCTGCAGTGCAACAACCAGCACCCTCTCTTAAGTCAGCCAGCAGATTCTACACCAAATGGTCACAACACACAGCTCAGGGTCCAAGAAGAATGTGGTAGAGGTTGGGTTGAGCTCTTGCATAGCAGTCACTTCATAGAGTCTCATCAATGAGCTGCAGCATTTGTCACTCAGAGTGGATGTGAAACACACAGGTACATACCTGTTTGTTTTCATCCTTGGCATGGAAGGACAAATGCAAAGAGAATTGTGCTGCTTGAGACCAACCTGCTTCTTTGTCCTTACAGAGATGACGTTTTCTTTTACTCAGGGCAGTCCCAACAAGCACTGATGACTCTCATGGCTCCTTAGCACTACTCGCTTAAATAGGAACTAATTAGATAGTGCCACTTGGCAAGTCCTAAATAAAAAGGAACCCCTTCCCCCCAAATTTAACTGTCTCTAAAGATTGGGTGTATCTTGCCTCTATCGCCACACTGCCTAGCAAAGAGTTGTTATGATCAAAAGAACTCTGCAGAAGAGCAGGTAATGGGGCTTGAAATATGTAAATGCCCATGCTGGGCTCAGCTTTGATTTGAGTCCCACTCACTTGGACATCCCCGCCCATTTCCACCGAGCTCAACTCCCCTTGGGTTGTTAATTTAGGGTCTGCAGTGAGGTGTGTCCTGAATCCTTTAGTAACAAGAATAGATAAATTGACTTTGCTATAGTTTCTAATAAGAGGTTTCACTGTCTTGACAGGCTGAAAAAATGTTTTCCCTTGGAGAAATGCATGAGCAGAGTAATTCTTCCCATTATAGACCATTCTCTGGCTGCTAATAAAAAGGCCTGGGTTTGCTGAAGCAAGTTTGTCCAAGCTACTGTTCATTTAAGAAGTGATGAGAGTGGGTGAGAACTATGTATTTTGCTCAGTGGTCACCATCTGAAATCTCCCATATGGAAAATCTCTTCTCACCTGGCAACTGAAAATAATGAGTATAGTAGAAACAGACACCCCTGACATTGTAAGAAAAGAAGCAAATAGGCTAGAATAAAAACACCTGCCACAGGAATCTGCTTCTAGACACACATCTCAGGTAGACTGCAGATTGTACCATGGAATCTTTTTGAAATGAAACAGAACTCTTAAAACTCTAATTATAATCATATCTGTGCTGGCTGGAGATGCGGCCAACTGCAGAGAGAGGTCTATTAGGTTTCGCATTTGTCTGAAGCCTACACTTCATCGAGAAGCCTTGAAAGCACCTGGCAGTTGTCAGAACCAGGGTCGGCCTGACTACACTTCCTTTTTGACCCCGAGTTGGGGCATAAATAATTCATCACATGGCTAGAATATCCTCTTCAGATTTCAAAGAGTTTTGCATACATTTTCATCTCATTTAAACTTCACAACAACTTGACTCATCACTGTAGGAATTATTGCTCTCATTGTACAGACCAGAAGTCAGAGGCTCAGAGAAGTTAGGTCCTTGCCAAGTATATAGCTAGAGAGCAAGGGAACTGAGACTGGAACGCAGTATGTAGTCCCTTCTGGATGCCAGGCACCATGCTGAGCTGTGAGTACACGCTGAGAACAAACTGATGTGGTTCCTGCCCTCTCAGAGATTGTACTCCATTAGGGAAAAGTGATCATAAACAAGGAGGCATGCATGCACTTATAAATAATTTTAGGTCCAATGAAGAAAAGGAACAGGATGAAGTAACAGAAGGCAATAAGAACGAAGATGGTGTAAAACTTAGCTAGAGCTGATATAGAGAGAAGGCGTCTCTGAAGAACACACACAAAAATGGCTACTATAATAGAAAGGAGCAAGCAGTTTGAGAGGTCAGGAAGGCTTTGCAGGCAGGAAGAGCTGATACCCACTTGATGGCAATAAGACTGGGAAAACCTGGCATTAGGAGATAAGGCGCAGACATAGGTGTAGGTCAGGTCCGTGAGTTTTGTAGATGGCAAACGAGGTAAGGATTCAACTTGAGAGGAATGGGGAGCTATGAATAGGTTTTGAGGAGGGGGCTGCTTCCGTTTGATCTATGTCTTAAAAATATCATGCTGGCTGTCCTGAGGAGGAAGGATCTTAGAGGGCAAATATGGGGGCAGAGGGATGAAGAAGGAGGCTATTTTGGGCCTGGGGAGAGATGATTGTTTATTGGATAGAGTAATGATTGACAGTGGGAGTGGAGGAAAAGAGACAAATCTGGGATCTACTATGGAAGTTGACCCAAGGGGATTTATTAATGAACTGATGAGAAATGTGAGGAAGGTAGAATCAAGGATGACTCTTTCATTTCTGGTTTGGGTACCAGAGAAGTGTAGAACACAGGGTTTAGAGTCACAGCTCACCCGGATTTTTGTCCTTGCATCCCTGTTGGACCAGCATGACATTTTCAAGTTCATTTCCCATATGACCCATCTCCCCAACCCGGTGCCCCTCCACAAATGCCTAAATTCTGTTCTCAGGTTTATATCAGCAGAGGATATAGTTTTTTTTTTTTTTTTTTCTTTTTTTTTATTAGTTGGAGGCCAATCACTTCACAACATTTCAGTGGGTTTTGTCATACATTGATATGAATCAGCCATGGATTTACACGTATTCCCCATCCCGATCCCCGCTCCCACCTCCCTCTCCACCCGATTCCCCCGGGTCCTCCCAGTGCACCAGGCTGGAGCACTTGTCTCATGCATCCCACCTGGGCTGGTGATCTGTTTCACCATAGATAGTATACATGCTGTTCTTTTGAAATATCCCACCCTCACATTCTCCCACAGAGTTCAAAAGTCTGTTCTGTATTTCTGTGTCTCTTTTTCTGTTTTGCATATAGGGTTATCGTTACCACCTTTCTAAATTCCATATATATGTGTTAGTATGCTGTAATGTTCTTTATCTTTCTGGCTTACTTCACTCTGTATAAGGGGCTCCAGCTTCATCCATCTCATTAGGACTGGTTCAAATGAATTCTTTTTAATGGCTGAGTAATATTCCATGGTGTATATGTACCACAGCTTCCTTATCCATTCATCTGCTGATGGGCATCTAGGTTGCTTCCATGTCCTGGCTATTATAAACAGTGCTGCGATGAACATTGGGGTGCACGTGTCTCTTTCAGATCTGGTTTCCTCAGTGTGTATGCCCAGAAGTGGGATTGCTGGGTCATATGGCAGTTCTATTTCCAGTTTTTTAAGAAATCTCCACACTGTTCTCCATAGCGGCTGTACTAGTTTGCATTCCCACCAACAGTGTAAGAGGTTCCCTTTTCTCCACACCCTCTCCAGTATTTATTGCTTGTAGACTTTTGGATAGCAGCCATCCTGACTGGCGTGTAATGGTACCTCATTGTGGTTTTGATTTGCATTTCTCTAATAATGAGTGATGTTGAGCATCTTTTCATGTGTTTGTTAGCCATCTTATGTCTTCTTTGGAGAAATGTCTGTTTAGTTCTTTGGCCCATTTTTTGATTGGGTCATTTATTTTTCTGGAATTGAGCTGCAGGAGTTGCTTGTATATTTTTGAGATTAATCCTTTGTCTGTTTCTTCATTTGCTATTATTTTCTCCCAATCTTAGGGCTGTCTTTTCACCTTACTTATAGTTTCCTTTGTAGTGCAAAAGCTTTTAAGTTTCATTAGGTCCCATTTGTTTAGTTTTGCTTTTATTTCCAATATTCTGGGAGGTGGGTCATAGAGGATCTTGCTGTGATTTATGTCGGAGAGTGTTTTTCCTATGTTCTCCTCTAGGAGTTTTATAGTTTCTGGTCTTACATTTAGATCTTTAATCCATTTTGAGTTTATTTTTGTGTATGGTGTTAGAAAGTGTTCTAGTTTCATTCTTTTACAAGTGGTTGACCAGTTTTCCCAGCACCACTTGTTAAAGAGGTTGTCTTTTTCCCATTGTATATCCTTGCCTCCTTTGTCAAAGATAAGGTGTCCATAGGTTCGTGGATTTATCTCTGGGCTTTCTATTCTGTTCCATTGATCTATATTTCTGTCTTTGTGCCAGTACCATACTGTCTTGATGACTGTGGCTTTGTAGTAGAGTCTGAAGTCAGGCAGGTTGATTCCTCCAGTTCCATTCTTCTTTCTCAAGATTACTTTGGCTATTTGAGGTTTTTTGTATTTCCATACAAATTGTGAAATTATTTGTTCTAGTTCTGTGAAAAATACCGTTGGTAGCTTGATAGGGATTGCATTGAATCTATAGATTGCTTTGGGTAGAATAGCCATTTTGACAATATTGATTCTTCCAATCCATGAGCATGGTATGTTTCTCCATCTGTTTGTGTCCTCTTTGACTTCTTTCATCAGTGTTTTATAGTTTTCTATGTATAGGTCTTTTGTTTCTTTAGGTAGATATACTCCTAAGTATTTTATTCTTTTTGTTGCAATGGTGAATGGTATTGTTTCCTTAATTTCTCTGTCTGTTTTTTCATTGTTAGTATATAGGAATGCAAGGGATTTCTGTGTGTTAATTTTATATCCTGCAACTTTACTATATTCATTGATTAGCTCTAGTAATTTTCTGGAAGAGTCTTTAGGGTTTTCTATGTAGAGGATCATGTCATCTGCAAACAGTGAGAGTTTCACTTCTTCTTTTCCTATCTGGATTCCTTTTACTTCTTTTTCTGCTCTGATTGCTGTGGCCAGAACTTCCAAGACTATGTTGAATAGTAGTGGTGAGAGTGGGCACCCTTGTCTTGTTCCTGATTTCAGGGGAAATGCTTTCAGTTTTTCACCATTGAGGGTGATGCTTGCTGTGGGTTTGTCATATATAGCTTTTATTATGTTGAGGTATGTTCCTTCTATTCCTGCTTTTTGGAGAGTTTTAATCATAAATGAGTGTTGAATTTTGTCAAAGGCTTTCTCTGCATCTATTGAGATAATCATATGGTTTTTATCTTTCAATTTGTTAATGTGGTATATTACATTGATTGATTTGCGGATATTAAAGAATCCTTGCATTCCTGGGATAAAGCCCACTTGGTCATGGTGTATGAAGGATATAGTTTTATATTTTGTAATTCTAACCAACAACCTCTATCCCCAGACTTTCTCACTTTGGTTAAAAGGAAATAAGAAAGAAAGGTAGGAAAACAATCACCTAAAATGATCCTACAGTCAGCCTTGTTTCCCTAAGATATTAGTTACCAAGCCAGATAGGGTAGCACACAGCCCAGCTGTGAATACTACACTTTCACCTTTTTTCCTGCTTTCTTCTCTCAGTCTGGACATGGATAGGGAGAGAGGGTAGGAGAAGAAAAGAGAGAGGAGGGGAGGAAAAAGAAGGGAGAAGCCATGGTACAGTAGAGAGTGAAGAATCTGGGGCTCAGACAGACCTGGATTCAAATCTTGCTTTCTATCACTTATTAGTTGTTATATTTGGTGGGATTGTTAACCTCTCTGAACCCAGATTTTTGGTACCCACAGAAAAGAATAATAAAGTCCTCTTTGTGGTATACATTAAAAATGGTCACAGACATTTTACACTTCCTCCCACAAAGAGGTGATGTCTATTTTCCAGCCCTTTGAATCTGGCCTTGTGACCTTGCTTTGATCAGTAGTATGTAGAAGTGACAGCTTTTCAGATCCAACTCTAGACCCCAAGAGGCCTTGCATCTTCAATTTTTCCCATTTAGAATTTCACAGCCATGAGCTTGAGCTAGTCTGCTGGAGAGCCCACATGAAGGGAAAGTCCAGTAATAGTCTGCCAGCTACCAGGTTTGGGAATGTGTGTGTGTGTTAAGTTGCAAGTCCAGTAATAGTCTGCCAGCTACCAGGTTTGGGAATGTGTGTGTGTGTTAAGTTGCTATGTTGCTGCTGCTGCTAAGTCACTTCAGTCGTGTCCAACTCTGTGCGATACCATAGACGGCAGCCCACCAGGCTCCCCCGTCCCTGGGATTCCCCAGTCAAGAACACTGGAGTGGGTTGCCATTTCCTGCTCCAATGCAGGGAAGTGAAAAGTGAAAGTGAAGTCACTCAGTCATGTCTGACTCTTAGCGACCCCATGGACCGCAGCCTACCAGGCTCCTCTGTCCATGGGATTTTCCAGGTGAGACTACTGGAGTGGGGGGCCATTGCCTTCTCCGTAGTTGCCATGAGGCCATTCTAAATATCCGGCTCATCATTCCACCATGTACCAACTGAGTGCAGCCGCAGAAGTGAGCCTTCCCAAGACCAGCTCAAGGGCCACTGAACAATGCCCATCAAAAAATGCCAACCCTCAGGATTGTGGGCTAATAATTGATTGCTGTGTAAGTGCACAGAGGCTTGTAATTCGGCAAAGGCTATCTGAAAACCTGGCAAAAGTCTTGTGAGGATTAAGTGACATAACACAGAGAATACACATGGTGCCTGGCACAGAGTAGGTGTTTAAGGTTAGTTTCTACCCCACCTACTGAGACCATCATAGGGTAAAGAACATTATCCTCCATGCCTCTTTTTAAAAAATAGAAACTCAGAAACCTATTTTTGAAAAACATGTAATATCACTAATCTTTTTACTTTTCTATGGTTGAATTTACTTTTATTATAGATATCTTGTATTTTCAATGTATTTGGGCAGATTAGGTTCTGTGTCCTAAACCGAATCATCACCTGGAATATTATTTTTATGAGAAAATGCTCAGTGAGTTTCAAACTGCCATCTCTCCCAAAAATACTGGCAGTGAAAGAGGCACTATATTGGACAATTACTGGTGAGAACAAGGCTAAGGGCATCCAAGTGGGGGCAGAGTCCAACCAAAGCAGCAAGAGGAAATTAGCAGACTGTGCTGAGAAATACAGAATAGTGGGCTTCACTAATTTAGAAATATATAAAATTTAGAAATATATAAACAATGATAAAGAAATGACAGTGAGGACACTGGGAGTCAATCCATCCTGTTCTTATTCATGCATACTTACTAGCGTCCACTATGTGCTCAGAGGCTTGAGTATACAAAGAATAAGAGAAATCACAGAACACTAGGAAATGCTGAAGATTAGAAAAGTAATCTAATCATTGCAACCTGCAAGTATTTGGTGGAGGGACCTGTTAGTGCTTTGGGAACACATAGGAAGAAGAAACTAACGCTGCCTTTGCTAACTAGTGACATTTTCCTGGAGGAGTTGAGTATTATGAGATGGGAAGACCTTATTTGACAGAAAAAAAGGCAGGAAAAGACTTCAGGAAGAGAGTAGTAGTATTTCTAAAGATTTGAATGTGAGAAGGAGAAGAGCTGGCCAAGGCTAGAGCCCAGGTTCTATGGGAAAGGAAGAGTAAGAAAGTTAGGAAGGAGATAGATCATGAAGAGGCTTGAAGGTCAGATTACAGACCACAGGCTTCATGCTCTAGAATATGCTGCTGCTAAGTCACTTCAGTCATGTCTGACTCTGTGCGGCCCCATAGACGGCAGCTCACCAGGCTCCTCTGTCCCTGGGATTCTCCAGGCAAGAACACTGGAGTGGGTTGCCATTTCCTTCTCCACTAGAATATAGATCAATGGTTTTCAAACATTTTGCTCTGAACCCCCAAAATAAATTTGAAAAGCTTTGTACCCTTCCACATTTTGATGGATGTTAAAATATTATTAAGGAATATAAGTTTCATTAGTTACAAGGGATACAATTCCAGGAGGATTGTAAATATTGCAATAGAAAAATTACATTAATCTTCCATATGTATCCAAAAGAATCTAAATAGTATAATGACTTATACCTACTCTCATCTACTTTAAAAATATATGATCAAATTCTTCTTTCACAGTGAAAAATTTGCATTGATAATTCCTTTCCTTGAACTCATCTTTCAGTGAAAAGTCTACTTCACTGAATTTTCCTTCCACTAGAGTTTTATCCCAATATAATGTATTTTAATTGTTGAAGGTATTTTTTCACACTAAATAGATGTATAAAATTTAAATAAAACCTTTACTTTCTTGTGAATAAAACACTGAAAGTATTTAAAAAATTCTTCTGGATAGAATTTTCTTTATTAGTAAAATTAACTTGTCTAAGCAATATGTATTGTCAGTTTGATAAACAGTTTCTAAATAAAGGTAAAATTTTCTTGGAATTACATCTTTTAATGAGATGGTTGGGCTATTTCAATTAATACCTATGCTTTAAAAAAATATTACTTACTCATTTAAAGACACAAGGTTCATGTCAAGTATCATGTCTGTTTTTTTTTTAAATTGAAGTATAGTTGATTACAATTTGTGTTAACTACCGCTGTACAGCAAAGTGATTCAGATATATATATATATGTGTATGTGTATACATTCTTTTTTAAATATATAATTCTCCATTATGGTTTATCATAGAATATTGAATATAGTTCTCTATGCTATACAGCAGGACCTTGTTGTTTATCCGTTCTACGTATAAAAGCTTACATCTGCTAACCCCAGTGTTTTTATTTTTCATTTTTAAAGAGGTAAGAGCTGAGAAAACATGCTTATTTAAATAAGTAAAAGAGAATGGAAGGACTTCTGATATGCTGGTGCCACTCAATTCCTTAACTCCTTTTAGTTAAATGTCAAAAATCTGAAAGTGATCAATCACTGAAATTATTTAAGGCTCCCTTCAATTCTGTTGAAAGCAAAAAACTTGATAAAACTGAGTTGAAAAAACATTTGCTGCCCAATTAATGGAGCCTTTCACTTTCTCAATTTCTGAGAAATATAAAAAAAAGTTTTACTAAAACTTTAGTTTTACTTTAGTAAAAAACTTTACTAAAAAGTTTTACCTTTTAATTCTACCTACTTCAATTTCACTTAGAGAGACCTTGTTAAAAACTAATATGCTCAGAAACAATTGGCAAGTTGAAATACTGTTCTTTTCAATACACTTTTGCCTATACAACGTTTGAGGTAAAATTCTTTATCTTATTGTGTACCTCACAGACATTTTTGTCAAATGTTGGAGCTGTAGATATAGTTCATTCAAGCTATGAAAAATGTCCTCTGTATAAACCTAAATGGCAAAGTCAGATCTTATTATCAAAGAAATTAACCAATCAGATTTTCTTTCAGAAGAGTATAACTTTATGTTTCCATTTACTTCTATATTTAAATTTTAAGATAGAGGATGGATGGATAGAAAAAGATGGATTAATGGGTGGGTGGATAGATGGACAGATGGATGAATAGAAAGAAGCATAGACAAATAATGAGTAAATGGATAGATAGAGAAATAATCTTAGACTATGCCCAATCATTTTTATCCACAAACTTAATTGCTAACTTGAGAAGTTCTCACCTGCCAGCAACAATTTACTACTGCCAAATTTCTCAGAAACATTTTGTTGAAAGAAAAAGGTATTTACTTTTACTTGTCTACTTAACAACCCAACTTTAGAAATTAAATAAAACAATAAAACAAAATCTAAACTCATTATAAGTATAAACCTAGATAGTTTTCAAGGAAATATTCCTGAATATCAATAGCGATAATCTGAGTTTGGGGACTACAGTTCATTACATTCTTTAAAAATATCTGTATTTTCTAAAATCTCTATGGAAGTCATATATTCTTTTATAACTACAAAAAAACAATACATTGTATTTTATCAAACAATTTCTCATTGAATAAGCTTTTGAATAGTTGCCTTCTACTTCAATAAGTTTCAGGAAATTATGAAAAGACCTTTGTTCTTTCAGCTCTCTACTAGGTGTTTTCACAAACTATATCTCATTTAATCCTCACAGCAACCTCACGAGATTGGTACTTCCCATTTTACAGATGAGAAATGTGAGACTCAGAGAGGTTAAGCAATATACCTGAGGCCTTTCAGACAAGTAGTGATTCAACTGTTCACGGGCTAGCTAGTGATTCCTACCCAGATCTATTGATATTTGAAATTTATACACTGCTGAGTATCACACTGCATACATTAAAATTTTGGATTCTGAAAGTGAAAATTATCATTTGTGTTAACTAAAATAATTGCTATACCGATGTCTATATGATTTGTGAATATAATTTCTTAATATTCTTTTTACTTTCTAATGATGTTTTCTGGAGAACAAAATGTTTAATAAAGTACAACTTGTATTTTCTTTTTGTATAGTTCTTTTGATGTCATATCTAAGAGTATTCACCCAGTCCAAAATCACAAAGCTTTTTCTTCTGTACTTTTTCTGAAAGTTTTTAGTTTTAGTTTTCACCTTGAGGTCTAAGATCTATTTTGAGATAATAATTATGTATGATTTGGAGTAAGGAATCAGATAGTGTCAGCTCTCTACCTGGTTTCTTTGAAATTTTTGGATATTCTGGCTTTTTGTCTTTTCCATACAAATTTTAGGATCAGCTTGCCAATTTCTAAAAAAAAAATAGATGTTAGGATTTTGAAGGAATTGTGTTTAGTCTATTAGATCAATATGGGGAGTACTGCTATCTTAACACTATTGAGTCTTCTGATCAATTAGCCTGAAGTATCTCTCCTTTTCTGTAACGCACCTTCAATTTCTCCTTACAATGTTTTGTAGTTTTCAGTTAGAGTAATTGCATTCCTTTTGTTAAATCTATTCTTATTTTTATCATATTATGAATGGAAATGGAATTGTTTTCTTAATTTCAGTTCTTAAACATTTACTGTTAATATAAATAAATATAATTAATTTTTATATTAATCTTGAATCTTACCACCTTGCTAAACTTGCTAATTCTAGTACTTTTATTGTAAATAACTTAGGATTTTATACATTCAGGAACATGTCTGAAAATATTGTTTTACTTATTCCTTTCCAACTTGCTTGCTTATATTATTTTTCTTTCTTTATTAAGCTGAATAGAGTCTTCAAAACAATGGTAAGTACAAATGGTGAGGTGGACATCTACCACGTTTTCTGGTTTTGAGAGAAAAGCATTCAGTCTTCCCTCATTAAATATAACATTAGTAATAAGTTTTCATAGATGCTTTTTATCATGTTAAGGAAGTTCCTTTTTCTTTCATAACTTCTTGAGTGGTTTTAATATGGGTGGGTGATTGATTTTGTCAAATAATTTTTCAATTTCTATCAGGATGATAATGTAGTTATAGCTTCTATTCTACTAATTTGATATATCCTATTAATTGATTTTCAGATCTTAAAACAACCATGCATTCCTAGGATAAATGGTACTTGATCATGGGGTATAACCTACTTTATATTTTGCTGGATGCAGTTTTTAAATGTTTTTTAGGGATTTTTGTGTCTATGTTTATACAGGATATCGGTCTACTATTTCCTTTTCTTGTGATGTCTTTGTCCAGATTTGATATTAATGCAAAAGATGGAATCATCTGGAAAGTATTCCTTCCTCTTACATTTTATGAAGAAAATGGAATGAATTTAAATCGGTTGGTGAATACATTCAAAGTTGTGGCTATTGGCTTCACTTTTCTTAGGCTCTTTCAGGTCTTCCCAACACGTGCACAGTTTCCAAATCAATCAGGGATGTGTGGAGACCTTATCTTGGCCTTCTATGATGCTCACACTACTAGGGCTTCACTGTTAAATTTCTGGCTGATCTTCATTGTCCCACCTAGGGCCAAAACCTTAAGCTAGCAAACTGCATGTTCTCCTTGTTAATTCCCAACAGAGTCCATCACTTTTAGCCAACAAAGCCATCTTTGAATCCTGGCTGAATCAAGTCTGTCCCATTAGCAGTAGACCTGCTGGTTTTTGCAGACAGCTCCACAGTAGTGAAACTGCTGTTCTCACTAACTAAGCTGAGGGCAAGGGTAGATGGAGCAGCCTCAGGCAAAAAGGTCAGAGTTTTACTGTTCTTCCTGAAGTGCAAGCAGTTATTCAAGAATAAACATTCCTAAATTCATTGTGGTCCAATGGTTGATTTTTAGTGTCCCAAAATGGTTGCTTAAGACAGTCTTTCCAGTTTTATGCTTGGCCTTTTGCACAGCCCCTCATACCATAATAATCAGAATTCCCTCTTGCACTTGTTTATATCTGAAAGAATCTGGGGCTTATGTTAAAGGGCAATCTAATCTGTTTTAATTGACATTTGACATTTTTAAATTGTGGGAATCATACTTTTTTAAAAGAGGATTTTGTCCAGGGAAAGATTCAGAAGATTTGTCCTCTTTGCTAATATTGAAGAACAATTAGTTTATGAGAGAAAGGGAATAGTAGTGGAGTAATTTGTTTTTCTTTCCAAATTACTGAGTGTGAAGGCTGGGAGAAAAAAGCTTGATTATCAACCCTTTCCCCCTCAAAAACAAAATAAAACAAAAAACCCTCACCCCACAGCATACTCTTCATCTATTAATTTCCACTATATAGTCATGCCTATTTGGTGAATCACTTTGGGATTAAGTCACATACATTCTCTTTTGCAATACTCTTTAGTGTTCAGTTTGGAGACTTTTCTTTTTTAATCATTTCTATGAGTGGTTGGCAGAATGATAAGATTAGTGAGGGCAGAACCTCAGAATGTGATTGGATATCATTTCTGTGATTATGTTATGCTCTATGATAAGAGAGGGGCTTACCATTTGGTGCTAGTGGTGAAGAACTTGCTGCCAATGCAGGAGACAAAGAAGACCTGAGTTTGATATCTGGGTTGGGAAGAGTCCCAGGAGGAGGACATGGCAACCCACTCCAGTATTCTTGCCTTGACAATCCCATAGACAGAGGATCCTGGTAGGTTACAGTCCATGAGGTCGCACCGAGTCAGACATGACTAAAGCGACTGAGCACTCATGATAAGAGAGATTTTGCATATGCAGTTAAGGACTCTAGTTAGTCTACTTTGAGTTAGTCAAGGTTATCCTGGGTGGACCCAACATAATCAGGTGAACCCTGTAAACATAGAGGATTTTTTTCCTCTAGCTGTTCTTAAAGAAATAGGTATGTTGTTAACTTCCTTTGTAAAGGAGTAGCCTCTAAGAGCTGAGAGTGCTCCCAGCTGACAGTTTGTAAGTACATGGGACCTCAGTCCTGAAAATCCAAGAAACTAAATTCTGCCAACAACCAGTGAACTTGCAAGAGAACCTGAGTCTCAACTCACATTGCAACCCCAGCTGACATCTCAATTTCAACATTGTAAAATTCTGAGCAGAGAACCCAGTTATGTTATGTCCAGATTTCTCATGTGCAGAAATTGTGAGATGGTAAATTTATGTTGTCTTAAACTGAAGAATGTATGGCAATTTATTACACAGCAATAGAAAGCTAATAGACTATGAAATTTTTTTTTTTCCCATAAGTGAATCTTTCAATAAGATAGCCAAGATTTGAGAATTTGTAGTTATACAGATAAAGATTGACAAGTAATTATTCAGTTTGCTCGGGCCTCTTTGCTTTATGTTAGGTTTAATTTTGGGACTTCTATAGCATATTTTCAATTTTTTTTATTGATTTCCCAAAGAGTACACAATCGCAACTCCTCTGGGTACTTACTATGTACCAAGCACAGTTGTAAGTCCTTCATGTGTATTTACTCACTAGCCCTCTATATCACCCTGGCTTCCCAGGTGGCTCAGTGGTTTAAAAAAGAAAAGAAATGCAAACCCTGCCTGCCAATGCAGATGTAAGAGACCAGGGTTCAATCCCTGGATCAAGAAGATCCCCTAGAGGAGGAAATGGCACCCCATTAAAATATTCTTGCCTGGACAATCCCATGGACAGAGGAGACTGGCAGGCTACAGTTCCATGGGGTTGCAAAGAGTCGGACACAATGGAGGTATGAACACATACCTAAGCCTCCACACCATCCTAGGATGCAGGTCCCATGTAATCTCATCTTATAGACAGGGGACACGAGGTACAGAGGGTGAAGCTGTGCCCTTATGTCAAATGTGTACAGAGAGGCAGAGCTAGGACTCAAATCCAGACAGTCTGAGCCCAGAGTCCAAGCTCTCTTACTCTTACCCACCATGTCTTACTATTGTTTTTGCAAAGCTCCTCTAGAAAATATGGAATATTCAGAAAGCACTGAAAAGAAATCACAGATCGTTTGTAGCCTCATTACTCGCAGATAACCACACAACCACAGTTAGCATTTTGCTGTTCATCCTATCTGGGACAACAGCTTATAAACAAAGAGGTGGGTACGTTATAACTTCTGGGGGATTTCACTCCACTTAATGTTTTGTGACATTTTTTTCCCCTCTTTCTCATAATATATTTAAACTATGATCTAGTTTACTGCCTCTCCCTTTCCTTCCAAAAAAGAATTTATTCACTTTCATCTTGAGGAAAAGCATACTCTCCACTTGGATTTTTCAATTTTGCGCACTTTGGGATCTTTCCCCAGAATTGTGCACCTCTCTCTAGAGTGTCTTTATGGGTTTTCTCTGCAGGGGTATGACCCCAGAACAAGCCAGATAAACAAAAGGCAAATGTAAGCTTAGTGAAAATTGAGGTGATCAGAAATCTACCATCTGCACCACGGTTAAGGTTAAATTCTATGATATCTAAAAATAAAGGTAGAGGATTTAGGAAAGGGAAAGTGGGAACGTGAGGGACAAAGGGCAGAGGGTTGCATGAAGCTGCAGCTGGGAACTAGAGGGCATATGGCTACACCTCGAGCATCAGCAGGCCTGTGAGTGTGGAGGTGAGCAGGCAATCAGCAGGGAGTGACTGTGGACTGCCAATACCAGCCAAAGAGCTGCACCAGCCATGACACTTCCATGTGGGAGCTCTGTGGGCCGCGGACTGTAAGTGTCAGGGTGACACACAATCTCTCCCCGAGAACTGAGAGCAACCCTCAGAGAGGGGAGAAGGAAAAGAGCCCTGAATTATCCAGAGAGACTGAATCTAAACCCACAAGTAGAAAGATGAAATGTTTTCTGTCCTCAGCAGTGACTGTGGTGGTTTATGAACAAGTGTTCAGATATAGAAAAATAGAGAAAATAAAATTTCTGTCCATGTAAATTGTGATCATAGATTTTCAACCTTCTCTGCTGGCTCTGTCTAAATCTTTCCTATTTTTGTCCGTGACATTGTTACTTTACCATTCCCGCTGGCTGAAAGCTTAGGATCACTTCCTCTTTATCATTCAAACATAAAGTCATCTCTGACCATTGTATGTGTGATGTGGAGGTAGGAAGAGGAGGTTTTAACTCACTCAAAGGCATTTTATATATTTAACCAAACATGAATGATGGAAAAAAGGGTGTTTTTTTTTAACTCTTTAAAAAGCTTCCTGAGCACCAAATAGGGCTTAAATAAAAACAAAAACAACCTCAAAAAATCAATGAATACATTTAAATGTCAATAACTTTGAAACATAAGGATTATTTTGCCCCTAAATCACCCATGTAAAGAAAATAATGTTTTGCAAAAATGAACATGATTTATTACTAATTTCATAACATTTGAAAAGCAGCAGAAAGAGGCACTGCCCGTTCCAGAATAGTAGAATCAGAGTTTGCTCGTCAAATGAAATGTATAGTTCAGTGCAAAGAAATGATGGTAAAACTTGGGAAAGAGGCCATTAGGGTTTTGCATAGCTTAGTTCTGATTTTGGAACATGTTCAAGGCCATGCCCTCCAGATCTGCTGGTTGGTTCCCACTGCAAAGACTCGTCCTGGCATAGGCGCTGTGGTTGGTTGTTTATGATGGGATGTTGGCTCAGTCACTCAGTAACTTCTACCGTGGCTCCTTGTGGAGCA
The DNA here is from genome assembly GCF_033118175.1 of Dama dama. Taxonomy (NCBI): domain Eukaryota; kingdom Metazoa; phylum Chordata; class Mammalia; order Artiodactyla; family Cervidae; genus Dama; species Dama dama. The sequence continues at coordinate 57,775,650 of NC_083698.1, read as the reverse complement.
TCTCTCCAGTCACGACAGTCCCCACTTCCATGAGCGCTGCCACCTCCCTCCACGAAACTGGCAGCCACATCTGCACTGTGAGCTCTCTTCACTCCCACCTGCCTCTTATTCACTGATTTAAAGACTTAGCCCAGACTCTCTCTTCCAGGAAGTTAGATTGACAGCCAGAAGGAGAGTCCCTCTCTCTGTGGGTTGACCTCCTTAGCGCAAACTCTGGATTATGGGAACCAATGAGTTGGAAGGCATGTAGTCTTGCTTTTTCATCTGAAAGTTGTTGGGATTAACCGAAGTCCAATCGGCAATTCCTCCTTTACTCCCACCCTCTCCAAGAGGCGCTCCCTCTTACCACCAGCTGAAAGTAGAGTGAGCTTATTTTGCTGCTTCCTAAGACACTTCACATTTGGCCAGCGACTAAGGGCCTCCCCAGGCCCCCTTTCAGGAGATACCTCCCACCACCACAACTGCTGAAGGCGCACACTTGACCCACAAAATTGTGGTATGACAAAACGGTTATTTTAAAATTTGTTTTGCAGTAATATATAATCAAAACAACCACATCCTAGGACTCCCTCAACACCTCTTGCTAACTCTCTATGTCTCATTGGGAATGGGGCAGGAAAGGAAATCAGTATATTATGTCTACTTTATGGAAGTGGAAGACCAAGTATCTCAGTTCAACTATCCTAGAAGTAAAACTGATTTCACTTAAGCCTTTCTCAAGAACATTTCTGTTTTATAAGCTTTAGGTATTTGTTTTGAGAAAATAGAAAGTGGTAAATAATTATTGGATGGAAACAAATATTGAGTGGGGACAACCTCCTAGGCATGTTTCCAACGGGGCCACAGATCTCTGCTTCCAGGCCTGTGGAGAATAGATTCTCATGGAATCTGGGTCTTAAGGTTTTAATTTAAAAGAAGACTTTGAAGCCAGGGATGTGTTCTTTACCATGTATAATGACTGGAAATCATGATTTTTTTTTTTTCAGGAAATAGGACTAAATCATATATTTTCTCTACAGTCTCCAGAAATAATTCATGTGTCACACTCTGTATCCAAACTTTTCATTTGTAAGAGATGGCCACTATACTTATCCCTTGAGTTCTTTTCCTGGCTTCTTAAACCAGGATTTTATTTTGGGATCTGCTCATTGAATAATTACTACTCAGACTTTGGCTTCATGGACTGACCCTGTGAAAGCCTGATGGGAATCTCTAGGTATGATAGGAATATCAAAGGTCTTACCCTCCTTTTACTCCTCTCTAAAACAATAACAACAAACAAACAAAAACACCAAACAACAACTTGGAAATAAAATACTTCAATAAAAGTTAAGCGAAAGAGCCATGTCTCAGCCAGTGTTCAATGTTTTCAGGTGACTGTCTGTTTATTGCCAACTCTGGACTCACTGACAGAAAGATCAAAACTAAGATTGCTGAATCCTTACTGTGTGCAAACACCATAAATTTACATATATGATCTCAATTCTCACTGTATCCCCATGAAGGGGGTATTATGTGCCTCATTTCATCGGTAACACAGAGGCATGGAGTGTTAAGTAAGTTGCTCAAGCTTTCAGATTGTACAGGATGGAGCAGAGGAGAAGGGGGTGGCAGCAGTTCAAAGGTCAAAGTCTACCTTCTTTCTGATATGTAATGCTGATGCTGCCTGTTGTCCTGAAAGGCAGTTGAGAATTTCAGGCTCTTATAGTTGGCATCCAGGGGGAAAAGATTTCAATCACCAATGAGGTGGAACACTTTTAATTCAAGCTAGCAACTATATAGCACACTTCTATACACTCATATTTGCATACAGAGTGAATGCTTTAAGACTCAAAATTTTTATCTGCTAGTGAAGTTATTGATACATTAACTGGACTCTTTTGGCCATGGATGTCATTAAATAGGTGGTTTTCTGTGAAAGCCAAGAATTTGACCCCATGATGTTAACATTAAAAATACACAGAATAGGACTCACTGGTGGTTCAGAATCTGCCTATTAATGCAGGGGACACGGATTTGACACCTGGTCCGGGAAGATCCCACATGTCTTGTGGCAACTAAGCAAGCACTCCACAACTACTGAACCTGAGGAGCCCATGCTCTGCAACAAGGGAAGCCACTGCAATGAGAAGCCAGAACACCACAACTACAGAGTAGCCTCCACTAACCGCAGTTAGAGAAAGTCTGAGCACAGCAATGAAGACCCAGTGCAGCCAAAGATAAATAAATAAATTTATATATTAAAAAAGAAGTAAATAAGAAGTAAAAACAGTTGAGTTTGTTTTTTTTTTAATGCACAGGATAATTACTTACCTATGCAGTAATGGCTATTGGAGTGTCTGCTGTCAGTCCAGTTGTCATAGCCCGAAGAGACCAAGGTGTGAAGGGTCAGGAGAAAAAATAGAGGAGCAGTCATAAGGATTTTCTGAGGAGACTTCATCTCGGAGCTCTTATATATCAGGAGACTTCAGGCTGGCAACAGAAGCTGCAGGCTGAAGGATGCTGAAATGAGGCCCAAGAGCTGATTAATCTCTCTCCATTTCTCTTCTGTCCTCTAACACACACACCCCACACTCACATACACACTTTTCACTACGCAGAACCCAGAGAGGGAGCTGCACAGCTCGGGTCTGGGAAGAGCTGGAGGAGCCCCTGGTGCACAATTCTTCTAAGCTTTAAACTGAAGGAAAAACTGCCGCAGGTTGCAGCTGAGGCAGCCAAGAGTGCTTTTGCACTTGCTGGCTGAAGTCAGTGGCGGTGAACTCCAGGAACCTTGAAGCCTCCCGGAATCATCCTGTGGCCTGGTTAGGCAGCGCTTCCTCTTTCTTTCTTGCAAAACAAAGCTAAACTAAAAGTAAAACCGAAGAAGGAAACCTCAACCACAAACACACAACACTTTAGCAATTTGATAGCAGTGTTCAGACTGTAGAAATTACCATCTGTTATATTCAGAAGTTATATAGTTTTGCTCTAAACTGTTTTGTATAGTGAGACTGGGCTCCTTCTTTGGTGGTTAAAGAATGTTCTGGTCAAGTAGTTGTTTTCCTTTGGAGATGTTGGATTATTCCTTCAAGGGTCAAGTTTTCCCAGGGCCTTTCATTGGTGTTCAGAAAATGAACAATGAGATAGTCATGGGGCACTTGGCACTGGTGGATTTTCAATCTAATAAGAAAAAAAATGAACTGAAATTAATCAATTCATTTTTACTTGGCTGTGTATGATACATCTCTTTTCTTTTTTTTTTTTCCATTTATTTTTATTAGTTGGAGGCTAATTACTTTACAGTATTGTAGTGGTTTTTGCCATACATTAACATGAATCGGGGATGGATTTACATAGATACATCTCTTTTCTGAAGAATTTCAAAGTATGTTCAGATCCCTCACCTGAGAATGATTCATTCATTTTTGAGAGGCTGATTTTCTACTTTGAAGATGAGAACTGAATGCTATTTTTCCAAGAAAAAAAAAAAAAAGCTAACTGAAAACTCAACCAGACTGTAGATAAAGACATATAATCTAAATGCTTTGTTCTAAAATAGGCTACAGCAAAGTCACAAGCCGTTTCTTATCCAATAAGATAAGAGAACTGGGGCAAAGGACCACAATCTAGATGGGCCTAGGGATCAAGCAATTAACAGTCTCCCTGTTTAGGCTCTGAAGATAGCTTGTTATAAACTTTATAAATATTATAAAAGTTATCAAGGGACTTCCCTGGTGGTCCAGTGGCTGAGATGCTACGATCCCAATGCAGGGGGCCAGGGTTCTATCCCTGGTCAGGGAACTAGATCCCATATGCTGCAACTAAGAGTTCCCATGCCACTAAAGATTCTGCGTGCAGTGACTAAGACCAGGAGCAGCCAAATACATAAAAATATTAGAAATTATTTTAATTGTTTTAAATATTTAATTAAATATACAATTTCTAGTAACATTTAATAGAAACCAAAATTGGTAGAGATTTCTTCTCCTTCTCCTCCCCCTGCTTTTACTTAAGGAGTAACATTTTAAATAGCAGGTAGAATTTTAGAGTTGTATTCTTTCTAGGATGTAGGAGATACCAATTTTCATGGTTTGAAGATTCCTTGTATAAGCATCAGTTTAACAAATGCCAATTTGTCAAATCTCTGAACCTGTGACAAACACCAGAGTGTTTCCCTCCTTAAGTCCCCGGCATTGACTGGGTCAACGACTACCAAAAATGTCCTTGCTCATCATGGGCCCTTGACTTCCTTTGAGGCTGATCTGCTGGTTTGCAAGGTCCCTGACCCTATGGCCAAGGGAAGCTCTAGAGGTCACCAGGACCACCAGAGAGGTCAGGACCTAGGGAAATTCTAGAGAATTCCTAAGGAGGCAGAATAATAGAGTTATTACTAGTACTGCCTGCAAAGACAAAAAGACATTTGTTCAGCTATCCTGTCTGATGTTCACTTCCAGGTCAAGTATTAGACCAGTGGTGGAAGCTTTCTCAACTTTAGTTTCCTCATTTATGTTGGGATAATAATAATATTTCTCAGGATTCCAAGAAGGACTAAAATAGACAATGGATTCACGCTATAAAGCAGTGTGCCCTGCAAGAAGTGTTTGGTAAGACAAAGCTTTGGTTACTGCTATCCCAGCAGGAGTATGATGAAATCTGTACCCGAGGCCAGATTTCAAGAGAATTATTGTAAGACATTCACAGTAGTTGCAGGCCAAGATATAGGAAAATGATACTGCCTGCATTTATTAAAGGCTGCACTTACTGAACACCATCTGTGTTCAGGACAGCCCTCCAGGAACACAGAGGGTAGTTTGCTAACAATAGGTGAGTGAGGAATCTTTGCATAGGTTTAGAAAGTGCCACTGGCACAGGCTCTGGGCCTGCTTGGGCTTAGCTGGTGATTCAGCAGTAAAGAATCTGCCTGCAATGTAGGAGACACAGGTTTGATCCCTGGGTTGGGAAGATCCTCTGGATGAGGAAATGGTAACCAGTTCCAGTATTCTTGCCTGCAAAATCCCACGGACAGAGGAGCCTGGAATGCCACAGTCCATGGGGTTGCAAAGAGTTGGACACTACTTAGTGACTAAACAACAACAAACTGGACCTCCCGAGGGTCTCCTAGTCCAGGTACATAGCTGTGAGCCAGACTGGGCCACCTCAGGGTGAGGGAAATTTCTCAGTGTTAAGCCAGTGCGCAAGTTTTAGACCCATGGTCATGTGTGCACGAACTCAGGTAGTTTCACCCACAAGCACTCCTGGAATCATGGTCCTAAGGCAGACTGGATGCTTAGGCTTCAGGCGGGGTGGGCTGTACTGGGAATCCTGGGCTTAGCTGTGCAGTGTTGAGACAGTCCTTTGCCATTTCCAGGGCTGAAATTCCTCAATTGCAGGGGAATGTCACCATATAGTGGGTTTTCCCTAAACAGAGGTGATTTTTATGCTTGAAGAGTGAATTCTTAGTTGGCAGGGTCAAAAGAGGAACACAGAAATCAGGAAATGACTTGCTAACTGATACCGAAGGGAGTGCATGTGCCCATACACTGCTAAACAAACCCTCCCTCCAGCTGCTCAGGTGGAGATGGAAGTGGGGGTGGAGGTGATGGGCTCTGCCACTTGCGCTGGCTCTCTCAGGCTGCCTGGTCTCATCCCCCCTGACCATCTCACTGAGCACTGAATGCACATGGCCTAGAATCTCTGTATAACTTGCTGAAAGGCCCTGGACCTACGGTGTGGTTTCTCACACAAAAAAATCCCTGTTGGACCCTGTATAATGTCCCCTGAGGACCTCATGCTGTCGGAGGCTCCAATTCTGATTTTCTCAAAATCTGTTTTTAGAAAATGAGATTTCTTCCTTGAAGCACTTTGTTACTTACTTCACTAGGAGAGTTTGGATTCGAATCACAGTCTGTCCTGCTGCAGAAGGTTGAGGGTTTATAAATTCTTGAATATAACACCGGTGGTTTGTTCTGTCTGAACATGCTTCCTGATTAGTTTTCGAACTGAACTGGCCTCAATCACCTCATTCACAGCAAGTTCCTTAATCAGAAAAACAAAAACAAAAACCCAAAACAAAACTGACCTGGGTGACAGGAGATACTGTAAAATCTGGTGCTCTCTCAAAAACGCTTCTTCTTTTTGACTTTCTCCTCTTTTCAATGCCAGGGATCCGTCTCCTTGCTTCTGGCTTCCCAGAATTCTCTGTGGTGACCCTCTGTTCAAACCAAGCCCAGATCCTTTGCTGGCCCCTCCTCCGCAGTCAGAGTTTATTTATTCTACCTTCATTCAGTCTCTTCTGTTCCTTGCTAAGGAAATCCTAAATTAATCCATGACAAGGGTGCATGACGGCTGATTAAAAGCATTCTGGTTGGGGGGGGGTTTCCCTGGTGACTCAGTGGTAAAGAATTCACCCACCAATGTGGGAAACACTCCTGATTCAGAATGATCCCTCATGTGCAGAGAAACGAAGCCCGCGTGCTACAACGATTGAGCCTGTGTTCAAGAGCCCAGGAGTTGCAAAACTGAAGTCCGCATGCCCCAGAGCCTGTGCTCCGCAACAAGAAGAGCCACAGCAATGAGAAGCACTGCAACTAGGCGGTAGTCTCCACTCACTGCACCGAGAGAAAACCCGAACAGCAATGAAGACCCGGCACAGCCAAAAATAAAGAAATAAATAAACAAAATTGTTTTAAAAAAGCATTCTGGGCTTAGGATCAGGTGAGCTTTCATCTTCATCATGGTTTTAGCACTTACTGTATGTTCTTGGGCAAGCTGATCCACCTCTCTGAGTATCAGCTTATTTAACTATAGAATGGGTTATATGATGCCAAATATTATAGGAAAATTATGAGGATTACAGAGACAACATGAATTTAAAATAAGCTAAAAGTAAGTGTTAGATACATTTAAAACTAACAATGAATTAACACTATCCTTCTCCAGTATTGGAATTTTAACATGTTGTACTTTGTATATTTTCTCAGAAGCATTAAAGGGATGCCTATTTTAGCAATGTAATTCAGTTCGGTTCAGTTCAGTCGCTCAGTCGTGTCCAACTCTTTGCAACCCCATGAACTACAGCACACCAGGCCTCCCTGTCCGTCACCAACTCCCGGAGTTTACCCAAACCCATGTCCATTGAGTCAGTGATGCCATCCAGCCATCTCATCCTCTGTCGTCCCCTTCTCCTCCTGCCCCCAATCCTTCCCAGCATTAGAGTCTTTTCCAATGAATCAATTCTTCACATGAGGTGGCCAAAGTATTGGAGTTTCAGCTTCAACATCAGTCCTTCCAATGGACACCCAGGACTGATCTCCTTTAGGATGGACTGGTTGGATCTCCTTGAAGTCCAAGGGACTCTCAAGAGTCTTCTTCAGCACCACAGTTCAAAAACATCAATTCTTCTGCGCTCAGCTTTATTCACCATCCAACTCTCACATCCATACATGGCTACTGGAAAAAGCATAGCCTTGACTAGACAGACCTTTGTTGGCAAAGTAATGTCTCTGCTTTTAAATATGCTATCCAGGTTGGTCATAACTTTCCTTCCAAGGAGTAAGCGTCTTTTAATTTCATGGCTGCAATCACCATCTGCAGTGATTTTGGAGCCCCCCAAAATAAAGTCTGACACTGTTTCCACTGTTTCCCCATCTATTTCCCATGAAGTGATGGGACCAGATGCCATGATCTTTGTTTTCTGAATGCTGAGCTTTAAGCCAACTTTTTCACTCTCCTCCTTCACTTTCATCAAGAGGCATTTTAATTCCCCTTCACTTTCTGCCATAAGTGTGGTGTCCTCTAAGTAGATACAAAGTAGAAATTCAGAACACACTAGAGAAGTGGCCAGCCATGGGTATTATCAGCGGAGGGAGAGAAACTTGCAGAGGTATTGTAGGAAGTAACCACATGATAAGAGAGAATGTGGAAAATCACCCAAAGAGGTACACTGGTAACTGCCAGCAGGAAGAGACACCCACCAGAAAATAAACCAGTGATCCTCAATGTGTTAACAATGTAGCAATGGCAGCAATGCTCTGACCTAGACACACAATGTGTTCTGTACTCCAGCACTCCTTTCCTGCTCCCCATTAATCATATCCCTCATTCCTGCACTCTGATGTTCTTAAGACTTTTAGAGATACATTCACACTTGCTGGCAGAGGTACGCCATTTATAACTACAACTGCTGTCTAAGGAGAGTGAATTCTGTTAAATGAACTTCTTTTGTCTGCCGGTCAGCTGACAGTAAATCTGGGAAAAGGAACTGTGGCATGTGAGTTGCTTTTCGTCAGTGAGGCAGTAGAATTTGGACACGATGTAAACGGAAGGAAATAGGAGCGGAGAAGGGAGAAGCAGAATCAGATGAGATTCCGGGGTCTTGCTGACTGCAGAGCCAATAGACAAGTGCTGGGACATGGAGGTGACAAAAAACCCTGAGCTAATAGGAAGTTGTGATATGAAGAGGAAGTTGTCTGCTGCGCCATGTGAGAGATGATGCTCTGCCTAGATTCTGAATGGATTCTTGTGGAAATCAATGAGGAAACGAGTTTCATGTTTGGATCAGAGCTGGGCAGAGCAAAGAAGGCACAGGTAGTAACAGGTCCAGAGGCAGAGGGACCAGGCGTTTATATGCTCAGTGATTCACAGGTATCTTGGGGAGGGCTTTGGACTTTCACATGTTATAAATAGTCTCATATGCTTTAGACTCCCATATGCTACAGACTGGGGGGGAATATGGGCTTAAACTAGTTTTACCTAGATCTTCAAAGTGTAAAGTAGAGTTCGAATGCACAAAACAGAATAAAATAAACAGGTGAAATAAGCTTGAAGCACATTCATTTATTCTTTTTTTTTTTTTTCATTTTTAGATAAAAGAAGTTCAGAGTGGGCAGTCTGGGGCTGTTGAGGTTGTCCCATGATGTCTTCAGGCACCCAAGCTTCTAATTTTCTGTTTGACTATCCTAGAATTAGTAGTGCAGAAAATTTTAGACCTAATATGGCTGCTAGAGCTCCAGCCATCATGTCTATGTTCCAGAGCAGCAATAGAAGAAAGCAGAAGGCTAGTGAAGCTTACACCTTTCTTTATAAAGAGCTTCTTTCCAAATCCTCCCAACACTTTTGCATACATCTCATTGGCCATACATGGCTACCTGGGATGCTGGGAAATAGAGTCATATAACCCCTCCTAGCTTAAGGAATCTGGGGCAGATGGTCTTTATTCTGATGGCAACATGCTCAGTGAAAATCCAGAGTTATAAGCAGAAGGAGAAAGAGAATTATTGGGGGCAACTGTCTACTATGTGTATTATACATAAACATATGTGAATATTTTTCTTTCTTGATTGAATATATTTGATTACCTTGCATTATGAGCTTTTGGAAGATGGAATGAGGCACACTGACTTGCCCTATTCTTCCCAGTGGTGTTTTCTTCAAAATATGGACAGCAGATGCTCCCTAAAGGCACTTTTCTCTCTAACTCTTGTCCTGGACAGTTCATGGAAAAACATATTGGCAAAAACTTTCATGAAAATCACAGCTGAGATTGAAATTAGACAGGCTAACCTATGGTCAGGGGACTGTCGGGAGTGAGCCAGGGTCCTGACTTACTAGGGAGTTTGCCACTACATTTAAAAAATATGGATTAGTTAAATCTCTTCTGGGGATATTTTCATGGAAGAAGTGTAAATAAAATTCACTAAGCTTCAAGCTAACCATGAACAAAATGCTAAAAGCAGCTTCAAGGTGCATGTGGAAGATGTAGGACATTGCAGCTGCAGAATGAGCTCAGAGGCAAAGTGGCTAAATATAAGGAGACCTTGAGAACTTGTCTTGAGTTGCTGCTGCTACTGCTAAGTCGCTTCAGTCGTGTCCGACTCTGTGCGACCCCACAGACAGCAGCCCACCAGGCTCCTCTACCCTTGGGATTCTCCAGGCAAGAATACTGGAGTGGGTTGCCACGTCTTGAGCTAAGTGTATACTATTTTATTGCATGAGTCTCAGATGCACACAATGAGTTAAGAGAAGTCTATTACAGGCTTCTCTGGAGTTCTGCATTTGGTTCGAAGGTCTCTCCCTGATACCCCCAGTCACTGTGTCAAGAGTTAGTAGACAGAGAATAAGGGAAGAGGAGAGAAGATCATGAAATTGCTTCACACAGTATCTGGCACAGAGCAAGATGCTTGCAATGTTGCATCCAAATCCACATCCAAACTCCTGCCAAGTGCTTCCAAAGGGAAGGTGATGGAAGGGAAGCAAAGGGAAGGATGAATATACTTTAATAGATTTTTAAAAAATAAATAACCAGAATAAATATATCCATGAATGACCTTATGTTAAGATAATATGGGCTTTTAGAGAAAAAGAAGGACATAAGGAGTTTTATTAAAGATGAAATTAGAGTTGAAGAAAAATAGTAATCTTAGTAAAAAACACAGTAGATCATATTATCCTGATGCTTACAACCCATCATGGCTCCCTATGGTTCACCAAATAAAGAGTGAATTCTTTGAAAGCGCTCACAAGTCTTCTCATCATTTTAAGACTTCATCCCTTCAGTCACATTTCTCATCACTTTCCCATGTGTTCTATGTTCTGCTGGCATCAAGTTACCAGTGTTGTGCCTAGACATGCCTAGCTGTTCAGGCCTCAGTACCTTTCCATGAACTTTCACTCTGCCTGACATACCCTTTTCCTTATCTTCCGGGATAACTTCTCCTTTTTGTTGAAGTTTAACTCTTCTCAAAAGCCTTCTGCGTCCCTTGCCAAGCACAAGTGTTTGATCCATCCTCACTGTTACCAAGACACTTCAGGCAAGCCTCCACTGGCCCTTGCCTCTGTAGCCTGGACATTAGTGTGGGCGTCTGATACTTCTTCCCCCCACCCCCACCACTGGATGCTGAGGGCAAGTTGTTTAGGTCTATCACTATGGAGTATGTACCTATTCATGGCAGGTATTCAATAAATGAATCATGGGGGAGAAAAGGGGAGCAAGCCAAAAGAACAACTTTAAAGATATTATAAAAAATGCTATGAAAGATTTAAAGATATTATGGCAATACAGTGGAACAGATGACATTTTTTAGCATGTTCTCAGGAGTATTATGCAAAAGGAAAAGTATTAAAGGCATTCAATTTTGTGTTCAGAACTAAACCCTAGTGTAAATGTTGTGGAATCATATCAGCAAAGGATGCAAAGGAGGCTGAGCACCCGAGTTAGGATTTGAAATGCAGTCCCATAACTATGTAGCAAAAAAGAAAGAAGCAAGAGGGTTATTTTGTCAGAGAAAGAAGTCTACAGTCATGCAACTTCCTCCCGATTTGTCATGCTTTTGTAATAAGATGGCAGAGTTGATTTCTTTGCAAACTATGAACCTGCCCAGTTTGCTCTGATCAAGAGTGACCCTTCTTCAGACCCTCATCCCTCTATCTTCTCCTGAAGTCATTAATTAGACCATCTGCTTCCCCTGCTGTTTTCTGCTTTGTTAGAATACATTTCAGGAGTGGTTTAGCCTCTTGGGAGATACCATCTCACTGTTCTGCCACACCAATACCTCTACCCTCCCAGGATTCAAGTCAAAAGAATGGAACCATCTAACTGAGTGTTTCCTGTACACCCAGCTCCTTTGAAGTGTCTCCCTGCAAACTACCCCGTGGAGGTAAAGCAACCATCTGGCACCTCATTTTAAAAGCTCTGGTGAGATATCTCTCCCAGGAGGTTAGAATACCTTATGGCTGCAGGCCATGAGATAAGAAATCCACTTAGTTTTTGATTCAGAAATTTCTTTTACACTCTTTGATGTGAGAAAGTGCTCAGACTTTAAAACAGACTTATAGGTTTAGAAGGCGGGCCTGACTCTAGATACCCATGTGGAAATGATGTGTGCCACGCTTCTACCAGCTATACCAAAGACAATCTCATTAGCACATAGCACCATGAATGACGTCCTTGAGTTCCTCATGCAGGAAATAGTTCATACTCAATCAGCAACAGCAGAAAGCTTTAATCCTCACATTGTTAGCTCTGAAACTTAGATCTTTTACTTCCATGGAGTCCGAGGTCCTAAATTACATGATTATTAACGGGAAGAATCAAGTAGTGGTCCTTTCTCTGCATTTTCTTTGATATGTAAATTTTAATTAAAATATAAGGAAATATTGTATTGACGAAAGACAAGATTTTTCGGTAAACAGCTTTCAAACATTCAGCATGAAAACAATTTTAATAAAATATGAAAATGTTTGATTTAGTGCCAATATGTGGCTTTTAAATAAAACCAAATATATTTCCTATTAATTGTCAAAGAAATTAAAAATTCAGCATGATTTGACTGGATCCACAGTCTTCATAGGGTTCTAGAAAACTCTTCATTGAGTTATTTAACACATGTATTGATCATCTATTATTGATTGCCTTATGACCAGGTGCTGTTGCAGACATGGAAGTTAAGAAAACTCAGATTCCCTTCCTCACTGAGTTTATATTCTGTGGACTCACAGTGGATTCCAAGTGCCATATGCAAATCAATTTATTTAAATATGGTTGAGTCAAGGCAAATTGGAAGTGGTCAAACAGGAGATGGCAAGAGTAACGTCGACATTCTAGGAACCAGCAAACTAAAATGGACTGGAATGGGTGAATTTAAATCAGACGACCATTACATCTACTACTGTGGGCAAGAATCCCTTAGAAAAAATGGAGTAGCCATCATAGTCAACAAAAGAGTCTGAAATGCAGTACTTGGATGTGATCTCAAAAATGTCCAAATGATCTCTGTTCGTTTCCAAGGCAAACCATTCAGTATCACGGTAATCCAACTCTATGCCCTGACCAGTAACACTAAAGAAGTTAAAGTTGAATGGTTCTCTGAAGACCTATAAGACCTTCTAGAACTAACACCCAAAAAAGATGTCCTTTTCATTATAGGGACTAGAATGCAAAAGTGGGAAGTCAAGAAACACCTGGAGTAACAGGCAAATTTGGCCTTGGAGCACGGAATGAAGCAGGGCAAAGGCTAATAGAGTTTTGCCAAGAAAATGCACTGGTCATAGCAAACACCCTCTTCCAACAGCACAAGAGAAGACTCTACACGTGGACATCACCAGATGGCCACCACCAAAATCAGATTGATTATATACTTTGCAGCCAAAGATGGAGAAGCTCTATACAGTCAGCAAAAACAAGACAGGGAGCTGACTGTGACTCAGATCATGAACTCCTTATTGGCAAATTCAGACTTAAATTGAAGAAAGTAGGGAAAACCACTAGACCATTGAGGTATGACCTAAATCAAATCCCTTATGATTATACAGTGGAAGTGAGAAATAGATTTAAGGGATTAGATCTGATAGAGTGCCTGATGAACTATGGATGGAGGTTCATGACATTGTACAGGAGACAGGAATCAAGACCATCACCAAGAAAAAGAAATGGAAAAAAGCAAAATGCTTATCTGGGGAGGCCTTATGAATGGCTGTGAAAAGAAGAGAAGAGAAAAGCAAAGGAGAAAAGGAAAGATATACCCATTTGAATGCAGAGTTCCAAAGAATAGCAAGGAGAGATAAGAAAGCCTTCCTCAGTTATCAATGCACAGAAATGGAAGAAAACAATAGAATGGGAAAGACTAGAGATCTCTTCAAGAAAATTAGAGATACCAAGGGAACATTTCATGCAAAGATGGGCTCAATAAAGGACAGAAATGGTAGGGACCTAACAGAAGCAGAAGATACTAAGAAGAGGTGGCAAAAATACACAAAAGGACAGTACAAAAAAGATCTTCACGACCCAGATAATCACGATGGTGCCATCACTCACCTAGAGCCAGACATCCTGGAATGTCAAGACAAGTGGGCCTTAGGAAGCATCACTATGAACAAAGCTAGTGGAGGTGATGGAATTCCGGTTGTGCTATTTCAAATCCCAAAAGATGATGCTGTGAAAATGCTGCATGCAATATGCCAGCAAATTTGGAAAACTCAGCAGTGGCCAAAGGACTGGAAAAGGTCAGTTTTCATTCCAATCTCGAAGAAAGGTAATGCCAAAGAATTCTCAAACTACCGCACAATTGCACTCATCTCACACGCTAGTAAAGTAATGCTCAAAATTCTCCAAGCCAGACTTCAGCAATACGTGAACCATGAACTTACAGATGTTCAAGCTGGTTTTAGAAAAGGCAGAGGAACCAGAGATCCAATTGCCAACATCTGCTGGATCATCGAAAAAGTGGGAGAGTTCCAGAAAAACGTCTATTTCTGCTTTATTGACTATGCCAAAGCCTTTGACTGTGTGGATCACAGTAAACTGTGGAAAATTCTGAAAGAGATGGGAATACCAGATCACCAACCTGCCTCTCGAGAAACCTGTATGCAGGTCAGGAAGCAACAGTTAGAACTGGACATGGAACAACAGACTGGTGCCAAATAAGAAAAGGAGTACGCCAAGGCTGTATATTATCATCCTGCTTATTTAACTTATATGCAGAGTATATCATGAGAAATGCTGGACTGGAGGAAGCACAAGCTGGAATCAAGATTGCTGGGAGAAATATCAATAAGCTCAGATATGCAGATGACACCACCCTTATGGCAGAAAGTGAAGAAGAACTAAAGAGCCTCTTGATGAAAGTGAGAGGAGAGTGAAAAAGTTGGCTTAAAGCTCAACATTCAGAAAACTAAGATCATGGCATCTGATCCCATCACTTCATGGGAAATAGATGGGAAACTGTGTCAGACTTTATTTTTTTGGGCTCCAAAATCACTGCAGATGGTGATTGCAGCCATGAAATAAAAAGACACTTACCCTTGGAAGGAAAGTTATGACCAACCTAGACAGCATATTAAAAAGCAGAGACATTACTTTGCCAATAAAGGTCCAACTAGTCAAGGCTATGCTTTTTCCAGTAGTCATGTATGGATGTAAGAGTTGGACTATAAAGAAAGCTGAGCACAGGAGAATTGATGCTTTTGAGCTGTGGTGTTGGAGAAGACTCTTGAGAGTCCCTTGGACTTCAAGGAGATCCAACCAGTCCATCCTAAAGGAGATCAGTCCTGGGTGTTCATCGGAAGGACTGATGTTGAAGGTGAAACTCCAATACTTTGGCCACCTCATGTGAAGAGTTGACTCATTGGAAAAGACCTTGATGCTGGGAAAGATTGAGGGTAGGAGGATAAGGGGATGACAGAGGATGAGATGGCTGGATGGCATCACTGACTCAATGGACATGAGTTTGAGCAAGCTCCGGGAGTTGGTGATGGACAGGGAGGCCTGGCGTGCTGCGGTCCATGGAGTCGCAAAGAGTCAGACACGATTAAGCGACTGAATCTAACTGAACTGAACTGAGTCACTTTTGCTTTTTGTCATTATTCATTTACACGATCAGAACAGCAGCTGTAGGGAGAGCACCTCCTTGGGAAAGTCACAAACCTATCATTGCAACTGGGCAGGAAGTCGGCATCCTTTACATTACTCTGCCCTTGAGTGGTCCTGAGGCTGAGCTCTAGAGTTCACATAGATTGGCTCATATGTTGGTTTTTAAGTACATTTCATAGATAAAATGAAACAACTACTTGTATCAGTAAGTTAATGTCATGAGGCCTTTTCTCTGATCACCTGATATAAAATATCTTCTATTTTATAGTCATAGACCCCTTTGGAAATCTGATGAAAAACTATGAAATTCCTGGGAAAAAAGCACAAACACAAACACACTGAATTTTACATGTGAATTTTCAAGCATCATGGATCCTTGAAAACCACTTATTTATTTTCTGGGAGTTCATGGTTCCTAGGTCAAGAACCCATAACTTGGAAGATGTTACTTCACTCAACTTCTTATTCTGTATTTCACAGATGGGAAATTCCTACTAACTGGTGTTTCCCTCTTTAAACTTATCCCCTTGGGTTGAGAAATTTTGTAAAGTTTGAAAGTGAAGTAAAAGTGTTAGCCACTCAGTTGTGTCCAACTCTTTGCTACCCCATGGACTGTAGCCTGCCAGGATCCTCTGTGGGATTCTCCAAGCAAGAATACCAGAGTGGGTTGCCATTCCCTTCTCCAGGGCATGCATCTTCCTGACCCAGGGATTGAACCGGGGTGTCCTGCATTGCAGGCAGATTTTTTCCTGTCTGGGGCACACCTATTGCCATATTAGCATTGTGATAGAAGCTCTTCCTGCTGGGCAAGGCAGTCAAAATGAACATCAGCCCTATGTCTGGCTGCTGTCACTAAGCAATGTGCAGGAAACTCCAGCCCAAGGGCCTATCTTTCCCCACACCAAATGTCATGTGCTGGCTTTCATTTCTTCTTTCCAGTTTGTAGCAGTAACATCAAAGTTCTTTTGCAACTTTTCTTTGCATATTTAAGCAAGCTCTCTTATTTCAGTTTGTATTCCTCTTTTTGCCTTTCGTAAAATCTGCTGAATACCTTATCACGGTCATTCAGAGAAGAAGCAGTGGGCTGTCTCCCTTTTCCCTGCCATGAGGGAATGTTTGCAGAGGATGAAATGGTGACATTAATTTGGAATTGTTTGTGAAATTCATTTTTCAGTGTGGTAGCCTAGATAATGGCCCTCCAAAGATATTCATGTCCTAATCTGGGAATATGTTACCTCACACAGCAAAAGAGATTTTGCAGATGTGATTAAGTTAGAGATCTTGAGCTAGGAAGATTACTCTGGACTACCTGAGTAGGCCCAACATATTACGAGGGTCCTCATTAGAGAGAGGCCGAAGGGGCAAAGTAAGAGTAGAAGATGCAAAGGGCAAAGTTGAAGTGATGCAAAGAAGGGACCAAAACCCAAGAAATATAATGCTTTTAGCCTCTAAAAGCTGGCAAGGAAAGGAAACAAATTTTCACTTAACCCTTCAGAAAAAATGCAGCTCTGCCAACACTTTGAGTTTAGCATACAAAATCCAGTTTGGAATTCTGAGCTTCAGACTGTAAGATAATAAATTTGTGTGTGTGCATTTTAAAATATTTATTTAGTTATTTGACTGCATCAGGTCTTAGCTGCCTCATCTAGAATCTTTCATTGTGGTGCATGGACTCAATAGTTGTGGCACACAGGCTTAGCTGCTCAGTGGTATTTGCATCCTTAGTTACCTGACCAAGGATCAAACCTGCATCCCCTGCTTTGCAAGGAGGATTCTAAACCACTGCACCACCAGGGAAGTCCAAAATTTAAGCTACTAAGTTTGTTGTAGTTTGTTACAGCAGCAATAGGGAGCTAATACAATCATTGACTATTTCATTCAAAAAGAACAAAAGAGTAAAGTAGAAGCAAGATCAACCTTCCAGAGGGACCTACCTGTGTTTTGTCTGCTAAAACATCTGGAATACAAGGTGTATGGAGTTCATCTGAGTGTATGTGGTTACCTCTCCTCACTGACTGTCTCTAGATGGTTATGCCTTCATAGTTGTTGTTTGTCCTTCTGCCTTTCTGTCTCCTCTCTACCTTCTTACAGACAGTGTAGATGCTTCCCTGCTCTCATTTAATGTCTTCATCTTCTTGTGGGCTGAAAACCAAACAAGTTATGATTCACTTTAAAAACAAAATAGGCTTTGAATGAGAGCTCACAGAATCTATCAAAGGGCCTTATGACCTTTAAAGGTTTTACTGTGGCATCTGTTTTGACCCTAGAGGTTCCATAGCTTGTCATCTTTGCTTAGAATAGCTTGATATTCTGGATAAGCATTCTCCAAATAAAGAGAGTTAGCTCTGTATTATTAGATATAAATCTCATAAGTAATTTTATATCAGTCAATAATTACTATGGTGCCATGCTATACAGAGGTTAAGAGGAAGTTAATTGGAAGCCTGCTTACATTGTGTTGCCTTGAAGCATCTTGAAGCAATCTGAACCTGTTTCTCCCACTATAAAATGGTCTTCATAGCACCTGTTCTCTCTTTTTCTTTACTTGATTCTTACAACTGTCAGATGAAATACTTTATAAACATGCTTTTTAGCTGCAAAAATGTGATAGAGTAATACTTGATAGCAAAAGTTGCTGTGAAAATTTTATTTATTTCAACCAGTATTTGGATATATCAAGGTTTTCTTTATGCTGTTTGGTAGAAATTCATTCATTCATTCTTTCATCATTCTTTTATTTATATAATACTTGCTGAACATGTTTATATTTTTATTTTGTAATTCCTTACTCAACTGCCTACAGCTTTCCTATTGACTGAAACCTAGAGAATTCAGAATATATCTCCTTCCAGTGACCTTTGTCCTAGGGCAGCCAGGCCTTGAGATTTACTGGCCTTAGTAAGTGGAAGAAAATGACATAAGAGGATTTCAGATCAAACAAAAAGGGGCAGGAGGGAAGCCTGCCCCTTCTGTGCCAGCAAAGTAGAGGAGAAGGATATCAGAGGTGAGTAACCAAGTAGTCATAAATACATATACAACTTCTTTTCATCAGCCAAACTGAGGGTCCTAAATGTCAGAAAGATTGGGGGGGTGGGGGAGTCAGAAGCAGAGAAGTTTCACCCTGCTTTGGGACAGTGAGGGGACACCATCCCACAGAAGGAATCTCTCAGCTGCGTGAGATGCCTGTGGCTGAGTAAGAGGTGTGGTGCGGCAGGTCTGGCAGAGAGGAGGTCTGAGTTAGAATTCCCCAGTTTCTCTCCTACCACCCTGAAATCTCCTCATTTCCCTTCATCCACTTGCCATCTGGAACTGGAGGTGGGGTACTTTCCTGGCAGTCCAGTAGTTAAGAATTTGCCTTCCAAAGTAGGGAGGGTGGGTTTGATCCCTGGTTGGGAAGCCAAGATCCCACATGCCTCAGGGTGAAAAAAACCAAAATATAAAACTGAAGCTCTACTGTAACAAATTCAATACATAAAGAAAAAAATGGTCCACATAAAATAATTAAAAAAAAAAAAAAGCGGTAAGGAGATCTGGAAGCTTGAGTGTTTCTCTAGCAGACCTGATCACCTCAGAGAGATTATTCAAACTCATGGAGACTGAGATTTTACTCACTGACATGTTTAAAGTGTAACCTCCGTGCACATTATCCACAGGGTAAAAGGGAGATTCTATCATTAGGAGAAAATAAGGAAGCAGTATCTTAGTCACATAAGCTGGCATTGTGTGCAATTTTTGACTCCAGTTAACCTGGCAATGATACCAAGAATGGAGCAGCTTTTTGTGGGGTGACCCAGCCCTTGCCCTGGAATAAGATCTGTTAGTTCAGGCTTATGAGTGACCAAAGGCTGAAGGACGAAAGGCCATAACTGGAGAGCCAGGGACCACAGAGCCGAAAGGTGGCTAACTCAGCTCCAGGAGCAGGGGGTTCCACTGAGGGGGGCCGTGTGATTACTGGAGGCAGGGAATGTGCTCACCTCTTACAGGAGTGAGGCTCGCGAGGCCATGACACTGAACTGCAGAAGCCTGGCACCTTCCTCAGGCTTTTCTACTTGCAAGTTACAGGAATCTGTGGGAACCAGTTTGAGCAAAGTCTACATTTCAATGGCTGGGTAAAACAGAAGCTCATGGACGCCAAGGGCAGAGATGCCGCAGGGCCTTAGGAAGGCACAGGACCTGGGAACTATAAGGAATCCAGAACGGAAGTCCTCCCTGTTTTTCTCTGAGCCTCCTCTTCACTCTTCCTTCTGGCTGGGACTATCTTCCCCTACCCATGTTCAGCCGGGATGGCCACCAGGAGCACGTGAGTTTAGATGTTGCAGGGTCAAGTTTCTCTCCGTCTCAGTTGAAATTGTGACTCATTTGCCGCCACATCAACTCTGGCTGGGAGAATGGGCGATCAAGTGCAAAACTGCTCCCAAAGCAGTGTGGCTTGCAGGAGGGGACTGACAGTGGGCAGAAGAGAGCCTGTTACCCATGGACTCAGGAAAGCAGAGTCAGCACCTCCCAGCCATAAGTCAGGAAACACAGCTGTAGGTGCTGACATTTTCTCTCACTTTTTTTTTTGTCCCCTTAAAAAAAATGAAATGGAACTGTCTATGAGAAAAACAAAATTAATTGAGGGGAAACAAACCAAATCAGAAAATTAGTTTAACATTGGAATTTCACAACAGGTTGGTGTACTAGTTTTCTCACAGCTCCTTAATGAGTCTCAGGGAAAAAAATCGTGGTATAATTTTAATGTGATTTTCATTGCTTTATTCTCAGGTCAACCTGAGAAGTTTTTTATGATGCTAAATTATTCTTTTTTATAAGAAACTTGCATAGATAAAAGTATACCTACTGGGGTGTCTGGGAGTTTGGAGGAAGAGGATGGAGAAAATGTGTGAGGAGACAGTGAGAGGTGCCAGAAAGAGGGGCTTTCTCTCTACTCTACCATGGCCAGAGCTGGAAGTACTCCTGTGTTTGGTTTTTTAATTTATTCAATATTAGACATCCATTCAAAATTCAAGATGAAAAATGTAAAATATTTTCTGTTATTTCTATGGATGTTTTAATTTTTCTGCCTTAACATTTTGAAGTATGAACACAGCAAAATATGCAGATTAAACATGCAGTTCAGTTAGCTTTGACACGTATATATATGTGTATCATTTTATTTTTAAATATATTTTCTTCATATTACCTAACTTAATCAAACCTCAATAGCTTTAGCATAATAGTCAAGATTCATAAATCAAATGAATTTTTGTAATTTGGAATTTCATGAGGCTTATTGAAGCAACTATGTGAATTACCATTTTAATGCCATTCTCCCCACACCAAGCTCACAACTATGTTTGGCTCATAGAACGTGAATAAATTTCTTCTAGTTTGAAGTAAATTGTTTGCTTTATTCATAAAATTAAGTTGCTCAAGTCTTTGCCTCTGGTAATAAATAACTCTTAGTTTAGCAATTTTGTTTGAGTTATTTTTAACCACTTTTTATTATAAAGGTAAATCATTTTTATTGTTCAAAGGTGAAAAAAATGTAGAAAGGCTTCTCCCCACATTTCTTCGATAGTAAGTCTATCCTAGATATAACCAATATTTATAGCTTGGTATGCATGCTCCCTGGATTTTATGCATATTTATTTTTAAAATAAAAAAATACTGTCATACATTTTTATAAACTGTTTTCCCTTTACATTTACCAATAAACATTTGTCTCATGTCAACAATTATACCTCCATACTTACATTTTAAATAAATGCATATTGGAGCATGGAATTTGCTTAAAAAATAACATATTGCTGAAACTTTGGAGTATTTCCATATTTTTGCCATTAAAACCCACATGATGTTATACATCCCCAAAGTAAAAGCATTTTCCAGTCCACTAATTATTTCACAAATAGCTGTGAAAACAAGGGAAGCGAAAAGCAAAGGAGAAAAGGAGAGATATACCCATTTGAATGCAGAGTTCCAAAGAATAGCAAGGAGAGATAAGAAAGCCTTCCTCAGCGATCAATGCACAGAAATGGAGGAAAACAATAGAATGGGAAAGACTAGAGATCTCTTCAAGAAAATTAGAGATACCAAGGGAACATTTCATGCAAAGATGGGCCCAATAAAGGACAGAAATGGTAGGGACCTAACAGAAGCAGAAGATACTAAGAAGAGGTGGCAAAAATACACAAAAGGACAGTACAAAAAAGATCTTCACGACCCAGATAATCACGATGGTGCCATCACTCACCTAGAGCCAGACATCCTGGAATGTCAAGACAAGTGGGCCTTAGGAAGCATCACTATGAACAAAGCTAGTGGACATGATGGAATTCTTGTTGAGCTATTTCAAATCCTGGAAGACGGTGCTGTGAAAGAGCTGCACTCAATATGCCAGCAAATTTGGAAAACTCAGCAGTGGCCACAGGACTGGAAAAGATCAGTTTTCATTCCAATCCCAAAGAAAGGCAATGCCAAAGAATGCTCAAACTACTGCACAATTGCACTTATCTCACATTCTAGTAAAGTAATGCTCAAAATTCTCCAAGCCAGACTTCAGCAATACGTGAATTGTGAACTTCCAGATGTTCAACTGGTTTTAGAAAAGGCAGAGGAACCAGAGATCCAAATGCCAACATCTGCTGGATCATTGAAAAAGCGAGAGTTCCAGGAAAACATCTATTTCTGCTTTATTGACTATGCCAAAGCCTTTGACTGTGTGGATCACAATAAACTGTGGAAAATTCTCCAAGAGATGGGAATACCAGATTACCTGACCTGCCTCTTGAGAAACCTGTATGCAGTTTTCTCCTCGTCAGGAGGCAACAGTTAGAACTGGACATGGAACAACAGACTGGTTCCAAATAGGAAAAGGAGTATGTCAAGGCTGTATATTGTCACCCTGTTTATTTAACTTATATGCAGAGTACATCATGAGAAATGTTGGGCTGGAGGAAGCAGAAGCTGGAATCAAGATTGCTGGGAGAAATATCAATAACCTCAGACATGCAGGTGACACCACCCTTATGGAGGAAAGTGAAGGTGAACTAAAAAGTTTCTTGATGAAAGTGAAAGAGGAGAATGAAAAAAGTTGGCTTAAAGCTTAACATTCAGAAAGCTAAGATCATGGCATCTGGTCCCATCACTTCATGGGAAATAGATGGGGAGACAGTGGAAACAGTGCCAGACTTTATTTTTTTGGGCTCCAAAATAACTGCAGATGGTGACTGCAGCCATGAAATTAAAAGACGCTTACTCCTTGGAAGGAAAGTGATGACCAACCTAGACAGCATATTAAAAAGCAGAGACATTACTTTGCCAACAAAGGTCTGTCTGGTCAAGGCTATGGTTTTTCCATTGGTCATGTATGGATGTGAGAGTTGGACTATAAAGAAAGCTGAGAGATGAAGAATTGATGCTTTTGAACTATGGTGTTGGAGAAGACTCTTGAGAGTCCCTTGGACTGCAAGGAGATCCAACCAGTCCATCCTAAAGGAGATCAGTCCTGGGTGTTCATTGGAAGGACTGATGCTGAGGCTGAAACTCCAGTACTTTGGCCACTTCATGTGAAGAGTTGACTCACTGGAAAAGACCCTGATGCTGGGAGGGATTGGGGGCAGGAGGAGAAGGGGACGACAGAGGATGAGATGGTTGGATGGCATCATCAACTTGATGGACATGGGTTTGAGTAAACTCTGGGAGTTGGTGATGGACAGGGAGGCCTGGTGTGCTGCAGTTCATGGGGTTGCAAAGAGTTGGACACCTCTGAGCGACTGAACTGAACTGAACTGAATTATTTCCTTAGGATAAAATTAATTATACCACTGCAATTGCTTAGTCAGTGTTATACACTTTATTTTTTGAAAGCTGTTTTTCATATAGCAAGGTTTCCCATGAGAAATTCTTTGCCATTTTGGGCTTCATCAGATGGACAGAATAGGTTTATATTCTCCCCTCACTTCACTAACAAAGGAAGAAAATATGTCATTCCTTTCATTTGTATTTCTTTTGTTACTATTTAAGTTGGGGCTTTTCCCCTTATGTTTATTCTCTCTACACATATATTTTCTCATTTTATTTTTAGACATCTAAACAAATCTTAATTTTTATTTATTTTTGGCTGTCCTGGGTCTTCATTGCTGTGCACAGGCTTTCTCTAGTTGTGGTGAGTGAGGACTCCTCTCTAGTGGTACACACGCTTCTTACTGAATTGGCCTCCCTTGTTTTGGAGCATGGACTTCAGTAGTTGCAGTTCTTGGGCTCTAGAGCACGGGTAGTTGTGGAATGCAGGTTTAGTTGCCCCGCAGCGTGAGGGATCTTCTGGGACCAGGGATCGAAACTATGTTCCCTGCATTTTCAAGTGGATTGTTAATCAGTGGACCACCAGGAAAGTCCCTATATTTTTATTTTAAAAAATGCTCATTTATGTCTTCTTTGTCTTTTTGGGTGGCTCCTGTTTTTCTTATTGTTGCTGTTTAGTTGACACGTTGTGTATTTTGCGATCCCATGGACTGTAGCCCACGGGGCTTCTCTGTTCATGGGATTTCCCAGGCAGAAATACTGGAGTGGGTTGCCATTTCCTTCTCCAGGGGATCTTCTCAATCTTCTCCAGGGATTGAACCCATGTCTCCTGCATTGGCAGGTGGATTCTTTATCATTGAGCCATCAAGGAAGCCACTGGTCTGTAACAGCTGTTTGTATATAATATATGGAAACCGTTGCATTTTCATATATATTGCAGACAGTGTTCCCTGCTTGTCATTTGCCTTCTGGTTATGTTTCCTGTTGCAGTTCTGGTGAAGAATTACAGGTCAGCCCTGCAGAGTCCTAAGCATGGAGTGCAGCAGCTCGCCTAAGAGTTGGCCGCTCACCCAAAAGATCTTGGAGGTTCTACTGAAGAGGGAGGGATTTAAACATATCTAGGGAGTGAATTTTGCTGACTAGATGAGAGATATGAGAGTGAGGGATTTCTGGCCCAAATAATGAGGCAGAGAGCAATGCCTTGAACTAGGTGACGACCATCAGGTGGAAGCACGCATGGGAGGAAGATGATGAAGATTATTACGTGGAGTCATCAACTTTGGATTGTCTGCAACACCCAGGTATAATGGGCCTTCAGAGACCCAGAGCTGAGTTCAGTCTCTGGCACATAGTGGATTGCCCAGTGGGTCAGATTTACCTGAAATGAATTCATTGTCAGCCTGCATCTAGTAGGGTGTTCTCCTTGGTGTCTTTTGACCTCTCAATTCTTGGTGCCAGCCCCTCCCAACTAGTTTCAATAATCTCAGTTCTGCTTCTTCGGAACCCACAGATCCCAAAGAGATTAAAGGTCACAAGTGACGTTCCCTTTGTATCTGACCGAGGGCCAGGACCGTCCTAGGGGCTTTGTTTCTTTTCTTTTTCTATTCTGGGGTTTGTATGGCTTTCCTAACTAAGGTAAATGTTTGCATGGATCTGCATGGATTTCCTGCTAGAATTCAAAATGTGGCTTTCACCCCTTTGTAATCTTCAGCAACTTCTTTGGCTCAGGTGGAGCAACTCATTTGAACTGTCTTTCAGCCTCAGAGGAGTTAGATGGTCCCTAGAGAAGGTAGTGCTCTGATTAGCAGTGGCGTGAAATGCTGCTACCACCCAGCAAGTGCAGAGAGCTGCAGAGCATCCCGCGGGTGCTTCTGGGTGAGAGAAGCAGTGTACTAGCTCTGGGGGAACAAGGGTAGGGGCTGTTAGGTGAGTGGATGGAGGGGAGAGTATTACAGGGAGGGGTCTAAACAGAAAAGCTTGCAGGACATTCAAAACAAAAGTCACTTCATTCTGCAGTTTTCAAAATTCATTGCTATTATAAAGCACACATTTGGACTAATTCTACAAGTCATTAATCATCTCTTCCTAGCTGTACAGTATTTGTGATCATGTTAGAGCTCCACAAGCAATTGAAACTTTCCCTTTGTGCGTAGAATGGCCCAACTCTAAATCTCAGGAGAGTTGGTCCATCTAGAAAAATGGTATAGATGGTCTTATTTGGAAGCAGAAAGAGACACAGAAGAAAAAATACATGGATACCACAGAGGAAAGAGGGGAAAAAATTGGGAGATTGGGATTGACATATATACGCTATTGACTACTGTGTATAAAATAGATAACTAACAAGAACCTAGTGTGCAGCACAGGGTGACCTGGGCTGCCACCTTCCTCCTCCTCCTCCTCTCACAGCAGCTTCCTGGTCTCCAGGTGGTCCAGGCAAGCCCCTCCGGGCAGCCTGCTCACCTCCCACCTCCGCAAGTATCCATGATGCCATGTGGCCTGCAGCCCTGGGTCTGGACACCTACAAAGTCAGGGTGCCTGGAGCCCCGTTGGCTGTTGAGGTGGCAAGGACAATCACCAGCGATGGGCTTTGCATATAAAAAGCCAAGGGATGGGTCGACCGCGTTCAGGTCTGGGAGCTCAAGGATGTCGTCAGGCTCAGTGGCCCCCTCTACCTCTGGTTCTGCTTCCCTGGGGTGGCCTCCTCCTCAGGGGACCCCAGCACCATTAGGCTCCCTCCTTCCTTCCTCCAGCTCAGCTGCAGAAGAGAACTGTCTCCTAACCAAGTTCCATCCAAAGAGCTTCCCTGGTGGCTCAGATGGTAAAGAATCTGCTTTGCAATGTGGGAGACCCGGGTTCTATCCCTGGGTTGGGGAGATCCTCTGGAGAAGGGAATGGCAACCCACTCCAGTATTCTTGCCTGGGAAATCCCATGGACAAAGGAGCCTGGCCCACGTGGGCCAGTTCATGGGCCCACAAAAAGTTGACATGACTAAGGGACTAATACCCAGTCAGATTTCATGCTCTCCTTCATCCACTCACAAAAGTATGCAAACTATGGGCAAGCAAGCTTCCTCTTAGGTGCTAGAGAGGGTTTGGAGGTGGAAGGAAGCAACATGATCTACCCCATATGTAAACTTCTCATCCCTTTGATATTTCATGCTATTGCTTCTTTTTCATTCACACTTAAAACATTATCGAGCACGTACTTCTGCCATGCCATGCCAGTCATGGACGACTCAGAGATGAATAAAGCACAGCTTTGTCCCAGAGAAGCCAATGTGCAGTAAGAGGCCAGAGGCACATCAGAATTTCGAATCCAGCGCCACTGTTGCTGTACAGATGCATGAACAAAGTTCTATGGGATCTCCAAAAAGGATGCAAGAAACTCTGTGTGTTGGGGCTTCACAGAGGTCTACAAAATACAGACTTGTGCAGGTAAAAAGGATTTCAGCAAGAGGAAAGTGTGGAGGAGAGGGAGGGAGCTTTGTATGCAGATGTATGGAGGGTTCCTGAAGACAGTGGCTGGAGCAAGAGAGGGAAGAGGTTAGTGGGAATGTAGGAAGGCTGTAGCATGGGAAGAATTTAGGACCAAGCATGTTTATTTTCTGCTGAAGAAAGGAGAGGTGTCGCCCCTTGGGTCATCTTAGGTTGTATGTTGAGGTGGTTCTGAAAGACCTTGCAGAAGTGGTTATGGCATAGAGGTTACTTCCCATCCTTTAAACAGACTGACAGTAGAAACTGAAAGGTTTTTTCTATTAGCTTTTAATTCCATTTCATTATCAACATCAAATATTTATGCAGCTTCTGTAGGGAAGTGAGTCCCACAGTCAGTGAGGGGTAGGAGATACAGAGGTTAATCAAAAGATACAGTCCTTGGGTCTTTATGTTTGCAATTTAAAATAGAAATGCATGAGAAGAATTAATAGTAGGACAGATATATAACATTTTTGTTAATCAAATGTTAGCTATAAGGTTTTGCTAGGTTCTTTTATTTTGTTTGCACCTTAGCACAGTGGCTTTCAAAGATTTTTAACCATGACCCAAAGAAATTCATTTTATACTGTGACCCAGAACCCATAAGAAAATTTCATCAAGTACTATTGAGATGCACTCTGATGTTTTATATCCTCTTGTATTTTATTATTTAAAAAAAAATGCTGATCACTGACCCTCTAAATTGATTTCATGCCCCACTACCGAGTTATAACTTGCAGCTTGAAAATTCCTGTCTTTGAATGGGTGATGCGTGTGTAGGGAAGAGGAATATCACAGATAGGGGAGAGAAAACGTGAGCATGTCTGTCATTAGTAAAGAGGTGACAGAAGCAATCACCACTCTAACTTTCTGTGCCTTAAGAGGGGAGAGAATGACCGAGGGGCTTCACCAGGAAGAGGGCTTTATTTCTCCAAATTAGAAGACAATCTTTCGATATCTGGTAAAGGTATAGAGTAGTGTGGATAAAACTATGTGGTGCAGAGCATTCTGAAATAATCATGGACATTCTTTAAAAAATCTGTTGAGTGATGAAATAAGTTTGAGGAATGTTAAAATTTATATATCCAATTTGGATAGCTTATTTATCCATTTTTATCCAATGGATATTTATCCATTGAATATCCTTCCATATTTATAAGCATATTTCAAGAGCTGAAAATACTTCTGGTAGCAAAATAAATTTTATCCTTTTTCAAAAATCCACAATTTGCTCTTCCTAGGCCTACTAGTGTCGGCGGCAGCAACAAATGTTGGCCACATCTTCCAAGTGCAGGCCATGTTCATTTCCAGCACAAATATGAAGCCCAATGTAGAGAAGTTGGAGGAGTTTGAATCGGGCATCTCCCAGGCCCTATTGGAACTGGAGATGAACTCAGACCTCAAGGCCCAGCTGCAGGAGCCGAACATAACAGCCGCCAAGAAAACTGAAGTTGGTGGTGGCTGGAAAGCTATCGTCATCTTTGTTCCCGTCCGGCGATTGACATCTTTCCTGAAAATCCAGGTGCGGCTGATGCACAAGCTGGAGAAGTTTAGAGGGAAGCACACCATATTCATCACTCAGAAGAGAATTCTGCCTAATCCAACTCAAAAAAGTCATATGAAAAATAAGCAAAAGCATCCCAGGAGCTGCACTCTGACTACCATGCATGACACCATCCTGGAGAACTTGGTTTTCCCAAGTGAGATTGTGGGTAAGAGAATCCCCATGAAGCTGGATGGCAGTTGGCTCATAATGGTCCATTTGGATAAAGCACAGCAGAACAATGTAGAACACAAGGTTGAAACATTTTCTCGTGTCTATAAGAAGCTCATGGGCAAGGATGTGAATTTTGAAGTCCCAGAGTTTCAGTTGTAAACAAAAATGATTAAATAAAATATTATTCACAGTAAAAAGCCCAAGATTTAATTGATTAAAGAACCTTTTGTGTTCTGTCACATTATTATCTTGCAGACCATTTGGGAAATGCAGATATAAATGGGCATCATTGCAGAAGACAAAGCTGACAGTGCAGTGTCAAATGGGAGACTGTTTGCATCCATGGTGGCCTTTTTACTAATAAAGCATCTAAGCCAGGAAAATGTCTTCTGTAAAGAGCCAGGTAGTCAAGACTGTAGGCTTTGGGAATTCCCTGGTGGTCCAGTGGTTAGGAGTTGGTGCTTTCACTGCCATAGGCCCTGATTCAGTCTCAGATCAGAGAACTAAGATCCCACAAGTAAGTAAGTAAATAAGAATATTGTAGGCTTTATTTTTGTTGCAATTACTCAGCTCTGCCACTCTACTGTGTAAGCAGCCATAGACAATACATAAGGGAGTGAGGAGGCTGTGTTTCTGTTTAATTTTATTTATGGACATTGAAATTTAAATTTCATATGATTTTCCTATGTCAAGAAATCTTACTTTTCTTATGTTTTTCCTAAGCATTAAAAAAATGTAAACACCATTCTTAGTTTGTGGGTTATGCAAAAATAGACAGTGGGCTAGATCTCATGTGTGGGTCATAGTTTGCCAGTCACTGGTCTAAATCTTTAGGTTTTGCTTCTTTACAACTCAAAGGAGAGTCCAAGAGTCTAAGTGAAGACCTAGGGAGGCCAAGAGGCTGGAATCTGGGGGAGTCCACTCTAAGAAAAGTTGGTTGGAGGACATTTGAGGAACTAATTTCTGGGTTACCGCTGTGTAATAACCCTCAGGAAGAGGGAGAATATTATTAGAAGTCAGTTGTATTAGTTCTGGTAACACTGGCTGCTTAAACAACCCCTAAAGATAATTCAAGTCTATTTCTCACTTTCCAAGATAGATGTTTCTGATGATCAGCAGTGGTTTTCCTCCAAGTGTTTATTAAAAGACCTAGGTTGCTTGCTTCTTGTGGCCTCATCCCCTTTATCCCTCAGTTCTCCATGCACTGTGGTCCCTCACATTAGTCTGTAGACGGGAAAGAGCTTGGAGGATCTTATGTGAGAGGTTCTTACGGCTCAGGCTTGGAAGTGGCACACTGCACTGCTTCTGTTCACATACCATTGGCCAGAACCCAGTCACATGGCTACAGCTGACAGCAGGGAGTCTGGGAAATAAAGTCTTAACCTGTGTGGCCAGAAAGAAGAGGAAATGGATTTGATGCACACTAGTCAGTAAAGAAGCAGGGAAGGCATTCCAGTAGAGGGGGCAGCATAAATAAAGGCAGGGAGAGGGGAAAGGCTGAGGCGAAACATGCCATTTGTGGTCGCCAGAAGTGTTTGTGGAAAGGAGACGTTGGAGATGGGATATCTGTGGTATAGTGCTCAACACTACCCACCTCCCCCACCCCCAAATCCCACCTGGCTTGGGATAGAAATGGTTGGGCATTTAATGTGAAGACGGAAATGAGTATTTGTGCAGGATGTAGGGGGTGGGGGAGGCTGCTCTCTCATTTTCTCTTCCCCCTTGAAAGCAAAGATCCATGATCTCAGAGTGGGTGCAGGGAAGAGGCCAGGAGCAGGTGATCAGGCT
Organism: Dama dama; assembly: GCF_033118175.1. NCBI lineage: Eukaryota > Metazoa > Chordata > Mammalia > Artiodactyla > Cervidae > Dama > Dama dama. The sequence goes on along the minus strand of NC_083698.1, from coordinate 57,745,537 downwards.
TGTGTCTGCTTAGGTTCCAAGCCACTGGGCTCTGCATGGTCATGTGTAGACCTTCCTGACAATCTAGTGTCTCAGTCCATCAGACAGAGACTGGGAGCCCATGTTCCAGGTGTAAAGAATCAGCATTTGGTTGGCATGTTCTTTGCCTTCTATCCCCACAAGAGCTTCTGATGCACTAGTAGATGACGGGACACAGAAAACAGAGGCAGGATCGGGTTTTAACATGACTACCAGCAGGCACACGCACCTTGTGCTAAAATCTTTCTCAGGTTCCTGCTGTGCTGTTTTTATCTCCTCTTTCTTTCAAATGCCTCGAGGAAAAGTCCAGAGCCTTCCAGGAAGGCTGTGACGTCCTCCTGGGAACAGGCTCCAAACCCAGGGTGAGAGGTATTAAAGGGTGAAGGAACCTGCCATCTGCATTAACTTCTAAGTCTAGTCAAGAAAATTGTTTCTGTCTGCCGGGGCTTGACAAATCAATCAATCTATCACTCTGTTTCCCGAGTTTCCTGAGAGCAAGCTGTCAGTTTTTCTGTACAAATACATCCCAGTGCTGAGCTCGAGTAATAGACAGGAGGTTATCAGCAATCATATGAGAAGAGAACCTTTCTCTGCCATCATTCTCAGCACTAAATTGTGCTTATTAGCGCAACTTAAAAGGAGGAAACTGCCCTTATCCACTAAGCATCCTTCCTTTAGTGATGCTGTCCCTGTTGCTCCTCACAGGCTGAACAGTTACATCACTAAAGGTCACTGATTGACGCCACCATCTCCCTTTGAGACCCTTTCTCTCTCCCTGCATTCCCTTCAATGATGTTCATCCACTTTTTTCTCAGTCCCCTCTCCTGCCTCCATTAAGTCACAACAGAAACATCCCAGAGTCACTTGAGATTGTCCATGCAATGATGGACAGGCTTGGCTATATAATTTGCAGGTTCCTGTGCAAAATGAAAATGTGGGTGCCTTGTTGAAAAAGCAGGAAAAAAAGAACCGTATGTTGATTTTGTCATGCCATGAGCAATGGGAGAGGGTTTGTCCTCCTGTTTTAGTTTGCTAGGGCAGCTATAACAAGATGCCACAGACTGGTGCCTTAAATATCAGAAATGTATTTTCTCACTGTTTTGGTGGCTGGAAGTCCAACATCAAGCTGCTGAAAGGTTTGGTTTCCCCTGAGGCCTCTCTGCTTAACCTAGAGATGGCCACCTTCTTTCTAATGCCTCACATGGCCTCTTCTCTGAGTCTATTTCTCTTCTTATGAGACCATCACTCCTGTTGGATTAGGGCACCATCCTAGGACCTCACTTAATTACACTTCTTTAAGGGCTTCCTTGCTGGCTCATAAAGAATCCGTCTGCAATGAGGGAAACCCGGGTTTGATCCCTGGATTGGGAAAATTCCCCTGGAGAAGGGAATGGCAACACACTCCAGTATTCTTGACTGGAAAATCTCATGGTCAAAGCCCATGGGGGTCGCAAAGAGCACGACTGAGCAACTAACACAGATACACGCGTGCACGCGTGTGTGCATGCACACACACACTTCTTTAAAGGCCCTGTCTCTAATTACAGTTAAATGCTGATACACTGGGGGACAGGGTTTCACCATACAAACTTTGGGAGGACACTATTTCATCCATAGCACTTGCCAAAGTAAAATGTGATGTCCCCAAATGAAGGGGAAGAAGCTATCAGGCAAGCAAGAGCAACAGATGGTTCCAACCTTGCTCATCCGTACCCTTGTTGTAGCACAAAGGTGTTTACCCAGCCCCAACTTTCTTTTCATACTGGTACAATTTTGTTTTTTAATGGTATAAATGTATTCGGGTCAAGGGAGGAGATTTAAGAGCCTGAGGATTGATGGTTAATTCTCAGTTACTCTCAGCCCCGTTAACCCCCTGCTGCTGCTGAGGCTAAGTTGCTTCAGTTGTGTCCGACTCTGTGCGACCCCATAGACGGCAGCCCACCAGGCTCCTCTGTCCCTGGGATTCTCCAGGCAAGAACACTGGAGTGGGTTGTCATTTCCTTCTCCAATGCACGCATGCATGCTAAGTCGCTTCAGTTGTGTCCGACTCTGTGCGACCCCATGGACAGCAGCCCACCAGGCTCCTCTGTCCACGGGATTCTCCAGGCAAGAATACTGGAGTGGGTTGTCATTTCCTTCTCCCATTCACCCCCACATCTGCTGTAATAGCATAGGCTGAGAAAAGAGAAATAGATTCTGAGTAAAATGGGGGAGACTCAGGTTTATTAACTGGACCATGAGGGCCCATTTCAAGTGTTGGTCACTTTTCTTCCTTTATCCTTAAGGTAAACAATACACTGATACTTCTGTGAGATTTACTAGAACAACAATCAAACAAATTCTTCACTTTTCTTGACATAAATTAAATCTTCCCTGGTGCCTCCCTGTTTTCTTTCCTCTTTCCATACGTCAAATTTGTCCCAAATCCTCTCTTTAAGATCTATGGAGGATTAGAGATTTATCACTAGTATATCAGCACTTAGGTTTGCCTTCTTCTCTGCCTAGTGCTTTCTCATTATCTGCAGCTCAATTATTACATGTATTCAGCAACATATATTTATTGAACACCGACTTTGTACCAGCAATTGTTCTGGGTAATTTGGAGACATCAGGGAGCTATAATCCTTACTGAAGTTCAAGCTCTTTCCAGGTTCCCTCTCTTGAGTTCCTAGGGGTGCTCCCATTGTTGCTAACCCCATGGTGCCTCCTCTATTCCTTATTGGTTTCTAGTAAATCTGTCCACATCTTTGTAAAATGTCCCTTTATTACACTCTCCCATTATCCCCATTTGAATGTACTACTTGTTTCCTGCCAAAATCTTGACTTATATAATAATTAGTAGTGAGAGAAGTGCCCCTGGGACACAGCCTCTTAAAATGAGATTTTGTGATTGAGTTGCCTATATTTGAGAAGTATAGAGACAATCTCCATGACAGGAGGAGAGGGAAAGGGATAAGACACTGATCATCCTTGGCATGTACAACTGTCTCCTCTTAACCGATTCTCATACTCTGGTTATTTTTCCATTCTTAAAAGTCAGTGAGAACTAATGTACTCAACTGGCAGAATACACACATTAGCTCCCTATGGTGTGGAATGAAGATTACATTGACAGGAAGAGCCAAGTAGAAGCCCCCAAATAATCACCTTAATGCAATGTGGTATCCCTGGAGGAACTGCAGAGATTAATGCCATCATCAGAGACTTAGAAGGTGCAGGGATGATTAATTCTACCATATTTCCATTTAACTAGTCTGTTTGGCAGGTGCACAAGCCAGATGGGTCTTAGAGAATAATTGTAGATTGTCCCAGACTAAAATCAGGTGGTTATGGAAATCACAGTTGAGATTTTGGATGTGGTATGATTACTGGAGCAAATTAATAATTACTCCTAGCACCTGGTTTTTAGCTACCAACATGAAAATGCTCTTGATGGATAGTGGGAAACGTAGCTGTCAGTCATTCTCCTTCCTCGGCTACATTAGTACTTCTTCAATGAGCCCATGTAGACCTTAGTAACAGAGACTAAGCTGGAGGTTTAACATGGACTTCTCATTCCCAAGGTTGACTTGGTGAGAGTCAGTACGGATTGCCCAACTTTTGAAGTGCAGAGGCAACTGAATCCTAATAAAACACCATTCCCTGAAGTAAGCAATGATTTGTCCTTGCAGGAATAAATATATATCCCAAATTCACATTTGCCTTCCTTTCTCAGAATTCTTCTGCTGGCATTCCCACTCATGGGTCTACAAATGCCTTATCCATTGACACAGTTTCTCACAAAATGTTGTATCCATCTAACGCACTTATTTGGTGGTGAAGAAGGTGTGACAAAGGGCTCTTACTCCTGTTACCCCAAAGCAGATGACTTGATAGATTGCTGGAATGGTCTGGTGAAGATAGTTCCTTACAAGCAGGTACCATCTTCTTCAGTGGGCATGGACCTAAGAACCAAGAGAAATGAGAGTGGTTTGAGAAAAGTCTGATGTTATCACTATCTCGATATCTGTATTCTATGAAGGGATGTTCTGCCAGAAAAGAGAGTTCTAGTTCAATTAAATTGGGAGCTCCTCTTACCAGTGAACTAACAAAGAAGGTGTGGAGTGCACAGTACTGCCTGGGGGAATTGATACAGGGATCTTGTAAAACTAATTTCTGGAAAGACTAGAATAAATTCACAACCAACTGAAATAAATGTTTAAGCAAACTAAAGCCACAAAGTATCACAAAAGGAAATGGTTTATATAAAATATATTAACAAGGACTTCTTCTTTGGAGAAGCAGAAGGTACAGTCCCCAGAGTCAGTAGGTAATTACATGATTCTTTTTCTCCAAGAGAAGCATCTGCCAAGATTTTCTCCCATCCTGGCATATATTCCTTTGAAATATGCAAGGTTTCCACAGCCATCTTTGTAATTTGCTCTTTATATTCAACATAATCTTTATTCATAGCTACATCAGAGTTTGATGATTGGACCATAAAGCAAACATCATGCCAGAAACATAAAGTCTTTAGCCAAGAGAAGAAATTGCCCAAAATTCTTGTTTGGGGAAGAAGGCAATTTTTTTTTCTATCAGCATCAGTCTTCTGCTGCTCTTTGCTGCACAGGATGCTTTAAGCACCATGATTCTGCAGAAAACACCGCGCTGACTTGACATCAGCAGGAATAATCACTAAATCCCTTGGCCTGCTGGGTACTGGTCTGCCAGACATGGTGTGACTGAGACTCAGTGGTGTGAAGGTCATGGCTCAGGAGTGGTAAGGCAGCATCAGTGAGACAACAATGTTGTCTGGAGGCTGGGTCATTGTCCATCATTGGAGACAGACAGCTTGGCAAGAGAATGATTTGGCTGTTCTTGGCTGAGTGTACACAATCTCGTCCAGGGAATCTACAAAGCTGCAACAGGAACCAAGGGCAAAGGAAATCTGTGATTACAGCAGCTAGACTAGACCCAAGGCTATAATGGTTTCAGTAGTCACCTAAGTGCTATTGCCAGCTTTTAAAATAGAGCTACCTGGCCACACTTGGCCAGATCCTACAAATTTAAATGGTCTTTGATGACTATGCCCTTGCTGTTCATGTCTTCTCCAAAGGCACTATTGCCAGTTAGTTGGGGCTTGAGTTAAGGGCAAAAATCCTAACTCTGACATCTACCAGCTATTGTTCCGAAGGCCAATTTCCCCAAATCTCAGATTCTCATAAGAAAAATGGGAATCATAATATCTACTTCGCAAGGATATTGTAAGAATTAAATGAGATAATGTTTGTAAAGCACCTTCAAAAGCATCCATATCGAGGCTCAATAAATGATAGTGGTGCCAATCAGTATCACCATCACCATGAAGATGGTTTCTCTAGAGTCTAGAAGAGCAGAAGATTCAAATGGCCCTGGGGATGGTCTTCATTTCAATGAATCTGTCATGAATTAGGTTGGGCAAGAGTTACACTAATAGGACTCCAAGATGATGAAAATGAGAGATACATATCTGAGTCACTGGCATTGAATATAGTCAAGACTTTGAGGACTGAAGACTGCCTGTATGAAAAAAGGAAGAGATACAATACATAGCATGAATTATCTTAGGAAAATGACCAAAGTTAAAAGAACCAGAGGAATCAGAAAAATAGGGAAAGAGAGAGAGAGACTAGGAAGAGAGCCTAAATGATATTTCCAAAGCCAAAGGAGAAGTGATGAGAAATCATCATTAAAGGAGAAATCGTCATTAAAGAGGCGATGACTAGAACAGGGGTCATACCAAATGAGGACTGAGAAAGTTGTTGAATTTGACAGGAAGGAGGTCTTAGTCTCAACAAACGAACAGTTTCCAGGAAGGGGCACATATACCAGTCAGGGTTCAATGAGAGAGGCAAAACTGGTAGGATACATATGTTGTTTATAATTATTTGTCAATTACAGATGTGAATATGAATGTGTTATGTATTGATTATGTCAATGATCAATATATTATTGAGAATAAATATTAATGTTTATGATTATATGATATAGTTATAATATTATGTTAATTCTCATTAATATATTTCAGTATTTATTGTATGGGATTGGATTATACAATTGTGCTGATTGGCTCAGCTAACCCAAAGTCAATAAGATAGGCAGTCCAGCAGAAAAGACCCCCAGCAGGCTGAAACACTGTGGGGCCAAGCTGAAACTTGTTCACAGTCAGGGAGTTGGGAAAAAAAATCCACTGGGAAAAGAGAGGAATTGCAGGGCCAATTGCTATTTGCAACTCTAGCTCAGGAAAGACCTAGGTCTTCTTTCAGAGGTCTTCCAACTGATTAACTCAGTCCAACCCATGATAATCTCCCTTTTGATGAACTTAAAGTCAATTGATGAGGTAGCTTACAACTGTAGAATCCCTTCACCATAGCATCTAGATTCATGTTTGTTTGCTGAGGTACCTGGGACAACATGGGATAACACCTACTTCCTCTCTCAGTGCTCCAGTTTGCATGAAGCAGTGTCTTTTGCAGCCTGCACTGATGGGAAATACCAGAAGGAGACTTCTCTGGTGATTCAGCCTAGACTAGTTGACACACATCACAAGGCATTGTGTGGTGGCTGAGGGGTGGTGGTGCAAAAAAGTGTTTCTAAGAACTTTAGGGTGAAAGTGGGAGATATTCACAACAAAAGAGAGAAAAGAGCCTGAAGAAATATGTGCAAGGGAAGATTTCAATGCAGAGCAGGGGAGTGAAACTGTGGTTGGAGAGGATAAGTAGGAATAAGACTTCAGTATTTTCAAAGGAAGCTCTCAGTGCTGGGGAGGGCAATCCACCATGGACCATGGCCTCCCTACACACTCCTGCTGGGTATGTCCAAAATGGAAGGCCCTGGCTGCTCTGTATCTAGGCCACTTCTCAGAGTAGTGTTTGCCGTAGGCAGTTTTGAGGGATGAGGTAACATCCCCTCCAGAAGAAGAACAGGTTTGCTTCCATGCACTAAGGTTTGCTAGAAGAACTAGGTTTGCTTCCTCTCCCATAATGCAACCCATGGCATGTGTGGGCACCCACCACGAACTTTCTTTGCCACCCTGTGGGACTTGGTGGGGAGAATTTCAGCATTGAGAACCCACCAACACAAACCAATGTAAACCTCTGGCTGCTGCTTCCACCATGAGTAATAAAGTTCCTGGTCTCCGACTGGGAGTCTAGTATTCTCTGCCAGCATCCATAGAATTGTAGCAGTCTAAATTATTTACTTGTAAGTAGGGTAAAAATCCCAGACCCTTTACAATTCCTGACAAGCAGAGGAGACAAATATTCCAATTTACGACTGAAAGCACTAATTAGTCTTTTCTAACAGAAAATCATTCACAGTTAGCTTTTAAAATTTTAAATAAGTAAATTCTTTGATTCTTTAAAATATTAATTGATTGGTTCTTCTAATCTGGAACGAAAACTATGCGTATCCTTATCTAAACCCCAAAGTCTACCTTCAAATGTATTATCAGTGTTTAATCTAGTGATTTGGTTGTAGAATCATAAAACTGGGGCTTGAATGTAAGCTTTGAGCCTTATTTTCCTCAAATATGTAACTGCGACAATAATACCTGACTCTTGCAGTGTAGCTTCATGGGTCAAGTGAGGGCTTGTCAGTACACAGGTGAGATACTGTGGGCAACTCACAAACAATGGTTCTCTCTTCTCTCTTGCCACTCTTAACTCACACACAGCCTTAGAATTATTTTCTAGTTTTTGCATACAGTTTTCATAGGTTTCTACTTAATCAGTGACATTCAATATTGTCAGCTCTTTTGATAGTTCATAGAAGAGCCAACCATTTACTGAGTTTCCTAGTCCTCTCTCAAGAGTTCAGCTACTTTGGGCTTAACATTACCTTTCTAGTCTCTGTTTCAACCCACAGTCTTTTAAATGTGCTGCTTTCTGTGTAATAAATGCCATTTGCAAGCACTTAACATTTACAAAGAACACTCATACATTTATCATCTCAGGTGAGCGTCCCTTAGTGCATCATGTTTTATATGACAACGAGATCAGAGTCGGCCGTCCACTCTGCAGATCATTAAATGGAAATGTTATGCTGTCACCCAGGATCACAGCTTACCAAGGTCATTGGTAAATGGCAGAGTTGGAACATAAACCCTGGTGCTCTGACTCTGAGTCTGGTTCTCTTCTTACTTTGTCTTGCTGTTTGTTGTATCCACTGTTTTCTCTTCTTTTTCCTGTTTCGCCTACCTTTGGGCTGGATTTTCTGAGGTCTCTTTTTGACAACATTTCTTTGCCATGACTCTGTATTAGCCAGGGCTCCTTCCATTTCAAGTGACAGAAAACCTACTGGGAAAAGGTTTATTGATTCATGTACAGAGAAGAATGGGGAGTAAGTGGTGACAGGCAGTTCAGGGTCTGAGTGCTCACAGATATCATTAGAATTTTCTTCTCTTTCTCATCCTGACTCTTTCTGGTCTTTGGCCTCATCCACTTCCTTCAGATGACTCCTTTTTGTGGTAGCAAGTACGGCAGGCAACAGCATCTGTGTGTGTCGCCACCACGTGCTACTCAAGAGTAAAGAGAGAGTTGTGCTCTTCATCCGTCTGGATGAGATGAGCTCCGTTAAAGTCATGTGCTTATTCATGGGACCAATCACTGGCCAGGGAGTGGGGTATTGTGATTGGTCAGGTCAGCATCATGTGTCTGTTCAACCAACCAGAAGCTGAGGTTTTGTGTCTGGCAGCTCGTTGGAGTCAGTTGATTAGAACAGGAGAAGCACAGCTCAGAGGGAAAAAGTAGGGAAGGGGATGTTCAAGAGCAAAGCAAAACAAAAACAAAACCCCACAGGTGTCAAACAAACCTTACATTCCAGATTGGCATGGATAATTCAAAATGTCAAAAATTATAAAAACTGATATAGATTTTCTTTGAATTTTCACTTGAGGTTTTATTCTTTGCAACAAAGATTATCCACTAAATTTCATGTGATTTAATACCAGTATAAGCCTTTCATAAAAATAAATTAAAGCTCAGGAGAAAATACATTTGTTAGACCACACATCTGGATTTGGAGCTCAGTACACATGATCTTGGTGAGTAAGGACTTTGGGTCTGCGGCAGGGCGTGTCTGTTATTCCTCCACCTACCCACCTACGGGACTCCACTTCTTGGCAGGGAAGCCAGCCTTCTTGAGCACTCATTGAATATATATTTAATGGTGTGACATTTACACGATGCCAAGGGGACTTTGAAATGACTAAATTTAAAATAGATCTTAATACCTAAAGCAAGAGAGAGAAAGCAGAAGGAAACGAAGTACATTCTGTGAGTTTAAAAGACAGTTTACAACAGAGCTAAACCAAATATGCCTGAAGATTTCCAAGAGAGATGTTTATTGTTTTGTCTTTTTTTCCCCTGTCGCTTCCTTCCTTTCTAATCAGAAGTACTAGGCAAATCAGTGAACAATAATAACAGTGAGGATATTATTAATAGTGATTACTACTGTTTACAGAGTGCTTACTATATGCCCAGCACTCTGTCAAAATCTTTTGATATAACATCTAATTCGGTCCTCCAAATCACAGAAAGAATGTTATCCCTACTTTACAAGAGGAAACCAAGGTATAGGGAGATTAAATATTTGTCCAAGTTCATTCAGCTCATAATATTACTTCTATTAGTTTCCAATTTCTTCTGCAACAGATTACCACAACTTTAGTGGCTTGAAAAAACACGTTTACCGCCAGAGGAGAAGGCATTTAGCTAGTTAGAGAACAGGCTAAGATAAAGCAGTAAAAGACCCCACAGTTGTTGTTGTTATTTAGTCACTAAGTCATGTTTAACTCTTTGCAACCCCAGGAGTGTAGCCCGCCAGGCTCCTCTGTCCATGGGATTTCCCAGGTAAGAATTCTGGAGTGTGTTGCCATTTCCTTCTCCAGGGAATCTTCCTGACCCAGGGGGTCAAACCCCCATCTCTTGAATTGGCATGCATTGGCAGGTGGGTCCTTTATTGCTAAGCCACCAGGGCATCCCCCACAGTACAACACCCCAAATAATATGGGTTTTTATTTCCTTCTCACATGGCTGTCTTGCTAGCCTAGGTTGATGGGTAGCTTTGCTATATGGGAACCATCTCATCCCTTTGCCTTCGCACAGTTGAAGATGGGTCACAGACATGTCCGGTTCTAGCTTAAGGAGACAGAAAGCAAGGATGGCTGGGGCAAGCAATTTTCTTTTAAACAAGTAATACACAAACTTCATCCCACGGCTATACCTATCTACATGGGAAATATAGTTGTTAGCTGGAGAGTGCCAGGAATCAAGAGGAGATTGGTTATGGGAGACAACAAACCATCTGCTGCAGCATGAAAGGAAGACAGGGCTAGGCTAGGAGGACATTGATGGCCATGTGAAAGTACTTAAACTTTACCCTGAAACCAGTGGGGTATCATTAGCAGCAGTCCCCAAACTTTTTGACATCAGGGATCAGTTTTGTAGAAGACAATTTTTCCATGGAAATGGAGTGGGCTTGTTTTGGAATGATTCAAGTGTATCACATTTATTGTGTCCTTTATTTCTATTATGATTACATCAGCTCCACCTCAGATCATCAGGCATTAATTTCTGGAGGTTGGGTACCCCTGCATTAATGAATGACAGATTTAATCTCAAAAATGCAAATTCCTGCACAAGCAAAGACAGTAAACTGGACAAAGACAAGAGAAAGATATAGGAATTCCATTTAGGATGTATTTAGCAGTTACCCAGGGCAGAAATGATAAGGAAAGAAAATAAGAGATGGAATTGAGAGCTATTTGGGGGAATCGACTAGGCTTGGTGATTGCCTTACTGTGAAAATTGGGTGAGAACAGGGAATTAAAGACAATTCTAAAATTTCTGTCTGAGTGAATGGAGGTATCATTCACCCAGATATATAACTAAATGGAGAAATAAATTTGGGAAGAAAAGAAATAAAATGAGGCAGTTAGATCTGTTTTTTGAAACTCAAGAGAATGATTTGCCCTGAAGATACTGATGTTACTGTGCCCAGTGTATGAGTGGTCATCCAAATCATGGGAATGAGTAAGATTTCTCAAGGAGAGAGGATTAAGTGGCAAAGACCCAGAGATGGAACTTTGCAGAACAGCTTTGTTTAAGGAGGCAACATGGAGCAAAAGCACTCCAGTAGGAAAACTGAGAGTGTGTTTCAAGAATAGCAGCAGGAAAACCTGGAGACAGCAGTTTGTGGAGGCAAATATAGGAGAGCTTAAAAACTGAAGCTGTGCTAAATTGTTGAATTCTGCAGAGAAGTCAAACAAAATAAGGGCTGAAGACACATCAGGTGGATTTGGCATTGGGAGGTCATTGATCAGTTTGGTGAGAAGGGGTTCAGTGGAATGTCAACACAGAAGAGGGTGGAGAATTGGGAATAAAAATATAGATGATTCTCCAAGACATTTGGCTTTGAATGGATGAAGACATATAGGGCGGGAACCTTTAAAAAAAATTTTTTTTAATATGGAAAATCCAGGAGAGGGGAAAATTTAAGATAAATGTGACCAAAGAGTAATTAATGAATCAAAATGATTAGAAGGACACAGAGAAATCAAAATGGAAGAAATCAATTCAACAAGAAAAGACAGACCCAGAGCAATAAACCAATCCATTTTCCTCTTCAATTGAGACCCTTTAGAGAAAATGCTAGAGTGGCAATCAACTGTCAGTATAAAGGTGGAAAATAGTAAACCAAGAATGGTGTGATCCCATCCATGATCTAAGGATTTATTTCTGGTTTTGAAAGTTAGGACTCGTTGCAAGACATAAACCAAAACTTGTGTAATTAGGGAGTCTTCATGGACTAGTCAGTTTAAGCACAAGGCAAAGTTACAACATGAGTGGAGTCTAAGTGTTACTCTGATATGTAATTAATTCCCTGCAGGTACAGAATTATCTTAACAGCAAAGAGATGAATTGGAATGTCAGTTTGCTTTCTTCCATTCTTCTCCTCCCTGTAAGTGTTTTCTCCTAAAGTGAATTCTGTGCTAAATCATCTTAATGATGCGCCCTCCCTGACTTGGTTGTTTTCCTGCCAGTGATATCCTTTTCTGCTTTCCTAACTCACCGAGTTTCACTTTGCTGTCTAAGCATTTCTCTGGGGAGCTTTTAGGTTTCTACATCCTAATTTCATTTTAGTATCTTCACTGTGTCTTTTGTATGATATCAATCATCTGTTACTTTTGGACGTTGCCTTATGGTACCAAGCTGATTAATATATGATTTTCAAAATACAAATATGCTTGCATGCAACAAAGTGCATCAGAGTCCAAAAAACAAAGAAGCAATTTGTGTTTGCCTACAGACTGCAAAACCATGCAGTACAGCATTGTACGGAGTGTATAAAGCACTGAGTCTACAAAGATGAATTTGGACTTGGTCCCCGCCTACCCAAATGATGTTTGTTAATTTCCCACAAGAGTGCTGCATTCATCACAGGTACATATTCAAATGCTGCTTTTCTTCCTTCTTTCACTCCCTCACAGAGTTCGCTGTCAAATGGAGGAGAGAAGCCTAAATAAATACTTATAAAAGGAGTGGAAGGGAACTTTAGAGAGATGGAACTCCTTTTGAGAATGAAGTGAGGTGTGAAAAAGCACTTTGCATGGAAAGAAGAGTGAGTAGAAACAAGTCCATTCTACTGTGTTTTCCAGAGCCTTGTTAACAACCACACTTGGATTTGGGGAAATCACTTTTACTAACGTTTATTTTTTTGGGTGGGGTGGGGCGCCTGGATTAAATTTCTTTGCTTCATGAGATCACCAAACGAGGATCTAGGCTATTAAATTTTGTGGCAAAGGAATTTTTTTGGCCAAATATAGTCTAGATTTCATTCCTCAATATTCCTTGGTGGCAAACTTGTTAATGAAAAAGTGTTAGTTGGTCAATCACATCAGACTCTTTGCAACCTCTTGGACTGTAGCCCGCCAGGCTCCTCTGTCCATGGAATTCTGCAGGAAAAAATACTGGAGAAAGTAGCCATTCCCTTTTCTAGGATATCTTCCCGACCCAGGGATCAAACCTAGTTCTTCTGCATTGCAGGTGGATTCTTTACTGTTTGAGCTACCAGGAAAGCCTCAAACTTGTTGGGAGCATTTGCTAAATATGCTCTGGTATATGACACCTCTTACCTGCTAGCCTTGTGATCCTGGTCAAGTTACAAAATCTCCCTTCCTCAGTTTCTTCATTCCCACAAAGTTGGAAGTGGGCTTCAGTTGTTTGGGTTTTTATATTTCTTGAATGATTCATATCAGATAATGTCAGCAGGACAAATGAGTGTAAATTTTTGTTTCATGTATTTTGAAGCTCTCTTATTAGACATAAACAATTATGATTGCTTTGTCTTCCTAATGAATTGCACTGTTACCATTTTGAAGTGCTTCTTTTTAGCTCCAGTAATCATTTCTGTTGTGCAATTTCTTTCCCCTGATATCAATATTATTACTTTGGTTTTCTTGTATTTATTGCTTATTTTCTATCTTCATTGTTCAACTTCTGTCCCTTTTTAATTCTCTGTCTACATTTTTGCTGCTTCCATCTAACTTCTCTACAGACCTGTCTGCCTCATAGTATCTTCAGCTTTGTAGTTTTTGCTCGCTACCTGCTTCTCTGGGTTTCCTGTCTGTCTTCACTCATTTATTCCACAAATAATATTACTATTGCTATTGATGCTACTGCTCCTAGTACCGCTTATCTAGCACTCTTAATACCACTGTACAGCACCTACTATGTGCCAAGCTCTGTCCTAAGCGCTTGACATGTGTTAATTAATTTAATTTGTTGAGTACCTCTACATCCCCGAGAGTCTGCCTTTGGGTATAAGTCTGTGTGAGGCCTGGAGGAAGCTTTCACTTTTGCTTACTACTTAAACCTGAGCACTTACCGTGGCATTAGGTATACAAAGGGTGCTAAGAAGTTTTGTTTTGTTTTGTTTTTAATACATGAGCCTCTACCTATTTTGCATTGAAATATACAGAAGAAAAGTTCTAGCTAATCTGATCATCATTCTGTAAAAGGCAGGCTCCCTGCTAGCAGAAATGTTAGTCAAGCCGCTCTTTGAGCCTTAGGCCAGCTTTAGATGGGGCCTGTGCACCATCTATAGTGAATCTATGACTTGCTAGGTTGTAATCAGCATAGTGGTGGGGTAAGAAGTACAAAACACGTGGTGATCTATGAATTCTTTTGATGGAAACAGTAAAGACAGCATGAGCCACCCAATGGAGACATTCAGGTGTATACATATGCATTCGCATGCCAATTTGTGAAGTGTCTTACACATAGCTCATAGATGTGGATATGGGAAGAATTAGAAAAGGATGCATGTCTCCTTTAATTTTACTACTGTGTATTCATTAGAAAAAAGAAATGTTGAATAAAATATTGACTAGTGTCTCAAGATTACCCTGTCAATATTGCAATGTGTGGGGAAAAGGTTTTGGTAGCTGACAGGACCTAGGTTCCAGAAGTGGCACTAGATTGAATATATAGATTCTATCCCTTCAAAACTGAGCTTAATCTATGATTATTGCATTTTGCTACAATCACAACCATACCTCAGAGGTAAGAAGGTTAATCAATTGCCCTTACACTGAAAATTTCAGATAATAACAGTAGCAAGCAATTACAAGGATTATCTTTTACAGTATTGTTTAAAATGGGGGAGTATTGGAAAGAATCTAAATGTCCACCAGTTGGGAACTGGGTAAGCCAACAATGGTAAATTTATACTTACAGAATATTTTTCAGCTACAAAAACACTGCTGTGAAAGGGTGGGGGATAAACTTGGAAAGATATTAAAACATATTATTAAGTGAAAACAGCAAGTTATAAGCCATCTACATTTGATTGGTTTTTGCTAGGAAATATCTACCTATTCACTTAGCTAGCCATCAATCAGCATCTACTGAAGGATTTAGTCTTTCAGTGTATAAACTGGTTATCTCAGGATGGAAATATTATGGGTCATTTTATGTTTTATTTTCCTTTTGCTTATCTTTATTTCTGGGGTATTTTTTCTTTACTATTTATTACTTCTTAAGATAAGTAACATAATTGGAATGTATTATAATAAGAGAGAGCAACAGTGAAACAGAGCAAGTGCCAGCATGCTAGAGAGTGTGTATGGGAGAAAAGAAAGAATGCATTAATTCAGAGATGGACTGGTGTCTCCAGGCTGCCCCCTACCCACCCTAACTTTGAACATGACACTGGCTTTCAACCTGCCTCTTTCACTAAAGCAATTCAAACCATGTTCCTGATGACTTAGGATGACTAGTCCTTTTGTTTATGAGGTGCCTCCCAGCTGCTCATACCTGTAACCTGAAATCAACTCATGCCTATCTATGTTGAGCTCCATTTGGACTTTACCTCTCTCAGTCCATGTAGTGATAAGATTCTGTCCTATAATAAGTCAGAAATTGGACTGCAGATGATATATCAGGCTGCATAAATGTTATGATTGGTTAGGGCTGCTTATGGGCTTCTCTGGTGGCTCAGTGCTAAAGAATCTGTCTGCCAGTGCAGGAGACGTGGGTTCTATCCCTGAGTGGGAAATATCCCCTGGACAAGGAAATGGCAGCTCACTCCAGTATTCTTGCCTGGGAAATCCCATGGACAGAGGAGCCTGGTAGGCTACAGTCCATGGGGTCCCAAAGAGTCGAACATGACTTAGCGACTAAACAACAACAAGGACTGATTATAGTATAAACACATATGTACATGTAGCAGACTTTCTTTCTATAACAGACGTACAAGCTAATTGCCCGTTATCATTTAATAATGCTCTTTTTTTTTTGACACCTAGATCAATTTTCTCAATTACTTTAACTGCCCCTGACATATATTATATAAACATGAATCCAAGTTTTTATATATTGAAACTTATATTTAAGTAAGATTTCAGTCACTGAGATTTTCATATTTGGGGAAGTGATTTTTATATTTATAGGTTTATTACTTAATGTTAAAAACTTATACATTCAAAATTACTTTAAGTTGGTTTTCTAATTCTTTTCATTTATCTAGCTGTTTCATTTGTCAAGATAATGAAAAACAAAATTTAACTTGCCTGGTTCAACTGAGCAGTTTAATGAAGAGATGGTGCTATGGGCTGAGTGTTTGCGTCACCCTAAATAGATGTTGAAATCCTCAAGGTGATGGTATTAGGAGGAGGAGGCCTTTGGAGGTAAGAAGATCATGAATGAGATTAGGGCTCTTACAACTAAGAGAGATTCCCTCATCCCTTCCACCACATAAAGTTACAACAAAACCAAAATGGCTGTCGAGGAAATGGGCTGTCACCACAGAATCTGCTGATGCTTTGATCTTAGACTTCCTAGCCTCCAGAAATCTAGTAAGAAGTAAATTTCTCACTAAGCCACCCAGTTTACGATGTTTTGTTATATGGCAGCCCAAATTGACAAACACAAAATGATTTACTGAGATGTGGGCAGAGCTGAAGAAACCGAAAAGGATGTGGAGACAGCCAGGAAATAATAATGTAAGAAACTGTTGTTAGCCTTAGACCTAAAGGGTTACAAGGAGGGAATAATGTTTCTGAAACCCAGTGAGAGCTAGTGCCATGGAAGAAGAACCACCTCATGGGAGCTGTAGTTGTAGGGGGAAGAGAGTCACACTGGAAGCAAAGTGCAGAAGGAGAGGGGAGTGGGGAAAGGTTCTTGGTGTGTCTCTCTTCCCATCTGCCAATCTCCTGTTGCTTGCAGCCATTGGCCATGCAGCAAAAATGCCTGGATGATGCATTCAGGATGGAGAGCAGAATATGAATGGCAAGAGGGGTGGAAATGAAAATAGTGTATTCACTCAACAAATATTTTTTTAACTGATTGTTATGTTCCGGACATTGGGCTAAGTGTACTTGACATGTTAAGCTTTGTTTGGGATTTGCAAGTAGATCTATTGGGCACAGATCTAGAGGCAATTTCTTTTTGCTTGAATATTATTTCTATTTACAACATTTCAATAGGGACAGCTCTGGGTGGATTAGACTTCAATGAGGTTTGCTACCTTTTGCTTCTGTTTGCCATTCTACATAATAGCACACTTTGAAAAGCTGTAAGTATAGAGCAGGCACAAGTTCTTATAATTAAGCTGAGAAACAAAATACACAATTGAATTTTGGAATTTTACATAAGGGAGTCTTCTGGGCTCTTTGTTGGCTTTAAAGAAAAAGCACAAATAAGGACGCAGAACACAGGAGACTGGAGGCAGGAACAAAAGCAAATAACTTAATGAGCTATTCAAAGGGGAATTCACAAGCTCTGCTTCCTGAAGACTCGATGAGAAAGATGGAGGCATTTGGGTAGGAGTTCATATTACTACTGGGAATGTGTTGTGTGGAGAAAGGCAATGGATTCTCAGAGGAGAAGGGTGCTGATAAAATTCTAAGTCAGAAATTAAGGAATATGCTGCTTCATCCAGAGCTACACAATTCAGTCTGTGAAAGGGAAAGTGGCTTAGTCATGTCCGATTCTTTGCGACCCCATGGACTATACAGTCCATCGAATTCTCCAGGCAGAATACTGGAGTGGGTAGCCTTTCCCTTCTCCAGAGGATCTTCCCAACCCAGGGATTGAACCCAGGTCTCCCTCATTACAGGCAGATTCTTTACCAGCTGAGCCATTAGCGAAGCCCAAGAATACTGGAGTAGGTAGCCTATCCCTTCTTCAGCGGATCTTCCCGATCCAGTAATCAAACCTGAGGTCTCCTGCATTGCAGGCAGATTCTTAACCAACTGAGCTATCAGGGAAGCCCACACAATCCAGTCTGTGGAATATTAAATGGACTTGCATTTCTCTCTTCTACCCTCTGGCAGGAGGAGAACTGGGACGACAGAGGATGAGGTGGTTGGATGGCATCAATGAGTTTGAGCAAACTCTGGGAGTTGGTGATGGACAGGGAAGCCTGGTGTGCTGCAGTCCATGGGGTCACAAAGAGTCAGACACGACTGAGCGACTGAACTGAGCTGAACCCTCTGGCAGTTTTAGAGCCCATTCCTTTGTTTTTTAAACACTGCCTTCCTCCCTTTCCTTCATAGAAGCCAAGCAAAAGAATTTAGATAGTACAAGTGTATCTTATATCACACAATTGGTTAGTTACTTTGATACTTAATATAAATTGGTCTTTCTTAATTAATATGTGACGCTTGGGAATTAGAATGTCCACCTTCTGATTCAGGAAATGTCCATCTTCTGCCACTGTGTAAACTTGGACAAGTCACTTAATTTCTCAGAACCTCATTGTCCTCATCTGTGAAATAAGGGTGATGGGCAAGGATTAGCTAGAAAACAGAGGGTTTCCCTGGGCTTTGGGAAGTCACTGATTGCACGAATTGTATAGGCAACTGTATCTGTAAATATCTATGTGTTCATGGTCCCCCTTGGGAAGAGAGGATCAGTGTATTTCACTAGATTCTTTAAAAACTTTGTGGTCCCTAAAAACTATTATGTAATTCCAGACCAAAAAATTATAAACTAAAAAAAATTCTACAACTTCATAAACATCTTTGGTTTAGGTTGTAATTTCAGAGTTGCCTCAAGACCTTCCCTTGAGCTTCAGTTGGTAGTGGCTTTGCTAATTCTAGGTTTAAGTTTCTACTTTCTTCCCTGTTTTAATGATCTTATAAAAACATAAATTAGATTTTTAACAAGGACATAAGCCATCAAATATATTAGAAACATTCACATTTAAAAGATTATTTTTATGATGTGAATATACATGTCCTATTTTATCTGTTATTAAAATCACCATTTGAATGTTCTGTTTCTTATCACATGCAAGGAACTACAGCTTGAGATATTTAATAGAATTTCAGAGTAAAAGAAGATCTTGCAGCAGCATTATTCAAAAGAACTTTGTGAGATGATGGAAATTTTCTATAAACTGATACTGTCTGGTATAGTGACCATCAGTCATAAATTTGAGCACTTGAAAGGCGGCTAGTGCAACTGAGGAATCAACATTTTAATTTAATTTTACTTTACTTTAGATACACACGGCTAGTGACCAACTTATTAAACAACATAGTAGTAGATGAAGTCCCATATAACCCATTTCAGGAGCTGAAAGTCGCATAACACCTCCTAAAGCAGTGGTTTTCAACAGTAACACTATTGAGCAAGGCCAGATAATTCTTTGTGGGGCATGGGGAGGAAGGCTGTCCTGTGCACTGTAAAGTGCTTATCGTCATCCCTGGGCTTTACCCTCTCAGTTCAGTTCAGTTCAGTCGCTCAGTCGTGTCCGACTCTTTGCGACCCCATGAATTGCAGCACGCCAGGCCTCCCTGTCCATCACCGACTCCCAGAGTCCACCCAAACCCATGTCCATTGAGTCAGTGATGCCATCCAGCCATCTCATCCTCTGTCATCCCCTTCTCCTCCTACCCTCAATCTTTCCCAGCATCAGGGTCTTTTCAGATGTGTCAGCTCTTCACATCAGGTGGCCAAAGTATTAGAGTTTCAGCTTCAGCCTCAGTCCTTCCAATGAACACCCAGGACTGATCTCCTTTAGGATAGACTGGTTGAATCTCCTTGCAGTCCAAGGGGCTCTCAAGAGTCTTCTCCAACACCACAGCTCAAAAGCATCAATTCTTCGGCGCTCAGCTTTCTTTATAGTCCAACTCTCACATCCATGCATGACCACTGGAAAAACCATAGCCTTGACTAGACGGACCTTTGTTGAAAAAGTAATGTCTCTGCTTTTTAATATGCCATCTAGGTTGGTCATAACTTTCCTTCCAAGGAGTGAACACCTTTTAATTTCATGGCTGCAATCACTCTAGGTATCCTTAGAACTCAGTCCCCAATTGTGACAATGACTCCAGATATTGCCAAATGTTACCTGGAAGGTATAGTCACCCTATGTTGAGAAACACTGCCTTTGAGCTAGTTGTCCTTGAGATTTTTTTTTTTTTAAATACCCAAGGACCAGGCACCTCACCAGCTAGACAAGTTTTGTCTTGAGTTCTTAAACTTATTAGGAGGTTATCCCATACATACGGCTGCCCATAAGCTTTTCTCTCTCATCTTTGCACTTGTTGGCGACCCTGGTAAGCTGTTTGTTGAGGAGTAAAGTGAACATGCTAGTTGAAATGTGTATTAACAGGAAACACAATGCAGCGTTAAGAGTGTGAGCTCTAGAACTAGGGAGATTGGGTCCAATTTGTGCCTTATCAGGAACTAACTGGGTGATAATTTCAAGTTAATTCAGTTCTCTATTTTTTCATTTTCCCATCTGTAAAATAAGAATAATAATAGTAACAAGGGTAGTTTTGGATTAAACAAAATCATGGTTATAGTATGTTTGGTTATTATTACTACCAGTAATAACAATAATACCATTTTGCTCTCATGTTGTATAGCTGTTTAATATTTTATCACATGTAATCCTTCCAGTGATTTTGTTATTCCCATTTGATAAATAAAAAATGTTGAGGCTCACATAGTTTAAGAGATGTGCCTAAGGGCATGCTTGGTAAGAAAGCTAGGATTTTAATCCAGTTCATCCACTCATATGTGGAATATAAAAAAGTGTTCAAACAAACAAACAAAAAAAATAAAGTAAATGAAGAAACCAAAGAAACACATAGATACATATAACAGAGTAGTGCTTACCAGAGGGGAAGGGGTGGAGAGGGAGGTTGAAATGGGTATATGGATCAACTGTATGGTGACAGATGGAGAATAAATTTTGGGTGGTGAGCATTTATGGGATATATAGAATAGAAATAGAATGTTATATTACATGAAAGTTATTAAAATGTAGTAAGTCAATGTTACCTCAATAAAAATAAAAAATAAATCCAGTTCATTTGATACCATTTTTACTGTTCTTTATGCCATAAAGAAAGGACTCTGCCTGATCTCATGATCTTACATTCTTTGCCCGTGAGGGATCAGTCTATGTGCTCTAGATATGAAAAGTTTTACATACTAATCAGGGATTTATGTAACCTTTGGAAGAGCCAGGGTGCAAAGGTCAGAGAAACCACTAGCCAGAGATCTAAGCATGAAATACTGAAGCCAGAAATTCTCCATCTGCCCTAGTGTGTAGATACAACCACCACTGCAGGATAAAAGTCTCTGCTTCTCTTCTTCCTTCCAAAGGTCTCTCCCAGCTGCTGTAACCTGGATCCTGTAGGGAATGGCATTCTGGGAAATGTAGTTCTTGCTTTGCTTCTGCCGTGCAGAGCAGACCTGGATGGGGATGGCAACAATACTGAGTGGACAATCAACAATCCGGCACACAGTCAAAGGATTCATTTAGTCACAGTAGGTTATAGAAGTCAGGATGATCTGTGGGAAAGTTCCTGAATCCAAATGCCCCCTTTGGCACCAAAGTTATGAGTGGGCAAGCTACTTTACCTCTCAGGCTCTTTGCCTATCCAGATTATGGAAAATATCACCAACTAAATGATTCTCACAGAGTCTGGAACACAGTGGATGCTCAGTGTTGGTTATTGGTCCTGCTGGCTATAAACAGACTAGTATCTTCTGTGAGCTATTTGCCCTTAGTCCTCTTAAATACTTCAAGGCAAATACTCTTTGGGCAGAGAGGACTCCACTATCCACTCTTCCTTTTTCCATAATGATAAAGGCTCTGGGATATCTTCAGATGAAAATCACATTTCTGGACTCTTTTGAAGTCAAATCTGGCCACATTTGGGCTTCCCTTGTGGCTTAGCTGGTAAAGAATCTGTCTGCAGTGCAGGAGACCTGGGTTCGATCCCTGGGGAGGGAAGATCCCGTGGAGAAGGGAAAGGTTATCTACTCCAGTATTCTAGCCTGGAGAATTCCACGGACTGTATAGTCCATGGGGTCACAAAGAGTCAGACATGACTGAGCGACTGTCATTTCACTTCACTGGCCACAGTTTACCTGTGGATATGGGTGAGGAGTGATACATGCAAATTCCAGGTATGGCCTTTGAAATGAATTGGACCTGCACCCCCACACCCCCACCCCTTCCCTCCCTTTTTCTGCTGCTTGGGATGCAGCCATATTGATGACAGCCAGACAGCAGTTTAGACCGTGTGTGGGCTCACGGCCACAAGAAAGAACTAGGCTCCTTACACTTCTGGGACTGCAGGGTCCAACAAGACATCTTGGATTCAGACTGCTAGATGAGTAAGAAATAAACTTCTGTCTAATTGCCACCACTGAGATTTCTTTGCTGTAGCCTGTCTTCTAACTATATATTGTTGGATTCAGATGCTCCTACAAAATCCCTCAATTATGATATTAAGGCAGCTTTGTGTAGGGGTGTGAATGCTCACTTGAGACAGATTTCAAGCCAGAATGGCCAATGTCTCACTTAGCCAGCTAATTGCATTTTGAAGACAGATCCTGAAAATGGTAGATGAGCAAAAGAAGTTCAACAATGGGGAGAGGGCTGAGCACAGCCTGGATGCCCTGCAGGGGAAGCAGTGGCCCTTTAAGGCAGCAAGGTGTGCTGTCAAGGATGACAGGATAAGGAATGCTTTAAATGCACAAGTCAGTGTTATTTTCCTGGCGTTCATGAATACTTACAATGTTAAAAAAACAAACAAAACAAAAACAAACTTGCTGGATAAAGCAATGCTTCCCTTTGCTGATGCCTGGGTGATCATTTGTGCTTAGCCAAGCCGCACACACACTTTTACCAATAATCATAATTTAAAGGTTGCAAGTGATAAAAGCATCACACTGAAATATCTGTTGCCTTTACAGACATGAAAAGCTGGAAGGTACAGCCACAGTCATTGGGATCCTGGCTGGCATGTTTATTGTGGCATTAACTATATCATAACCTCATTGGTTGTATAGATGTCCTTTCTCTAGAATGTGAACCCTCTGTGAATTATTTGCCTTTGTACTCTCTGCTCCTAGGATGGCTGATAAATATTTAAATGGTTGAATCTGTTCAACCTTTTCACTTTGTAGTAACTTGTTCAGAGTCAAAATTAAAAATAGAGAAAAAAGTCTGCTTGCTTTTTTTCCTTCCAAATGGAGAGTTCTATTTCTACTTTCCCCATGGCCAGGATGGTTAAAACAAAACTCTTATTAGGAATGCTAGGACCCAGGTACACATATACCCACAAAACACGTACATACATATACACAGGTACGTAAACAACCCTACACGCAAACAATGGCTATAAACACAGAGGCCCACACATAACACACACAAATACGTAGGTTTCACACTTGAATTTCAAGTAAACAATAAGTTCTTATTTTAGTATAAATAAATTTGAAATAGTGCATACGCTAATACATATGATGCATACTTATATTAAAAGAATTCTTTGATATTTAGCTGAAATTCAAATTTAGCTGTGGGATCTGTATTTTTTCTGCTAAATATAGCAACTCTAACACAAACACACACATAGATGCACTGTAGAAATACATACAGATATATAGGCAGCTGCATACACAAATATGTATATACCCAAGATTTAGTTGCTCCTAACAGAGTCTGCCACTACCAAACTAGTCATTAGAACAGTAATTCTAGCTTTCCCTCAGAGACCTGGCGAGATGTTAAGGAAGCTTGAGAAGAACACAGAAGGCTGATCCTCTGCTCACGGTGGTCTACGGGAGGAGGAAAAGGGAGTCCTATTCTTCAGTGTTAGAAGCAGCTGTTTTAGAAAGGGGATACCTTTCCCAAAGATACACACACACACACACACACACACACACACACACACACACCTCAGCATCTGTAACAACCATTAACAATTCCTTCTACATAATTTTGTGAAGAGATTCAAACTCCGGAAAGGAGCTTTTCTTTTCCCTAGAAATCTATGATGCTGAGTTTACAAATGTGGCTGTCAATGAATTGAAGGGTGGATTTGTATGAAATTCTACCCCTGTTTAGGGTGCTACCATGTGCCCCTCCCTTGGCCCATGGGTAATTCCTGACTCTACTTCATTGCCTCCCAACCTATAACTCTTATCCACTGCACTGCCACTAACACCTATTGAATTCACCACAAGAATGTCTTGGGTAGGCTTCTTGCCTGCCATTCCCATGGCCACTGGCCATCCTTAGCCTCTTGCCACCTCTCATCTGAAGATGACCTCAGCCCCTACCACCTTACCCCAGCCTAGCAACTGGTTCACCATCTGAGAAATTACCCGAATGAGGCAACAATGTGCAAATCTTATCATGGTCCTCCCTTTCTTGAACTCCTTTGATGTACACTCCATTTTCTCTACCAAAACCCCAGACCCCTTATCATGATCTCCAAGGTCCTTGACTATCAGAAGCCATTCCAACCTCTGTTTCCTTCTCTTACCTCCAACATTCAGTCTGGCCCCACCAAAATGAATTATTTTCTCCACAAACTCTCAGCCATTTCCATTGCCCAGCCTTTTCCCCATTATTCTTTACCTTCTTTCCTACCTAGTGAATTATCCTTCAGACCAGTTTATGTATCCATTCCAACCATGTCCCATACCACCTTCCAGTCCTGTAGAGTCAACTGCTCCCTTTTCTGTGCACCCACATAATTTTGCATTTATGTACTTCTTTCTCACTCACAATAATAGTCATTAAGTAAGATTTACAAGCCATTAAAAGATGCTTACTCCTTGGAAGGAAAGTTATGACCAACCTAGACAGCATATTAAAAAGCAGAGACATTACTTTGCCAACAAAGGTCCGTCTAGTCAAGGCTATGATTTTTGTAGTAGTCATGTATGGATGTGAGATTTGGACTATAAAGAAAGCTGAGTGCCGGAGAATTGATGCTTTTGAACTGTGGTGTTGGAGAAGGCTCTTGAGAGTCCTTTGGACTGCAAGGAGATCCAATGTGTCCATCCTAAAGGAGATCAGTCCTGGGTGGTCATTGATGGGACTGATTTTGAAGCTGCAACTCCAATATTTTGGCCACCTGATGTGAAGAGTTGACTTATTTGAAAAGACCCTGATGCTGGGAAAGACTGAAGGCAGGAAGAAAAGGGGACAACAGAGGATGAGATGGTTGGATGGCATCACTGACTCAATGGATATGAGTTTGGGTAAACTCCAGGAGTTGGTGATGGACAGGGAGGACTGGCATGCTGCAGTCCATGGAGTTGCAAAGAGTTGGACATGACTGAGCAACTGCACTGAACTTCCTCTATAAACTAATGAGCCCTTCTGGGACAGAGGTTAACTCACCCCAATTCCAGTATTTTGAAGAAAGGTCCATGAATTCCTGATGCTGAGTTCTGACTGTGCTTTTTTTCTTTTGATTCTGTGATTTATTCCAATACCAAAATAGGAATCTCCCAATGGCCAGCTCCTGGAGAAATGGGGAATCCTTTGAATATATTCCAGAATCAGCTTTTTAGCTTTTTGCAACTCTTAAGTGTCAGGAAATGTTTAATAGTAGGATTCCTGTGTGCTGTTTGCTGTCTCTCATGAGCCCTCTGTTCCTTATCAGTTCCTGGTAAAGAGTGGAGTGGTAAAGAGTAAAGAGGTAAAGAGTGGAGTGACACGCTGCTCACAGGACTGAGGTCATGAGATGGAATGCATACATGGATTTCCTTCATTAGCTTTTCCATACGGTGAAAGTGATTGCTTATGACCCTCTTTCTTTTGATATGGATTGTCTTCTGGCTTTATGACCTCTATTACTCCTTGTTTCCTCAATAACTTGTAAGTCTGGTCTTTTGATCTTTATCTTTGCTGAAGAAGCTATCTTGTAAAACAGTATATATACTCACACAGAGTTCAATAAAGCACCCTTGTTCCACTAAAGACTTCGGTCCCCGTGTCCTTTCTCTCTCTCTCTCTAAGTTCTCCGGAGCGTGGAAACCTGCCGAGCTCACTTTCCTGCCTGGGCTTTCAAGACCTTCTCAAGAGGACGCCCTGTGCCTTCATGAGCGGTACAAGCCCTGTTCTAGGGCTTTATTGGTTTTCTGCATAACCCAGGGAACATTAGTCTCTTTCCTTCTTTTACTTATCATCACTTTCTTGTCATCCGGACCACCAAGTTCCGGTCCATTAAAGGACTGCAACACTTAAGTTTCTTTAAACTTAACAAAAACACTTCACTTATTTATTTTGAATCTTTCTCCCTTAATAATATAAGCATAAACACTATGAATTTCTCCTGCATACAGTTTTCACTAGAATGCGGTATAGTCATTAGTATTTCCTAAGTAGTTTATAACTGCACTTTCGATTTATTCTTTGATCCTAGAGCTATTTGGGAGCAATATGTTTTGAGTTCCCCAAGACTCAAAAGCTTGATGATTTTTTCTATTTTTTTTAAAATTTCTAAATTTTCTGGCTTTCTCACCAGCATCTAGCATATTGCTTGTCAAAATGGTAATGCCCATTAAATAGTGGATGAATGAATGAACAAATGAATAAAACAAAATGAAGCCTGTGGGTTTTTCCATTCTTGAATTTGTTGATATACGTTAAAATTTTGTTAATGTCTGGCTATGCTGGGTCTTCATTGTTTGGCATGGACTTTTTGTAGTTATGATGAGTAGGGGCTACTCTTCATTGTGGTGCACGGGCTTCTTATTGTGGTGGCTTCTCTTGTTACAGAGCACAGACTGTAGGTGACCGGGCTTCAGAAGTTGCAACTGCAGGCTCAGTAGTTGTGAAGCATAGGCTTTGTTGCTTGGAGGCATGTGCAGTCTTCCTAGACCAGGAATTGAATACCCGTTCCCTGCAGTGGCAGGCAGATTCTTACCCACTGAGTCACCAGGGAAGTCCTGTTGATGTATTTTAATCCAATTTTGACGAACTTTTGTAAACGCTTTAAGGACAATTCATTCTTTTGGTAGGATTAAAAAGTTCTTTATTTATTAAACAACTTAAGTGTTTGTTTCGAAACTTCTAAATCCTTATATATCTTTGATTTCTCAGTTTATGAGAAAAACGTTTAAAGCATTCCCATGTTTTAATGTGTCAAAACTAGTAATGAGTATGTTTCTGGGCATGACTGAATGTGAGAATATTTTAAAAGCAATGGTATAGAGATGATGGCCTCAAAAACCAGAGTCCAAAAAAAGCAACATGAGGTTCAGCAGATAGTATGCAAAATGGCTTTAATCTCTCTGCTAAGAAGGAAGAACTGCTTTTCTCTACTTCTGTGCAGTTGCAAACTCCTATATTAGTCTAGTGTGAAAGTCACTCAGTCGCGTCCGACTCTTTGCTACCCCATGAACTGGAGCCCACCAGATTCCTCTGTCCTTAGGGATTCTCCAGGCAAGAATACTGGAGTGGGTTGCCATGCCTCCAGGCTATCTTCCCAACCCAGGGAATGAACCCAGGCCTCCCACCTTGCAAGCGGATTCTTTACCATCTGAGCTACCAGGGAAGCCCAAGAATACTGGAGTGGGTAGCCTTATCCCTTCTCCAGTGGATCTTCCTGACCCAGGAATGAAACCAAGATCTCCTGAATTAGAGGCAAGTCTAGTTCGCTTAAATTGAAGAGGGGCACGAGGAGTTTGCCTTGACACAGGAGTCACCTTGATGGGCTTAATAGGTAGCTAGTTTAAAGAGGCTAGAATTCTGTCCCCTTTTACTATTTCTCCTGGCATGAAATTAGAGGGCCTAAGGATGTGAGAGTTGGACTGTGAAGAAAGCTGAGTGCCAAAAAATTGATGATTTTGAACTGTGGTGTTGGAGAAGACTTTTGAGAGTTCCTTGAAGGAGATCTAACCAGTCCATCCTAAAGGAGATCAGTCCTGGGTGTTCATTGGAAGGACTGATGCTGAAGTTGAAACTCCAATACTTTGGCCACCTCATGCAAAGAGTTGACTCATTGGAAAAGACCTTGATGCTGGGAGGGATTGGGGGCAGGAGGAGAAGAGGATGACAGAGGATGAGATGGCTGGATGGCATCGCTGACTCAATGGACATGAGTTTGAGTAAACTCCGGGAGTTTGTGATGGACAGGGAGGCATTGCATGCTGAGATTCATGGGGTTGCAAAGAGTCGGACACGACTGAGTGACTGAATTGAACTGACTGAAGGATGACAGAATCATAATGCTATCAGATTTGAAATGCTAAGGGACCACCTTTATTTATTTGTTTTTCTTTTCTTTTTCTCTAATAGATACATTAAATGGCAAGCAGGCTTCATTTCCAGACAGAGGTAGAGTGCTCTAAGGAATTTTGTAAACGTTATATGGTCTCTCTGGAAAAGAATATGGAGCTGCGAAAAACTGCCACAGTTTATTATTTCCATTTGTTTTCAAAGAGAAGAATAGTTTTTCACATGGAAATGCTGAAGAGCCCCAGGCCATAAAGAGAGATTTTTTTTTTTCCGAAGAGTTTTCCTATAGCACGTCTTAGTCACGATCTCTTGTTTTTCTTGTCTTTTTGTTTGTCTCTCTCTGGGCTATGTTATTCGACATAGAAAGGTGCGCAACTGCTGTATTTCCACTGTGACTTGTACTTTTATCTTTTAAAAATAGTTTTTTTTGTTTGTTTTATTTAATCCTTTTGCCCTGGATTTTACTCTGTCAGATAATAGTATCACTCTTACCTTTTTAAGTGTTTGCATTCACTTGGTAGATCTCTACTTCCCACTTTCTTTTAAAACATTCTGGTTATTTGCTATTAGATGCATCTCTTAAAAAATCTTGTAATAATGTGAGGACTATTGTCTTATAACAGGGAAAGTAATCCATATTCAGTGTTTGATCTCGTTCTTGTCACCTCTAAGAATTTAATTTTTTGCTATTTCTACAATAATATATACTTTTTCATTTCTAATGTATATTTCTGTTCTCTCTCCTTTATGTCCTTAGTCTACTCAGAATTAAATCTCCATCTTTTACTTGTCAATTGCTCTGCTTCAAGTTTATAAATTTCAATTTATAGGTTTATTATTCTTTGTCTTAGGTCAATATTGATAGACGCCTAGGTCATGTATTCGTATTATTTTAAAAATGTATTTGATATAGCTTTGGCTACTGTTATTAAATCACTAAGACGTGCCCAACTTTGTTGCTGCCCCATGGACTGTAGCCCGCCAGGCTCCTCTGTCCATGGGATTTCCCAGGCAAGAATACTGGAGTGGGTTGCCATTTCCATCTCCAGGGAATCTTCCCGACCCAGGGGTCGATCTAGCGTCTCCTGCATGGCTGGCAGATTCTTTATCACTAAGCCACCTGGGAAGTTCCCAGCTTTGGCTATATTGCATTAAAATTTGAGATTTATTATAGCTGCTATCATTTTCTAAATCATCCTTAATTGCACTTTTAATTTCTTTTTATTTATTTATTTTTGGCTGACCTGGTTTTTGTTGCTGCGCTTGGACTTTCTCTAACTGTGACCAGTGGGAGCTACTCTCTCTATATAATAATTAATTATAGTTACAATGCGCAGGCTTCTCTTTGCAGTGGCTTCTCTTGTTGCGGAGCATGGGCTCTGGGGTGCACAGGCTTCCGTAGTTGCAGCTCATGAGTTCATTAGTTGTGGCTCCCAGGCTCTAGAGCACAGGCTCAATAGCTGTGGCTCACGGGCTCAGTTGCTCCAAAGCATGTGGGATCTTCCAACATCAGGAATCAAATCTGTGTTTCCACATTGGCAGGCAGATGCTTTACCACTGCGCCGTCAGGTAAGCCCTTAATTTCTTCTTTGACTTCAGTGTTATTTAGCTGTGTTTTTTTCAGTTTCCAAGTAGCATTTTAAAAAGTCATTTGCTGTTAATTTGCCATTTTTTTGCAGTCATGAAAAATTGACTAATATAATGTTTCTTTGGAACTATTGAGATTTGTTTTGTGGCCCTAGATGCAAATTTTTATAAATAAACTATGAATAGTAATAAGTGCTATTCATGATAGATAGAATGGTAAATAGATAGGTAGTAGAGGTCCAAGCTTATAAATTATATTAATTTTTCAGATGTTTAGTAACTTTCTCTATTACTCCAAATTCTAAGCCAGACATACTAAAATTTTCTATTAGACACATCTTTGCCAATTTCTCCTCCTAATATAATTTTGACGGTTTAATGCTAGTCATTTGTTGAATAGATTCAATCATTATTCATGTGTATTTTATCTTTATTGGAAATGTTATTCAAAAATATGAAACTACCTCCTTTGTTTCTTTTAGCTATTGTTTCTCTTTATTTCAACTTTATTTGGTACTATTATTGCCATCTGTATATGCCTTTTTGGTCCAGTGTGTTTTTACCCAAGTCATTATTTTTAACCTTTTAAAATTAATTTTAGTTGAATCTCTGGAAAATCCCATACACTTCAATTTTTAAATTTAAATCTGATTTTTTTCTTGTTTTTAAAACTTCTATTAAATATGCATTGGAAGGACTGTTGCTGAACTCCAATACTTTGGCCACCTGATACAAAGAGCCAATTCATTGGAAAAGACCCTGATGCTGGGAAAGATTGAAAGCAAAAGAAGAAGAGGGCAGCAGAGGATGAGATGGTTAGATAGCATGACTGATTCAATGGATATGAATTTGAGCAAACTCTGGGAAATAGTGGAAGACAGAGGAGCCTGGCATGCTACAGTTCAGGGGTCACAACGAGTCAGACATCACTTAGTGACTGAACAACAACAGTAACTAATTTAATATATTCATGTTCATTTTAATAATTAATTTCTATCACCTTGACTTTGTCATCTTATTTTGTACTTTAAAGCATTTTCCCTCATTTTCCACTTTTTTTTCTTTTTCTACCTTTTTTTCACATTGGTCAAACTTCCCTAATTTTTTTTCTTTAAAAACTGAAACTTGTAACTTTAGTCTACCAGTGACAGTCTTTAAACTGAAAAAAATGTATTTCCCAATTAATATCAAGAATAAAACAATGTATCTTTTGGATACCTGTATAAACTGTGGGAGATAAACACCCTCGCACTTTCTTCTTTCTTCCTCCCTTCTTGTCTACCATCTGTCCTTAATTTTGCCAATAGACAGTGGAATTTCCATCCAGATTAATAATGATAATTTTTAAAATGCTATGAACATTAAATTTAAATATCTATTCTTTTTTAAAATTGAAGTATAGTTGACTTAGAATATTGTGTTATTGTCAGGTGGATAGCAAAGTGATTCAATTATATATATATATTTCAGATTCTTTTCCATTATAGTTTATTACAAGATATTAAATATTGTTTCCTGTGTTATACAGTAAATCCTTGTTGTTTTTCTGTTGTATGTATAGTAATTTGTATTTGTTAATCCCAAACTTCAAATATATCTGTTCCCCCTTTGGTAAACATGTTTTTTTTCCCTATGCCTATGTGTCTGTTTCTGTTTTGTATATTGATTTACTTGCATAATTTTTCAGATTCCATGTATAAGCGATATCATATATTTGTCTTACTCTGACTTCCTTCACTAAGAATAATATTCTCTAGGTCCATTCATGCTTTAAAGAATTATTCTTGAAGTTTGCATTAAGTTCCACTCCATGCTAATATTAATTATTTAATTCAAAATTTTACTTCTTTTGTTGCTCATCACCATAATTTCTTATCCAACCTCCAGATTCAATTTCTTGGCTTGGAGAATTTGTGCATCAGTACTTTGAGTAATTTTTATTAAGGAAAATACATGGATTCTATGCTTAGTTCTCACATGTATGAGACTCTCTTCTTGTGCATGTTAAATATCACTTCACTGGATGCAAAACCCATAGGTCACAGTATTTTCCTCTCAAATGCTCTGGTTATTCTCTGTTGACTTCTGGCATTTGAGATTTTTAAAGAAGTCTGGTGCTAACTGAACTATTTTTATATTTGAACTACCACCTGTTCTCAAGTCCTGGATGCCTGTAAGACTTCTCTTTTTTTCATTCAAGTTTAAAAATTCTACCATATAAACATGCATTTATTTTGCCTGATATTAGAAACACTTTTTGTGCTGAATCTTTTAGTCTTTTCACACCAAGGATTTTTCTTCAATTGTTTGTTTAATGATTGCTTCTCCTCCTTTGCTCTGTCCTGTTTCTGGAATTTCTCATTCATATAGAACACACATACACATGCATACACACACAATCCTCTAGGCATCTCTTTTCTATTTCTGCACATTGTGTTCCTTTCTTTAGCCTTTTCTGCCTGAATTTTGGGAGTCTTGATCTCATCTTCTTATAAATTCACCTGTCTATGGTATCCCATCTTCCAAGGGAAACTTCTATTGTATGTTTAAAAAGAACACACAATAGATTTACGTTTAATATTTAATAATGCAAATAGCAAACTAAATCATCTCATTGATAAAAGTTAAAGCGAGTCAAATAAAATGAACACTGCCCTTAACATTTCCCCAACATACTTCCCTTCCCCAAATTAAAAAGATGTATATATGTTTCTGTACTTTTTTCTGTGAACTTACCCTTGTATTTCCCCACTATTATTTGCATGGAAAATTTCTATTCATAGTGTTTTGCGTTTTGCTCTTTTCAGTCAACAACAGGTAGTGGAGGTCTTTCCACACCAGCTTAGATCAGGTTTCCTGGGAAACAGAAGCTGAGAGGGAAATCTGTGTGTAGGAGGCTGATTAGCTGCTGCTCTTAAGAATAACACCTGGGGGAGAGTAAGGGAGCATGACCGACCAGAGGAAAGTCAACTGCAACACAGCCATAAGGAAGCTCACAGCCATCTCATGTGGGGCTATGGAGACCCACATGGGTGGGAAATTGGATGTGAACTGCTCCTGAAGGGGCCATGACCTGGTACAGGTTAGCTCCCCCTTGGCCAAGGACTGCTCCTGGGGAGGGACTTGGCTTTGAGACATTAGCAGGAAACCCTCTGGGCAGCTGAGGAAACAGACAATGCATCACAGCACCCACCACACACACCAATACTTACTGATCTAATACCACTGAATTTGTGTGTGATAACTTTAGGAGTAAGTAGATCAGAAGATATTAAGAGGTGGCAAGAATACACAGAAGAACAGTGCAAAACATCTTCACGACCCAGATAATCACAATAGTGTGATCACTCACCTGGAGCCAGACATCCTGGAATGTGAAGTCAAGTGGGCCTTGGAAAGCATCACTATGAACAAAGCTAGTGGAGATGATGGAATTCCAGTTGAGCTAGTTCAAATCCTGGACGATGGTGCTGTGAAAGTGCTGCACTCAATATGCCAGCAAATTTGGAAAACTCAGCTGTGGCCACAGGACTGGAAAAGGTCAGTTTTCATTCCAGTCCCAAAGAAAGGCAATGCCAAAGAATGCTCAAACTACCGCACAATTGCACTCCTCTCCCATGCTAGTAAAGTAATGCTCAAAATTCTCCAAGCAGGCTTCAGCAATATGTGAACCGTGAACTTCCAAATGTTCAAGCTGGTTTTAGAAAAGGCAGAGGAAGTAGAGATCAAATTGCCAACATCTTCTGGATCATCGAAAAAACAAGAGAGTTCCAGAAAAACATCTATTTCTACTTTATTGACTATGCCAAAGCCTTTGACTGTGTGGATCACAATCAACTGTGGAAAATTCTGAAAGAGATGGGAATACCAGACCACCTGACCTGCCTCTTGAGAAACCTGTATGCAGGTCAGGAGGCAACAGTTAGAACTGGACATGGAACAACAGACTGGTTCCAAATAGGAAAAGGAGTACGTCAAGGCTGTATATTGTCACCCTGCCTATTTATCTTATATGCAGAGTACATCATGAAAAATGCTGGACTGGATGAAGCACAAGCTGCAATCAAGATTGCCGGGAGAAATATCAATAACCTCAGATATGCAGATGACACCACCCTTATGGCAGAAAGTGAAGAGGAACTAAAAAGCCTCTTGATTAAAGTGAAAGAAGAGAGTGAAAAAGTTGGCTTAAAGCTCAACATTCAGAAAACTAAGATCATGGCAACTGTTCCATCACTTCATGGGAAATAGATGGGGAAACAGTGGAAACAGTGGCTGACTTTAATTTTCTGGGTTCCAAAATCACTGCAGATGGTGATTGCAGCCATGAAATTAAAAGATGCTTACTGCTTGGAAGGAAAGTTATGACCAACCTAGATAGCATATTAAAAAGCAGAGACATTACTTTGCCAACAAAGATCCATCTGATCAAGGCTATGGTTTTTCCAGTGGTCATGTATGGATGTGAGAGTTGGACTATAAAGAAAGCTGAGCACCAAAGAATTGATGCTTTTGAACTGTGGTGTTGAAGAATACTCTTGAGAGTCTGTTGGACTGCAAGGAGATCCAACCAGTCCATCCTAAAGGAGATCAGTCCTGGGTGTTCATTGGAAGGGCTGATGCTGAAGCTGAAACTGCAATACTTTGGCCACCTCATGCGAAGAGTTGACTCATTTGAAAAGACCCTGATGCTGGGAGGGATTGGGAGCAGGAGGAGAAGGGGACGACAGAGGATGAGATGGCTGGATGGCATCACCGACTCGATGGACATGAGTTTGTGTAAACTCCAGGAGTTGGTGATAGACAGGGAGGCCTGGCGTGCTGCGGTTCATGGGGTTGCATAGAGCCGGACATGACTGAGCGACTGAACTGAACCGAACTGAACTGAGATCATCCAAAAAAGAATACTCTGTTTCGGTGGCTGGTGACTGTGATAGCAGATCAGATGGCAAACACTAAGTCCATTTTGATGGAGATGTCACTGATACAATAAGAATATTTAACATGAATATTTTCAGACACCAAAAGGTAGAGAGAAAAGAACAATAATCCTCATTAACGAGCACCTGGATTCAAAAATTATCAATATATTGCAGCATTTTCTTTCTTTTTGTTGTTATTGTTGTAAGATTTAAAAGTAATCCCACCTAATATCCAACATAGTGACTGTGATTAATAATATTATATTGTATACTTGAGAGTTGCTAAGAGAAGAGACCTTAAAACCTATCACCCCCCAAAAAAATGGTAACTGTGTATGAGAGTAGAGATGTTAATTAACCTTATTGTGGTCATCATTTCATAATACCATTTTATACATCTTAGACTTATATATGCTATATTCATAATATAAAATCTCAATAAAGTTGGAAAAAAATTTTTTTAAACTATTCCAGTTATCCCTGAACACCATGTCTTATATAAGATTAACATTTCCTTAGATATAACCACCATGCTACAATTACATCTACTAAAATTGAAAAAAATTTCTCAGTATCATACAATATCCAATTTCCTAATCAAGATTCTCAGAATTTTTTAAAGTCCTTTTGCCATTGGTCTGTTTGAATAAGGATCCCAACAGGGTCTGTGCACACCATTTGTTTGTCTTTTCTACTACGTCTCTCCTAGTCTAAGCAGCCCCTTCTCTCCTGGCTTGTTTTATGCTGGGCAATTGTCTTCTAAAATGTCCTGCAGCCTTGTGGTGTCAATTTACTTGTCCTCTCTCTCTACACCCACATTTTCTACACACAGCTAACCTTTAAGATATTCTGTTAGATTCTGTTTCTCTTCTTTTATGGCCAGAGTCCATCAGAGGTGGTGTGTGCTTCCCATGGCATCATATTTGGAGGTGCAGATTGCCCACAAGAACAGCTTCAAGTGATGCTAAGGTGATTGGCTGTGTGGATCACAACAAACTGTGGAAAATTCCTAAAGAGATGAGAATACCAGACTACCTCACCTGCCTCCTGAGAAACCTGTGTGCAAGTCAAGAAGCAACAGTTAGAACCAGATGTGGAACAATAGACTGGTTCCAAATTGGGAAAGGAGTACATCAAAGCCATATAATGTCACCCAGCTTATTTAACGTATGTACAGAGTACATCATATGAAATGCTGGGCTGAATGAAGCACAAGCTGGAATCAAGATTGCCAAAAGAAATATCAATAACCTCAGATATGCAGATGGCACCACTCTTAAGGCAGAAACCTTAAGGAACTAAAGAGCCTCTTGATGAAGGTAAAAGAGGAGAGTGAAAAGCCTGGCTTAAAACTCAACATTCAAAAAACTAAGATCATGGCATCTGGTCCCATCACTTCATGGCAAATAGATGGGGAAACAGTGACAGACTTTATTTATTTGGGCTCCAAAATCACTGCAGATGGTGACTGCAACCATGAAATTAAAAGACACTTACTCCTTGGAAGAAAAGTTATGACCAACTTAGACAGCATATTAAAAAGCAGAGGCATCACTTTGCTGACAAAAGTCCATATAGTCAAAGCTATGGTTTTTCCAGTAGTCATGTATGGATGTGAGTATTGGACCATAAAGAAGGCTGAGCACCAAAGAATTGATGCTTCTGAACTGCGATGTTGGAGAAGACTCTTGAGTGTCTCTTGAACTGCAAGGAGATCCAACCAGTCCATCCTAAAGGAAATCAATCCTGAATATTCATTGGAAGGACTGATCCTGAAGCTCCAATATTTTGGCCACCTGATTCAAAGAGCTGACTCATTCGAAAAGACTCTGATGCTGGGAAAGATTTCAAGGCAGGAGGAGAAGGGAATGACAGAGGATAAGATGGTTGGATGGCATCACCAATTTTGAGCAAGCTCTAGGAGATGGAGATGGACAAGGAGGTCTGGCGTGTTACAGTCCATGGGGTCACAGAGAGTTGGGCACGACTGAGAGACTGAACAACAAATGTGATCACTGGCACTGTTAGTCCTCATTTCAGCCTGGGCACTCCCTTTATAAAGTTCCCAGCAAACCTTGCTCTCATGAAGCCATATTGTCTAAATCAGTCCATGCATTTAAATCCACTAACCAAGTTTCTCATATCCAAGTAATATTTTCTCTCATCATCTTGATCCTCTTTCAATGGGACAACATTCTCTTGCATCCTGTCAAGATACTGAAAACACATCTTTTCAAACCCTTATTTGTTTTTGTTTTTTTTTTTCTTTCTTTTTTATTTATTTATTTATTTATTTTTTCAGTGGGTTTTGTCATACATTAACATGAATCAGCAATAGATTTACACATATTTCCCATCTCGATCCCCCCTCCCACCTCCCTCTCCACCCGATTCCTCTGGGTCTTCCCAGTGCACCAGGCCCGAGCACTTGTCTCATGCATCCCACCTGGGCTGGTGACCTGTTTCACCATAGATAATATACATGCTGTTCTTTTGCAACATCCCACCCTCACCTTCTCCCACAGAGTTCAAAAGTCTGTTCTGTATTTCTGTGTCTCTTTTTCAGTTTTGCATATAGGGTTATCATTACCATCTTTCTAAATTCCATATATATGTGTTAGTATGCTGTAATGTTCTTTATCTTTCTGGCTTACTTCACTCTGTATAATGGGCTCCAGTTTCATCCATCTCATTAGAACTGGTTCAAATGAATTCTTTTTAATGGCTGAGTAATATTCCATGGTGTATATGTACCACAGCTTCCTTATCCATTCATCTGCTGATGGGCATCTAGGTTGCTTCCATGTCCTGGCTATTATAAACAGTGCTGCGATGAACATTGGGGTGCACGTGTCTCTTTCAGATCTGGTTTCCTCAGTGTGTATGCCCAGAAGTGGGATTGCTGGGTCATATGGCAGTTCTATTTCCAGTTTTTTAAGAAATCTCCACACTGTTTTCCATAGCGGCTGTACTAGTTTGCATTCCCACCAACAGTGTAAGAGGGTTCCCTTTTCTCCACACCCTCTCCAGCATTTATTGCTT
This sequence comes from Dama dama, assembly GCF_033118175.1. Taxonomy (NCBI): domain Eukaryota; kingdom Metazoa; phylum Chordata; class Mammalia; order Artiodactyla; family Cervidae; genus Dama; species Dama dama. Next base: position 57,707,936 of record NC_083698.1, on the reverse strand, counting down.
GTAGACTTTTGGATAGCAGCCATCCTGACTGGCGTGTAATGGTACCTCATTGTGGTTTTGATTTGCATTTCTCTGATAATGAGTGATGTTGAGTATCTTTTCATGTGTTTGTTAGCCATCTGTATGTCTTCTTTGGAGAAATGTCTGTTTAGTTCTTTGGCCCATTTTTTGATTGGGTCATTTATTTTTCTGGAATTGAGCTTCAAGAGTTGTTTGTATATTTTTGAGATTAATCCTTTGTCTGTTTCTTCATTTGCTATTATTTTCTCCCAATCTGAGGGCTGTCTTTTCACCTTACTTATAGTTTCCTTTGTAGTGCAAAAGCTTTTAAGTTTCATTAGGTCCCATTTGTTTAGTTTTGCTTTTATTTCCAATATTCTGGGAGGTGGGTCATAGAGGATCCTGCTGTGATTTATGTTGGAGAGTGTTTTGCCTATGTTCTCCTCTAGGAGTTTTATAGTTTCTGGTCTTACATTTAGATCTTTAATCCATTTTGAGTTTATTTTTGTGTATGGTGTTAGAAAGTGTTCTAGTTTCATTCTTTTACAAGTGGTTGACCAGCTTTCCCAGCACCACTTGTTAAAGAGGTTGTCTTTTTTCCATTGTATATCCTTGCCTCCTTTGTCAAAGATAAGGTGTCCATAGGTTCGTGGATTTATCTCTGGGCTTTCTATTCTGTTCCATTGATCTATATTTCTGTCTTTGTGCCAGTACCATACTGTCTTGATGACTGTGGCTTTGTAGTAGAGTCTGAAGTCAGGCAGGTTGATTCCTCCAGTTCCATTCTTCTTTCTCAAGATTACTTTGGCTATTTGAGGTTTTTTGTATTTCCATACAAATTGTGAAATTATTTGTTCTAGTTCTGTGAAAAATACCGTTGGTAGCTTGATAGGGATTGCATTGAATCTATAGATTGCTTTGGGTAGAATAGCCATTTTGACAATATTGATTCTTCCAATCCATGAGCATGGTATGTTTCTCCATCTGTTTGTGTCCTCTTTGATTTCTTTCATCAGTGTTTTATAGTTTTCTATGTATAGGTCTTTTGTTTCTTTAGGTAGATATATTCCTAAGTATTTTATTCTTTTTGTTGCAATGGTGAATGGTATTGTTTCCTTAATTTCTCTTTCTGTTTTTTCATTGTTAGTATATAGGAATGCAAGGGATTTTTGTGTGTTAATTTTATATCCTGCAACTTTACTATATTCATTGATTAGCTCTAGTAATTTTCTGGAAGAGTCTTTAGGGTTTTCTGTGTAGAGGATCATGTCATCTGCAAACAGCGAGAGTTTCACTTCTTTTCCTATCTGGATTCCTTTTACTTCTTTTTCTGCTCTGATTGCTGTGGCCAGAACTTCCAACACTATGTTGAATAGTAGTGGTGAGAGTGGGCATCCTTGTCTTGTTCCTGATTTCAGGGGAAATGCTTTCAATTTTTCACCATTGAGGGTGATACTTGCTGTGGGTTTGTCATATATAGCTTTCATTATGTTGAGGTATGTTCCTTCTATTCCTGCTTTCTGGAGAGTTTTAATCATGAATGGGTGTTGAATTTTGTCAAAGGCTTTCTCTGCATCTATTGAGATAATCATATGGTTTTTATCTTTCAATTTGTTAATGTGGTGTATTACATTGATTGATTTGCAGATATTAAAGAATCCTTGCATTCCTGGGATAAAGCCCACTTGGTCATGGTGTATGATTTTTTTAATATGTTGTTGGATTCTGTTTGCTAGAATTTTGTTAAGGATTTTTGCATCTATGTTCATCAGTGATATTGGCCTGTAGTTTTCTTTTTTTGTGGCATCTTTGTCTGGTTTTGGAATTAGGGTGATGGTGGCCTCATAGAATGAATTTGGAAGTTTACCTTCCTCTGCAATTTTCTGGAAGAGTTTGAGTAAGATAGGTGTTAGCTCTTCTCTAAATTTTTGGTAGAATTCAGCTGTGAAGCCATCTGGTCCTGGGCTTTTGTTTGCTGGAAGATTTTTGATGACAGTTTCGATTTCCTTGCTTGTGATGGGTCTGTTAAGATCTTCTATTTCTTCCTGGTTCAGTTTTGGAAGGTTATACTTTTCTAAGAATTTGTCCATTTCATCCAAGTTGTCCATTTTATTGGCATAGAGCTGCTGGTAGTAGTCTCTTATGATCCTTTGAATTTCAGTGTTGTCTGTTGTGATCTCTCCATTTTCATTTCTAATTTTGTTAATTTGGTTCTTCTCTCTTTGCTTCTTAATGAGTCTTGCTAATGGTTTGTTAATTTTGTTTATTTTTTTTAAAAAACCAGCTTTTAGCTTTGTTGATTTTTGCTATGGTCTCTTTAGTTTCTTTTGCATTTATTTCTGCCCTAATTTTTAAGATTTCTTTCCTTCTGCTAACCCTGGGGTTCTTCATTTCTTCCTTCTCTAATTGCTTTAGGTGTAGAGTTAGGTTATTTATTTGGCTTTTTTCTTGTTTCTTGATGTAAGCCTGTAATCCTATGAACCTTCCCCTTAGCACTGATTTTACAGTATCCCATAGGTTTTGGGTTGTTGTGTTTTCATTTTCATTCATTTCTATGCATATTTTGATTTCTTTTTTGATTTCTTCTATGATTTGTTGGTTATTCAGAAGCGTGTTATTTAGCCTCCATATGTTTGAATTTTTAACAATTTTTTCCCTGTAATTGAGATCTAATCTTACTGCACTGTGATCAGAAAAGATGACTGGAATGATTTCAATTTTTTTGAATTTTCCAAGACCAGATTTATGGCCCAGGATGTGATCTATTCTGGAGAAGGTTCCATGTGCACTTCAGAAAAAGGTGAAGTTGATTGTTTTGCGGTGAAATGTCCTATAGATATCAATTAGGTCTAGCTGGTCCATTGTGTCATTCAAGGTTTGTGTTTCCTTGTTAATTTTCTGTTTAGTTGATCTATCCATAGTTGTGAGTGGGGTATTAAAGTCTCCCACTATTATTGTGTTACTATTAATTTCCTCTTTCATACTCGTTAGTGTTTGCCGTACATATTGCGGTGCTCCTATGTTGGGTGCATATATATTTATAATTGTTATATCTTCTTGCATTAATCCTTTGATCATTATGTAGTGTCCTTCTTTGTCTCTTTTCACAGCCTTTATTTGAAAGTCTATTTTATCTGATATGAGTATTGCGACTCCTGCTTTCTTTTGGTCTCCGTTTGCGTGAAATATTTTTTTACAGCCCTTCACTTTTAGTCTGTATGTGTCTCTTGCTTTGAGGTGGGTCTCTTGTAGACAGCATATATAGGGGTCTTGTTTTTGTATCCATTCAGCCAATCTTTGTCTTTTGTCAAACCCTTATTTGTATGTGGCTGTTTTCAGTTTGTGATGTATTTTCCTTAATTTCTCATATAAAATGCCTTTTATTTGAACCTCTGAAACTTACCAAATATCTGGAGATTTTTCTTTAGAGAGAGATGTCTCTCTTTCTGAGGTATGGATAATTGTTGTGATTTCAGTCCCTGCAAAAAAGAGACAGGCATTTCAAAGGTGGTAGGAGGAAGGGCTACAGTCTGGAGGTGAACGAACCACACTCCTGGTGGCTCCACATGCTAGTGGGCTGAGTTTGCCACTGCCCCTGAACCCCAGGGAGTCCCCTTGCACGGGGGGCTCTTCTCTGTTGAGACTGTGGGTGCTAAGGGCTCTGAGCTTGTCCTCTCCACCTTCTAGACTAATTCTTAGTTTTTTAATCTTTGTCATGGAAATTAGGGAGGAATGGGAGTTAAACATGTGGTCTCCCATAGACCACATCAAATTTATCAGCTTAAACAAGGAAGCATTATTTATCAATATTTATACAAAGACAAGTGGATTAGTGAGCCATAACTTTTGCTTAAAGGCTATGCAATGCTACAGTTAGAGCATGTACCAAAAAAGTATAAATAACTCCTGTGTATTTTAAGTTCCATTGCTAACTTAGCTGTTGAAGATTTTTTGTTAACGTATTTGCTTCCTCATCTTTCTCTCATGTATGGGCTTCTCAGGGTTATTTCACAGTTCTTCGTCTTTTACAGCAAGATGAACTTTTACTGTGAAATAGAGATGTTCCTTATTTCCCTTAGCCATTTTAATTCCCCATTAAACTCCAAAGCTGTATAATGGTTTTTCCTTTTTCTCTCTGTGGAGTAGAGCACTACCTACAGCTTGTCTCTCTAGAGACGCTCCCGTTTTTTCCTCTGCTGTTTCTAAATAGTCTTTAATACGGTGATGTATGATGTCTATCTCCTACTGCTCCTAGTTTGAGTTCTCATTTCATCTAAATAATTGATATAATCTGTCAATAAGAAAAGCCAGACCTATATATCTACCTAAGGTTCTGGCACTATCTATCTATTATTTTGAAAATATTCATGAAAATAAAACATAGATGCCTGTAGTTAAGTACCATCCATCCATTACTGTGCCATGGGCTGAGAAATTTTTTTACACGGGTCTTGCTTTCTAAGGGATTAACCCTAAAATATTCCATTTAATTTCAACCCAGCGACATCTTTAGTTACTTTTTCAGGAAGTTCCACCATGATATTACTGCCTGATATAACGGTCAGGATTACAGAAACCTCCAAGAGGAAGACATCTCCAAGGGAAACGTTAAAAAAAATCATAGAAAGTGAGCATGAGAAGTGGAAATAAATTGGAATTGTAGTGCAGTTTCTTCCTCAAAGTTCAGTCTTACTGAGTCTCAGTTTCCTCATCTATGGAGTAGAGAAAACATCGCCCAGCACAGGTCAGAGAAACGTGTGTACCTGCTTGCTCAGTCATGTCTGACTCTTTGTGACCCCATGGGCTATAACCCGCCAGGCTCCTCTGTCCATGGGATTCTCCAGGCAAGAATACTGGAGTGGGGAACCATTTCCTTCTTCCGGGGATATTCCTGACCTGGTATCGAAACTGTGTCTTCTGCATTCACAGACAGATGCTTCACCACTGAGCCACGTGGGAATCATATTCAGAGAAGAATCTCAGCTAAGTATCTGCCCAAATCCCCATCCTTCAGTAGTTCTCAGTTTTTTATCTTGTGCAAATAATTTACTGGAATCTGCCTTACTACTTTTCACTGTGAAATTAATTTAAAAAAAAACTGTCTTTATGAGCACTTTTAATGTGTGTCTGGTTCTGCTCTAAGCACTATGCCTGTGTTGCTTACATTTATCCTCCCCACAATCCTAAGAAATTGGGGTGCCATTATTACCCCTGTGAAAATAAATGAAGACCAACCAAATGAAAACAAACATTCAGGACTTGATGTAGGAAGGGAGTTGGCCACCATCACTTGCATCTGTCAGAGACTCTGGGCAGTCAGGTGAGTGGGAAAGATATAAAAAGGGGCAGACTTCACATCTGCTCTGATTAGAGGCTGTTGGCATGGAGATGCAGGAGATGGGCTAACTAGAAGTGGGGCATCTTTTGTGATTTGTTTGGGAAGTATATTCAGCTTTCTCAGGTTGGTTGTGAGTTGAAAGGAAGGACAGAAATCTAGGGAAGCTGGCAGTCTTGGCCACATCTTGACAGTTCTGGGCCAATTACTGTACAGGTGATGGTTGGGCTTCCTGGGCTGGTTGCTATAGAGGGAACAGGCCAGAGTTCTACTGTCATACATAGTTTGACCATTGTTCATTTGCATATTGTCTCATTCCTACATTGCAGGTAAGGAAACCAAGGCACAGAGAGCTTAAATGACTTGGCCAAGGTGTTGTAGCCAATAAAGGCAGATTTGGGATTTGGTGCAAAGCCAGGGCTCAGTTCACCAGGCTCTACCCCACCACTGCCTGCCACCTATCCCAGTCCCTCTCCTTGCCAGTGTGATCCAGAGCAATTTGCTTCATTATCCTTGCCTCTCTTTCCTCATTTAACTAAGAAAAAAAGCCAATTTCCTTGCAGGGTTTTATGAGAATTCAAGGAGGTAACAGCTGTAAAATACCTGATGTATGACAGATATTGGGAATATGGGTCCTTCTGAGAGAACAAGAATGAACTTTGTAAAAATAGATTGGTTTGCAAATAAGATAGATCATTACTTACATTCCCCAATTTTTTTGTTTGTTTTTGACAAGGAGATTTGGAGAGTTTATTTGAAACATTTCAGGCAGCTTTGCTCTGAAAGGAGTAAGTTTTGTGGCTCTACATCCCACTACTAATTTAATAAATTGTCTAAAAACTTACCCATCATTTCTTAAAATCCTTTCCATTGAAATTGTCACAGTTTAAAGTCATTTGTGCTATTTTCCTTACTCTGGCAGTCCCCACAGAAGCATCAGCTTTCTATTTACAGAGACAAACCCATAGACCATGAGCTGGTCTGATTAATTAGAAATTACCATAGTAGGATGCCTTCCCCAACACAACAGTGATATTCTTCATACTCTCAATAACTAGTTCATATCCCACAAGCTTTCTTGGTGCTTCAGACGGTAAAGAAATCTGCCTGCAATATACAAGTACGGGTCTGATCCCTGAGTCAGGAAGATTCCCTGGAGAAGGGAATGGCTACCCACTCTAGTATTCTTGCCTGGAGAATCCCATGGACAGAGGAGCCTGATGGGCTACAGTCCATGGGGTGGCAAAGAGTCAGATATGACTGAGTGGCTAACTCTTTCACTTTTCATACTCCAATTTAAAGCATTTAGTCCTCATAGTTGGTTTATTTCAGGTCCAGAGACCAATAATTTACCCAGCCACATTGTTGATTACCCAAGGAGCTGCCTGAGCTTCTTTGGGGAATGAAGAGCCCAAATCAAAGCCTCTGAGAACCTTGGAGAATCGAAATGCAGAAACCTTGATATTTACAAGCAAATAGTACCGAGCTCATGGGGACAGAAAGCGCAGAGAAATAAAGGTTGGATGAGACTTAATGAGTTATTTACAGCAGAAACCTACCTGTGGCTCTGCACACTCTCTGTGTAACCTGAGTGGATCATAATCTTCTTGAAAACAGAACTCACTTTCCTGTGTTGCTATGATGTTTAAATGGAATAATAGATACAAAGTGCCATAATAAACTCCACACACCCCGGGGGTGGCATGCTATTTTCCAACAGCTGTCTGACCAAATAGTACCAAGATTCCACAGGGAGATTCACCAGTGTAATTCACAATCATAGGCATAGATTTGGCTAAACTCATTGTCAGAAGAGGGCTTCCCAGGTGATGCTAGTGGTAAAGAACTGGCCTGTCAATGCAGGAGATGTGGGTTTGATCCCTGGGTCAAGAAGATCCCCTGGAGAAGGGCAGGGTAACCCACTCTAGTATTCATGCCTGGAGAATCCCATGGACAGAGGAGCCTAGCAGGCTATGGTCCATAGTGTCCCAAAGGGTCAGACATGACTAAAGTGACTTAGCACAGTGCACATGTTGTCAGAAGACCCTTTGATTTTTCTGGAAAAGAAAAGTTCTTTAAGCTAGATTTTTCTTTAAGGTTGGTGCAGATGCCCACTGTGCATTGGGAGTAGAGAGCAGCCGGGATGAGGGCTCTGAGAGAATATGTGGGAGGAGAGGAGACTGACTTTATTCCTGATGTACTCTAATGTATTGGGAAGAGATTTAGAGGATTGACAATCTGGGCAAACACAAAGAAAACTACATTTAAAAACAAGCCTGCTATTCATTTTATAGAAAACCAATAGTTGTGCATATTCCTATATGACTTATTTAGAATACTTTTTGTGTGATATAACGCTAATATTAAATATTGAATTAATAAAACTTTTCATTCACGTATAATTGGGATTTGAGGAGAAATGTGTGTGTGTGTGAGAGAGAGACATACACATGCACAGAGAGACGGGAGGAAGAGTGAAAAAGAACTAAATTTCTTTAGTTCTTATGGAAATAAGAACTTATTTCCATAATAAGAAGGCAATTTATGCTGTCTAGCACTGAAAAATCACAAATAGTGTTTAAAAAGTATGTAATTTATTAATGGTGGTAGTGGTGGTTAGTCACGAAGTCATGTCCAACTCCTGTGACTCCATTGATTATAGCCCACCAGGCTTCTCTGTCCATGGGATTTTCCAGCCAAGAAAACTGGAGTGAGTTGCAATTTCCTTCTCCAAGGGATCTATCCAACCCAGGGAACAAACTCACATCTCCTGCCTTGTGGGAAGATTATTACTGCTGAACCACAAGGGAAGTCCAATTTATTGATAAACGGGTAAAAAAAAAAGAGTAAGAGTTCAAAAAGTTGCAGAAGGTGGTCTCCTAGAAATAAAAATTTGAGATTGTGGGTGATGACTATGGAATTGTTTTGGTTTGGTTTGATTTTGCGCTATTTAACTCCATATGCATACATGTTTAACCTTGATAAAAAATAAAAACTAAGTTATAAAAATTATAGTATTTGATCTGGAGAAAATCAATGACAATATTCTTCCTTTCCTTGGTAATTTATTGTTCTGTATGGATTCCAAGACTGAGTAAGGGAGACCAATTTTTTTCTGCATGTGACCACACAAGTATATTGTGTGTGTTTGTGTGTGCATATGTGCATGTGCACACACATGTGCATATGTGTGTTCATGGACATAAAACGTACTTGTTCACTTACATTTGCTGAAATGAAGGGAGATACATTCATACATATTAATGCAGACTGGCTTGTAAGAAGCAAGAGAGTAAATAATGTGATGCTTATTAAAAAAGATAAGAAGCAATCTAAAATAATGGAATTCATAAAAGGAGCCATAAGCAGAGATTAAATTTTAAAAATTCTAGCTGAACAATTCTTTAGAATGTAGCGGCATTGCTTAGATTAAATAATTGAGGTTATGGAAACAAATAATGGTTTGCTTTGTATTTATTTTCTATAAATAGACCTAATGATTATCATTGTTAGAAATGATCTATTATTCATTATAAAAGTTATAAACAGAATTAACAAGTTCTTGTCAGTTTCTAGAACAAATCAAAGAAAGCAGCACTGAAGGAAATAAATACTTAAATACCATCTGATATTTTTAAAAAGAAAATTTGTATTCAAAATGTATAAATTTGGTTGATTAAAAATTAACAGGAGTCTTATAAAGACTTGTGCAGTAGTGTGGTGTTGGAGACTGCTGCACACTCCCAGAAAGAAATAAGATTTGTGAAGACAGAATTCTGGAAGGGAAAGTGTGCACTTGATTTGAACCCTGGAATTCTAACTCTCACTGTCTGCTAGGTACCACGCAGCCCTAGAACTTTCTAGCTCAGGTGGCATGGAGATGATCAAAGATGAACGCACCCCATTAACGAAAACCACATATAGTTGACATACATGTACACATATGTATATATAATTAATTATCCAAAAGTACGCAAGGAACTCTGATGCTAATCCCTGGCTACTTTTCTTTCTGAGAAAGTAATACAGCCATGCTTGGCCAGTTCTTTTCCTGGGTGTTACTCATCGTGCTTGACTCATAAAGGAGAAGACCAATTGTTCTCCTTTGTTATAATACTTAGTTAGAGTCTTAGCACTTGACTGTGTTTCCTACAGATATTAATACCATGTTTACATTCTGAGTCTTCATCACTGATTTCTAGAATGGGGATTGCTTGCTTTAACTCACTTGGCTGATGCTGTGGGTGTAGATTCTGTGATTATTTGTTCTGGCTGTTACACCCCATGCTCTCAGCTCTAATGACCACGTGCTTGGCATACTGTAACAAGATGAAGGATGCTTTAAATTCCTTTAGGAGGGAAAAATCATTTCTGGTTTAGAGCTGGAGATGAAATCATTCCTTTTTGTAAAGAAACACAGGCACCAAGATATTTTCTATGCAGGACAATTACACCCTCCCAGGAGCAGAGATTCAATGTGACACTGCTCAAACATTCCAAACTCGGTATCACCCAACTTGCAGTAGAATATTTAACTTGTTCTCTTTTCCTCTTTCCAAGCTGGAGAGATGATTGTATAATGTCAGTAGTTGCCAGTTTCTCCAAGGTATGCATTCACATTGGTTTTTATTAATTCTCCTCTCCCCATAGTCTGATAACAAAACTCCCTTTACAGTTGAGAACCCATTCCATGAGATTTATGAGACTGATTTCTCTGTCTTACTGCCCCTACAGAGAAAGGGAAAAGATGTAGATTAGGCATTTAGGGAGTAGAAAGAAAGGGAAAGCAAGTGTGGTAGGAAATTCCACCTTCAGGACTTCACCTAAGTAAGAAATTACGGGGACAGGCACCATCTCATTTGCTTCCAAGACCTTGGTATTAGCACACGTGAATTCTGATATGACTGTTTTTATGACTGTTTAATGACTGTTTAATTACCCTCTATTATTATTTTTGCCTACCCTGTTTCCAAACTTGTTTAATGATTAGGCTCATCTGAAGAACTTTCAAGTGAAGAAGATGAACAAAATGAATCCAAATCTTCTGCAAAAACATCTAGGCAATGAGTATTTTTCAGAAGCTGCCCAGGAGTTTCTTAGCAGGAGCCAACTTTGGAATTCACTGACTTGCATAAGCACTGTCATCCATTAATTAAACCATGAATTAAATGACCAAATTTCTGATTACTGCAGAAAGCTGACAGGATGATGTGACATTTTATAGCATCCGTGTGTGTGCCCACCGCAGGGCCTGTCTTCAGCTCATATCAGGGAGAGCAGAATAAATTCCACTTCCCACTCTATGGAGGAGGCTAAAACTGAGCAGAGAGGCTATATCTTACAACAGAACGTAGTTTAGGATAAAAATCATTTAATTAATGGATGACACTGCTTATGCAGGTCAGTGAATTCCAACATTAGCAGCTAATGTTTTCTAGGCTGTATTGGAGAAAAGTAAAATCTCTATCAAAAGTGTGCATAATTAAGGTGAACAGTGAACTAGTTCATAAATTGAGGATGCCGAACTTTGCTTCAATGCAGGCATCTGAACTCAAGGCAAATGATCCTGGAGTAAGAATAGAACAAGGCCCACCACCAAGGCCAGCAGATCCTAGACTGTCCGGACAGAAGAGGGAGCCAGACCAGAATGGAGAAAACTCTTTACCATATGGGTAGCCAGCTTCCAACATGGTTTTCAATGACCCATGTTTTCTGTGTTTATACCCTGGGGGAGTCCCTCTCACATTGTACAGGGTTTATTTTTTATGTCTAGGTTGTGAAAGGCTGCAGCTTCTATCTTGGGCACTCTCCCCTCTGCCTATGCTCTTTCTCTCTCCTGGCTATTTGCTCCAGAGGGAGCCAGGCTGTGGGCAGCACTCTGGAGAGACCCTTATGGGGAGGAACTGATGCCTTCTGCTAAGAACTGTGTGACTGGTCTTGGAAGTGGATCCTTGAGCCTCAGTCAGTTCTTCAAAGACTGCAGCCCCAAATGACACCTGGGATGTAATGTAGGATGTAATAAGGTCTCATGTGAGACCTTGAACAGGAACCACCTAGCTAAGCCACTCTTCAATTCCTGACCCTTAGAAACTATAAGATATTGAAACTATTTATTACAAAGCAATAGATAACTGATAACCAAGCCAGCTCCACAATGAGAAGGGTCTGTAAACTTTTTGTCAGAAAATACTCTCTATTTTTGAAACTTGTAATTTGCTGATTCTTTAGTCAATTTTAAGTACATAATTTATATTCCAGAATGTTGGCCAGTAATTCTTAACTAACTTTTTGTCACTATGATTCACTTATTCGGTAAACATTTAATCACCTACAATACCAGATCCTATTTCAGGCTCCATGAATAAAACATGAACAAGACTGACAAAGACCTTACCCTCACACAGTTTATTTTATTGATGACCATAAAAAGTAAACACACAACTTAAAAGGCATTTTCATGTAGTGATAATTTTCATGAAGAAATACACACACACACACACACACACATATGTAGGGTCAGACAGTAAAGAATCCATCTGCCAATGTAGAAGACATGGGTTCAACTCCTGAGTTGAGAAGATCCCCTAGAGAAGGAAATGGCAACCACTGTTGCCTGGGAAATCCCATGGACAGAGGAGCCTGGTGGGCTACAGTTCATGGGGTCGCAAAGAGTCAAACACGAGTTGAGTGACTAACACTTACTACATATATATACTCAAATTAAAAAACTCTCTATATATGTATGTAGTTCATCCTGTTGTTTAATCACCGAATCATGATAGCCAGGCTGCTCTGTCCATGGAGTTCTCCAAGTCAAGGATACTAGAGTGGGTTGCCATTCCCTTCTCCTGGGGATCTTCCTGACCCAGGGATGAAACTCAGTTCTCCTGCACTGCAGGCAGATTCTTTACTGTCTGAGCCATCAGGAAAGCCCTATATCTATATCTATAATCTATCTATCTGTCCATGTATCTGAATCACTTTGCTGCACACTTGAAACTATTACAACATTGTAAATCAACTATGTTTCAATTTAAACATGAATTAAAAATTTAAACAAAGAAAGACACATGTGAGCTGAATGAGGGTAGTTGCAGAGCGGCGGTAAGAAGGTCTCTCTAAGGAATGGAATTTGAGCGGAAATCTAAGGATGAAAAAGAGTGAGTTCGGAAGGGCCTGAGAAGAGAAAACTAGGCAGAAAAGAGCAAGAGCAGGGCCCTACGGTGGTAAATGGGACTGTAAAGGAATGCCGTCCTTACAGGGTCTTTCCTACCTGCTAAGGATTCCAAGATGTTGATACCCAGGTGAGCCGATTTCCCTTCAGCAGGTTGCTAATTCACAACCAGGTGCTTGCCTTGGCACATTGCTAATTATCATTTTTCTTCCCTCCAACATCCTTGGTGTCCTTTCTGAAGAGCAAGAAGAAATATTTTTGTAGATAGCTTTATTGGAATATCATTTCACAAACCAGAAAAGAGAGGCTATTACCCACTTCACTAGACAGTGGAACTCCCTGCTCTTCACACATGGTAGTTTTTAATAAGCATTTTTTATACTCTTAGCTCATTATTTATCTGGGTCTCCCAAACTCTGAAAGAATTGAGAGTTTTGAAGACAAGAGCAAGCCATTCTCATACCCAAGTCTCATGACCCTCAGTCTTAGCACTCCACACCTGCCGTGTGAATTAAGGAGTGCCGCGGGAGCAGGCTCATATCGCTCTGAGCCTTGCCTCTCATCCCCTTGCTGTTGCTAATCCTCCCCTCAGTCCCATTTTGTGAGTCTTTCCATGCTTTTTAATGAAGCTTCCCATCTTTAGGAGACACAGCTGCTATGCTCTGTGAGGGTGCGAGACCCTCTGATATGCTGGCCAGCTATTCCGAGCACCCGATGAATCATTAGTTTTTTGACAATCTGATGTGCAGCTCTGCCTGGTCATATTATTTAGCAGACAGATAATTTGGAGGGAAGAGTGAGATTTGCATTTGCAGTGAACTTCAGTATCAGAACCAGTCATTGCTCTTCAGTTCAGTTCAGTTCAGTCGCTCAGTCGTGCCCGACTCTTTGCAACCCCATGAATCGCAGCACGCCAGACCCCTCTGTCCATCACCAACTCTCAGAGTTTACTCAAACTCATGCCCATAGAGTTGGTGATGCCATCCAGCCATCTCATCCTCTGTAATCCCCTTCTCCACCTGCCCCAAATCCCTCCCAGCATCAGGGTCTTTTCCAGTGAGTCAACCCTTCACATGAGGTGGCCAAAGTACTGGAGTTTCAGCTTCAGCATCAGTCCTTCCAGTGAATACCCAGGACTGATCTCCTTTAGGATGGACTGGTTGGATCTCCTTGCAGTCCAAGGGACTCTCAAGAGTCTTCTCCAACACCACAGTTCAAAAGCATCAATTTTTTGGTGCTCAGCTTTCTTCACAGTCCAACTTTCACATCCATACATGACCACTGGAAAAACCATAGCCTTGACCAGATGGACCTTTGTTGGCAAAGTAATGTCTCTGCTTTTTAATATGCTGTCTAGGTTGGTCATAACTTTCCTTCCAAGGAATAAGAGTCTTTTAATTTCATGGCTGCAATCACCATCTGCAGTGATTTTGGAGCCCAAAAAAATGAAGTCTGACACTGTTTCCACTGTCTCCCATCTATTTCCCATGAAGTGATGGGCCCAGATGCCATGGTCTTAGTTTTCTGAATGTTAAGTCATTGCTCTTAGCTTGATGCAAATACTGTGTATATCAGGGTGAGCCTCGAAATCACAATGACCCTTGGAGAGGAACTGGCCTCTGTGCAGTCCTTCTGTTTCATGTGACAGTGCATTGCCATTGAAATTCTGGCTAATTTCTCTTTCTTGCCCCCTAAACTCCCTGTGACATAAATTACAGTGATGCTCCAAGTGTCACCAGATTGGTAATTGAAAGGACACTTGGCATGTTTGAGAAGGATTCGGATGGAGAAATAAATTTGTTGGAACGTTGTTGAGCTGTTCTTCCCAGAAAATTTCTTACTCCTGCCCAAATGGTCACAAAACTGACCAATAGAATCATGAAATATGGTTTATATTTAGATGAAAATGCAGAGATAAGTAAGTCAAAACAAATTGTTTCTACAAATAAGGACGATGGACAAGTTAGAAGCAAATTAGAGATACAGTCACAAACACTAAGTTGAGAGACAACCCTGGACCGGGTTCTTTTAATGGCTAACAGAAAGAAGTAGGTTGTTATTGGCAAACTGTAAATTATGATTTGTTCCTTTTCCCATTCAGACATCTTTAAAACACTATATGCCTTTCTTGATGGGGCCATAACTGAGATGTATTCACCGTTTAGTATGAAGTTGATAATTAGTAACTTCAATAATTAGTAATTTCAATATCAAGTATATTAAAACACAATCTCATGACCTTGGTGTAGGAAAAACTTTCTTAAACATGATACATATATAAATTACTAACCATAAAGGAAAACATTTGTAATCTGGACTACATTAAAATTAAACATTGAGCAGACACTTCAAAAACAGAAGGCTTCTAATGGATAATAACCATATGAAAAGATGCTGAACTTCATTGGTCATTAGGGAAATAATTTAAAACCCCAATGTGATACTAGTATACCTCCACCAGAATGGTAAAAATGAAAAAGACTGGTAATACTCTCTGTTGGCAAGGATGTGAAGCCACTGTAGCACCCATAAACTGAGGGTGAATTTGTAATTCGGTACAATAATTTTGGAAAAGTATTCCATAGCATCTATTAAAGTGAACATATAAACACCTACGAGCCATCAGTTCCACTCCTAGACATATAACCAACAGAAATGTGCACATATATTCACCAAGAGACAGTAAGCACTATGAGAAATACCAAAAATTGAAACTCAAATATCAATCAACTGTAGTATCTGCACAATGGAAAACCATACAGTACTGAGAAATGATTGCCTATAATTATATGCCACGACAGAAATGAATCTCACAAAAATAGAGTTGAGTGAAAGAAATCAGACACAAAAGACAGCGTGGTGTAGGATTTCACATGTATAAATTTCAAAAGCAGGCAAAACTAATTTGCAGAGTTAGAAATCAAGATAATGACTGTATTTGGAGGGTGATAAGGGACTGGAAATGGGTTCGTGGGGCTTTTGGGGTTCTGATAATGTTCTATTTCATGATCTGAGTGCTGGTTACTCACTTGATAAAAATTGATTGAAGTGGACAATAAACATTTGTATAATCTTCCCCAGGTGTATTCCATAATAAATTAAAAGTTAAAAACCCTCCATAGATGAATGGGCAACCAAAATGTGGTAGATTCATGCAATGGAATACCATTCAGTCATAAAAAGAAATGAAGTTCTGACACATGCTACAACAGGGACGAACCTTGAAAATATTCTGCTAAGTGAAAGAAGCCAGTCACAAAAGGCCACATGCTGCATATTTCTATTCATATGAAATGTCTAGAATGAGCAAATCCATACAGACTGGAAGCAGATTAGTGGTTGCTGTGGGCTGGAGGCAGGATAGGTGGAGAGTGACTGATGATGGGCATGGAATCTTTTTGTGGAGCACTGAAAATATTCTAGACTTAGATGGTGGTGTTGCACAACTTTGTGAATATACTAAAAATCACTGAATTGTACACCAAAAAAAAAAAAAAAAAGAATCTGGGCTTTCCTGGTAGTCCACTGGCTGAGAACCCACCTTGTAATGCAGCAGACCCCAGTTCAATCCCCGATCTGGGAAGGTCCCACACACTGCAGAGCAACTAAGCCCATGGTTCATAACTCCCGAGCCCACCTACTCCAACCACTGAAGCCCCCTGTTCCTAGAGCCTGTGCTCTGCAACAACAGAAGTCACACAATGAGAAGCCTGCACACCGCAACTAGAGAGGAGCCCCCACTGCTAGACACAGCCCACTCGCAGCAATGAAGAACCAGGGCAGCCAAATATAAATAAATATTAAAAAAAAAAAAAGAATCTTACCATGTGTGAAGTATATCTCAATTTTTATAAATCCTCTGGAGTATTGGCTTTTCTACAGCCATCAAGACACATGGGTCCTTTAAGTTATTGATTATCTGACACAATCTGTCCAGCTCATTCAAACTATAGATTCCATATTAGGTTGACTATCCTGGGCCAGGAGTCTTAAGTTTTTATTTTACATGGAGTGTGGCATCATCCTTGAAAGCTTTGTAGATCACCAAACTGTTTTAAATATTCAAAGCTAAACCAGTAGATTGAGGGGAGTCAAGTGTTACGTACAGTGAGTGACAGACACTAAAGCTCTGCTCTGCTCTGCTCTTTTTTTCTTGCCTGTGCTGGATCTTCATTGTGGCTCACAGGCTCAGGAGTATGTGGGGTCAGTAGTTGAAGCACATGCGCTTATTTCCTCCATGGCATGTGGGACCTTAGTTCCCCAACCAGGGATTGAACCCACATCCCCTGCATTGGAAGTCGGATTCTTAACTACTGGATTGTCAGGGAAGTCCTTGCTATTTCTAATAATTTGTTATTCATATGCCCATAAACATTTGTGTTACAGAATGTGTGTATGTGCTAATGTGAATGTGAATGTGTGCTAAATCCCTTCATTTGTGTCTGACTCTTTGTGACCCCATGGACTATAGCCCTCTAGGCTCCTCTGTCCATGGGATTCTACAGGCAAGAATACTGGAATGGGTTGCCATTTCCTTCTCCAGGGGATCTTCCAGAGCCAGGGACTGAACCATCATCTCCTGAGGCTCCTGCACTGGCAGGCGGGTTCTTTACCACTAAGCCATCGGGAAAGCCCGTGTTACAGAATGTTTTCCTATAATAGATTATCCAGTGGGAAAAAGCTAACACTTGTCTATTGACTAGACATACATTAAGATTCTCAAATTTGCTCATACTCTTTGATCTAGTAATCCTACTTCTAGGAGTCTATCTTAAAGAGATAATTAGAGATGTTTATTCATATTAAATGCTCAAACAATAAGGAAAAAGCAAAGAGGTGGAGGGGTGGAGGCAGGGCCTGCCAACAGCCAAGAACAATTCTGGGCAGAGAGTCTGATGGAGTCGACCTGCTCCCCACCTCCCCACCCCCACACATGTTCCCTGGAGTTAGAGGAATGTTGATAATAGAATTTCATAGATACTGAGGGAGACATGCTGAAGTCACTAATCCAAGTAATCCACCAAGTATGTGACAGCATTTCCTGTCTCTTCCCTTTTTTCTCTTGCCCTCCTCAGTCTTCTAGCTATTCTTATCCCAGTTGCTCAGGGCCTGACCCTGGCTAACATCCCTAAAGACAACATTGACAAGCTTTTGGCCTTGACCAATTAAAGTCAGCCGGTTAGCTCTGATCCGGAAATCCCTCTTGAAGTGGAATGGAGCTGTGTAAATAAATATTTGGAAACAGGACAATGAAAGTAGTTGGAGTGTTAAAACAAGGACATCTTCACTCATTCGCACCAATGAATTCTCTGCCAAATGTTTGATCTCCATGCTGTGGACACATAGAAGCTAAGTGAAAGGAGTGGAAGGAAGAGAAACTAGCAACCTCACCCCTCCTTGTTTAGATTCCAGTTCTTTGAAGAGGAACACGGCAGGGCCAGAGCAGGTGAATTTCCTATAACGGTGCTCCATGGAATTCCATCTGTGTTATGTAGCAGGAGACAGTGTCAGTAGTTTAGAGGACATGTACTTGTAACTTGTTCTACTTTCTATCTTAAAGTCAAAAGAAATTCAGACAGCATAGGAAAACATCCAAAGGAGGGTGTAATAACTTTAAAATTTATTTAATTAAAACTATTGTTATAAATGTTGCAAATGTTTGTTATTTAAAAAATTATATTTTCCCCACCATTCTGTCTCACTCCCCAGAAGTAACAATTATTCATAATAACTTCAGTGGCTTTGTATGTATCTATTATGCAGATACAGATGGATAAATTTTAGTACAATAAGGCAATTGTTCTCAAACTTTAATATAAGTGATCATCTGAGAAACCTGTTAAAAATGGAAATGGGGCCTAGGTTATTTTACAAAAACCTCGAAGATATTGATGCAAGTGGTCTGCAGAGCAGATCATGGAAATCTCTCTCCTCTACTACTCTTTGAATTCTTTGGAGTCAAAGATTATCGGTCCCATGCCTTCTTGTAATGTGGTGAAGTGACACATCATTCCAACTCTTCAGATGTGTGTCTGCAGAAGCAGCTTTATTAACTGGGAAGGGATTTCATTTTATAAGGTAAGAGGAGTGTGTGTGTATGTGTGTGTATGTGTGTGTGTGTGCGCGTGCGTGCACGCATGGGTGCATTTGCTCATCTAACTTACTTTACAATTGTTTTAGAATTCACTTCGAAAAACCTAATATGGCAAAATTTTGTGAGGGCAGACAGAAAGGAGGTAAGGTATACGGTTCGAAGGGAAAAGATGTCTAATCTCTGTTTTTCACAGGAAATAGGGGAATTTTTTCCAGGACCTTAATGCAACAACGAGGAAAACAACAACAAACAGCAGGAGCAATGACGGACAATGTTAAGAATAAATGAAAAAGAAATTAAAAACAGAAAACCTAGTAAAAAAATGACTGTAAGAGATGGGCTAAAAATTTAAGGGTAGAAAATTTGAAAATGAATAAAAGAAAAAATTTCTTTATGAATCAATAAAATGATTAAAGTAAAAATTCAAACATGCAAAGGGAAGATTTGGCAATAAAAATTTTAAAAATTGAAAATAAAATCTTCTGCTCGAAAGCTGAAATGAAAATCAAAACAAATCCAAGTTTATATAATATAATGTAAGGTAGAATGTTAAAATTAAAAACAAGGAAAAATAATAAAAGGGGACACTCTGAGCTCAGAAGGTTAAATGTTAAATGGGAAAGCAATTAAATAAGACTTGCTGTTGTTGTTTACTTGCTAAGTTGTGTCTGACTCTTTTGGGACCCTGTGGACTGACTGTAGCCTGCCAGGCTCCTCTGCTCATGGGATTTCCCAGGCAAGAATACTGGGTTGCCATTTCCTTCTCCAGGGGAATTTCCCTGAAGATGACATGCCCAAAATTATATAAGAAAAAGCCATTTTAAAGTTGAGATATTAAAGATAACAATAATAATATGAAAAATGAAAAGCATAAGCAAACAGGTAATTTGCTGCTAGGGCCGACTGTGGACTCTTCTGGGCCTCAAAGTGAAAGTGAAAGCCACTCAGCCATGTACCACTTGTTGTGACCCCATGGACTATACAGTCCAAGGAACTGTCTAGGCCAGAATATTGGAGTGGGTAGTCTTTCCCTTCTCCAGGGGATCTTCTCAACCCAGTGATTGAAGCCAGGTCTCCCACATTGCAGGCGGATTCTTTACCAACTGAGCTAGGCGAGAAGCCAGGAAGGAGTCTTTCAGCAGTGAAAGTGAGTTTCTGCATCACTGAGTTTTGGAGACTAGATCTGCAGCCCAGACACTGTTTCAGAACTTGAAGACCAAGTCCCTTTTCTCAAGGTCAAGTTTTGGTGGGTCTGTACCTTCAAGGACAGACCCTTCCTGTCCTCCTCTCTCTCCTATTTCCCCTTCCTCTCCTATTTCCCCCACTGCTAAAAATCTTTCTTTAAGACCATGGCTTGTCATTTTCTCTCAGGTCACTTTCCCTGATTTGTGTAGACAATGGAGCAGGGGTCTAGCTTGTTCAAGCAAATGGGATTGTGGCAACCTTCTCTCCTTGCACAGGTCCTGGCGTGGCCCTGGGTTCTCAAACCTCCAGGACCTAAATTGAGATTGAGTCACCCATCTTCCGCCAACTGTGTTCCTCCCAGTCCAAGTTCACTCTGCTGTTTAATGTGTAACCATTGCCCTGATCAATGAAGCAAGCCACTTCAGCCACGCTGGACTGCTTCTTTGTGTTCACCCCTACAACCGATGGGTCACATTTTACCTCCCACACCTCTGTTCTAGCTTCATCGTGTCTGCACTTTACAAACCTTCCCTGTACGTGAAAGGGGTCTGAAGAGATAAGTGAGGGTTTTGTATTCTTTGTTTTGAAGCTGGGAATTCATTAAACAGTAGCTTGCAGAGATGTATACCATCTCAAAGGCGAGGGTAAAGAGGAACTGGGAAAACTGAGCATCAGAGAAAAGATTGGTTAACACTGACCCCGGCAGATGTGCAGCCGCCAGACTTAATTCCACAGCACTAGCTCTGCTCAGCGCCACCCTACTTGGCATGCTTTTCTGAATGTGGTGTCATCTTAAACAGCAGAGGTGGACAGTCCGCTTCTCCATTGATTGAATACGGTCTAGAAAGACTGTCTTCAGAGTTCCTGTCTTGCTTAACATTTGTTTTATTCAAAGGAAGACAAAAAGCTCTAAGAGGCAATGGAACGCTTGGGACCAAGAAACATTTTAGTAATCATTATCAATCCCTCTGGCTTTCCTGGTGTGGTGGCTCAGCAGTAAAGAATCCACCTGCCCGTGCAGGAGATGTGGGTTCGAGCTCCAGGTTGGGAATATCCCCTGGAGAAGAAAATGGCAACCCAGTCCAGTATTCTTGCTTGGGCAATCCTATGGACAGAAGGAGCTTGGTGAGCTACCATCCGTAGGGTCACAAAGAGCTGGATACACCTTAGCAACTAAACAACAACAACAGTCAATCCCTCTGACCTTTATCCTCCCACAATAGAGCAGAGGCAGCACAAATCACATGTTACTGCTTTTAATGCAGGAGGCTTCAAGTCAAGGGACTTCAGGACACGGCTCAGAGCCTTTTCTCTTACTAACCTGATTAGATACTCAATCTTCTGATGTTCCCTGAATCAGGACAATGCTTATACACCACTGCATTTCTGGGCTCCCAAGAGAAGTTCTGGACTTAGCTCACATCAAAACACTTTGAGTTTAAGATGCTGTGAACTGACAATATCTGGAGAGGGATACAGGGGTGGGAGGTGAATATGTGGCTGCAGAAACTTCTGGCAACAAATTCTGACACTGACATCTCTAGGAAAACACTGCCTCTTGTTTGAAAAGCAGCTCCAAGTGGATGTCATGCTGACAATAATCAGATTTAAAATTAGCCTTAACATGCCTTCATCAAGGAGGCTTAATTGCAGGGCCCAATCAGTAGACAAAATAACTGCCACGGCAATTTTGCTGACAAAGTAATTCTAAACAAACCATTTCAGAATGAGTAAAATCTTCTCTTTGGAATCACTTAGTTTTTGAAGTCACTCAAGACTTCCTCCCTTCAGGCCCATCTTGTGCTCCAGTTTTTTTTTATTTTAACTGTACAAATTCAGAATTTGCATGATTTCCTTTCTCCAAACTCTAGGAATTCTTATTTTTTGGCTGGATACAGCACTGTGGTGTAGGGAGCACTCTATTCACCTGCTCTGTGGTCCTGGGCAAGTTACTTATCCTCTCTGAGTCTGTTTTCTCACCTGTAAAGTGAGGGAAGAATGCTCACCTGAAAGACCATCAAGAGGTTTAAAATAAATGAAGTATGTGAATCCATTTTTATTTCCTTTCTCTTTCCCAAACCCAAATGGCTCTGGGTGTGCTCAGCCTAATGTCCCTAGGGACAGTGCTGCTGGAATTTTTAAATCATTTGAAAATAGAACTAGTTTGATATCAGTAGCAGCAGAATATCCCCCTGTCCTCAACTCCTATATCTAGTTTAGTGAGTCTCAACTGGGGAGAATCTCAATTTTTGGCAATATCTGGAGACATTTTTGGTTGTTGCAACTTGCCAGGGGCAGGGGATAGGTACTACTAGAATTTAATGAGTCTAGGGAAGCTGCTAAACATCCTACGAAGTATGGGGCAGCCCCACATAACAAAGGATTAACTTGCTCTAAAAGTCAGTAGTGCCCAGGTTGAAAACTTGACCCTAGAGGATGGAATACACTCTTATTTGTGAGTTCTCTGAATGTAAGGCATGTGCCTTATTTATACTTCTTGCTTTCTCATAGAGAAGATTTGAAAGACAGTTGGGAAAAATACTCCAATGGGATTGCTCTTATTGTTGAATGTCAGGGGAAGATCTCAATTCAGCATGACTTTGCCTATATGTCTTTCCTCTTTGGTGAAGTTGGGCTCTGTTAGCATTTCTCTAACATCCTGCATTGCCTCATTTCCTTTTGACTTGCAATATCTCCTTCAACTTTTCCCTATTTGATATATAGGATTTACTTGAACTCATTATCCTTCTCATCTGTTCATACTGGATGCTGAGAAGCGTAGAAGTGTGTATATAGGAAACTAAAGTTGAGGATGCCCAGACCGACAGGCAGAGTGACCATATGAAATGAGATGCCAAACATTAAAAGAAGCTAAGTAGAATCACTAGATGAGACCTCAAGGAAACCTGGCTACACTAAGGACACAATTGTATGGATAGACTTATTTTCCCTAGCTGACGCCATTCAGCTGACTGTACAAACACTTACAGGTGTGTGGACTTACACAGTATCTATTTATTTATCTATTAACTATCATTTATCTGTCTAGTATATGGATAAATGCCTGGAAGGGGCATATATTAAAATATTAATGCTGGTTATCTTGATTAGAAGTCATTTTTTCCCTATATATGTGCTCCCCAAAATTCCAGATTTTCTATGAGTATTTTATAAATTGAAAAATAATAGACATAGTTTCAAAAGAATTTGAAGAGTCATTTTCAACGTGTCTGCCTGAACCCTGTATGCTGAGGATTTCTCCTCCTCTGTAAATCTCAAGCTAGATGTTGGCAAGCTGCTGCTAAGAGATAAATTGCTCTCCCACCGCCCCAGCTGAGAGTCATGTCTGGGTAACAGCTGCTTTGATAATGACTTTATTTTGTGATGGATGAATTCGTGGTTGCTTTACAGATGTTGAAATGACTTGGGCCAACGAAATTGCACGTATGCCCGTTCATTTCTCCTCACTCCTCTCACAGTGGGTGTGGGAAACAGATAGCCCATTACAGGGCAGAAGGGATGGTGTGACCTGGCCTTCCTCTCCAGAGGCAGCGCCAGCCTTAGGTGCTTGCTCTTGGAGAGCTGCATGAAGCTGGCAAAATTATGCACCAACGCAGCGATACTGCCCCACAGCAGGCTCTGCTGGGGTACAAAGCGCCACTCCCATCCTGCTCTTATTCCCTCTTCCATTTTGCATTCTGTGGTGATAGAAGGTTGCTCTTTTCCAAATGTAAACAGAAAAATGCAAAATCCAGTCTTGAGAAGGAATGGTCTCACTTCTGACCTTGCTCTAATTGGTTCCGCCTGACTCCTAAGTATGTCAACTTAGTTTCCATTTTTATCTTTCTTTCTGCTGGTTAGGCCACTGATCCTGGTAATTTCCAGGGTCTGGTCCATTTGTTCAACATCGACCACTACCACACAGGAAAGTGCGGGTAAGATCTAAATGGTGGAAATAAGACAGTAGAGATTCATGAGGGAAAAGTGCCAATGATATAAGAGAAAGAGCCACATGGTCATCAGCTAGCCTAGAAAGAGGAGTGGAGTGTGGCTTGAGTCAAACTCGAGCTCGAAGGGATTCAAATGGACATGTGTTTGATTTTTTGGTATCAGAAAGGTCTAGCTGTGAGTATTTACTACTTACTATTTTTTGAGTATTTACTATACTGAAGATATTGTCCTGTGAAGCTTATGAACATGATTTGAAATAATCCTTCAATAGTTGTTATAAGGGAATTGTATAGACAAAGTGTTACAAACCAGGAAATAACTAGGTCATACAGTTAGGAAGCTTTGGAACTGGAATATGATGTAGGATTTCACAGCTTATATGTTCTTAACAACTGTGTAACCATGACATTGCTCCAAAGTTAGACTTCTCCTCAACACACATGTACATTCTCATTTTCTCTCTTACTCCTGTGTGTTTTTTCCTGGTATCGTATTTTGTGCTTTTGTTTTTAAAGATTATATTTAGTAGCATCAGACCTTGCTAAATCTGGTCGACAGCATTACTTGGTTCCAAACATGAAATGAAGTGAAATGAAATGAAGTAAAATGAAAATAAAATAAAAATTGATTATGTTCTTAAGATTTAATTCTGTAAGAATTCTCTGTAAGTTCAGTGAGGTCTTACTTGCTAGGCTGTCACAGTTTTAGAAAACTGATTGGCTTCAAGTGACATTTTAAATAGAACACCATCAAACCAGAGTTTATTTATTGAAAGTGAGCTACAAACCATGTGTTTTAGTCTGTTCAGGTTGCTATAACAAAATTCCACTGACTGGGTGGCTTATTTCTGAGAACTTTATTTCTCACAGTCTGGAGCCTGGAAGTCTAGGGTCAGGGTGGAAGCTGGTCAGATTCTGGTGAAAGTCATTTACCAGTTTGCAGTGACATCAGGTATTCTCATCAGTCGTATCCAAAAGGTAAATTGTATTAACGTTAAGGAGTATTACAAAAATCACTTTCTTTTCCCACAGTTTTGTCTTCAGTTTTATTTGCCTGATATTTACCTGCCCATATGTCCCACAGTGACGTTGTATTTGCTGGTATTTGCCCATCTCTGTATTTTCAACTATTCCATGTCATTTTATTTTAGGCAGATATTTTGTAACCAGTATTTGACCAGATTTTGCTTTTCCAGCCAATCTGAGAAAGATTTGGTCTGGTTTCTATTTTTTGTCTTTACATATTAGACTTCAAAAATATATCATTTTCTTTTTTCTGTCCTTGCAATGACAATCAATTTCACCTCTATCACAGCAGAGACATATATTCTTTTCTGAACTCAGTTTGATCCTAGTAATTTGATTGGTAATTACTTAGCTAGTAATTAAGCTAAGCCTTCTTAAAAGAGAGGCACCCTTACTCCCAACTGTAAAATAAGTCATGGGGTGTAATGTACAGCATAGGGAATAGAGTCAGTTATATTGTAATAACTCTGTATGTGACAGACGATAACTAGGTTTATCCTGGTGATTGTTCCTTAACGTAGAAGGGTATCAAATCACTATGTTACACACCTAAAGCTAATATAATATTGCATGCCAATGACAATTCAATAGTAAATAACTAACTAAATAAAATGGCTTGGAAAAACAAAGAAGGAAAAGCTGGATCCAGAGAATCTGGATTCAAATCCTAGTTTTGTCACTTATGTTTCCACTAAGGGACTTCTTCCAGTAAGGTGTTATTGCTGCATTGGCAGAATGTTGTAATGATATTGAACTTATATAAACAAAATTATAAAAAGTTAAAAAAAAGAATGAGTCACCTTGGACACACGTTTAGCCTGGTCTTGTTGCTTCTAGATCCACTGTTCCTCAGCTTGTCTCTTGTGCTGTGGCCAGATGGAAAGTGGTGACAGGTCATGGCTATTTACCGAAGTATCTATGTCAGTGGCTTTGGCCACATAAAGAATATAGTTCCAACTTCCGGGCCTGCCATTCAAAGTCCTTGCCCTCTTTTCCAAGCTCATCTCTTAGTTCTCTCTCCCACACTCATGTCTGTTCCAGCCATAATCCTTTTGAACTTTCTAATGGCTCACGCCCTTGATCAATTCTCTTAGAAAGCGCTGAAGGAAAGCAGTTAGGTGCCCAGCACTGGGTTCCAGGTGGGGCATGAGAGTGGTGAGAACAACTGGCCAGGTGTCTTCTTTTATGGGGCTCCCAGCAAGTGAGGAAGACAGTGGAAACTCATATGATCACCACAGGGTAGGCGGAGGTGGTTGTGGGAGCACAGAGCAGGAGCCCACAACCTTAACTTTGATGTCCGGGGAAAGTGACGACCAAACTGGAACCCACAGATGAGTAGGGAATGAGCCTGCCCTTCTTTCCCTGGCCACCTGGCGGCTTCCTGCTCATCCTTCCAAGCCTGG
This sequence comes from Dama dama, assembly GCF_033118175.1. Lineage (NCBI taxonomy): Eukaryota > Metazoa > Chordata > Mammalia > Artiodactyla > Cervidae > Dama > Dama dama. Next base: position 57,681,769 of record NC_083698.1, on the reverse strand, counting down.
CTCAGGCCTCACTCCCTCTAAGTGGAAGCAGTCGCCTCCTGTACTAGCTCAGTGGACTAGCTCAGCGTTCTCTACATTATGGCCCTTTGAGCCATGGGTTGCACTTATTTGTCTGTCCTTCCTGTTCTAGGCCGTGAGCCTCTGGAAGGCAGGGTCATTTCTTATTTACATTTGTATCCCCGTACCCTGTTCACGGTGCACAGTGAGCGCCTGATGGAAGTGCATGAGATTTGGTTCTGGATCCTGCTCTTCTCTGCCCAGCACATCTCCTAGTCCTGGGCCCACTCCATTCATTCCTGAACCATTTGTTCTGGCCAGACTTTCCTTGGTTGCTCGACTCTCAGAATCCTCTTCTGATTCTTCTATTACTCTGTCCCTAAGCTGACTCCAGCATTCAGAAGGCTCCTTCTCTGATACCCCATTGCTTTCACCCCTCAAGGGGTTGCAAGGGTGACTCTTTTCATTGCACAAAAACAAGAACAACAGACAAATAGCATCTACTAAGAAGTATTTATCGACGGTGCTTAGTTGCTCAGTCATGTTCAAAGCTTTGCGACCCCATGGATGTAGCCCACCAGGCTCCCCTGTCCATGGGATTCTCCAGGCAAGAATACTGGAGTGGTTTGCCATGCCCTCCTCCAGGGGATCTTCCCAACTCAGGGATCAAACCTGGTTCTCCTGCATTGCAGGAAGATTCTTTACCTTCTCAGCCACCAGAGAAGCCTGTTGAAGGTGATAAGTGCTTTTAATAGCACATCTTCTCTGAGATTTGGTGCCTGGAAAAGGATATTTTTTTATGAGGTGATAGAAATTTAATTTAAAAATGAGAGCTATATATCCCAACTTGCTTCCTTGTTTACACTGACGTCCAGGAAGCCCAGATTTAGATTAACATTCAAGTGTATCACCTCTATTAGCATCATGTTTCTGGTAGAATTATCTCCTTCTTTCATTTGGGTGTGTTTTGATTATTTTTCTGAATTAAAAGAAAAAAACACTCAAAGTGTTCATTTTATATTTTACATTTTTATGTCAGAAAAAATTTCATTCCGTTAAAATATGGAGTATTACTACATTTTCATATAGAATTATACCATATTTGCTCCACCCACCTATACCCAAATTTATTTTAAATTGTGGTTTTATTGCAAATTACCTCAAGTATTTAATTCAAGAGTAAGTTCAAATTAAAAATTTTCTTCTTTCCTCCTTTGATTATTATTTTCCTTTTTCATAAAACAGGCTGAATTGGTTGAAACATGCCATGTAGTTTAACTATACTACCAGTGGATCATTCAACCACTGTGTATTAAAAAGGAAAGGAGTGGATGTGAGAGAAGGACAGGGCATGGACAGAGGACCAAAGGGCTGGGAGGGGATTTATTTACGGAGTGATGAAAATTTCCAGCCCCATCATCCACAGGCTTCTCAAATCATGAAATTTCCATTTTAGAATGAGGTAAACAGCTCTCATTTCTTTGATTGGAGAAGTTCAGCAAACTCACTGTCTCATGATCCCTCCTTGCTATCATTTCCTAAAATCTCCCATCCCGCCTCCCTTCAATGATTTGGTTTTTCAATTAAATTACTTGATTATAACTTTTCTGATTTTACAAATTTTATTCTTGTTGCATTCCTAGTGTTTAGCTCTAAACAGTTTTTGATTATTGTATGAATATTTATTTCCTTTAAGTTAAAAGTTTATGTTAATTCTCACCCAGGGATTGAACCCATGTCTTTCATGTTTCCTTTATTACAGGTGAATTCTCTACCCACTGAGCCATTGGGGAAGCCAAATATTTTATAACTACAACAAGATGGAACAAAGGTATATATGTCAACTACTCAGTTCATTATAGAACAGGCAGGTAGGAAGCAATTTAGCTGATAGTTGAAAAGCGGTTTAGAGTGGATTTGCAAATAGACTCCAGAAACATTCAGCCATGCACTTTTTCTTCTGCAATAGTCATCAGATTTTCGTATCCTTAGTAGTCACTTTTGAGTTTGAGAATGCCAACTAATTACCCTTCTCCCTATAGCTTCTGAATAAGAGCAAGAGAGGAACTAAAGTACCAATAGATTAAAATTCAATGATCAATTTTATTTCAGGTAAAGCTGAATTGGAGAATGCGGCTTAGCCATAATGACAAAACTGGGCTCTTCCTTCAGTGTTCCTTTGGCTTGGCTAATTTGTCCAGGCCTAGAATCCTGTGGTGACGGGGGCTGAGCTGGGGGGTGGGAGGCTTACTGGCTGGGAAAGCCCTGGGCAGTGTAGGCTGAGAAAGATGGGGTGGCCAAATGTGGACAGTAAACCAGCACCACATTGCCACAAAATGAAGGAATGAGGTCATACTCTCAGGATCTCACTAGTCCTTGAAAGGAAGGTCTACAAGGTGGCAGAATACTCTTTTTAATAGCTGTGAAAGAGTTAGTTTCTATTTAATGCACCAAAGCAAGAGCAACAGAAGAGAGAAGGGCTTGTTCCTCCTGGCAAGACTCCCCAGATCTCGGGTATATTGGTCCAAAAAATTCCCTTTTCATAAATGAAGTCTGGTAACTCCTAAGTAACAAATGGTCTGACTCTGTCTTCTTTCTTTTACCTACCATTTATCATTTTATCAGGCTGATGGGTAAATCTATAAATGCTCCTGACGTGAAGGACATACGTGTTAATATCATCAAAACTTAATGTAAAGGAAGCTTCAACCTGACACTCAGGCATGAGTGTATTGATGGGAAGCATAATTACTTGGGAATTACTATGGATCATAAAAGAATTTTTTTTCCTGTAATTTATGGAGAGTTCATGTCATCTCAACCCAGGTGAGCCTGTAATTGCACATCTTGGTGACAATAATGAGTAGTGACCCGAAGGCATCTAACACCTCTGCCGTGAGTCAAGAGTGGCTTGTGCTGTGAATTCCACATCTTTTGGACCTTCCTGACATTTCTTCCAGCTGTTGGAGTTTATGATACAGATATGCCTCCAATGGAAATAACCTCAGAAAAATCCTTTGCTGGGCTCTGACCCATATTTCATTAATTCATGGTTAGATTTATCTAGTTCTGGCTTGATTTATTTCTGGTCTGTGGGTCTGCATTTTTTTCCATTGCTAAATTTGCGCCTTCAAAATATGGTCTGTTTCATTTGGTCAGTTTTATAAATTATATAATGGTAAGGAAGAAAAAATAAAAGATAAAGTCACAGTCAGGAGGTAATAGTGTAAAATGAATAGATTATAAATATATATATTTTAATTTTTTTAATTTCTGTTTTTTAAAAGTAATTAATATGATCACTATACAGCATGTGGGATCTTAGTTCCCTGACCAGGGATCAAACCCATGCCCCTGCAGTGGAAGCGCAGTCTTAACCACTAGACCGCCAGGGAAGTCCCTACATTATATTTTTACGAACTGGGTCTGATTTTCTAGCTGACTTGAGATGGTCTTCTTAGAAGGATCACTCTTTACTGATGCTCAGAGCCTATGGATCCAGCGAAGGTCAAGAGTCCCCAAAGCCAGTGCTTCTCAAACTTTAATATGCATGAGCATCACCTGATTCTTCAAGGTTGGGGTGAGGTTTAGATTCTGCAGTTTCAACAAGCTCTCAGTGATGCTGATGACTGAGCAGCAAGAACCTAAATTATCAAATCAAAACACCAGCTCTCCAACTCATCACAATTAATTTTATTCCACAGCATGTTTAGGGGAATGTTATTCTCAGGAAGATGTTTAGGACTCAAATAATTAAACAAAAAAAACCTGGAAAGTACACACATTTATGTATCTCTTCTTTTCATTAAATATATATCTGTTTGGCAAAAAATGTTAGACTCTTTTATACAAAAACAAAGCAAAAAAAAAAAAAACAAACAAAACAACCAACCCCCAAAACCAACAACCCAAACCCTTTGCAAGTTGTCAATACCTGTAATAACTACAACGATGTAAACTTGGATGTCTGCCAGCTTGACCATCTTGTGGAACCTGTGTTGCAGCAGAACCCCCCCCAGACCCTCAGATAGCAACTGCCTGTCATCGAGGCTTTTGGATTTAGTACGTTAGAGATGAAGCAGGACGACTGAGTTCAGCATTGTGCTTTTCAGCTAAGGGGCTGGAGGAGTGTGTGGCAATGAGGAAGGCAGGTCAGGGCAGGGGCAGGGAGAAGAAGCCCAAGACTGGCTGAGAGACAGGAAGGGTGGTCACAGCCACAGGGCAGACGTGATGTGGCCACGGGACCCTCAGATTGTGTCTGGTGACCCAACGCTTGCGAGAACTAGGATGAGGCAACCGCTGCTGCTCTTGGAACCAGAGAGGAACCAGGCAGGCAGAGGCCAGGATGGGAAAAGGAGGGCATTTAGAAGCAGATTTCAATTCACATGGAACTGGTGGTGTGAGCAGACCCTGGAGAGAAGGGGAACAAGGGGTGGTGTTTGTCTTCTCAAGTAGCTAGACCGTTTCTGGTTCTTCCAGACCCAGAGCTTGGGGCACATCTCTGTGCCTGGCTGCAGATTGGGAGGAGGTCTGGGCTGCTGGCTTGCAGCCTCTAGGAGGGGAGGACTTGCCTGCTGGAATGAAGATGGAAGGGCCCTTTGGCTCTCTCATTGGCGGTGGATTTTGCTTTTCTCCCACCTTCGACTGCAGCGACGGGAGGTGACCTAAAGCAATAGAGTCTAGAAACAGAATCAGGGTGGTGAGCAGGATGCCAGGTAGGGGCAGAAAAATGCCAGAGTTAGAGGAGGCGAGGCCAAAGGAAGTGTGGACCCACAGCGTCCCTTGACCACAGCGGATTCCACGGTGTGGGCGCCTTTTCATTCTTTTCTCCTATTAGCTAAATCTTCCAGTTTTGGAGGGGGGTGCATCTGGGCCCAGGGTGCTTCAATTACAGTCATAGACGAAGTCATAGTTGCTGGGCTCCTTGGGGATGGGTGGAGGCGCGTCAGGGATCTGAATGTTTTCCAGGTCTAGGAGGCGGAGCTTGATTTCCATGCTGAGCAGCGTGTCCAAGTCATTCCGCGTCAGGTCACTCATCATGTCTTTCCCCAGCAGCGCATTCAGCCCATCTGTCCAGATACAGTACTGAGGAGAAAGAAGATGACAATGAGAACGACTGATGACAATTACAAGAGGAATAACAATTGCTAACACCAACTGATCACTCAGCAAGGGCTGGGCTCTGTGCTAAGGGCTTTGCCTACATCATCATCTGATAGTCAGCACCTCTATAAAGTTGACACTTCTGTTAGCATCTCTGTTTTACAGATGAGGGAACTGAGACAATGAGAAATTAAGTCACTTGGTAGTATGTGGAGTAGGTGGGATTTGAACTTATGCAATCTGCCTCCACTGTCTGCACTCTTCTGTACAAATAATGCCTCCCTGCATAGCAGCAGCAGGATTTGAGTTTTTTCTGCCTGTGCAACAGAATATCTCTAACATCCCACCAGTGAATCAAAGAGTTAAAGGTATTGGTAGAATATATCCTAACACTCCTGGACTCAACATCAGATCAAACTTGCTACTCTCCTGACTCCAAGCAAAGTTCCTAATCTAGAGCTAATATCTGACTATCCTGTTTGATTCCTGCACTCAAAATGACAGCCAAACCCCACCGGGGCTAATGGTGGTCCCACCTTTGTATTTCTTAGCAAAAGATTTAGGAATAGCTCAGTGCTGCCCAAGGTCTGGTAGACAAAATGGCTAAAATTATTGGGTGATCTTAATGGAAAGTGGCTTAGCTGCCAGTCTATGGACCTCTTCTGCCTGGGTTTCTGGTTTCTAAGGGTTTTCTCCTCCAGTTCTTTGGAATCTGGTCCTTGGGGACATCACCTGTTTTGGAAAGCACTCCATAGTACCCAAATAAGAATTTGGTTCTTTCCCTCTCATTAAAAATTAATCATGCCCTTTGCTTCTCCAGTAGGCTATGAACTATGTTTCATTTATCTGAGGATCTGCCTTGCTCTTGTTAGCTTCCCTTCAGAGGCTGAAATCCTGCCCTGATCTGGTATTAAAGTCATAATACCTGGGGAAGAACTAGCCTCTGCTGCCAGCATCAGAAAACTGCCTGCATCCTGGATGTTGTGCTTGGTTCACCTTTTAGGATGTCCCAGTCCTATATAGGACTTCTTTGATAGCAATTTCACTGCTCTTCCTATGGGACTGGTCTTCCTTCTAGAATGTGTTCTAGATTCCTTTCTTGCCCTTACTAGGTCAAGTTGCAATTCCAGACCCTACTTAGCTTGTCCTTTGCACTGTGGTTACCTGGGCCATGTTCCAGAATATGATAGCAGATCTTAACATAAAAGCACTACAAGATGGCGAGCACTATATAGATCTTAAGTCACAATGATGGCTTAGAAATCTACCCTGATGCACACTGGTGGTGCCCCTTGTTAAGCCAAGGAGTGTACCATGGGTGTGTTATTAAGTCTGAGCAGGGCAGTCCTGAACTGGAGAGCTTCAGTTCAGCCTTGACCATGGGATCTCAGGCAGAGCACTTAACCATCTAAATATCAGCTGAGGACTAAGGGGTTTCTGGAAGTATTAGTGATCTCGTGAATACCTTAGATAGATTCTGCTGCCGCTGCTGCTAAGTCACTTCAGTCGTGTCCGACTCTGTGTGACCCCATAAACGTCAGCCCACCAGGCTCCCCCGTCCCTGGGATTCTCCAGGCAAGAACACTGGAGTGGGTTGCCATTTCCTTCTCCTAGATAGATTCTAGACACATCTAAATGTGTCTTTCTTCATAAATAATCTTGATAAAAATAGATACCCAGGTCCTACTCTGTAGATCTTGATCTTACAAATCTTAGGTCAGGAAGTTTTATTTAGAAAAGCTTCCAGCTAATTCTGATGTATCTCCATTTAGAAGCACCACTGAACCCCATGCTCTTTAAGGCCCCTTCCAGTTTAGACACTGTTTCATTGTAAATCCCTAAGTGCTGGGGTTGCCACTCTTTGTACACAGCCTTCCCAGTCCTGGCTAGCTTCCTAGTACAGATTAATTTAACCCTTTAGAACACTTCTGTGGTGCTTTTCTTTTGAGAAGCAGCAAGCACAGAAAACTTTTTTAAAAAGCATCACAATCAATAAACAAAAACTGTAGTACTGAATCTGAGTTGGAAATTTCAATATAAATTTATGATGGATTTTGTCTTTTAAAAACATAACTCCAAGCTCTGTCTCCAAAAATGCCTAAAAATAATCACCAACCCAGTAGTAACAGGCACTGAGTGTCCAGATTCTGGTTGCTAAATAACAAAAGGAGTCAAAACTCCATAGAGAAAAGGCAGGAAACGCACAAGAAGAATCTGGAGTATCTTGTCATGCCAGAATGCCTGAAAGCTGCCAGAGTCATCTGTCAATAGGACTCAGAAACCAACCAGAAGGTATTCCTACTTTCTCTGTAGTTGTTCAGTCGCTCAGTCATGTCCGACTCTGTGCCACCCCATGGACTGCAGCATGCTAGGCTTCCATGTTCTTCACTGTCTCCTGGAGTTTGTGAAAACTCATGTCCATTGAGTCAATGATGCCATCCAACCCATCTCATCCTGTTGCCCCCTTTCTTCTCCTGCCCTAATCTTTCCCAGTGAGTCAGCTCTTCACATCAGGTGACCAGAGTATTGAAGCTTCAGTGTCAGTCCTTCTGATGAATACTCAGGGATGATTTCCTTTAGGATTGACTGATTTGATCTCCTTGCAGTCCAAGGGACTCTCAAGAGTCTTTTCCAACACAGTTCAAAAGCATCAATTCTTTAGAACTCAGCCTTCTTCACGGTTCAACTCTCACATTCATACATGACTACTGGAAAAACCATAGCTTTGACTATACAGACCTTTGTTGGCAAAGTGATGTCTCTGCTTTTTAATACACTGTCTGGCTTTGTCACAGATTTTCTTCCAAGGAGCAAGTGTCTTTTAATTTCATGGCTGCAGTTACCATCCACAGTGATTTTAGAGCCCCCCAAAAATAAAGTCTGTCACTGTTTCCATTTTTTCCTCCCATCTATTTGCCATGAATTGATGGGACCAGATCTACTTTCTCTAGGTAAGATAATTTGGGCACTGATAATGACAATAATGGTAACCTATTAAAATATAGGACTTCCCAGGTGGCACTAGTGGTAAAGAACTCATCTGCCAATGCAGGAGACATAAAAGACATGGGTTCAGTCCCTGGGTTGGGAAGATCCCCTGGAGGAAGGCATGGCAACCCACACCACTATTCTCGCTTAGAGAATCCCATGGACAGAGAAGCCTGGAGAGTTACAGTCCATCGGGTCTTTAGAGATGCACAAGGGGAATATTTACAAATAAAATGATGATATCTGGATAAGCTTTGAAAATAATCTGGGGTATGGAAGCTGGGTGTGGGTGGGGGAATAGGTGAAACCTCATTGGCTATGAGTTGATAATTGCTGAAGCTAGGGGATGGACACTGGCAAGAAGTTCTGAGTCCAGGCCCTGCTTTCTTCCTTCCAAAGCCATGCAGGACGGGGCTCAGATAGAAGGTGTTTCTGGAACAAGATCCCCATGCTTTAAATTCAGGTTCTATCATTTACTACTTGTTTGATCTGGGAAATGTTTCTTAAGTTCTCTGTGGCTCATTACTTTTTCTTTTTTTATAAAATGGAAATAACATTAGCTTGTTTCTTTTACTGTTACAGAATGAAGATTGAGGGAGGTGAGGCACACAAAGCATTGAGTGGTGCCTGGTTCAGAGTATTCCAGTTATAATTACTATTGTCTTTACTATTGTTGAGGTAGTCAATGTTGGGAGGCTTCTCTCTCCTCCTTTGATCAATGAGGATATCTGTAATAGAACTTTCTGCTTTATGGAGCAATTATGCAAATAAAATGAGGTAATAGATATGAAAGTGGTCTGAAGAAATTAAAAGTATTCACAAGTGCATGGCATTTTTCTCCTCACTGCATCAATAAAAAGTGGCAGATATGAATAAAAATTTGGCAGTCTCAGAGCATTTATCCTTATCTGGAATTAATGCATACTGGGCAAAACAGCCTTGTATAGATTTACATAGCATCCACAGTTCTACTATTTTAAGTGGTTTCCTATATATCTGTATATATCTTGAATATGGTGGCCTGCGTACAACCACAATTTTATTTAAAAAGAGAAATGGTAGGACACAGTATCTATTTTCAAGAAGATGAAGACAAAGTCATTTCCTTCCATGAACTAAATGTCAAGTAACACAGAATTATATTTAAGCACCACTTTAAATGCAGGATTTGCATCTAATCTTTCTTCTCTTTTGGGGATGTACAATTTTATTCAAAAGCTTCAAACCAGTAAAAAACAAAAACAAATACAGAATAACTTCTAAATGAGTTAAGTCTCCCTAAGGAAATGGGGAACAAAATTCAAGTTCTATTAAAATGTTCCTTCCTTTCTAAAAGCTTTTTATGTTACCACATGTACAACAAAAATTTGAATGGTATCATCTAAAAATAAGAGTTTCAAGCATGATGTTGGGGTCTAGTTTACAAGAGAAAAAGTTAAATCAGCCATAGCTGCTACTTCATCTTACAAATGCTTTTTCCTAGATTTATGCTAAATATTTTAAATATAGCTGACAGTGTTCTTCGAGAAGAGAAACAAATTATACATATAACAAGATGTCAAAAAGGAATAAAAGCATCGCAAAAATAAAATTCCAACAGCAGAGACAGTCCTAAACCTCTTAAAATAACTTAAACACGGTAAAAAATCTAGTTCTTAAACGTTTTAAAGAATTGAGACAAATTTATCATGGGAAAATTTTGACCAAAACCTAAATATTCAATAAAAACCAAGCAATAGCTAAGGATGATACTTTTCTGTAACAGTTATGTCCTTCCTATGAAGGATTCATACCTTCTTCTTTACCATAAAATCTTGATTAAGCTAAGAAGGAGTTGAATCTGTTTTAATTTGCAGTTTTTTGAGAGATTTTCATTCTATTCCAAGTCAACAAAATGTGCCTTTGCTCATAATTTTTCTCAGGTAGACTTAAAAAAAATTTTCTTTCCAGTATTTTTTTATCTGCTGTTTTTCTCAAGAAAATATGACATTCTCTCATAAATTAACCCCTGGAGACCTTTACCTCATGCTTGTCAGGAGCTATGAAGTTCAGTTGGCAGTTTGAGTCATACAAGATCGAGAAAGCAAGTTCAAGCACCTCCTGCAAGAGATTAGAGAAAACACCACATTGAAGACAACTTGCACGTTTTGTTTTTCAGTTACAAATGGCTGCAGATTGAACATGGAATAGTGCCTATAGTGGGTCCAGGCAAGTGGAGCAGCATTGAGGCTGATGGGAAGAAGGATGATATTTTTCAAGATTCACAACACATTTCCTTCTCTCTCTTCATGGGAGGTCTGTATGAACCAATTCGTTTAATTCTCAAGACAGTGCATGGAACAAGTGTTATCATTCCTCTTTTATGGGAAGGAGCTCAGAGAGGTTAAGTGAGTTGTCCAAGGCCACACAGCCCCAAAACTGTGCTACTTTCCTATCTTCAGCATCTCCCTCCCCGGGAGACCATGGAAAGCAGTAAACTCTTTCACAATCAGCAACATTATGGGCTGCTCTATCTTCTGTCATTTGCGAAAAGACAGATGTTCATAGAGGGTATAAACTTCCTAAATCATGGAAGCTACATAGGAGGTAATGAGGCTTCTGGATGAATCCACTGTCCTTAGGTAGTATGTCTGCCCTTTGACCTCTGAACTACTGTAGAACAAAGGCTATACCAAACCTAGTTCTATCCTATAGTGGCTGCAGGGTGTAAAGGAGAGTTTGGGCCCAAGTGGCAGGATAGCTGGATTCATTCATTGGTGAATGTCTCTTCATTCGAGTGCCTGGGTTCATTCACAGTACAGACTGTGAGACAGACCCAAAGGGCCAAGGACTAAGTGACGCTGTCATTCCATCGTAGCTGGATCACCTTGGCTGAGACACTCAGTGCTGTACCTAATACGTACGTTAAAATATACTTCTCAAATTGTACGCACTATGCAATAATGGGTATAATGATTATTCGACTGGATTGAGCAGTCAGCAGGTACAATCTTTGCGAGACAAGAGTCACTGCACATCTCAGCACCCTGTTTTGTGTTTGTGTGCGTGTGTTAGTTGCTCAGTCATGTCCAACTCTTTGTGACCCCATGGACTGTAGCCCACCAGGTTCCTCTATCCATGGAATTCTTCTGGCAAGAATACTGGAGTGGGTAGCCATTTCCTTCTCCAGGGGATCATCCTGATCCAGGGATCGAACTTGCGTCTCCTGTGTCTTCTCCATTAAAGGCAGATTCTTTACCATCTGAGCCACCAGGGACGCCCCTCTCGACACCCTAACAACTCCTAATTTGGAGGAAAGAGCCAAGTGAGTCCATATCGATGCTCTGCATCACTACAACACACATGTGCTAGCCTACCTTCTATCTCTGTGTCTATGAGGCACCACTGATGACTGCCCCTTTCCCTCATGGTATGATCTGGGAGCTGCATTCTCAGTAACCACCCACAGGCGTTCTTTCTTAGGGAGGTAGATCTCTCCACATCATTCTCTACCTCAACATCTGTCAGAAGATTTGTCTTTGGCCAGTAACTCACAGCAAGAATGCTCCAGAAAGAAGATGGAAGGCAGAAAGATGAGATCACTGCTGCTAGATTTCAGAATTCCAGATGAGAAAGAATTCTCCCAAGCGGACTCCAAAGGCTCAGCATTAGGTGGATGTCTCTCCTGACACAGTCAGCCATCAGGCTATTTGTGGCTCTCATGAATTCTTTGTTTGGCTCGTCTCTAGCTGTCCCCTCATTAAGGGAAAGCAGCTTTTGTTCTGAGCGCAGACCTACCAGCATCTCATCCTCTTAGGGTATCCTCACTCCACCAGAAATAGAAACAAGTGAAGGAAAAACTGCTGAGTTACAGACCAGGATCTATTCTGCAAGACTACCCACTCTGAATTTTTCATTCTTTTCTTCCTTAGGATTCTATTCAAGCCTGCCCAGTAAAGATCAATAAAAATGGAAAAGAGTTCACCAACAAACAAAAACAATTTCCCCATAAGTTTAGCATCTCTTTCGGGTCTTTTAGTGTATAATGAAAATGGTCATGGGTCCTAGCAGTGGTATAATTGGTGTCATCCTTTTAAAAAAGCCTGTAAGGCAGTCCATATCAAGAACAAGCCGTCCCACTTTTGGAGTTACTCCTAAAAAAATTTAAAAGGAAGCAAAACTGTATTTACTATAATCTGTAAGAATGTAATAGAAGAGAAAGAGAATATTGTGCTCAATCATGTCCAACTCTGCGACCCCATGCCCTGTAGCCTGCTAAGCTTCTCACTCCATGGGATTTTTCAGGCAAGAATACTGGAGTGGGTTGCCACTTCCTTCTCCAGGGGATCATTCCATCCCAGGGATTGAACCTGGGTCTCCTGGGTTGCAGGTGGTCTCCCACATTGCAGGTGTATTCTTTACCAACTGAGCCACCAAGGAAGCCCTAAGAACGTAATACAAGGAACTAAATAAATGTCCTCCCTTCTTTGGTAAAACATTAAATAAAGAAATCACAGATTAGCAACCCTGCAAAATATATGCTGCTAGGCATTAAGTATAATTACAAACATTCGATTTTAAGTGGAAAAACAAACAAGAGAAATGAACATTATTTACATACTGATTACAACTAGGAACAATGTCTAGCTGTGGTTGGAGACTGGAACCAAACATGTGAAATGAAAATAATTATGTTAAGATGCTGGGATCACAGGTGATTATTTTCTTTTAAAAAACTGAAAACATTTTTCAACAAAATGTTAAACTCTAATCTCATAAAATCATAAAAACTGTTCTTAGATGAGAAACACTGATATAGGTGATGATTTCTTTACTAATCTTAGTGTCATCCTCTGGAAAAACTCTGACTTGTACTTAGGAGACTGGAGAGAAAGGAGAGGAGGGGCTTTGCTTCTGGACACCCAGTCAGTACATCACAGCAGGTGACCTTCAGATGTCAACAGGAAAAGGTGAAACTGACAACGGATTTCTGACTGATGCTAGACCATGCCTGCTGCTTTGCTTAGGGCAGGCACATAGCTAATCATCCCCTTGCTTATGACAGCAGGTGTGAGCATCAGCAGAACCCAGATGTGGCCTCTTGACTAGGTGCTGAAGTCACTTGAGACCAGAGTGTCAGTGTGGTTGTCCTTTGTGACACTTCCTCTTCCACAGGGCATGGAGCAGAAAGAAAAAGGAGGGAGGCTGCCAACTTTAGGTTTCGCCCTTCTAAGGCATTTACCAGCGAGGACGTGAATGAGAGGAACTGTCATGACCTAGATTTCTGATAAACACAGGCAGGAAATAGGAAATTCGTGAGAATGTCAATCCCCACTTTAATTTCACCAAAGCTGCCTGGGAGGGGTTGGAGGAATTACTTCTCTGAGTCGCATGCCTGCGTTAAAGGCTGCTATCACTTATAATGAGTTTTATTGACGTCCCCAGCTGGCTGTCATTGAGGCTTTGGTGGAGGTCAGCTCTCCAGCACTCTGGGCAGACAGGCTGCAGAGCTGGCAGCGACGGCCTCTTGGGCTAACACTCTAGAAGCGGCCACCTGTCCAAACTGTCTGTGAGGGAGAGAGGTGCCGGGAGGCGGCGGAGTAAGTGGCTGTGGATCTGGGGCAGCGTCCCCCTCAGGGGCTTCTTGTCACACACCACAACACTCTCTTAGATAGCTGATGCTCTGCGGTTTTGCTACTCACTACCTAAGGTCTTTTATTCACTCTGGATCTAAGTCAGTGAAAAATCATGTCCAGGAGTAGCTTATTTCCATCCTCTGTCTCACTAATTCATATGTCCTCCCCTCACATGTGGAGGAAGGCCTGGGATAAGCGAGTTCTGTGGCTGGAGGATACAGGAGGAACTCACCCTATGACCTCTGACCCCACTCTCAACCTTCTGGCCCTGGGCCTAGCGACAAGGCATGCAGGGTCAGGGGATGCTTAGAGAAATTCTGGGCATGTTGGTGTCTTGGTTTGGGGATTTCCACCTTCCATGGTCATGTGATGGGCTGATAGAATATGAGAGTAGAGTTTTATACAACATAATTTCACTGTAAAGTGTTGGTTGCCACTCCTTACATTGTTTTGGGGTGACTTGTCTCATTTGGCCATCTCACTGGCATTCACTTTAACTATGTTGGTTCTCCAACATCTATCCAGGTTATCTTGAGGGCAAAGCATTTTGATTACAGATGTGGCTATAACTTGGCATGTGTTTGTGTTAAACATGGCCAGAGAAATAGTAGATTTCATAGCTATAAACACTGCAGCTCATCTATATGTCTATGAGTTTGACTTTCTATTTTATGAGGCAAAATCAGTCATTCACATATTATATGAATCTTGGGATGAATCGTGAGAGAATTGTGCCTTCTGTAAAGTAGCTTTATGTCTGGGCCCCGTCTAAGCATTATTAGCCAATAATAATAATAATAATCTAAGCATTATTAGCCAATAGTTCTCCAACCTATTTTCATCCCTGTCCCCACCAATCCTACACTGTGAATTCAGTGTTTCTCAGTCAGAGGATGTTCATCAGATGTCAAAAGTCCCCATGCACCTTTCATATACTGTTTCCTTCTTCTAGAAGGTCTTCCCCTCTCTTCTTTTCAAAACCCAGTTCAGACATCACTTCCTCCATGAGTCTTCTCAAAATCCCAGGCTCCCCTTGTTTTTAAATATACTGGGGTATAGGCACCATTGGATTATAATAGCATGTGGATTAATCTTAAATTAATATGTTAATCTTGTATCTGCTCTAGACACAAAATATCAGGGGCCAGGTTGTATTTATCTTTGGATTCCCAGCACCCGGCACAGGTCTGATATAAAGAAAATACTCAATATAGTGTGAGTATGAATGATGAATGAAGTAACTCTGAATAAACGGCTTTTTGTTTAAAGATCAGGATTTTCAAGTCAATACTAGAACATCAGCTTCTAATATAATCTGCTTCTTATTTCAGGTACATGAATCATACTGGAAAAATAAATCCGGGCTCTGGGCATGGTGAAATGAAAGCATCTCTCAGGTCAAACATATTCCTATCCCTTTCACTGATATCTGGTTAGATCTTCCCTCTGGTGATTGCATGCTAACTATTTAACTCCTAAAGCCCAAGGCAGTGGGATAAGTACCAGGACTGCCCACTTTCAAAAATACAGTAACAAATCAACTTTATTTTATGAATCACAGAGTTTGAATTTAGAATCCTTAATCCTTAAAAGTCAAATTCTTCCAATTCAATTTCCATTCACCCATGAAAATTCTTTTCAAGTATCAGGAATTTCCTACCCTCTCTGTGAAGAAGCCAATACTTTTTGTGTCCACAGAAATTTGTCTGTTGTACCAACTTCTTTTAAAGAAGTTAGACTCAGCTCCAGGAGGACAGGGCCGTGTCTGCATGTGCATCACTGTGCCTATAGCCCATCCTATCTCAAGCGCTCTAATGCTGACTGAGTGAAGGACTCTATGAAAAAAGACCTCTGCCTCAAGGGAAAGGATCAGTCCCTTTCCTTTATCTATTTCTAGGGCCTTAGACTGTGCCTGGCATGTCAGCTGTTGACTGAGCAAGAAGTACCACCAGTTCCCAACAGATCCGAATGTCCAGTTTGCCCTGCTCATAATTAAGCTAATGAAGAGTCCTGGGGCATAAAATGTCAGAATCTACTGTCTAGCTGGAAAAGCTTCAGAGCCAGCAGCAGGCCTTGGTTGCTGCCCACTGCCATGCACTGACAGACCTCCTGTGGACACATTTTGGCCAACCCTCCTTTTAAGCTGCAGGTCTCCTTTTTCCATCTTATCCCATCTCATCTTCCACTGCCCCCTTCTCCTTTTGCCTTCAGTCTTTCCCAGCATCAGAAGATATGGTTGGATAGCATCACCGACTCAATGGACAGGAATCTGAGCAAACTCTGAGAGATGGTGGAAGATAGGAATTAGTGACTGAATGACAACTCCCCTTTCTTATCCAGAAGTCCCAGAGGTAGGGAGGAGCAGGCCTCTGGATCACTGGGGAAGGGGTGTGAGTGAGTTGAAGAAATAAATTATTAGAATTTGGGGCTTCCTTTCTGCTTTCTGACATTTTTCCTGATGCATCAGATATATGAACACTATTAATATTACAAGACAAATTATTTTCATATGTATACAAATGAAAGAGCCAGGCTAGCAGAGCTACTGCTACCTCTCTCAGCCCTCTAGGCTAGCAAATTCCAGAAAGTAGCCTTCATTTGAAGTCTTATCTATGTGTCTACAGCAGTGTGTCCCATTTATCAATCCATTCTTCCATCATCTATCCACCCCTCCATCCACCCATTCATCTATCATTCATTCATTTGCCCACTTGCCCAGTTTTCTATAAGTATCATCACAATTTTTAAAAATAAGGTTGGAAAAGTCATTCACTCAGTTTGTTTTGTTGGTCTCCTCTAAAGGGAGAGGAATCTGAAACAAGAAGGCCAAAATCAGCCACATCCATCCTAGGCTCAAATGAGCTCATCTCCATACCTGTTTTGATATTGATAGCTTGTATCTCATTTCATTTTCTTTTGGTTAGTCAAGCTAGAAATTTCAATTTCATTTATATTTTCCAAGGACCAAGTTTTGCTTTTGTTGATTTTCTCTACTATTTTCCTGTTTTCAATTTCATTGATTTCTAATATTTATTATTTCTTTTCTTCTGTTTTCTTTAGGTTTAAATTGCTCTTCTTTCTCTAGTTTGCTAAGGTGGAAACTGTACTGATTTTAGACCTTTCCTTTTTCCTAATATATGCATTTAATGCTATACATTTCCCTTTCATCACAACCCACCCATTTTGGTAAGTTATATTTTCATTCTACTTAGTTTAAAACATTTTGTTATTTCTGTTTAAGTCTAAACTCTTTGAACTATGGGTTATTTGGAAGTGTGTTCTGAAATTTCCAAACATTTTGGGGATTTTCCATTTATCTTTCTGTCATTGATTTCTAGTCTAATTCCATTGTGAATTAGAATATAGTTTGTATGATTCTTACTCTTTTACACTTTTTAAGATATATTTTATGACCCAGAATGTGGTCTAACTTGGTGAATGTTTCTTGTGAGTTTGAGAAAAACATATATTGTGCTGTTGAGTAGATTTTCTATTAATGTTAATTGGATCAAGTTGACTGATAGTGCTGTTCAGGTCATCAATATCCTTATTGATTTTCTGCTCACTTGATCTATCAATTACTGACAGAGGGTTACTGAAGTCTCCAGGATAATAATGGATTTGTGAATTTCTTCTTTCAGTTATCTTAGTTTGCCTCATGCATTTTGATCTTTGTTCATCCCATTACTTTCACCTATCTTAGTTTTTATATTTAAGTGGGTTTCTTATAGGAAAGTATATATTTAGTCTTGCTTCTTATCTATTCAAATAATCCCTGTCTTTTAATTGGTGTATTTAGATCATCGACATTTAAAATGACTATTGACAAAGTTAGATTATGCCTGCCAAGTTTGTAACTCTTTTCATTTGTTGCATTTGTTCTTTATTTTTTATTTTCTCCTTTTTTTTTTTTTAACCTTATCCTGTTTTGAGTATCCTTACTTCTCCCTCCTGTATGTTTTGACTTTTCTGTCATTCATTTCACTTATCCATATGCCATAGATATAACACATTTTAAAATTATTATTTTAAGCAAAAAGTTACCTTTTAGATTAATTAATAAGAAAAAAATACTTTTCTTTTACCTTCACATATTCCTTCCCTAATAGTCTTCCATTCTTTATGTAGATTCAAGTTCCTATCCTATAGAATTTCCTTTCTGGCTGAAGAATTTCTTGCAGAGTAGGTCTACTGGTAATGAATTCTCTTGATTTTGCTCCTGAGTAGATCTGGTTGTGAACTCTGGATGTATGTGACTCAATGTATCCAGATTCCATGGTGGTGGTCTTCCCCTGCACCATCAATTCTCTTGGTAGTTCCAAAAAAATTGTTGAGTTTTACTTTATGCAGTTTCTTCTTACTGTGGGATAGGAGTGACAACTCCTAGGCTCTTTACGTGTTTGAGTTGAATGAGAAGTTCCTTCACACCTGTTTTAAATAATTCTCTGTGCCTACTTAGAGCGCTTGAGTCCTGGCAAGTTGCTTTGCTGCCAACACTACCACCCCTAGCCTTCTTTAGACTACACACTCTTATTGCTGCCAAGTTCCCCAAATTGTGTCCTGGTCAGTTCCAAGTGTTATATAACCACAGGGACCTCAGGTGGAGCTGAGCAGAGCTGGTACTTCCCAAGGCTATATCTGACATCAGGTGGTCTTGCTGCTGCTGCTGTCGCTTCAGTCGTGTTTGACTCTGTGCGACCCCGTAGACTGCAGCCCACCAGGCTCTGCCGTCCCTGGGATTCTCCAGGCAAGAACACTGGAGTGGGTTGCCATTTCCTTCTCCAGTGCAGGAAAGTGAAAAGTGAAAGTGAAGTCGCTCAGTCGTGACCAACTCTTTGCGACCCCATGGACTGCAGCCTACCAGGCTCCTCCGTCCATGGGATTTTCCAGGTAAGAGTACTGGAGTGGCAGGTGGTCTTGAAGGAAGGCAAATCGTGAAGGCTGGGGACTTGCTGCTTTGGTTAAGGATGCTCTTCTGGAATCTGATGAGCTGTTGGATCCGTTTCCCCACAACGTGGAGAAGAAGTAAATGCTGTGTAACGAATAACCTATAGACCCTAAGGTATGCCCTTATGTGGCCCAGTGCTTTATATGATGGTACTGTGATAGGCTTGGCACAAAAGGAATTCATATGGCCTAGAGGTGAATTATACTTAATGTAACTTAAGAAGCGAAACTCTTGTTATCAGTCTCTTTGGCTGTATCCTCTCCTTTATTTTCTTCCTAAATAGTACTTTTGTAGTACTTTTGATTTTCCTTAACCATGGATAGGGTCTTCTTATGCAGACATAGATTCACCTTCATCTTACAATGATTGAAATTACAGGGCAGGCATTATTCATGTCAAGCCTGATTGATAAATAGGATATGTATAATGTTTATACTCTTCTTAGATACTGGCACAGGGCAATAAAGAAGCAGCCTACCTGATCAATGTGATATTTTTGGTACCAAGGTGTCTGAAGCCTCCAGATCAATCTGATTAATCTTGTTCGTATGTGGATACTACGGATCACAAAATGCCAAAAGATAACAAAAATTGCTCCCTGATGGCCCCTCCAAGGGCAAATGTCTCCAAACTGGGGACAAAGGAAATTCCTCAACCTTTTCAGATAATGCTGCCCCGCACACCTTCTGTTATGGAATGTAGGCTGTCATGGTGAACAACACGGTGGGAAGGGTGAAAAATACCGCAATGTGAAGAGTGTTCAAGCAATATACACCTTTGGGAAAATTTTCTCCCTTAAGCTGAATTTGAACTGTTTCACAATATTTCCCATGATGCTGAAAAATATTAGGTCTTGAAAATTTTTCTAAGGTTTTTGGGAGTCATCTGGTCTCTCTTCCATTTCCCAGACTTCTCTAAGACCCCATAGGGGTAACTAAGAAGAAGAAAATGGAAGAGACTGGGGAGGAAATGCAGAAGGGAGAATGTGAACATATGTAGGAGGGTAAGAGGGGCCCAGAGGATGGAGATGAGTGGAAAGACTTGAGAGAAGACTGGTAACATCAGTGAGGGCAATTCCCAGGGCTGTACATGGACAGGAAGTGGAAGAATACAAGACATGGTGGGGCTTCAGCAAGTGATCAGTGAGAGAAAGAGTAAGACTGAGGGATGGAAAAGGAATCAGGGAAGGAAAAGGAACCGAGTTTAAGAGATGTGTAACTGTGTGACACATCTGCACACACACACACACACACACACACACACACACACACCCAACCACACAGGCATAGCTACCAAAGAAGGGCCCACTGTAGTTACTAACTGCATTGTGCAGACAGAACTACTTAGCATAATTTGGAAATCATACCTTATTTTGTTTAAGGGCACCTTTCTCTTTCATATGAGGGCAGTCCTTTCCCGTCACCACAGCTTTGATATCTGCCACCGGCACTGAAATTCATAAGAGAAAATGAAAGTAACTACATCATGTGACAGCATAAGTGTCCATAAAATAGCAAGACTAAGCATCACCGAGTCTGTTGGCACAGCTACCATTCCCAGACACTATAGCAGGAAGAGAAAAGAGATGAAAAGAGGGAGAAGTCAGGCAGGCTCCAGAACAAGGAACTAAAATATACTCTTAATATTCTGGTAGAAAGCATTCCTGGGGAGAAAAATCTATGTTCATAAGTAGAGTTTGTTTCAAGAAAAGAAATACCTAAAAAAAAAGATGGCACACAACAATAAAAAACCCATCATAGTTGTGTTAAAAGTGATGGCATTAGAAGGAGTAAAAATAATAATAAGTAATAGTGGTACTGATACTGATTTTATGGAAGACATCTATGTGCCAGGAGCAAATGCCAAGTGCTTCCTATAGATTGATATCTCTTACTATAGTAGTGACATCACTTTAGTTTCTGAGTTTTGGATAATAAGCGGAAGTAACCCTATCACAAAAAAATCTATCTGAACATAAACCATTCTGAACTCTCACTCTCCAAATTCTCCCTCTTGCCATCTCATTAATTCTCATAACCATTCTGTGAGGCAGGTTTTGTTATTCCTAGTTTATGGACAACAAAACTAAACTCAATTAAATAAAAGGAACATTCCTTTCTGTTAGGGAAATGGTAGCTGGCACTTATCTTGGAAATCCTGAGAATAATGCAGTTAGATAAAATGATGTTATCTATTGTCTTATTCAGGACTTGGGGGAAGATAAAAGATATGGAAAGGCTTTTGCCCTTAATGCTTTTGTTAAGATCATCGGATAGAGAGAAGGCTGCAGGATGGTTTGGAAACTTAATTTTAAAAACTGCAGAGTTATCTGTCCCTTTCCAACTCCTAATCTTTCAGTTCCTCAAGGGACTCTAGGGGCTCAGGATATTCAGAAGCTTTGACTCATCAATTCCTTGACTCCTCCAATGACGAAGATAATGAGAGATTTCACAATTAAAGTTCACCTACTTTTATTGGGGCATTGGGTTCTGGGGGTGACATTTAGATGAAGATAAAATTATAAAATAATAGAATATCAAAATGATATAACAGGAAGGCTCTTTAAAAGCTAACATTTTCCAGGTACCCTAAAGTTGCTAAGAACTCTGTCCAAATCCTTGATACCTCCAGAGCTCTCTCGAACCCTAGAGAGGAGTGGTGCTGTAATGAAATCTTTCAGGATTCTCTGACGGCACCCCCCTGCTCTCTGTTCCACCACATCTGCTCCTCTAGCTTGGACTCCTGGGTTCTAGATTCCTTGGTAGATAGGACTTGTTCTCACTAATAACAGTTCTGGGCACATGGAAGACCACGCTTCTCAGCAACTTTTGCATTTAGGTGGGGCCGAATAATGATTAGCTCTGGTAGTGAAACATGAGAGGAGATGGCCTGGCTCTTTTCCTGGTGGAGGCAGTGAGAAGCCCACTTCCATCAGCCTCTCTTCCCCAGCCACAGGGACTGATCAGGCCATGTGGTCCCTCCAGATGGTGCAGCTCTGGGATGTCAGAACAGCCATCAGCCTGTGTCCCTGTGATCACGCAGAGCGATCCTTTGAAAGCACATGTCAGTTATATAATTGAGGAGCGAGAAATAAACTCCTGTTGTGAGCCAGTGAGGTTTGGGGGGTTATTTATTCCTGAAGCTTAATGTAGCAATGCAGCCTCTTCTGAGTGGCATGACCCTTGACCTTGGACCCCCTTCCTCCCCTACCTGGCTGCTCAGGATCGGCATCTTCTTGTAGACAGTCCCTGTGATTCCTGAACTTTCCTTTGATCACAGCCACTGACTTCAGCTCTTCTCAAATCCATTTTCATAACCAACAATCAACCCTGTTCTCAGTGGCCAACCTGGCTACCTACTTGCTACTCTGGGAAGAGATATTTGGGCACTTTGGGAAGTTGGGTTTACTTAGTGTTTACGTTTCAGTGGAAAATGTACCACTGAAGTGAAACTGTGATATAATTAATGTACAAACTCCAAAACCCTTCTCAAGCTTCAGATGGAGTTTGAGTAGCAAACACCTCCTAGAAAGTCTTCTGCTGTTCAAATATGTAACATGCTCAGTGAACGAGAGAGCGTGTCTTTGATCGGTAAATAGTAAGTTACCCCTTTGCTTTGAAAACCCATCATGGGGAACAGGACAAGGGTAACACTAAGGTCTGTTGTGGGAGCAGTCTTCAGAATCTCTAATAAGAAGGCAGCAGGGGAGAAAAGGCAGCCTTTTCTGCACCATGCTGGGGGCAGTACATATTTTACGTATTTCATATGCATTGTCCCCTGTCAAGGAGAAAAGCTGTTATATTCCTCACAGGATTGCGGCTAAAAGGAAAACACAAAATTCTAAAAATACAGCGTGGCTTTAAAGATTGCTCTTTGCATAGTTTGTTGTTGGAAGCACTGGAAAATTAGGTATTGGAAGGGCAAAAATGTCATCTTCTCTAAACCCACCAGCAGAGTTAGACTCACAAATTTTGAATCTATACTCTAAGGAGGTGACAGAGCGCTCTTGATTACTTCAAAGTAGGGCTAGGGTTTCTATCAGGTCTTTTTTATGTGGGAGCAGCATAACAAAGTGGGATTCAGAGATATGAGAACCAGAAAAGTCACCATTGGGTCCCTAGCCCCAACTCTAACTCCTTGGGGCCTGCCCTCATTTCTTTCAATGCTACTTTCAGTTTGAGCTGGATTGAGACAATCTAATCCAACATTTCCATTTTATAGATGGGAAGACTGAGGCCTAAAGAGAAGAAATATGTCACATAGCTAGTGAGGGACAGAGTTGAGACAGCTGCTTTTTCTTCTATTCCATGGTCTCTGGCTAGGCTATGATTTTCTCCTATGTTTGGAAGGTGTCAGCTCCCCAGATCATGCTAAACATATGTCAGACACAGCCCTGGAAGTGGTTATCACTTCAGATATGTTCAGGAAGCTTTTCAATGGCTAATATCTGTGGGAGAAAATTTAATTGTGATTTAAAACAGAAATGCCACTGAAAAAGTAAATGTGGCCATCATGATAAAAATTGTTCTAGCTTTCACCCTTGGGAACCAGAAAGTTGAGGCAGAAATCACCCCAGGAAGCCAGTAAGTAGAGGCAGATATTACACCAGGAAGTAGCCAGTAAGCCATGATCACTTGCCCTATACATAGCTCCACTGTGGAAACTCCTTTGGACAGAGATACAGAGGAGGGGCAGGCTGATCCCAGGACAGTTCAGTAGAGGATCTGGCCTCTAACTGGGCAGTCTGGAGTGGCTGGAAGAATCACAGAGCCTGGATTTGAATTCTAGATGCACCCACTGGCTATACCACTTCGGGCCTAAGTTCTTGGAGCATAAGCTTCCTTGTGGGTAAAAATCTGGACTGGGGGCTGGATAGCTGCATTCAGGTCTTTGCTCTGTTATTTACTAGACACGTGGCCTTCAACAGGTTACTTAATTTTTGTGTACCTCTGTTTCCTAATCTACAAAAGAAGGGCAATGGTATCTACTGCTTCAAGTCAGGGAGAGGATACTTTGTTAAAATGTAGAATAGAACAGTGCCTGGTATAGAGTAGGCACTCCAAATATATTATTTGCAATTATTATCAATAATCAGAGTTAATTCTCTTTGTAGATAGAGGGACCTGAATTACTTAGCATGCTTCAATGACCCAAATCGCCCCACTCTGCTTTGCTCTGGCCGCCACTCCTCTCCTCTGTGGTAAGAGGCTTAATGGTCTTGTGTGAGGGACTGAGCCCTCTCCTCCAGGCCCCTTTGATGCAGGAGTGAAGAGCGCTGGCCTAGATTCCCTCAAAGGGCAGTTCTGAGAGGTGGGGGCACTGCTGGGAAGCAGTGAAGTCTGGTTTTAGTGGGGTGATGAGAGTCTGCATACCTGGTGGGAGGAATGTGGAGCAAAGGGAGGTAAGGAGATGTGGACTTTTCAAGGGCCATGTTTCCTGCCAAACAAAAGGAATACGAGAGAAGAGATTTGCTAAACTTTTACGCATGAAGACCGCTAAGGAGTAGCCCTCAATCTCCACTCACACTCTCTGGATTAAGAGGGTTCAATTACACTATTTGACTCATCAATATCTCAATATTCAGCACTGGTTAACTTAAGGGGTGGAAGACAATTTCCCTGTTGGTTTCAAGAAAGGGCAATTGTACATGGCAAGAGCAATGGCACTTGAAATTAATTAAAGGAACAGCTCATTTTTCTAGTGGAATGAGGTTTTTGACTTTGAAGGGCTCCAAGAGGGTGGATTATTTTGCTCCAGGCAGAATGCAGAATTGGAATTAAATGCAAACCAGGTGGCAGGCCTGAAGCAGCAAACTTTGGTTTCCTGGGTTGGGGCCTTCTCATTTCCTGCACAAAACAGCTTCATCTGACTTCATTACACGAATATTCCTCCTCCCTGGCCCACCTGGCACACAGATATAATCTCTTTGATACACACACATCTACACATGCACACCTGCACAGGTACGCATTCTGGGTTTATCTTACAATGGGTAAACTGTTTACAGAGCACCTCATCTGGAACTCTGAATTCCTAGATTTCTAAGGCCATAGAGGAAAGGGGCGGACAAGAGTTTCAGAGCCACAATCAGAAGGGACTGTTGCAATGCTTTCTCAGAAGGAGCACCATGGCCATGACCAAAAGCTCTCCAGAGATTTGCAGCTCTGTCCTGGCTCTTCTGCAACCATCCTGGCAAGCTGGCTCTCCCTGGCATCGGCACTCCAGTTTCCAGTCCTTGGGGATGCAGGCCTTGGTAGAGCTTGGGGTCATCAGCTTGTGGGCAAGTCTAGAGACGGCCCCTACACAAGGCTTAGGTTCTGTCCATGCCCTGATCTTCTCTAGGGCGAGAGCTACTGACTTCCTAAGCAGCCGAGCCAGCTAGAATGAGAGTGCTGCATTTAAACTGCAATCTATGCCAATCTATGGGTTGAGAAATGGATTAGATCCCTAAAAATATGGGGATAAAGATACATTCAGTGCGTGGGAGAGCCGACTCACTGGGCCATGTGGGTCAAGAATGAAACCAGATGTGTTTTCTTTTTTCCACCCCAGACCACTTTCTCTATTTCCTGGCCAAGTTAAGAGAGAGGCAGTGGGAGAGTTTGTAGAGAGCTTCTGGTTGCTATGGCCAACAGGAACCTCAAACTCTTCATTTTACCACCTTAGAGCACTGATTCCAAGTGGCTGGCCTCTGCACAGTTCTTGTGAGCTCATGAGGGAGGATTCTCAGTGAGTTTTTCACCAGTTAACAGCAAAGACAGGAAAATGAAGACACTCATTTTTAGAGATGCCATGAGTTTTTCATACAGCTAATTTAGTGCAAGGGACTGTCCTTTATTCCAAGGTTAGGCCTTTCTGGTCTTTTTTTGTGATTGAGTCCTTTTTAAAATGAAAGGAGTGTGATATTAAATTTTAGTTAGATTTTCTTTTATAATAGCTTTCTTTTTTTCTCTGCCAAAACCTGAAGTTGGTAACCCACTATCCACTCAGTTTTTTATTCTTTAAAAATTTTTACATATTGGTGAAAGCCAGATTTAGGGACTCACTGGGAAGCATATCAGACAATATCTAGCCCTGCAGTTCTCACTTTAAATGTGCATCAGAATCATGTGGAGGCTCCATGAACCCAGAGATGGCTGCTCCATTCCCAGAGTTTTTGATTCATCAAGTCTGGGAGGGAGGATCTGGGAATCTGCATTTCTGTAAGTTCCCAGGTGATGCTGCTGCTGTGGATGGTCCAAGGACCACACTCTGAGAACCAGTGTTCTAGCTTGTCTGTGGTGGGATGGAGATTTTCTGAGACTTAAAGGGAGGGTCCTTATCACAAAAACAGAGGCCTGGAATGACACCACAACAGGAATGAATGTATAGACACTGTCCCAGACTGCAGTACTGGGTTTCAGATTTCTTTCCTTTCCTATTAACAGTGCTAATAACATGGACTGAGGAGGCAGTGCGCCCATGAAAGGAAATAAGATTGCTTTCTGAACTAAATGACACTACAAAGACCAGACTGTCCCATTTTTAAGCTGGAGGAAGAGAGACTGTTCCAGGTTGTCTGTCTGATATGTCAGCCTAGAGTCTGAGTGTGTCAGGAATTTGCCACTCATGGTTTATTTTCCCCTGTGATGGCTAAGAGCTGCAAGGAAGACAGTACAGATTGGACTTCCATGGGCCCTGGGGCAATAAGAGGGAGGTGCCAGGATCTAGGGGGATTTTATCTGTGAATTATATGATTCATGGCAGGGTCAAGGTGACTTTTAAAAGTTATTTTAAAGTGTCTTTATTTTTTCCTGACTGTTTGATTTCTCTACCTGAGATATCCTTTGACACTATGTCTAACTTTATCTCATTTCTCTTCCAAATTAATTCATTACCTTTGTGTATTAAAAAAATTTTTTTTCTTGGCCATGCAGTACATGGGATCTTAGTTCCCTGGCCAGGAATCAAATATACCTCCCCTGCATTGGAAGCATGGAGTGTTAACCACTGGGCTGCCAGGGAAGTCCCTACCTTTGTGTATTTTAATGTTTCCATAATACTTTGTTTAATTTGTATACTTTGTTGTTGTTTAGTTGTTAAGTCATGTCTGACTCTTTTGTGACCCCATGGACAGTAGCCCGCCAGGCTCCTCTGTCCATGGCATTTCCCAGGCAAGAATAGTGGAGTGGGTAGCCATTCTCTTCTCTGGGGGATCTTCCTGACCAAGGGATCAAACCCTTGTCTCCTGCATTGGCAGGTGAGTTCTTTACCACTGAGCCACCATACAGTCAACTGTAATGAATAAAAGTGGTAGGGTATCAAACACACAATTCAGGTGAGATTATTTTGGATCATCAGAAAAAGATAGCTGACAACCAGGTTTATGTTGGTTTTGCTTCTTAGAACAGTATATGGACAAGTAATATAAAAGTGGATGTTGGAACTCTAGATTTGTATCTTTCAGGACAGATGGGTAAATATTCCTTTCCCAAACCACAAATCCACCAAGGTCTTGTGCCTGATGAGACGGCTCGGGCCAGGACTCACAGCAAAGTGGGCCATGTCCAGTGGGTTTACTCAGGTTGATAGTCTTTCTGTGTGATATTCTGTGACCAGGAAACAAACAACCAACCGACACTCAGGCCTCCTAGACAGAAGAGACACTTACGTTTGTCCTGCAAGGAATCATGGGGCACTTCTCCCTGGGGACTTTCTTCCAGATCTCCATAATGCAGGACCTTGTGGTTTGGTGAGAGCCGACAATACCAAAACTTGTCTGAGGGAAGGGAAAAAAGAAAGAAAACGCAGATTTATCAGGTAAGTGATTCTGATTTTCAAAGAATATGGACATCCTTATTTCCTCAGAGCCTTTCATGAGAGAATATGCAGTTTCTTTAAGTCTTCAGATAGGAATGAATTCCAAGAGCCCTGGCAGTCAGTCCCTTCTCAGTTTTTGTACGCAGGTAGCTCCTGTCCTTCCAGGTAGACATTTGGTGCCACTGGGCAAGTTACCAGATCCTTCGAGGACAACGGCAACAAGTCTGAGGTGGTGACTTCCAGGGGAGTATTTCATCAATATCTATAATGATGAGAACATGGTTAACTATTCAGTTGGGACTGACAAAGTAGGGGGAGAGATGAAGAGAAAAGAGCTTTCTCAGAACTTTTCTGCTTCCACTTCCCTCTGTGAGAGTCTAAGACTGTTGAGATGGCTGTGCCATATCTCAGCTGGCATAGTAAAGTCTTCACCCCTGAGGCCTGTACCCACAAACAGGCCCACAAATAATCATGAATATATTATTAGGAGGCTAGTAATCCATACACAAGGGGTGGGATTCATGAGGAACCACCCTAAGTCAGAAATGTACCCAAGAATGAGGGTGTCACATTCATCTCCTCTCTAATTCCTAGAGTTTAGTTCCCTTAAATAGGCTTGATCAATACCTTAGGATCATCCTTATAAATAACTCCCTCAGCTAAACTTCATCTGCTCCCCCAAAATGTAATAACAATTTTTGAATGAGCTTGTGAGGTAGTGAGAAGGAGGTAAAGAGTGCTTTTTCTAGATAAGAACCTTAAATTGTGATAGCGATCTTTATGCAGCTCTCAGGGTTGGGGTAGATGCTGCCTTCTCCGGGAAGCCCTCTGTGATTACTGCAGCCAAAGGGACTCTTTGCACCCTCTTAGCTGCTCCAGCGTCTCCTCTGATGATTGGTGCCCTCATGTTAAATCCCTTGGTATTCCCCATTATCTGCCATAGAGCTTAGGCAAGCAACTTGCCTGGTGGGGACATGGTCAACAGTTATTAACAGAAGAAGAAGACTCCAGGACACTTAACAGCCCCAACAGTGTGGAAAGCCAAGGCTCTCCGATGACAGCCATGGCCTTCGTGACTGCACTGCACCAATCTCTTGGCACAATGCCTGCCATGTAGAAGTTGCACTGTTGGTATTGGCTAAATTTATAAATGAAGGCTCAAGAGGACTCAGTCAAGATGTGTAAGTCACAAAACATCCATGACCTGTAAACCCTTTGTGCAATTACATAGTTGGCAAACATAGTGGCCTGGGCCAAATCATCCCATTACTGTGTCTACCAATACAAATTGTTCTGAAGCCAATCTGACCAGAAAGCTCTCTATAACATTTAACAAAAATGTTCTTTTATCTAAAATTGCTTTCACCACAAAATTATGCCTTAATTACAACTCTTTTGGTAGAAAACCAAGTTTTAAAAATGGAGGCAAAAGTCACACAGTGAACAAAGGAAACACCCAACTTGATCCACAAAAGCCAAATGCCTCTGTGATTCCTTTCTCAAGTATAGATAGGGTTTGAGAATTCCTGAATGTAGTCTGTATATAGCAATCCATATATTTTAAAAAATCTAAACTCCAGTGGAAAAATTTGAGAGGAAAGAAAAAGTTATTTGAAGGCTAGGAAAACATCTGGAATTGCTAAATTATCAAAATTCTGTTATATATATACACTCAACACAGGGAGGGCATTTCAAAGGGAGAAAATAAAATCATTCCCTGAATAATTCATAACCACTTCAATTAGGCAGCTTTCCATGAGGAGAACATATTTGAGAACTTGACTTGTTATTCACAATACGAAAATTGCAATTTGATAGGAGTGGGCTAAGCTTCAGCCTTGAGCACCAACAGTGCTCTTGGGGGCCTGGCATGATGGACTATAGAGATCTCTTCAACCCAAAGGACCTTCCACTTTGTCTAAATAAACTGTGATGACCACAGCAGGAAAAACTTTCTGGAAAAACTTGCTATAGTGCTTTCCTTCCCCTGCTACCTCTGAGGTGGGACTTTGGCTAAGTGAGCAACTGTAAAAGGGTAACAGAAAGCTGGGAGGGAAGTTGGTGAGCAGTAGCACTTGGACATGCTGGTCTTATTTTGAGTAAGTCTTAGCCTGTTCTTTCTAGAAATTTCTCACTTCTCAAGCTGAGGTAAACTCAAGAGACTAGCAGTGCTAACATGAAGCCCAGGAGTCAATATGGCATAATCAAAGAAGACTGTCATCCTCAACAGATTTGGGGGAGAGTTAAGAAAATTAAGTGGTACAAACATATATTGTGGAGCTAAATGCACAATTTACATTCATTTGCAACACTTCAAAAATTTGCTGCATATACTTTCATAGCTTGTCTATTTACTAGGTTAAGTCTGTTTCTCCATGACTATTTGCAGAGTGCCTACAGTGCTCACAGGACTTTACTGGATCTAGCAAAAGTCATTAGGATGACAGGCAGACATGAGGGGCAAAGCCAAAGAGCTCAAGGAGAAAGAGCTCCCTCAGTTCTTAGTGGCAACTTAAAGAAAGACGGTGGCAACACTTGTGTCTCAGGTCTGGGAAATATGGACAGTGACTCAGCAACTCTGCCTGTACTACAGGGAAAAACAGGAATAGGAAAGATCTCTTGTGCAACATAATTCTACATTCAGAAACTACTGAAATCAGTGGCTACTTATCATGATGGTTGAAGACAATTGTCTTCTTTGCAATGTTGTAGTCACTGTTTGTTTAAAGAAACACAAAAGGCTACCTGGAAACCTGGAAATCTATCATAACACTACAGTGTAGAGCTGACAGATTTTCCTCCTTCCAGGGGACTAAATTCTCTTGACTTCTTTTTGTTTGTTTGTTTTCAGATCTGAAATCCCTGGGCTTCCCAGGTGGCTCAGTGGTAAAGAATCTGCCTGCCAACATAGGAGACGTGGGTTTGATCCCTGGGTTGGGAAGATTCTTGGAGAAGAAAATGGCAACCCACTCCAGTATTCTTGCCTGGAAAATTCTATGGACAGAGGATCCTGGCAGGTTATAGTCCATGCGGTTGCAAAAGAGCTGGACTTCACTGAGCATGCATGGGCACCCAAAATCCCTGATGTGTATGTATTTATTTATATATTTATTTATTATTATCGGAGTATAATTTCTTTACAATGTTGCTTTAGTCTTTGCTATACAGTCAAGTGAATCAACTATATGTGTATATATATCCTTCCCTGTTGAATCTCCCTCCCACGCCCATACCTCCCTGCCACCCCTCTCCATCCCATTCCTCTAGGTTATCACAGAGCACTGGGCTGAGTTTCCTGTGTTACACATCAGTTTCCTTTAGCTATCCATATTACACATGGTAGTGCATATATGTCAAAAATTTTTCCCAATTTGTCCCACCCTCTTCTTCTGCCCTGGAATCTCTGGACTTTTAAGACACCACTGTCTTTTGGTTTTCCTTCTACCTCTGACTACCTCTTCTCTTATCCCACAGAAGTTCCTCTTTGTCTACCACTAAAATGGTAGAGAGCAAAAGATCTGTGCATCATCAATGTGCGTGATGTGTTCTGCTCCTCCCATCAAATAAGAAGTCTTGGATAGATGACAGAATATTGGGAAAAGGGCTGAAGGGCTTGGGAAGGTTGTTTTGATTCATAGACAAATGGGTGGATACTGAGCCAGTCTCTCCCTCGGGATAAAGGCTGGAGTCATTAGCTCTGGGAAGGTTTAGAGGCATCATAACTTGTGTGTCTGTCTTGAAGGCAGAGCAGCTATAAAAGAAGTGGAGAGGCCGGCTCCAGCCAGCACAGCATACTGACGTGTTGGGTGAGACAGTTTCAGTGTTAGCCACTGGTGGCAGCTTGATTTGCAGTTTCTTTTATGGTAAGCAAAACATGTATTTTCTTTTCAAAACCCAGCATGATGTTACTAGTTCCCCAATCCCTTTGGGCAATGAATGAGTGGATTGTGTCACTAAAAGCAATTAGCAAGAAGCAGTGAGAACATTAGCAAAAATTGTTTACTAGCCTTTAAAGAGAAAGCAGGAGTTAATATGGAGGTCTTTCAGTCAATTACAAATGTTATTACATTAATAGCCATTTTTAATTCCCCAAACTAAAAAACTGAAAATATGGAGATAATTTTGTGCTTCACTTTTTTTCCTGTGTGTATGTGTGTGTGTGTGCGTGTACATGTGTGTGTGTTTGAAGGATCAGAGAGAAAAGCTGGTTTCAAAGCTCACAGCCTGGTAAGAAGGTCTCCAGGGCTGATTAAAGATATTCCCAATGTCACATAGATCATTATGGAGCTAATCACCCCTGACAACTGTAATTCTTGCAGTAATATTTGATAGAAGTTTCTGCACCACTGCAAATAGTCTGTACCTGCTTTATTCAATAGTAAGAAAAGAAAATTTGAATTTTATTTAATTTTAATTAACTCAAATAGCCATAGGTGGCCACACGGAACAGTACAGTTCACTGACTATCTTCGTATCCAAGCTGCAGATAAGTGTAGAGTTGGCCAGCAGGTCTTTAGGGCAGATGGGCAAGCTGAATAATAGCTACCATTGTTGAGTAGGAAATGAGGTTTGTAAAGTGAGGCACAGGCCACAGCAAGAACTGAGTCCTGATTGACTCTATCGTGGACTCAGGGACATCCTTGTATTGTGCAAAGCCTACAGCTAGCAGCTGGCTGCTGGCCCAGGGGGCCCTAAGAATCCTGTGTTCGGGAGACAGGTGACCTTTACTAAAGCGAATTCTTATGGCACTTCCACTAAGATTTTGAATCTTTCCTAGGTTAACCTAAAATGTGCATTGTCTTCAGTGTGCTCAGGGGAAGGTCCACTTCAAACCTTCCCACATTACAAAACATAAGCGATCCTAGCGATGTTTTTAAAAGGAAATATTCTTGAGTTCAGTGAAGGAAGACAACAACCACAGATACAGAATGAAGGTCATTCTGCCTTTCAAATCGTCCTCACTACACTGAACATTTTTCAGAATAGAGACTCCTGTTTTGATTCAGAATTCTGCCTCCCCGGAGACTCTTGTTTCACAGCAAAAGATAACTCCAGAGCCCTGAAGACGTTTTCAAGATGGTTTAGCTTAACTGATGCTTTGGAGTCCACAGACCTTAGTTATACACCTGGCCTTGACACATCAGCTATGGAGTTTTGGCCAAATTATAAAAATCCTTATGGACTCCTACAGTTCCTTTGTCAGATAACACTAAAAATTATGTGAGTAAAACATATATAGAGTACCTGTCATTCATCTTTCACAGAGTCAGCTCTCAAATATCAGTACCTTGGTATCTTTCAACAGTAACCCCTCTCATCCACACTACTGGATGATTATCTGTTATTCTGATCTATTGGAAAGTGCCTTTTTTCCTGAAAATAATCTGGCTTTTATTCTTTTGACAATGTACATTTTATATATATTTGCCTTTTTTGTAACAATGAGTTATGATAAGGTTTAATGAAATATTAAAAGAAAACTTAAGTCCAAGAGGAAGAAACAACTGGTGCCCCAAATGGGCTGAAAATACCACTTGGCTGTAGGTCTTTGGAGAGAAATGAAAGGGCAAGACAGGTACACCTACTGTGGCTGAAGTGCAGGGGCATGCCAACTCCTCTGGGTGCACATTTTGTTCATCCCTGGGTTTCAAATTAGATTTGTCAAGTTAATGCTTAGAGAAGGGATGCTGGTCAACAAAATGGGCACTGTCTTCAAAGAGAAGTAGAAATTGCATGCTATGATTTCTTGAAAATGACACTCCAACGTGTGTAGCCCTGGGCTCTAATCAAGACTATTCAATGCAAGTGATTCTGAAAGACCCTAATCTCTGAAAAGGAAGGAAAAGAGGAGGCAGTTCTGAGCCTGTAAGACTCTCATGAAGCAAATAATGGCTGGAATGTAAGCAGCTTCTGAGATTTCATCTTAACTCTCTTGAGAAGCCCAGGGAACACAGATGCAAGGCAAATTTATCATAAAGGACTGTGGACAAGAGCCTTTCACACTCCACAGTGAGTGCGGGACAGAGTGAAACAGATATGTGACAGTCACTGCCACTCCATGGCCTGTGTTTAAAAACCTATATTCTAGGGACTTCCCTGGTGGTCCAGTGGTTAAGACTTTGCCTTCCAATGCAGGGGGTGCAGGTTCAATCCCTGGTCAAGGAGCTAAGATCCCACATGCCTTGTGGCCAAAAAACCAAAACATAAAACAGAAACAATTTTGTAACAAATTCAATAAAGACTTTAAAAAATAGTCCACATCCAAAAAAAAAATCTTTAAAAAATCAAAAAATAAGAATCTATATTCTGAGTAACTATAAATTAAAATACTAAATGTCATTAATGAATATTTGACAATGTGCTGAGCACTCGACTAAGTGCTATGCATGCATGATTTTATCTAACTCTTGAAACAATTTGATATAGAAACTGAGATTGTCCTCACTTAACAGATGAGGAAAGAGAAGCACAGAGAGATTTATTAGGTTGCCCAAGGCTAACCAGCTAGCAGGCAGGGAGGCAGGACATGAACACAGCGTGGTGCATCTCCCATGATTTACTGCCTCTCAGTTCTTCTGTAGTCAAAATTCCCAGAAATCCACATTTGTATATATCTCTATTGGACTAACCAAGCAGCAGAGCTGCAAATGAGGCAGACAGAATGATGGGCAAGTAGAAACTCAGGGACCTTCTAGCCAAACATGGCATGATTAAGGGCTCTACATCTGCTCCTCCCCTTTCCAGTTCTGTGGGACAGGAGGCTCTTTCCTACTTTCCCCTAGAAAGTTAATACGTAAATACACTCATCTGTGTCTAACTCCCTGTCGGACAAGTTTAGAGGGAGTGTGGTCATGCATGGGCCCTTTGTGCTTGCTCTTTAACCAGGGATATATTTCATGGGTGTCCCTGTCTCATATCTCACCTTTCTCAAAGGGACTCAAATAATTTTACACCATGTCCTCATTAATGTGTGTAAATCTGAATGGAATGTTTGGATGGGGTGATAGGAAACCAATTTCAGCACAGTCTGCTTTGAATCTCTATTTTTAAGCACACAAAGCTAGTCACCAGATTTTAAATCAATTTACCAAACCCCAAAAAGCCTTCCTTTCTGCACTTGGAAGGATGATTTTATACTAAACACAGATGGTCATGCTCCCTAGGGAGTTTAACTAATAAATTTATAGTCTAGATGCTAATCATTTTTTGCTCATTAGGTAATTCATTTTTAGAAAACCAAAAAAGTTGAACATTTGGAAATAACGCTTTTTTAGCCAAAAAACTGTAATTATGACATCTAGAAACAGAATTATTCTAATAGAATCTACTCATTTCAGCCTAGAAAGGGAAGTCTTGTGGTGGAGTAGACTGGAAGGTTAAATTGGCTTCTCTGAATTATTATTATATTCAGAAGAATTGTATCAATAGCTGGCCATGAATGGGGGCATTTGGTGGCATGGGTCTCTTTGCTACCTCTCCCCTCCCCACTTCTGTGCTCTCTCCCCAATGTCAAGTAAATAAAAACTTTATAAATTACCTAATGTGGGCAATACACCCTGACTATTGATTTTGCCAAAGGCAACGAGGCAATCAGGGCATATAACAGACAATCTGGCTAGCTGAAATAACAGATCATCTGATCTTGTACTCCCACTTAACGGATGAGAAACTGTGGACCTGGGAGGTCATGTGTCCTGCCAGAAGACACTCAAGTGGTTCCTCACAGAGTTGAGAAGCCTAGAACCAAGCCTACTCACCCCCAGCTCCTTGTTCTTTCCTACAGGGTCTTCCAGAATAAAAGAGTAGCTAGCTTCTACCCCCCGTCCTGACCCCCGCTTTTTTTAGCTGCTTTCTAAGAGATGCATTCATGACCACTTTTCTTCCTCACAGTAAATTCAGGAGACAGGCATTGTTATCCCCATTTCATGGGGGAACTGCCCAAGGTCACGGAGCTGGAGAGGAAGAGGCCGGATGGCGCTCACGTCCTCTGGCTCCAGGGCTCCTGTTCTCCTCACTGTGCCACACTCTTTTCCTGGAGCAGTGTCCACTCTGATGAAGGTGCCCAAATGCAGGGGATGCAGCGAAGAAGGAGCAGTGAGTCAGTCTTTCCACGGCTGAATGGGAGAGATAAGTCCCTTCCTCCTGCTGCGAGCCTTTCTCAGTTCCAGCTGCAACTCAGCTCTTTCTTATTCTGCCCATTGTCCTCTCCTGAGGCCCAGCCTGGAGCTCACTGTCATGGTTTCTTATCCCCTGGGAATGACCTGCATTTTCATTCATCAAGGAAGTTTTGCCTTTGGACATTTCTTAATATGATTTTTAATGGGTGCGTTTGAAATACTTTGAATTTACCCAACATTCAGCACAAAGCCATTAAAAGTAAATGGCCGGGAGGATGGGTTCAGTATAAACATGAAGTGATGTATGTCATTAGTGGATGGGCTCTGTGATCAAGCAGGGCATCCATCAGGTTTCAAAAACATCTGCCAGGGTTTCTCCGGGGCCATAACTGATGTTTGTTCTTGGTACGGTTGCTAATGCTTATTCTTTTTCCTGACTGTTCCTGAATCTCTTCACCTCTCCCTGAGCCTTATATTTCAATTTTATTTTCTATTTGTTTCTAGGACAGTATGATATGAATACTTTGACTTTGCAATCAGCCATATGTCAAGAAAGCAATCAAAGGAGTTTACCTTCCTGGATAAGAAACAGCTGGACATGCTTCCCACCTACTGGAACTAGTTTAATGGCACCCATTTTGACTCAATATTTTGGGATTAAAATTTATAGAGACAATTCAGAAATTTCTCTTGCAAGATTATGAAAACTGATTCTATCCCACCTTGGTTCACTGTTATTTATAGCTATGAATAAAATATTCTGACTTGGAAGAGAATCAGTGTGGGGATTTGAAAACAAGGGCCATCCATGCTGAAAATTCCAAGATCAAATCCAACAGTGGGTGGATTCACTCCTGATAGCATAGTGAATCATTAAAAGTTAGGGCCATAGAGATGCTGGAGTTTAAATCCCTACTCTTCTGTGACTGGGCAAGTTACTTTGTACCCCACTGCTTTAGTTTCCCTCACTGCCTTAGTTTATCTATCTGTAGACTGCATGTAATCACAGTAGCTACTTCATAAGGTTACTGGGAATATGAAATGCATTAACATAGGTCAAGTGAGAGCCTGGCACAGGGTAAACACTCAGTAATGTTAGCTGTTGTGGAACCACTAGTGGCAGACATGAGGCATGAAATGGTTCAGGTGATGCTTCAGTTCCATGAGTCTTCTGCTGATTTTAGATTTTGATTCTTCCTGGGTCTATGTGGGAAATTAAAACTTACCTGGAATAAGTTACAGCTATTCTTGTTCTGAGTACAATGCCGCTTAGCCGACCCTTAAACCAACACCCATACCCATGTGATTCCTTAGGGAGCAGGCCACTGTTCTTCCTTGCTAGGTCTGGAAACAATACCTTGCCTCCGCCGGCAGTTGAGTTTCCTAAAGCAGGTCCCTTCTACGAGGCGGTTCAGGCGTTGTTGTTTGATCAGCTCCAAGATTTCTGGCTGAATCTTCTCCTTTAGTTCCCTGCAAAAGGATAAACACATATTCCACAACGCACCTTGAAAACAGCACTTGGCTGAAGGGGCACCACGGCAGAGAGGGCAGGTGCGTAAAAGCGCCATCTTTTCCCGAACATCCCCAGACCTCCTAGGTTGGCGCTTTAGAGAATCATTTATTAAGCATCAGTAAACAGGGTTATCTGTTGTAGTAACTGTATAGATTCTCTGACATTTACAGAATACCCACAAGAGCACCAATCACTTCAGTGACGTTTTTCTAGACCGACGTCTCCAGAGACATTTTGTCTCTTGTTTTATAAAGTCACAGATACAAATTTATGCAAAAATTCACTTAGTGCTTCTGAGACAATGAATCTCTGGTCATATTCTACTCCTTACAGCAGATAAACTAGACTACATTTGTGATCTGACCAAACAGGACTGTTGGACAACCATGTGGTGACTACGATACAGCAAACACAGTGTGGGTGAAGCAAAGACCACTTACAAAGGGGAATAACACATCATCCAAGATTTCAGCCCATAGAGATTGGGATGATGAGGGCATAAATTAAGGATTATTTGCATCTTGTCTCAGGCTAATACAATGTAACTTAGGTTTAGATATACCATGCTGTAAAGATATAATAATAGAGTACAGTGGGTTGTAAACCTTTTTTTTTCAAGAGCAGAGATTTTTTTTATCCTGTGAAATTTTAGGTAGCACCCTCGTATTTGAGTATATTAAAGCTAGAGTTTTTCTAGTTGAGGATGTATAGAGAGACCTAGAGTCTAGCCCTCAGAGCAGTATTGAAAGCACTGACCCAAACTCAAAAGACTAGGATTTCCATCAAGGCTCCGCTCATGATTGGCATTTCATGTAGCTCCTCTAAGTTTCTCCTCATCTGTAAAATGAGAATACGAATGTTTCCTTCCAAAGGGGACAGTGTGAGTATAAGTGAGCTGTGAGCACTGGGCAGGAATGTCAAGTGTTTCTGGATTTGCTTAGATAATACTCTTGCATTTCCTCAGAACAAACATTTCTTGTGCCCATAACAACACTGTAGTCAAGGCTCACATTTTTCATAAGCTTCAGCCTTAACGCTGGGCTCACTCTGGATCGTAGGCAATCTGTCTTCACGTGGTACTCTGTTCCCAGGTATGAAAGGCACTACACATTCAGTCAGTGTGTGCTATGAGCCAGGCAGTGTACTAGGCAAATGTAGTTCATTTAACCCCCTTCTCTCATCCCCACCAAAGAACCCCCAACTTTGGGGAACAGGTATTAATATCATCAGTCCCATCTCACAGATGGAGAAACAGCTTACAGAAGTGAAGCCCTGAATAGGAGTACACAATCAAGTGTTTCTTGTGCAAACTGCTTCTATTCACTCTTGAGAAAAAAAATAATAAAAAGTGATATGAAAGGATCTGGCCATCTCACCAGGTATGCTAGTAAGCTGTTGATATATATTTGGACTTAAATCACCTCAAATACCAGGGCATTTGACACTGTTCCATCTGACCATTTTTAAAGCTGAATGTGGATATTCACCCCAGTGATACAGCTTGGTGGGTCTGCTCCATGTGCATTTACTTTTCTGATGTGGGTCTCATCTCAGGCATTCAGATCACTAACATTATCTATTATCAGCATTCAGTTTTTGTAGAATGGACTCAGAACTGCAGTTTTGATGAACCCTGCTCTGAATGGACAAGAAGGTGGGAGACAGCCAAGGTAGTCACACATGAAAATAAATCACTGCTCCTGGCTTCAAGTTGGGGTAATGAGGTGGAGAAATCATGGGAGAGAGAAACTGGGAATTTCATCAATTCTTAGGTTAGAGATGCATCTTTAAAGAATAGTTTTCCTAGGCTAGAGTTAGCTATTAAAATGGAGATGAAGATGCAGAGATGAGGACCAAAAGGAGGAATAACTGAAAGAACTTGATGATTTATGATTTTTAGTGTAAGAGCCAGATGTTGTTATCATAGCACCTTCTGTTATGAACCATCTTTAGGGATGGACTGTCAGAATAAGTGGATCTGCTGCTACAAAGGTTACCTTTTCTTGTTATGAACCCCAAGGACCCCAAAACATGTTTAGGCAATGAAGAAAATGGAATCGCTTTTTTCTTTTTTGTAAGTGATGTTCTCTTCTTTCCTGCAAATGGGCTCAGTATCTGCAGAATTCACTCATATTAGGAAAATATATATAATCCCTACATGGTGTTTCTGTGAATGAGATACGACCTCTAGGGGAATCCTGGTAATAACCATGGGCTGGAATTGGGCTTTGAAATCCTCAGCTTGGGGCCCATGAGGTCAAGGTCAGGGGTTCAATATTTATCACTTTGATAAATATTCCTCTATTTCTAGCTAACAGCTTTGTATATAAATAAAAGGAGGAAGATTAAAGGAGGTAGAATAAATGAGTGTGTAAAGAGCAGTTCAAAGTCTAGCACTGTTTTTGGAAGAGAATTCCAAGTCTAAGTCCAATGAGGCCAGTGACACATGCAGCGGACAGACAGCACCACTAGACTGGTGAGCCTCCTTCCTGGACCTAGTGTTCATCTAGAACAGAGGTTGCATTGAACACTGGCATTGGCTATGAAAGCTATGAGCAAAACTTGTGACCAGTCTTTAATAAGGATGTAGATTTGCAGGTCAGCCTATAGCCATATTTCTGGCTCTGTTTTTCCTTTTTCTTCTTCACCTACTTTTACTGTACACTCCGAGATAAGATAAGGTGTAAGCAAATACATTCACAGTGTCAGTTTTACCATTTCTATATTGATAGTGTGACAACTTGTTAAATTCTGGTTATTGACTTATAATAAGAGTGACTATTTCTCAGAGTGTTTGTTAAGTGCAGGGCATATACTAAGGGCTCTTCATGTATTACTTCACTGAGTCTTCTGAACAACTCAACAATGTAGACATTTTATCAACTTTATTTTTAGAAATGAGAAAAACAGGTTTAGAATGGGTGACAGAACTTGACTGAGGAGCCACATTTGCAAGTGATGGCCTGGGAATCTGATCCCAGGTCTGTTAGCTCCTGGGTCTGCATTTTCCACATTTCGCTACTCTGCTTCCATGGTGTTTGTCCCTGCAGCTCCCCTCCCTGCAACATCATGGCAAATGATCTATCTGGGGGCTTTTTAAGCTTTTTATATCCATTAACTCAGATCAATTGTGCGAATGAACTTATCCTCCCTGTAAAGTCACACGAAGTAGAAAGTAACAAATACCTCCTTCTGAAATAATTAGTCAAGAGCTAAGAAAGAAAACAGGGCTTCTTCAACCCACTGAATACACAGTCTTCCAAAATATTTGTTCACCCAGAGTTTGCATTGTTCTTCTCAGGAAATATAAACATTATAAAAATGAGATGCACGCCTCGAGGGATCTGCGTGGCTCTGAGATTTGCTTCCACTTTGTGGGCAGCAGCCAGGCAAGGGGGAGAGGGTGGTCAGCAGTGTTCCGCACCAGAGATCAACCATCCAGCCCAGCCACTGCCCAGACTGCAAAATGAAAAGCTTGAACTGGATGACTTTAAAGTTGCCTTTCAGTTCTAAAATATGAATTCCTAAGCCCCAAGCTTGGGTTAGATGTGTCTCCTGTGTGCTCTCGTGTCAACCCACCCACCTGCGCTTCCTCTCACCTGGCACTGAGCACAGTCCCTGATAACCCCTGCCAATCTCAGCTTTAAAGCCTGGCACAGCGACAGCCAAGTGTCTCTGGTTCTCTGCCCGTCCCAGCACCTCGGGACCTTGCAGGAAGGAGTTACTCAATACACACTTGTTAAGTGAATGAATGAATACAATCATACATGGTTCTCTGCATTTTCTTTGTTGTGGGTTTATCCCATGAGCCATTGTGGCAGCATTTAGACTTCATCCAACTACAACAATGAGTTCCTGTCTAGCAGATCATTCTAACAGACCGAGCATCATTGAAGAAGCAGCTGGAGGCTGGTAGCCTCCTGCCTACTTCAGGGGCCAGGATAGGGACCAGGCTGGTTCATGGCCTCCCCCATGAAATAGCTCTGACAAGTTTTTATGACTTTACCAGAGCTCTGGTGGACCATGGTGCTTTTTAGTCCCATGCCCAAGTGAT
Source organism: Dama dama (assembly GCF_033118175.1). NCBI lineage: Eukaryota > Metazoa > Chordata > Mammalia > Artiodactyla > Cervidae > Dama > Dama dama. The sequence goes on along the minus strand of NC_083698.1, from coordinate 57,640,635 downwards.
GATGCCAATGTATATACATACAGGAGATTTCTTTTGTATTTTCATAGCTTCTCTCTGTACAATAAGCATAAAGGTATATAATAATAAATGTAAAGACAAGAGTTTCTTATAAAAAAGGGAAAGAAAGGGAGATGAAACTTCAGAACATCATAGCAGAGCCTTGAGAAGTAAAGATATGAAGTCAAAGCAGGAGCAAAATGTTTGTACTTGACAAGCACTTAACAGTCTTATTTGGAACAAAGTCATGGTCAAACATTAATTTAGAATCACTTGGCCTTTTGTACTTAACTGAAGTGGTCCCTTTAGACTCTTTTTAGGCTTTAAGAATTGTTGTCAAAAGCATAATAAAACTTTCTTGTATTCACACATCTGATGAAACAAATATTATGAAATCCAACATTTCAGTACTGTAGGCCCCAGGATGGGGCAAAGGGCCTCTGTCCCTCCTTGCAGAAGAGAAACTGCATCAGGTATCACCTCATACCAATCAGAATGGCCATCAATGAAAATCTACAAACAATCAATGCTGGAGAGGGTGTAGGGAAAACGGAACCCTCCTATGCTGTTGGTAGGACTGTAAATTGATACAGTCACTATGGAGAACAGTATGGAGGTTCCTTAAAAACTAAAAATTGAACTAACAGAGAATCCTGCAGCCCCACTCCTAAGTATATGTGTGGAGAAAACCATAATTCAAAAACACATATGCACCTCTATGTTCATGGCAGCACTATTTACAATAGCCAAGACATGGAAACAATGTAAATGTCCATTGACAGAGAAATGAATAAAGAAGATGTGGTACATATATACAACGGAATACTACTAAGCTATGAAAAAAGAATAAGAAGAATAAAATAATGCCACTTGTAGCAATACGGATGGGCCTAGAGATGGGCTAAGTGAAGTAAGTCAAACAGAGGAAGAAATATCATATAATATCACTTATATGTGGAATCTAAAAAAAAAAATGAATTATATAAATGAACTTATACCCAAAACAGAAATGGTCTTATATGTGGAATCTAAAAAAAAAAAAAAGTGAATGATATAAACGAACTTATACCCAAAACATGGTCACTTGTGGTTACCAAAACAGATGAAGGGGATAAATTAGTAGTTTGGGATTAAAAATATACACACTGCTATGCATAAAACAGATAACCAGAAAGGACCCACTGTATAGCATAGGGAAATATATTCAATATTTTGTAATGACCTATAAGGGAGAAGAGTATGAAAAAGTATCTATCTATCTATTACTTTGCTATACACCTGAAACTAACATGACATTGCAAGTCAACTATGTTTCAATAACAAACTCTTTTAATTAAAAAAAAGAAATAAACTGCATCTCTGAGGAGTCAGCTGTTTATTCAAAGCTCTTTCTACTTGGTATTCAGGGGCTGTCTTCTTCTATTAATAGCTGATGACCAAAGCAAAACCCCAGCTCTGCCTCTCATGAGTGCTGCCTGCTGCTTGATGTGGGTATGGCTTAGGTTTTACATAGATGTGAGCTGCCCAAGGGGCTTCCCAGGTAGCTCAGTTTTAAAGAACCCGCTTGCCAATGCAGGAGATGTAGGAGATGTGGGTTTGATCCCTGGGTCAGGAAGATCCCCTGGAGGAGGGAATGGCAACCCACTGCAAATGACAACTTGCTCCAGTATTCTTGCTTGGGAAATTCCATGGACAGAAGAGCCTAGCAGTGTACAGTTCATGGGGTCCAAACTGTCTCACGCAACTGAGCGACTAAGCATGCATGAGCCACCAAAGGCCTTGAGGAAGCATTTCCCCTCCCCTGTTGCCTAACCTCATCCCCCAAAAAGCCCACAGTTCTGCTCTGCAGCTTCTAATAATGCTTCTTAAGGCTTGAAAACAAACACAGAGTAGATGCTATAGCTTGGCTATGTTTTCTTCTGTGCATTTTTTAAAACTTCATCTTAGCCTTGTACTTGGCAAAGCAGCTCTGGTAGGGGAAATGAAGAATTAGGTATGGGATCTGTGGGCTGGCTCCTACACTTGCCAACAAGGTCCTTTCCTCTCTAGACTATATTCTGGTCCTCAAGTAGAAATAAGACTTGCCTTCCTCACACAGGTGTGAGGACATGATACAGCATAAGGAACACAAGGAAGTACTTTGCAAATCGCCAAGCACTAAACATATCAGATAAATTGAAACAAGAAACAGAAAGCAGGGATAAAGAAAAGGAATCAGAGAGAGAGATGTTGACGAGGTGCTTCATGACACCAATGATGTAAGATGGTTTCATAGGAAAGTTCAGAAGAAGCCACGTTCAGTCTTTCGAGGGAAGTATGAGAGTAAATATCAAACACCTTCTTTACTTCCCATCCTGTTTCCTATTTTCTTCCCTATGAAGTATAAGGTAACAAAACTGACCTAGTTCTAAGAAAAGGACACAGGAAGATAAACAGGTCAATACTAAGAAAAGATAAAGGAAACAACAGTCTAAAACTGTGTTCACGTTCAAGGTTTAGAACATCATAAAGATGGAGATGAAATTACACAACCATTGCAAGTGCTCCTGATGCAAAGTCCTATGAAAAGGAGCCCCCTGATTCTTCACCTCAGGCCTCTGGGTTGATAGCTACAAGAGATGTTCTGCTGATAGCCACAGGAGATGTTCTGATTCGAGGCAGAGCCAATGGGGCAGGGAGGCAGTGGGTTGCTCCGTTTCAAGCTCATGCTCCCTCCCACTCATGACACTTCAATGTTCCTCTTGTTTTAATTATTGCTAAGTCTCATTTTGGCTGAAGCAGAACATCTTGCCACTTAAGAGTGCCTATATAGACTATAGCTTTATGGACAAAACAAAAAAGATTGTCCCAAGTATTAGAAAAGTTTCCAGTCTTTTCAGCTGCAAATCCTTAGAGGACTCAGCAGTAACTGGGTCACTTCTTGGTTTAGATCCTCCTGCCAGCACCTCCTGCCTCCACCTCCCTGTAGCCCACCCCTGCCCAGCCTTTCTCAAGGAGTTGCTGAGACTTCAGGAACTGAGTAGAGATCTTTCGCTGGTTTTCCATAAACAGACTGCAACACAGCCCAGCTGGGTGATAGGCTTTCACCCTAGAAATGGTGCGTCAGAGCTGTTAGAAGGCAGGGGTCAGAGGTAACTTACAAAATCGGGCGAGACTGGAAATCTTCCTGGTTCATCCTCTCAGACTGGCGGATTTTCAGGATTTCTGTGTAGCTCAGGTTCTGCAGTTTGCTCTTGAACTGGTCCAGGGAGCTAGGCTTGGTTGTAAGAGCTCTCATAACCTGTTCCTTCACCACCTGCATTACCTGTGAGATTGAAGGAAGACCATAATTTTCCTGGGGATTGTCCTTACCCATTCAGAAAAACCTTCTGAACAGATTATGTTTCCCTAGCCCCCTTCATTTGCAAGTTCCCTTCATTTGCACTTTTGGCCCTAACTTGGAGCGTGCTTTTCCAAAGAGTCAACTACTATGATATACAGCTTCCATTTCCTCCTATACTACTGGAATTGCAAGGAAAAGGTGGATTGACTAACTTTGAATTGGGAAGGGAGAGGGAGACTTAGGGTGGGAGGGTATATACCTATTCATTTGCTTGATATATTATATGATTGTAGACAATGCAAAGTCAAGAACAAAAGGAGTCTAAGCAACAGCTAGAAGTATGCATAATCATTTTTTTTCCAGGAGAAACTCTCTGAGACACAATTAACTGTGGAAGTTTGGTTGGCACTGGTTCAAGTGAATGTGAAATAATACCTACACCTGTCCCTCCTGGATTGCTTTCGCCATGTAGTTAAGGTCTGAGTGTTCATATAGATGATATATCCAGAAATGTGCATGTGGTATTGCCTCTCTGAGCCAGGCACTAAAAAAAGAGGTCTATTGAATTAGAACTGACACATCCCAGTGGAAGCCTCAAGAAAAAAGAAGAATATGGTAACTGGCTGCTTCGGGACAGGTCCAGACCACAAGGAGGCAATTAACCATTGCCTCTATTAATGTGGATTCATCTTCATCCAAATATCTAGAGCAGGAAAAGACCAGAAAACACACAGAGGCATCCAAGAGACTGTAACCTTGCTGCTTCTTTTCTTCAAATCCTCCATTACAAATGCTAACAACGATTGTTACCCTTGATAACATACCTACTATGAGCCAGATACTACGAAAGGTATTTCATACATATTCTTTATTTTAATCTACTCAAATTCAGGATGTAGGTATCATCATTATTCCTATATGCAGAAACTGAAGCTTTGAAAACTTTAGTCCAAAATTCTATAGGTGGTTGAGCTGAGATTTGATCTTAGGGCTGACTGTAAATGCTGTATTTTACTGCCTTCATACCAACATTCTGAGGTCATCTGCAACTTAAAAATAAGAGTAGATCACCAATGCACCTCAATTATGTGCTAGGTTTGGTGTCAGGCACTTTGCTGTTCATCAACTCATTTAATCCTCTTTTCAATACAGTAGAGTATATGTTTTTACTACTACTTTAAAGATAAGAAAATGGACTCAACATTGGGAAAAGAATCTGAAAAAGAATAGATATATGAATATGTATAATTAATCACTTTTCTGTACAGCTGAAACTAACACAACACTGTAAATCAAAAAGTACAACATTTAAAAAATATATAAGAAAATGGTTGCTGAAAAGGATTGAGAACTCCTCTAAGGTCACACATATCTAGTTGAAATCTAAGATACCTGTATGGTGAACAGAACATACACAGTGTTGAACAGCCCTGGGGTACCACCTATCCCATCATGATGAATGTGATCTCAGTATGCTCCTATGGCTTCTAAACAGTTATTCATGCAACAATTCAAGCACAGTAGAGAGTAACTGCTCACTGATGGGAAAAAAAAGTATTAGCTGCTCAGTCGTGTCTGACTCTTTGCGACCCTATGGAATGTAGCCCACCAGACTCCTCTATCTATGGGATTCTTCAGGCAAGCATGCTGGAGTGGGGTGCCAGGCCCTCCTCCTGGGCATCTTCCTGACCCAGGGATCAAACCCAAGTCTCTTGTGCTGCAGGCAGATTCTTTACCATCTGAGCCACCAGGGAATCCTACTCACTGACTAGTCCCACTAAAATGCCAATATTTCATGAAATTTTATTGAACAGAAATATCAGTCTTATAGCATGGAAAAGACTGTGGCAACCAGAACTTTCAAACCTGAGTGATGGCCAGGTGATGGGAAAAAAATCTCACCACCTCAAGTAATATTAGGCAGCTGAAATGTCCTCCACACACTGGACAGACTGTTGCACTGGCTGAGCTCTGTGTAATGGCATTGCCCCTCTCTGATGGTACAGGGTGCCTTCTCCAAGCAGATGTCTCTCCCATAGCCATCCTGTTACAAATAAGGACCTGTCCAGGGATCTGCTGGGTTCCAGAGGCATTGAGACGCAGGACAAGAAAATGAATCCTTCTTGGTAGCAAAACCAAATGTGCCCTCAGAAAAACCAGAGCCTTGAGGGAACCCATAAGCCCACGAGTCCCCTCAACTCAGGGATGTCTGATAGCTCACTCTTCAGTCATCTGCATGCACACTGCTTGCCCTGCCCTCATGTAACCAGGAGTCCCATGTCAACCACATTTTCCTTTAGTCAACTGAACACGGCTGAACCAAGGGTAAGATGAGTCATAGGTGGCCAGGAGACAAACAGGTCTGTCTATTTTCAAGTGCTATCAACCCTTATTTTTCCTTATATGCTTCTAACCTTTAAGAATCCATGCTCACAGTAAGACTACCCACTACTAGGTAATCTATTCGCATTTTCATAGGGACTATCAGGCAAGAAGTATTTTATCACAAGAAATAAATCTAATTGCAGGAATCTTGAGAAACTTCAGAAGAAAATGTGAAGGATGACAGATCTATAGCATTCATTATGGATCTGCTTTATCCAGTAGGCAACACTGTTCTCAGAGGACTGCCTGCCATGCTTGCCCTGTAAAGAAGAGGTTGCTGGTGACAACACCAATGTAAAGGCATGAAGGCAACTGTCCTCCAGTCCACTGACTCATGGGACTTTCTGGGGCCATGGCTGGATTGCTCTCTGCAGTGTAATTCCACTGGTTATTAGGATTACCATAAGTCAGACTATATTTTAAAGAATATTTTTATTTATGTCTTTGGCTGTGGTCAGTCTTAGTTGTGGCACGTGGGATTTTTATCTGTGGCATGTGGAATCCAATTCTCTGGCCAGGGATTAAGCCTAGCCCCCGTGCATTAGGAGTGCAGTTTTAGCCAATGGACCACCAGGGATGTCCCAATCAGACTGTATTGATAGAAACTTTTAACAAAAATTTGCTTGAGAAGCATCATTTGTGAAGTCAACATCACAAACATTGCTGAGTGCTCATGGCAAATAGATGGAAACAGTGGCTGACTTCATCTTCTGGGCTCCAAAATTACTGCAGATGGTGACTGCAGCCATGAAATTAAAAGACGCTTACTCCTTGGAAGGAAAGTTATGACCAACCTAGACAGCATATTAAAAAGCAGAGACATTACTTTGCCAACAAAGGTCCGCCTCGTCAAGGCTATGGTTTTTCCAGTGGTCATGTATGGATGTGAGAGTTGGACTATAAAGAAAGCTGAGCACCAAAGAATTGATGCTTTTGAACTGTGGTGTTGGAGGAGACTCTTGAGAGTCCCTTGGACTGCAAGGAGATCCACCCAGTCCATCCTAAAGGAGATCAGTCCTGGGTGTTCATTGGAAGGACCGATGCTAAAGCTGAAACTCCTATACTTTGGCCACCTCATGTGAAGAGTTGACTCATTTGAAAAGACCCTGATGCTGGGAAAGATTGAGGGCAGGCGGAGAAGGGGATGACAGAGGATGAGATGGTTGGATGGAATCACTGACTCAATGGACATGAGTTTGAGTAAACCCTGGGAGTTGGTCATGGACAGGGAGGCCTGGCGTGCTGCAGTTCATGGGGTTGCAGTCGGACACAACTGAGAGACTGAACTGAACTTAACTGAAGGTATGGTCTTTGCCTTGTGTGAACTAAGGGTCTAATAAGAGAACCAGCATGAACAAAGATTATGACAGCTGAAATGTGGATGTGACAGAGCAGATGGATGGATAAACATTGTTGGCAGATGGGAAGGTATTTCAAAGAAGAGGATGTCACATGAATTTAGAATGAAGTATGCATATTCAGTGATGTTGAAATAGGTAAATAATATGGAAACTACCACATTTTAACTGCTTGAAACCTGGGCTGTGTCTGAATTGGAACCAGTTACATAAACATTGTTTCATGCCCCCAGTGTAACGGAAGAAAGGAAAATTTCCAGTTGACCTTCCACGTGATCTGCTTCTTTTTTTACTCAGGCAAAATGCTAAATTTGGGATGCTTTACAAATTTTGAAATTGTGACCATCTCATATCTTGCAGTATAAATGGTGGCTAAATATGGTCAAGGCTGAATTATAACACTTTGTAGTTTCATATGAGGGGCACTGCAGGAGCTGCCCCTTTCCTCATTTAGAGAAACTCAGAGTTGAGCCAAGGTTGTAATTGTTATCTCCTAATGTTACTTGACCTTCTAGCGGGAGGTAGGACATGTAAGAGAGACAAAGATATAGCAACTAGAACACCAAAAATGAAGAGGTTTTAAAATAGAATTAGGTTAATGCTGGGGGAGTCTTAACAGCTCTCTCCACTTTCCTCATTTTATAGATGAGAAAACACAGGCTCAGAGGGCCAGGTGACTCTCTTATTTCATGAGTTTCTTAAGGAGCTGTCAGAGATGACAGTCACTGGACTACGTGTGACTAGACACAATGCTAATGCTAGTAAGAGGGCATGTGGCATGAACTGACCAGTCAGCATCCTTCCCAGACTTATCTGACTCAACTTGAGGCAGAATTAAAGTGTGCTCTTTTCGCCTCAAATTGAGAACTGTGAGAATGTCCCTTAACATACGGCAGAGTGGAAGATAATGAGCCCGATGCCAGTAGAATCAGACACAAGAAAGTTAGAAGCATGTGCACGTGTGTGTGCGGGGGTGGAGAGAGAGAGAGAGAAAGAGAGAGACAAAGAATGTGTTAATAATGGTGATGCCATGTGCATGTACTAAGTCGCTTCAGTTGTGTCTGACCCTTTGTGACCCTTTGGACTGTAGCCCGCCAGGCCCCTCTGTCCATGGGATTCTCCAGGCAAGAATACTGGAGTGGGCTGCCATGTTCACCTCCAGGGGATCCTCCTGACCCAGGGATCGAACCTGCATCTCCTGCATTGCAGGCAGATTCTTCACCACTGAGCCACGGGGGAAGCCCAAGGATGAAGACATAATCAACCACAATGTCAGTTCAACCCTGATATTTGCCGGTTTGATTACATAAGCCTTTTTTCTGGACATGGTTTCAATGCAATTCTTATCATTTTCAACCAAAGATCTCAATGAAAATAAGCAATGAAGTATGCAGGAGTACCAATTTAAAAGGCTGACGTTGCCCAGATTGGAGAAAAAATAGGAGAAGGACCTTGGGTAGGAACACTAAAGCTATTCTGAAAACAAATAAGTTAAAATCATCTTCATTTATATGCATGGTTGTACCTTTGCATGGAAATGATGATAATCCCTTATGCAAGTATGGGAAACTCTTCAGCTTCTACTTACACTCTGCACTTAAAATCCACTGTTAGAATTTCATTTCTCCTGCCTAAGACTTTGATCCCTGCAAGATGTAAGCATCCATAAGTGGAACAATCCTTTAAATCCCCAACAATCATTTACACTTTAGTTTGAAGAAAATATAGCCTTTTTCTTAAGAGTAGGTTGATAACGGTGAAGAGGTCTGGACGGCACTGGCCCCAGGAAAAGGGAGGCAAGTGGTAGATATACAAGATAAAACAGCAGCCAAATACTGGTTTTGCCTACCTCACAGTTTTGCTTGGCACTGGCCATTGTTCTATGGCCAAGAAAAATGACCTGAGCGATAGATGTCATTGTTTTTTTAAGAAGGGGCAAAATAGTCAGAGGGATCAAATAGCCTTCTATTCCTTTGCAACACGTCTTCTACAAGAACTAGAATTAATGATGTGAAGTTTCTGTTAATGCTCTATGTGTGCAATTTAAATCAGGATACTCACAGCCACCATCTTTAACCCCATCCTCTTTGGAAAACCTTTAATCATTTTCTGAAAAACCCACAGATGGTGTTGCAGAGGCATGAACAAATCGATGAACTTAAAACTTCTTAATTACAACATGTGCTTTGCCACAGACATCAAAGAAAACATACTCTTAGAATTTGCATTTGGTATTGACTGATTATTTAATCAAGGTCTGAACCGTGCCTGTAGTCTGAACCGTGTGTTTCTGGAGTTTTCCCAGCACACATTGACTGTGATAACATCATATGTTACAAAAGAAGTGGGGGTCTCACAAGACACTTTTACTTTAAATCGAGAAAACCTTTTAGCTCCTTGGCGGAGTGGGTTAACGGTGTAAGTGCTGGGGATCCCTGAATAGAATCAAGCATGCTGGCAGTCTAACAGTGCTCTGGTTTCATCGTTGTTAACTGCAATGAGCTTCTGATCCATGGGGCCTGTGTGCGCTCCTGGTCTCATCAGCTCTTTGACCCTGACATTCCAGTTACATCTTTATCCAGCATCATTCATCCCTCCATTCAACAACTGTTTCTGAGCATCTACAATGTAAAAGGCCCTAAGAGTGAATGTGCTTGTGCCGAATGAGCTCCTGGCCTGGGAAAGTGAAAGATTTGCAACTCCATCTGCGTCTTCCAAGAGAGGAAGTGACATCATAGTGGAGCATAGGCAAGATATTCATCCCTCAAAGACTTCCTCAGCCCCTCTCAAGTGCCAGAGGGCTGAGGGTGCAGCATGGGGACTTCAGCTGGGGTTTAAGGAGAGGCCAGACATGGACACGAGGGGAAGTAGGGAAGGAGCCAGTCTCAGTGGAAGAAACGGCATGAGGCAAGCTCAGAGAGAGGAGAGAACAGCTCTGAGTAGAGTGTCTGGTGGTTTCATTTAATTGGAGAAATGAGATGGAGCTGAGAGGTAAGGCTTGGAAGATGGTAGGTAGCTTTACTGACTATGAAAAATGTGGATTGTTTTTTCTGTTACTAATGATAAATCATCAGAGGATTTTGGGTGGTGTGATGGAATTCAGTAATGTATATTGCGACACATACAAGGGCATATTTCTTCCTGGGCCAGTTGGGGAAAGGAGGCATGTCAGCAAAGTCTACATGGTTGAGATATGACTGTTAGTGGGACTTGAAGAATGAATGGGAGTTATGATGTAATGGAAGAGGAAAATGTCCCTCCAGGCAGAGGGACTGGCAAGAGCTAAGGCAGGAGGTAGGCAGTACATGACTCAGGTATTAGGGAAAATATGCTTTTGGAGTTCACGTTAGTAGTTTTCAGCCAATGGATGGGTGCTGGTTGCTGGGCAGCTACACAGCCTTTAGAGCTCAACACACACAATTTTGAAGCCAGCCCGCCAGCTTCCTCAAGACACTCAATCCCTCCCAGACTCATTTCCATCATTTGTAAACTGGGAGAATGAATCATTTGAGATTCATTAGAGCGCTAGTGGTAAAGAATCCACCTGCCAATGCAGGAGATGCAAGAGATGCGTGTTCGATCCCTGAGTTGGGAAGATCCCCTGGAGTAGGAAATGGCAACCCACTCCAGTATTCTTGCCTGGAGAACCCCATGGACAGAGGAGCCTGGCTGGCTACAGTTCATGGGTCCGAAGAGAGATACAAAAGAGACACAACTCAGCAACTGAGCATGTGCGTGCGCGGGCGCACGCACACACACACACACACACACACACACACACACACACACACACTGTTTATTGTTAATGCTGCTGCTGCTGCTAAGTCGTGTCAGTCGTGTCTGACTCTCTGCGACCCCATAGATGGCAGCCCACCAGGCTCCTCTGTCCCTGGGATTCTCCAGGCAAGAATACTGGAGTGGGTTGCCATTTCCTTCTCCAATGCATGAATGCATGCTAAGTCGCTTCAGTTGTGTCCGACTCTGTGCAACCCCATGGACAACAGTCCACCAGGCTCCCCTGTCCACAGGATTCTCCAGCCAAGAATACTGTAGTGGGTTGCCATTATTGTTAATGAGGTAAAGCCCAAAACTCTGCATGGTATATTGTAGATAGTTAGCAAACACTAGTTCCCCTTCTCAAGCATTAGTTTGCTCACTGTGAAGTGGAAATAATAGTACAGAGTTCACAGGGTTGTTGTAAAATCTAAACAAGATATTATGTGCAAAGCATCTGACACAGTGAATGGAACATATTAGATTCATGACAAATGTGAGTCCCCTTACCTTCTGAGAATGAAATTATGTCAGAGGTTTCTCCTATAAAAATATTCCCAGACCACATCTGTACTATCTGGCAACTTGCTAGAAATTCAGCTTCTTAGGCCCACCCCAGGCCCACAGAATCAGAAACTTTAGGGCTGGGCCCAGGAATCAGCATTTTAATAGCTGCTCTAGATGATTCTGATGCACCTTCAAGTGTGAGAACCTCTGATCTCAGCATTTGTCCAGCACCACTTCTGAGCCTTTAGTGTGGCCTCTACAGAGATTCTTGTCATATGTCTCTAAAGCAATGAAGTTAATGACTAGTATACCTGTAACCCCATCTAGATTGTAAATCCCTGGAAAGCAGGCACTGTTTCTTGTTTGTATTGTGGCCCATGGTACTTAACAAGAAACTTCCAGACTGTAATGATTGATAGGCTCAACACTGAAGATTCTCAGGCTTCTACCGTTCATCTGCAGAATTAAACAAATGCAACCTTAACAGAACACTAGGACTGATACACATCTCTCAGAGAGCACTTTTCCACAGCCTAAGGAATAATGTCTGTGGCTTTGAGATGGTGTCTTAGGGTTCCAGAGGTCGTTCTGGGCTTTCTTCCAGAGGTGAGCTGGAGGGGGCTGATCTGAAGTTGAGTGAAGGGTTTTGGAAGAAGCCACGGCAGTATACACTAAAGCAGATGCTTACAAACATACAATGACACAACCAGCGGTGCCATTAAATGGATTTATCTCCATGATGAAGAGAAAAGGCTGTCTTAGGGAAGACAGATACCAGTGCAGTCCAGCTCTAAAATGACTCATGAGGGAGAGTTCTCATTGCTGGATTTTAGGACTGGAACCATTTTTCTTCCCAGAAATGTTCTTCACATAAAACAGCAGAAGGCTCAGAAAACTGGAGGGATTCCACCTGGAGAGGAGTCTGGGGGAAGGAAGACCCCAGGCACCCATGTATAAGCAGGATACTTTTCTGGAGACTGGGATTCACTCTAGGGGGCTACTCTCCAAGGTTAGAATATGGGGAGAAGTGGCCTTGCCCAGAAAAAGTTCAAGAAGTTAGAGTGAAAACTGGTGACTTACCTGGCAGGAACAGTTACTGAACCAGATGTAGGCTGTCAACTGACCTCCATCCATTAGAGGTCTTTAAACTTAGGATAGCTTCTGGAAACTAGGGATGATTTTACTTTATAGTTCTGCCATAGGTAGGGAATGGACTGCCTGAATCAGTTCACACAAACAAGAGTTTTTGCTGAGTACTATCAAGTGTATTGGCATGCTGCAGTCAATGGGGTCGCAAAGAGTCGGATACGACTTAGCGACTGAACAACGACAAATCAAGTATATTAAATGAAAGAAAGAGAAACTAAAAGTGATTTCTTAGCCCAAGGAGCAGGATTTAAGTTTTTTGTATTTATCTTGGGGCAGTTTGATCTAGAGCAGAGGTTGGCAAACTTCTCTTAAGGGCCAGATAATAAATATTTTAAGCTTTGTGGATCATATAGTGTCTGTAGTAGCTACCCAGCTCTGCTGTGGTGCCATGAAAGTGACCACAGATAATAAGAAATGATGAGCATGGCTGTGTTCCAATAAAATCTCATTTGACAAGATAGCTGGTGGACTGGGTATACAGCCTGCAGGTGGGAGTTTGCTAACCCCTGGTATAGAAGAAAAATGCCTGGCTTTAGAATTAGGCAGTGCTCATTTCACAGTCTGCCTCCATCACTCACTTAACTGGGCAAATTGCTCTAGCTTCTCTGAATCTTGTTTCCTTGTCTATAAAGTGGAGGTGAATATCTCTAGTTAGGATTAGAAGATGCACAGTATTTACCCCATTACAATATACCCATCATTAGGAGGCTTCCTGTGAATCACCATTCTAATAATAGCTTATCCAAAGGGAAAAAATCTTCCTTGCAGCATGCAAAAAACCTCATGACAACCTGGGGGGTTCATAACATGTGCAGGGAAATTCAAGATTATATTTAGGCTGCACTGAATAGAATTGATTCAGACAGATTAAAGAGTTGTTTCTTTAAACAGTGTTCTTGGCTCTCCCTCAGAATGGTTTCAGGGACTGGAAGACACTCTGGCCCATCCTTGCTTCCTTCTACCACACCTCCTACTGGGGTTGGACCAGTGCAGGCCCCTGCTGATGGGCCTGATTCTCTAGGGCCCCATGGGATCAGGCTTAATGTAAGTGAATAGAAACTGTTCTGAAATCACAAGTCAGCTCAGCTGGTGTGCAACCTCCAGCTCATCCTTGATTTCATCCTATGTCCTCAAATTATACCAGATGAATTTGAAATAGTCTGTTCATTAATAAATGCAATAAAGTGTCTCTGCACTTCATAGAGGACATGATCTAAGCCTGGCATGTGATAATCATAAGAACCAGCAAGCTATTTAGCTTCTCCCCACCTCTGATGCTCCAGTCGGTCTTAATAGGCCTCTAAGCTCCTGTGAGCATCCCTCAGAGGGGGTGTTGGTGACCTAATTCTGACCCAAAGGCCAGTGCTGAGTGTAACATGGGCTGTGAGGTCACCATGACTGAACCTCTCTAAGACAGCATTTCTGAATCCAGCAAACACTAGGCTAACTATGCACCAGATCCGAAGCCAAGATATGAACCCAGGAGCTGAGAATAAGAAGAGCTCACTGAAGACTGGGATGTTCCATTGGTTTGACTCCTCCCAAATCAGAGTCTGGAATGCAAACTGCTGACGGTCTTGTTCTTTGGGCCCCATGTATCTGTACTGCGCAGGTATTGCAACTTGGAGTTTCATTATGTCTTTGGTGAGTGATGAAAAACAAAGTAGCTATGATCCAAATGGTAAAACTCTCTGGGCTGGGGAACTTCAATGTTTATGAAAGTTGGGAATTTTGCTCGGAGGATTATAGTTGTCAGAAGTGTGAGATGCTCATGTCACCTCTTAAATATTTATCCTTTTCTTCGACTTCACATTATTATCACTGACCCACCCCTGGAGCCCTGCCTCATCACTTGATGCAGCTTCCCAACAGCCTCTGGCTTCAACTCTGCCCCTTCCAGCCCCTCTACATAGAGGCCGGATTATTTCCAAAATGTAACCTCATCACTGCCTCTTGGTGAAGACTGGCTCCTTCAGTGTGACCACGTGGGCCCTCAGGGTTGCCTTCCACTCCCCTCCAGCTGATGCCTTCTACACTGTATCACCCTCCAGATCCACGATCCAGCCACACTGAGATCCTCCCAGTGCCTTGAACTTCATCCTGTGGCTTCACTTGTGCTTACTTCCTCCCACCTGTGACTAATGACCTCCTTCCAATACCTGCTCATTCTTCAAATCTAGAAATCCATCTCTGACCTGCTGCCCTCTCGCTAAAGGCAACGTTGGACCACCTATTCTCCCCTCATAGGACTGTACCATAATGTCATGGGCCTGTGTCCTTCTTGGTGATGACTCTTGTATATTCAGAGTCTGCATGATCCAATCACATAGTAATTGACAAAAGGTCTGTTTAATATATGACAGATGGACTCATCAAATGATTAAAAGAAGAAATAGCCTCAAAATCAGTAATTCCCAACACTCAGTCTACAACAAAATTTAAAATGTACCTTTGCCTGGCCTCACCCCTATAGATTCTGATTCATCTAGCTGGGAATGGGTTTCAGACACTGAAAACCCACTGGTCATGCTCTACAAAGCTCCCCAGGAGGCACTAATATTCAGCTGACGTTGAGGGCTACTGGTCTTAAACAAGGAGGCATAAGAAGGTAGGAAGGAGCTATGCTGATTGCCATTTCAGGTAAAAGAGAAAGGGACGTTCAACTTACAGATGAGGAACCCAGAGTTTAGCTTGTTACAGCCCTCAAAGGCTGTAACAGTTCCCCCAAGGGCTGGCCTTCAGGTATTAGCTACAGTGTGGACAGGCTGAGTGCTCTCACCTGGGACAGTCAGAGAGACGGTCAGGAGACTGCATCTGCTCTGAGCAGGCTTGGACAGGGCTCTCTGATGCCACCCCTACTCGGGGGCTGGGTAATTTTCCCTGGGTTGCTTCTCACTGAGGCGGCCCTAGTCACCATGGTGCAAGCATCTGCTGCCTGGCTCAGGTGCTGCTCAGGGTATTTTAGCAAGGGTAGCCGCCGCCTTCCCAAACCCAAAGTCCCCCGGGCAGCAGTCAGCATCAGCATTTCCAGATACATGGCAGACGCCTGAGTGCCAACACTGAGTGAGCGAGCCTGTGGCTGGCAGTGTCCAGACGGACCTGGGGAACCTGATGGAGGGCTATTATTAGAGAGACTATGAAAAATAACTTTTTCAAACTCACCTCGAGAGCAAAGCAGATGGCCCCAGAGCTGTTAGGAATGGAGCTAGTTGCTCGGCACTGCCTTTTCCTTGCTCAGAACTTCCCCTGGTTTAACTACAAAAAAAGTAGGAAGCAGAGAGCAGGGGGTAGTGATGCTCAGGCAGGTTCAATCATCCTGAGAATCTGATCATAATCCAAACTAAGAGCTCTGAGAGCTTTGCCGTCAGCCCACAAATAACTTATTATACGATGTCTGATCTGTGGTTCCGTGCAGGTGCTAACTGGGTGCTTTCACATCTGAAGATGAAGACACAGGCGCTAACAGCTGCCCTGCTCTTCACAAGAAGGCATTTTAATTTAGGGTTTCAGGCACCCTTACAGCCAGTAAAAAAACATTTCAACTTGCAATTCATCTCAAAATCAATTAGTGCTGGCTTTGTGGAAGAACAATGGATGTGGAAGAAACATCCTTCTCAGTTTCTTCAGCATCCACAGGGAGCCAGTTCAAAAGAGGAGGCAGAAAAGGTGAGGGCTGGGATCAATGCCTTCCCTCTGCATCCTGCCCTTAGAGCGGGGGAGATCAAGAGGCAAACAGTCCTGTGACCAAGCTTCTTTTCCCCACTGAGACAGGGAGCCAGATTAATACAGCCATTGGGCTATATTTGCTGGTTAGCTAATTGAAGGCTCTGGTGGACAGCAGGGAGCTATTTTCACCAGTGTCTGAGGATGCTTGCCTCAGGCAAGCAAAGTCCCTGCCAATCACATTAGTGGGTGGCATTTAATTCCATGGCTTTGAATAAACAACATGTCAAGTAAGTCAGTCAAAATGCATGACCATGTGTGGTGAGAGAGGCAGACACCAATGGGACTGGTTTTCAGGCCAAAAAGTACCCTGAAAAGTACAATAGTATAGTACAACAGCCGACATTCAGGGGCTGGCATAGAGTGAGCAGGAAAGAAGAGTTAATGACTGGAGGAGGGAAAGGAGAAGGAAGACGGTAGAGCTGAAGGATCCTCAGTAACAGAAGATGGAAGGCAAGATGCCGTTTCACTCATGCTAGATATTCATGGCACACACATTCACATCTTTGAAATTTCACAACTTTGAAGGTTCTTATGGAGAAGACTTACTGTAAATGCATTGTGTACTTACTGTAAATGAGGGTGAATCCTGAAGCCTCCCACATTTGGCTCTCCTAGCAGGTTTGCATAAGCTATTAAATAGTGACAAATGAAAGAGGACAACCCGCCCCTCTGGAAGAGAGAGTGAATAAACTTTTCATAAGCAGACTGCTCAGGCAAGCACACAGGGGAAATGGGGTAGAAAAGGCAAGGTCTGCCATCAGGCAAGGCTGCCGCTCTGAAGACATGGGGATCACTGCTTTGACAAGTCACTCCGGAAGGACAGTGCACCAAAGTGAAAGTGCTTGTGGATGCCCCTCAGCAGACAAAATGTGCAGGGGGATGGCCACACAGCAGAGCCCACTGGTGTAAACTCTGACATACAGGAGGGGATCTTGCCATCCTTCTCCAAATACTTTTTCCTTTTCAGTACTCATCAAATTAAGAGTGTGATATTTTTCTCCCACTCAGTGGTCTTATTTCATTAAAAAAGTAATTATAAACTTCAAAATTATGAAATACTTCAAACAGAAAATAATATAGCAGATACTCATCGTACACCATACTAATTTTGTGTCAACATTTTGCCATATTTGTTTTAGATGTCTTTTTTAAAGATATAAACTGCCATAGGTGTCATCCTTTCCTCATTCTACCCTTGCCAGAGATATATTCTTTCTGTAGATATTTTTAAAATTCTGCATATGCCTGTATCCATAAATAACATAATATTTTCTTGTGTTTTTACAGTTTTAAGCAAATGGTATATCAAATGTTTGTTTCTGTAGTTTACGGTGTGATATTATAAGTGGATCATTCTTCATTGAGAAATTTAGAAATGCCTTTACTTTCCAGATTCAGCTGAATCATCAACAAAACATATGAAGAGTAAATATGTTTTTATTTTCTACATTTTATCTAATGAGTTGTCAATTCTGGGTGTGACATTAGAAGCTTTAGAAGTACAGTTGACTGTTGAACAACATGGGTTTGAACTGTGCGGGTCCACTTATTTGTGGATTATTTTCAAAGGAAATACTATAGCTACATGATTCAGAGTTGGTCGAATGCTTACATGTGGAGCCACACTTACAGAGCAAATGCCCAAACTACATATCATATGTGGAATTTTGACCATGCAGAGGGTTGATATCCTAACTGCCATGTAGTTCAGGAGTCAGCTGCATGTATTCAGTCCCGAAGTGCTGGAAACGCAAAGAACTAGATCCAATGCTCACTCTTATAGAACTCAAAGGCAGTCAGAAGGAACAAATAGGTGTGAACAAATAATAACAGTGGCCCTCAATAAGTGCTATCATGGATGTGAGTTACCAATATAATTTGGGGGCAGGGCAAGCAAAGAGATGATTTAGCATACCACTGTTTTTTGTGCGTACAAATATGTTGCTGCTCTTGTGTGATCACTTCAAGGACTTCACTTCCCAGAGTGTCCTGAAATTATGTATTCACTACTGGTTTCCCTTTGAAGGAAGAGACTATACCTCATTTTTCTTCTTATCGCCAGTAGGTTTTAAAATTTCTCATACCTGGAAAATATCCCCTTCAGTGTAGTAAACCAAAGGTCAATTTGACTGTATTTCTGAATTACATGTTTTAAAACATGATTTCTGGCCCGTCCTGGTGAAGCCTGGGGTCAAATCTGTGTGATAGTTTTAAGCAGAGGGAAAGAGAGGGTTTGTACAGTAGCAATGATGGATTAACTCTGGTTAAAACACTGATGTACCAACGTGCTGCTGTATTTCTCCCAGACGGTTGTAAATTGGGACATCTCATAAATCCCCAGGCCTTTCCTTTTCCATGGCTGGTTATTACGGAGTCCCAGGGCAGAAGAGCACTTTCCAAAGTAAAGTAATTGTGAGCTATTTATTATTTTCAAAGGAGAAGCGGTCAACCACCATGGCCACAAAGCTCAGACAATTAAAACCGCCCAAAGTGCCCTGATTCTGCAAAATCCTTTCCGTCATTTGCTGGTTTGGATCTAATGCATCCAAGAAGGCAGCTGCTGTCACAGAAATCCACACTGGGTCTGCCCTGTTTTCACCCGAATGTGACACCCCCTGCCGCGCTTACTGATGGGTCCTTTGAAGGAAATAGCCTAGATGGCAATTATATAGCACATACCTCAGCATTCTTCTCTCCTATGACAGTGGCAGACATGACTAATGCATCACGGCACTTTCTTTCCTGCTGAACCAGAACTCTGTCTGCAGGCAGTCACTACCAATCAATCGAATTTGGTATTCACAATAGCACTTATCTATCATCTCTGAAGAAACGATGTTGGTCAGCAATAGTTAATTTTACCTAACATATCTGATTGTTCAATAACTTTGGATTAAATTTTCTTAAAAGCCCCAATGCCCCAAACTAAATTTATTGAGAAATAGCTTAAGTTCTTTCAGAGCCTGAACTTATGTTCAATGGTATGTCCTCATGAAAGTTGTTCAACCCAATAGCTAAACAGTATTTCTATCTCACTTACTTGGCAATTTGAAGTCAACAATAACACCTCTGGAAATGGTGTACTATCCAGGGAAAGAACTTAGTTATGGGTCTAAGAACAGTGCCAAACACTCAGGAGGGGCCAATACATGTTTGTTGAATGTATAAAATAGTGGGAAGACATAGGTCTCCTTGTTCAAGCTGTAGACCTTCTGATGTTGACCATGCTCACCTTTTCCTTTCTTTTCAGATTTCAGTTAGTATGAACATCTGATAGGTGAAGAAAGTGAAGTCGCTCAGTCATGTCTGACTCTGCGACCCCATGGACTGTATCCTCCCAGGCTCCTGCATCCATGGGATTTTCCAGGCAAGAATACTGGAGTAGGTTGCCATTTCCTTCTCCAGAGGATCTTCCCAATCTAGGGATTGAACCCAAGTCTCCTGCATTGCAGGCAGACTCTTTACCATCTAAGCCACCAGGGAAGCCTGACAGGTAAAAACTGGGGTCCAAGAATTTTCTGGTGGGTATGAGGGGAAGACAATAATATCTATTTTTCTCAGTGGTATCTGCTGATGGGATAAACAGAACCATTTTCTCCTAAAAGGAATGCTTGAGAACTTGCAGGAACCAAAGATTTTAGGAGTCAAATGGGACAAGTGTCACTGAAGATGGTGCAGAAGACGATAGTCCTTTGAAACCAAACTTGAAACCTGATGACTTCAGTTACTTGGCAGCCACCCATATTTCTATACAGGCTAGTAACTATAGGCTAGTATGCACAGGTGCACAAGGATTGATGAAATGCTGAATAAACCATGACACTGCAAATGTTACAAACTGTTTATTGGCATTTGCTCAAACTTCTTTTTCTGAAATCTCATATTCTCAAAGTGACTTTTCCTTTCAGTTTCTTCTTTGAGTATAAAAAAAATGAAAAGTTCTTGCCCTCAAGGCAATAATTATGGCCCAATAATTTTGCCCAAACCAATAACTGTATTGCCTAAAAGTGGAGATGAGGCTTCTAGAAGATCTCAGGGAGGATCCTGGAAGTTATAGGAAACTTCCGTGCTAGTAATAAATAAATAAATGGATGAGTAAGTGAATAAAAGAGACAAGCAAATAAAAGGGAGTGTGATAGAACTGAAGAGTAGATGTGGTCCTCCACAATACCATCTGTGTGCTGCTCCTGCTGCATAAGGCACTGCGCTTGGCTCAGATGGTAAAGAATCTGCCCGCAATGCGGAGGACCCGGGTTTGATCCTTGGATTGGGAAGATCCCCTGGAGAAGGGAATGGCCACCCACTCCAGTATTCTTGCCTGGAGAATCCCATGGAACCTGGCAGGCTACAGTCCATTGAGTCACAAAGAGTTGGACACAACTGAGTGACTAACACACACACAGCCAGTGGGAAACGGGGGTGAGACAGGCACAGAGGTGCAGGATGTAACGCATACAAGAAATTATATACATGACATAACTTCAGAATCCTAACTTTTCTACATTTACTAGTTTATTAAAGATATGATAAAGGATACAGATGAAAAGCCAGATGAAGAGAAACATGGAGTAAGGTCTGGAAGGCGCCAAGTGCAGGAGCTTCTGTCCCCAGGGAATTGGGGTATATCACTCTCCTGGTATGGATGTATTCACCAACTCAGAAGCTCTCTGAACCCTGTGCTATTGGGATCTTATGGACATTTCTTCATGTAAGCATGGCCAACTACTACTGCCATTTCCAGCTGCTGTCCCCTATCTGGAGGATGGGGCAAGGCTGAAAATCCCAAACTTCTAATCATGGCCTGGTCTTTCTGGTGACAAGCCCCTATCTAGGAGATCACCCAGAGTCAGCTCAGTAGAATAAAAAATTCTCTTAGAGCTCTTATCACTTAGGATTTACAAATGATTTGGGAGCCCTGTGTTAAGGAAGGAGTCAAAGACAAATATTCAAACAAGAGATACACTAGTGTTCTTATCTAACAAGAAATCAAAAGGGTATTCAGAATCCTAAAATTTTTAACTGAGTGCAACTTTAGAGGTCAGGTTGCAGCATGTGCCAAGCTAGAATTAAGTGATTTACTCAAAAATCACACATTGGACGGTGGCATAGAGGGATCTGAGCCCAAAGCTCCCGATTCCTACCTGGCAGGTGAGACCATTTCCATCTGGGGTGGTTAGGAAGCATCCTATGAACAAAGCAGGTTCTGGTGGGGTTCTTCAGGATGGGTTTGATTTAGATCTAAAAACAGAAGCGAGGGGGATGGGCTTTCCAAGCCCGTTGAAAAACAGTTTCTTAAGATCACTTTGGCTTTAGTGAAAGGTCAAAGGAAAACAGCGACCACTGGAGTCACACAGAACTGGGTCTGAATCATGGTTCTCTTACTTTTGCCATCTGTGTGTCCCAGAGCAAATTTTTTAACTCTCCAAGTCTCAGATCCCCAGTAAACTGGAGATTACAGTATAAACTCTTCAGGGTGATCTAAGAATTAAGAGCATTTGTTGAGCAGCTTTTACAAGACCAGACATACATGATAGCTGTTGTTTATGCTTATTCATTTAGGGAGGTGGTGGTGGTGGTGATGGTTTAGTCGCTAAGTCGTAGCCGACTCTCGCGACCTCTGCCAGGCTACTCTGTCCATGGGATTCTCCAGGCAAGAATACTGGAGTGAGTTGCCATTTCCTTCTCCCTCACTTAGGGAGAGGGGTAGGAAATAAGCTGTGGGAGCAGGACACGATCAAACTATGGATGCCTGAAGCTGCCAAGTAGAAGAATCTGAGCTCTGTCTTGCAGGAAGTGATGAAAGTGCCAGCAAATTTGGAAAACTCAGCAGTGGCCACAGGACTGGAAAAGGTCAGTTTTCATTCCAAACCCAAAGAAAGGCAATGCCAAAGAATGCTCAAACTACCACACAATTGCACTCATCTCACACGCTAGTAAAGTAATGCTCAAAATTCTCCAAGCCAGGCTTCAGCAATATGTGAACCATGAACGTCCAGATGTTCAAGCTGGTTTTAGAAAAGGCAGAGGAATCAGAGATCAAATTGCCAACATCTGCTGGATCATCGAAAAAGCAAGAGAGTTCCAGAAGAACATCTATTCCTGCTTTATTGACTATGCCCAACCTTTGACTGTGTGGATCACAATAAACTGTGGAAAATTCTGAAAGAGATGGGAATACCAGACCACCTGACCTGCCTCTTGAGAAACCTGTATGCAGGTCAGGAAGCAACATTTAGAACTGGACATGGAACAACAGACTGGTTCCAAATAGGAAAAGGAGTACGTCAAGGCTGTACATTGTCACCCTGCCTATTTAACTTATATGCAGAGTACATCATGAGAAATGCTGGGCTGGAGGAAGCACAAACTGGAATCAAGATTGCCAGGAGAAATATCAATAACCTCAGATATGCAGATGACACCACCCTTATGGCAGAAAGTGAAGAAGAACTAAAGAGCCTCTTGATGAAAGCGAAAGAGGAGAGTGAAAAAGTTGGCTTAAAGCTCAACATTCAGAAAACTAATATCATAGCATCAGGTCCCATCACTTCATGGGAAATAGATGGGGAAACAGTGGAAACAGTGGCTGACTTTAATTTTCTGGGTTCCAAAATCACTGCAGATGGTGATTGCAGCCATGAAATTAAAAGACGCTTACTCCTTGGAAGGAAAGATATGACCAACCTAGACAGCATATTAAAAAGCAGAGACATTGCTTTGCCAACAAATGTCCATCTAGTTAAGGCTATGGTTTTTCCATTGGTCATGTATGGATGTGAGAGTTGGACTATAAAGAAAGCTGAGCGCCAAAGTATTGATGCTTTTGAACTGTGGTCTTGGAGAAGACTCTTGAGAGTCCCTGGAACAGCAAGGAGATCCAACCAGTCCATCCTAAAGGAGATCAGTCCTGGGTGTTCATTGGAAGGACTGATGCTGAAACTGAAACTTCAATACTTTGGCCACCTGATGCGAAGAGCTGACTCATTTGAAAAGACCCTGATGCTAGGAAAGATTGAGGGCAGGAGGAGAAGGGGATGACAGAGGATGAGATGGTTGCATGGCATCACCAACTCAATGGACACAGGTTTGGGTGAACTCCGGGAGTCGGTGATGGACAGGGAGGCCTGGCGTGCTGCGGTTCATGGGGTCGCAAAGAGTCGGACATGACTGAGCGACTGAACTGAACTGAACTGATGAAAAATTAAGATCTTTGAGTAGAGGAACCAAAGTCACAAAACCAAACATTAATAACAAAGCCAGGACACCTGGTGAATTTTCTTGTCTCATCTCCTGTGTAAAGTTGGAGTCATCCTCTCATCTCTAGATTTTCTCCACCCAAATGGATTTGGGCATCCTTATAACTTTTGAATTAAGCATTTCAGAAAGGTTACTGAAAATATACCTTCTAAACAAGGGGATTATTTATCTTCAGAAAATACACATCCCTAAAGTTTCTAGCCAGAAGTTGGCAATGGAACTTCAGAAATGTTTTCTGTCAGTTCTCTGTCAGTAATAGGGAGAAAAAA
This sequence comes from Dama dama, assembly GCF_033118175.1. Taxonomy (NCBI): domain Eukaryota; kingdom Metazoa; phylum Chordata; class Mammalia; order Artiodactyla; family Cervidae; genus Dama; species Dama dama. The sequence goes on along the minus strand of NC_083698.1, from coordinate 57,616,891 downwards.
AGTCTGTTCTGGAAAGGACAAAATAAAGTACCAAGCCCAATTTTGGCACACCACTAAATGGATATGCCTCCAGTGAGCACCAAGATATTTTCTCTATAACTTCAAGATGAATGTCTTTCTTCCTCATTGTCTCACATAAAGGATAGAAAAAGGCAAAGAGGAGAAGTTTTGAGTAAAGAAATGGATGCTAAGCCAACATGAAACAAGTGAATGAAACGAGAAGGAAAAATAAGAGATCCATAAGGCAAGAAAAACACTATACACAAACACTTCTGTGTGTGTGTGTAAAGTTCATTTGATAAAGAAAAAGTAAAGCTACAAATGCTTGCTCTTTGGCATAAGATCTTTAAAAGGAACATCTCAAAATACATGAGTGCCTTCTGCCTGAAGGTGTGACTGAGAAGCGGGTAGGTTTCATAAGCAAGTTTATAAATGGTAGGTCCCACAGCATAGGGAAATGATGCAGTTATGCAAGTATATCAGTAACACACCTTACACTGAATTTGGGGTACCTACCAAGAAACCACACCCCAAGGCATTTATTTTAACCACACAATCTGCCTCTTCCCTAGTTATGACAACCAAAAGTCATACAAGGGTTTCTAAATGACTCTCCTTTCTCAAGAGTCCACCTCCTGTGCTCCCATCAGCCAACTTTCAGCTATTTGTCTTTGGCTAACTGGGCTTCTAAGATGGGTCTGCAAATGGCTTATTCCAGGCACATCATTAATCAGTGCCAAGCTAAAAATAGGCTCCAGCCCCAGCTGAGAGTACTCAGCTGAGTTGTTGGCTCATCACCCCAACAACTAATGAACAAGCATGAGTGAGTACTACTGGGCAAACACCAGGCAAAGAATGCAAGGCACCCAAGTGAGTCTTGCTTTAGATGTTACACCTAGGAAGGCTGTCTGACAAATACTGATAGCCAATGTAGAACAACAGGTGAATAAAATGAGAAGGAAAAGGAAGAGGTACTTAAGGCAAGAAAAACACTATACATAAAACCCTTTTTGTGTGTAAAATTCATTTGATAAAGAGAAAAGTAAAGCTATAAATAAATGCTTGCTCTTTGGCATAAGATCTTCAAAGGAACATCTCAGGATACTCATATGAGTGCCTTCTGTCTGCAGGTGTGGCTGAGAAGTAAGTTTGTTTCAGACATATAGCATTAATAATGTACCATCAGGTGAAGCTTGCTGGCTTTCATTTAAAGTGTTGGGACTTCCCTGGTGGTCCAGTGGTTAAGAATCTACCTTTCAATGCAGGGACCGTGGGTTAGATCCCTGGTTGGGGAACTAAGATCCCACATGTCCGGGAGCTACTGAGCCTGTGTATCACAATAGACAATCAGTGTGTTGCAACAAAAGATCCCACGTGTTGCACCTAAGATCCAGTGCAGCCACATAAATAAAGTGTTAAATTATAAAAAGGTTAAAACTTGGGTCATTTATTGAGCATATCCAGTGACTTGTGTGACACTGGATAAACAGATCTAAGCTGTCATAATTGCCATGGAGTAGAGGAAACTTAAGAGTGGCTTTGTCAGCAGTCTTGTTAAAAAGCACATGAAAAGGCCCTGAAACATAAGAAAAGGTGCCTGCCATGTCTCTGCCTTACTAAGAAATGCTCATGCTTTAGGACAAAAGATGGCAGGCCCATCGGAAATCATCCTGTAAAGGCAGCATGTGTAATTATCTCTAATATTAATGCTGCCAAAGGTGGGGTAAATCACAGGAGAAAGATAGGAGTCAGTTGCTAAGCCACATCCAGAGGGATTTATTTTTGCAATTATCATAATATCAGTGATAGTTAAAGCTGGTAAGGTACAACCCCTAAGGATGTTCTGGGTATAAACTGACCCATAATGGGCAGGGCGAAAGAGATAAATGAAGTGGAGAGAAAACTGGAACACTGAGCAGTAACTAAATAGGTCATATTCTGTCTCACTTCATTATTTTGATGTATATCCTAAGGTCCTTTAGCAATATAGATTGGAAATATCATGAGTTTCACAAACAAGGAGCTCTTCAGTTAATTTGTCATCTCTGAGTCTTAATTTCTAAATTAAATTAGAAAAGGCTAATTAAGCCTAAATACAGGTAGGAGCATTCAATTAGAAAGTATAAATGAAAGTATCTAAAATAATTTCTGACACAGAGGTACTTAATAAGTACTAGTTTTCCCTCTTCTTTTCTTCACGTGTGTGGCATGTATTACTTCTACCTCCAATTAAAGCTTATTTTATACATCTTTGTTAAGCTGTCAAAGTTTCTCAAATTCAAGATTTGTCCATGTTTTTACCCCTACAGCACCATGAAGCCCACTCAGGAGGGGTGCAATAAATGCTCACAGAAAAATGACTGAAAGACTCAACCCATTAGGCAAGGGGCATCCCTGCATGCATGTTTTTATAATCTCCTGAGTTCAACACCTCTACTAACATAATGATCACACTGAGTGCAATTTATAAATCCACATTTGCCTCTCTCGCTAGACTGGAAACCCTCAAGGGAGACCTAGAACCTAATACACACTCAATAAATAAGAGATGGCAATATCTTTTAATGCACCTTTGTATCTTTTGGGGGTTGATCTGAAGCACCTGTGTATCTTTGGGGGTTGATCTGAAGCACCTGTGTATCTTTTGGGGGTTGATCTGAAGCACCTGTGTATCTTTTGGGGGTTGATCTGAAGCACCTTTGTGTCTTTTGGGGGGGACTGTTGATCTGAAGCACTACTCAGTGCCTTAGAGGAGAGGAATGCCAACATTCCTCAGCAGGAGAAGAAAATGTGTGAAAAAGTTTATCTTGTGAGAACATGTACAGAGCTTATAGAAAAAGAGTTAAAATGCAGAGACAAAAGCTGTGAGATGTTTATACTTTCGTCTAAACAAAAGTGAGTTGACTTCTGGACATAGAATTTAACTCACTTGAGCAGAGAATGCAGGGGAAGATGACGAGAGGTTGTCCTCACAACAGCTTTCTCAGCTTATGAAATGAATGGGGACAAGAAAGACTACATTTCAATAGGTAGTAACAGAGTTTGAACAACCTCACATTCTGTTAGCTCCCTTTGGGGGGAAAGTCGGAGGAGGAGTTTATAACACAGGCAAAGAATGGGGTCATGAAAAAGATATGCATAGTATACAGAAGAGTTAAAACGAACCTGTATGCTCCAATTTTTAGGTATGCAACTGCCTGCCGACGTCCTATTGACTTGGGTCAGTAATAAACCATGTGGTTGCAATTGGACTCTAATCATATAGCAATAGTAGAATATCCTTGACAGTCTCTCAATATGTAACTTGGCAGCTCAGAGATTTGCATGGAGTTTTAAAGTTTCATGTCCCATTTAAAGCAAGGAGTATTATCTTGGAGCTCTTCAAATTACCTATAATTGTGTGTCACGTTTTATGAATGTGTACATGGGCTTTTCTACCCCCAGGGAATCTGTGGCTGTCATCAGATCCTTAAAGTTGGTCATGATGAAGTCCCAAAGAACCACTGGTTTAAATAGAGTAGCATGAGAAAAAAAAATTAATACAAACCAGAGCAGAAGCTGTGTTTCTAGCTTTGAGATATAAACTGATTTCTTTGTCTAAAAGTGTTGTCTTAGAAGTGTCCTATAAATGCTTCTCACACATTTCTAAAATTCAACTTATTATCTTCCTCTTAAAACTGCCGTGCCTACAGTACGTCCTATAAGGATTTATGGTGTCCTCCTTTGGACCAAAAATAATGATGTCATCTTGGACAACTTTCTTGTCCTTAACCTCTGTGTCCAGTCCTCAAGTTGTGACTCAGCTTCTTCATGGTTCTCAGCTCGGCCCTTTCCCTTCTACTCCCACTGTCTCTGTCTGTTGAGGCTCCACATCCCTTATCTGGATGACTTCAGAAGTCTCCTAACTTAACTCCTTCTTTTCATGTTTAGATCCTCCCAGCCCTTCTCCACGGGGTTATGAACTCAACACAAATCCAACCATTTGGATCCACGTGCTCAGCAGCATAAAAGATAAACTTTTCCATGTCAGAAAAGATGTCACCCATCACAGGGCCTCTGCCTGTATCTTTCAGTCTCACTACCATTTCCCAGTTCAGATACCACCTTCCAGAAACACCAAGTTACTGGTAATGTCCTTGTTCTTCCACACTGATGTTTCTTTTTGGAATGCTCCCTCTTTAATGGGCTAACTATTCATCCTTTACGCAAGCAGGCCTGTCACCCATTACAGCCCTGATCTCATTCTATTAAAAGGCTTAGTTTAAGTGAACACCCCTTCCACCTCCATATTGTCATATCCTTTGGGCAAGGAAGCTTTCTATTAATTGTGTTAGCCCCAATACCTAGAATATTGCCTAGCCAGTTGAGACTCCGTGGCGTACTCATTGTCTCCTGCTTGGGGTATCCTGAAGACATGATGGCTGCTGGGTAGGCCTGGCTAACAGAGTCAGCTATAGGAAACCATTCTGAAGGGAAAACAGGTCACAAAGGCTCTACTTTTGACATGGAGAATATAAATCCCTGCTTAATTCCAGGAGTCCTGCCCCTCTGATACTGACCTGAGTGTTGGCCAGCTGAACAATAATTCAGTCTTACCTCAATTTTTTATATGCATCAGCTTCTCCCAAAGTATAATATTATTTCTTCATCAACAGCATTATTTGTGGCAAAAGAAGCCAATGACTTCCACAGCTAGGTCTATGTGACCTTGCCCAATCTCCTCACGCATACAGTTGTTTTTTAAAACTCATGTTCCTTTATACAGCTTAAGGCATTTTGCATCTGAATTTACTTAGGTGAAACAGGGATGATAAAATCTACCCCAGAGTAATTAACATAAAATGCATGATACACATGAAAGTACTTCATAAAGTGTAAGGTGTTATGCAAGCACCTTCTTGCTCTCCATCATTTTAGAATGATCACGAACATTTGAGTAAATGGCCTCTTGGGTGTAAAATGCAAGATGCTAAAAGTTCAAGTTGTGAAAATCAACAGCTTTCATTGAACAGAGCACAGTTTCATTTAAAGATCGGCCCTAGTAATAAAAGGCCCTAGGAATAAAAGATTAAATATACCTAGTCTTGGTCATCTTGCTCAGGACACTAGTCATAATATATGTATATCTGAAATAAAACTACTCAACAATGTTATTCAACATATTTATTTTATTTGAGCAATAGGCAGGAGAAAGAGTGATTGTATACATGGAGGGATTCTGGTCAGAAGAGTGAAAACAAAGATAACCAATGCTGACACCACATTTGGCCCCTGTTTGTGTCCCAGATGCACACTCCCTGAGAATAGAGAAGAAGCTTTCAATCATGTAAACCTCCTCAGCTTGCAGCCCAGAAAGAATTCATGAATGAAGACAGAAAGCCAAGTCAAATCAACAACTTTGGAGAACCAGAAGGCTGGACTGCTGTTTTCCAATCTTTCTATCTGAGGCAAAACCAAAAATAGCAGGGGCTTGCGTTGGAAACCCAGGAAATCAAAGCAGGAAAGATGCTGAGGGCTGAGTCATGGCAAGTGACCTCATCAACAATGAGGCTGAATGTAGCTATAAATGACAGATGATGCGGCTCCATCCGAAAGCAGGAGGTAAGCACCAGAGAGATGGAGAGGATCAAGGCGTTGATGTGATGCCCAGCGTGAGACAGAATGACTTATGAAAAGTTTCCTTCCAAACAGAACTGCTTAAATGAAGTTCAAGGAGGCTAATCTTTAAAAGATGCAATGTTTATGTGGAGGCATCCTTAATGCAGTGGGAAGAGTCCTGGTTTTGGAGCTTTGCAAAGCTCTGGGCTTTGGGAAAAAAACCTTTGGGCTTTTCCATCTAAGCTGACATGGCTCACTTTCATCACCTTTAAAATGGATATAATAATACCTCCCTCCCAGAGTGGCTGTAAGGGGAAATGAAATGAGGCACCGAGCGCGGTGACTAGACCAGAGCAGGTGTTCAATTAATGTGTGGAGTCTCCTCCTTCCTTCCCCAGCAGACAAACAGCTTAGTGTAGCCAATTCTTGTAATGTTACTTTCTTCTCTAATCATTCCCAGTTATAACATCTTTGCCCAAACAGAGAGCTTAGATATGGTCTAGTTCTGCCTTCGACCCAAGCTGGTGATAATCTCGATCATCTCCTGACATATGGCCCTTCAGCCTGCCTGCTAGAACAGGTGCTGCAAGACGGAACTTTAATTGTGAGAAAATTCTGCCGCAGCTGTTAAAATATGCCTACCTCACAAGAGTTTATAAATTCAAATAATGTCAGTGTTTTTCAAAATGTAAAGCACTATATAAATGTAGTGTAAGCAAAGAGATAAAAATATATCAGTTTATATTAAGTAGTCTAGTTCTCTAAGGCAACGCTTCTCCCCCCCTCCCCCTTTATCAGTAGAATCCTTTTTCAAACAGATCTTATGTATTACCCAGTACTTTACACCAGGGCTTCCCTGGTAGCTCAGATGGTAAAGATTCCTCCTGCAATGCAGGAGACCCCGGTTTGATTCCTGTGTAGGGAAGATCTGCTGGAGAAGGAATAGGCTACCCACTCCAGTATTCTTGCCTGGAGAATTACATGGACAGAAGCCCCTGGTGGACTATAGTCCATGGGGTCGCAAAGAGTCAGACACGACTGAGCGACTTTCACTTTCGCTTTACACCAGGGCTTCCCTGGTGGCTCAGACAGTAAAGAATCTGCCTGCAATGCGGGAGACCTGGGTTCGATCCCTGGGCCAGGAAGATTCCCTGGAAGAGGGCATGGCAACCCACTCCAGTATTCTTGCCTGGAGAATCCCCATGGACAAAGGAACCTGGTGGGCTACAGTCCCTGGGGCCTCAAAGAGTCAGACACGACTGAGCGACTAAGCACAGCACATTACTTAGTACACACAACAAATGAAGGCAAAGCTGGACTGCGTAAACTGGAGGACGGGCCTGTGCTCCCTTCCAGTCCCAGATCCTTCTTCCATTTCTCTTATACTATGAGACACTTGAATTGTACTGCAGGGCTCCTCGGAGAAAGGAAGCTTGAAATCCCCTGTTCTAAGGAGACACAGAGCTCTGATATCAGCCTTGTACTTTCCTAGAAAAAGGCAGAGATGTCACAGAGAAAGGACTGGTTTATAGTGTTATTTGAGCGAAATGGCTCAATTTGAGTCCAAGTAGTAATTAGCTTAATGAAGGCCAAAGCTGTAATTACGACCAGCCTGGTGGTAATGCAATTTGAGATACTTTGCAAGAATTTCAGGGCAGAAAGGAAAATTCAGTGAAATCTGAGGGACCCAAGCTGCAGACTGGAATTTTTGAGAGATCTCCGAGTGAAATTCACAGAATGCCTTTAGTGAAAATAATACTTACCGGTTTAAAAGTGTTGTGGACACCACAATTTCATTATTAACATCTTATTATTAATAGTTTCAAATCCTGCTATTAACTGATAGTTATAAACACTGGCATTCCATTTCCTTACCTACAAAAATGGGAATCAAATCCTTATTCTGGGTGGGAAAGTACTTCACAAGATCCTAAAACCATTAACCTTAAGATGAAAAATTGTTGGATTTACTGACATTAAATAGTAAGGGTATCTAAAAAGATACTGGTAAGTTATCAGGGACAAATAACAAAACTGGGAGTTAATTATTGCAGCAGCCAGAGCTGACAAAGAATTAATACTTAAAATTGAAAAAGAAATAGAAAAGTGGATGAAGGGCATAAAAATGCAATTCTTAGAAGGTAAGGTGAATAGCTAAGAAGCACATGAACAGAAGCTCAAATTCACTAGTTTTTCAAGGTATGAAAATTAAAACAACAATGACATGTGCTCTCAGCAATCAGAATGACCAAATGTTCACACCCAACGTTGGAGAGGGTATAGGGAGGCGAGAACGCTCGTGCACTTTTTCCATTTATTAATATAGGAACAATCTGAAGCTAATAATCATATCATATGACTGAATCCCAGCTCCTGGGTATGCACCCCCAAATAATTCTTAACATGGGTCCCCGAGGATTACAAATGAGGATGTTTGTTGTGGAATTTTTCGTGACTAGTGGAAATCTGGAGGTGGGATGGGTGTATATCAACTGGAAGGATATAAATAACATGGAATGAAATACAGACAATGAAATATTATGAAAATGTTGGGAGTCTATATGATAATAGGGATCTACCTGAAACTATAATGTTCAGTAAAAACTAAGAAACATTCTTACTTTTTATAGCCTATTTGTATTACAGATTTATCATTTACAAAAATGACAATATACACATACACCAATAATAAGAAACATTTTATAAAGACACATGCACATTTGAGTTCCAGAATATCTCTCTGTTGGGGAGGGGAATGGGTTTGGGAGCCAGGGTGAAGAGGAACAGTAACAAAATAAAAGATAAATCTTAGGAGTGTGATGGGGGGGCAGGAGAGAGGCTCAAGAGGGAGGTGATATATTTATAATTGTGGCTGATTTGCATTGTATGGCAGAAGCCAACACAACATTGTAAAGCAAGTTTCCTCCAATTAAAAAATAAATAAAAAAATAAAAGGAAAGTCTTCCATGGACTTAGGGTGATAAGCTATAGACTGAGGAGTATGCACAACCCAAATCTGTATCTGAGGGCCCACTCTTAAAATGTTGGTAAGTTCTTGTGAAAATTAGATGTAATCTACAAAACAAATTTCCTGGCATATTGGAAACACCTATTTGGTTCCCCTGTGACTCAGGAAATATGAAAGGAATGGGGTTTTCTTCCCCCAGTTTCTCTAATAATTTAATCTATGAAAATAAATGAGTCTCAAGAAAGTGAGGAACTAAGAGTAGGACTCAGATATGGGTATAGAAGATTGGTACTCAAATCTGGGTGCATATCAGAATCACCCAGAGGATTTACAAAAAACACAGATAACCAGGCTCCACACCCACATTTCCCAGGATGGAGGAGATCTTTATCTCTACATGGGGGAGGCGATGGGGACCAGGGCTGGGGTCTGAAGAGCAGCACTTTAAAAGCATCGCCATCATGCCTGTCTGTCCACTATATCTCAGCCACTTATGTTCTTTGGATCATTGCTTTTAAAACCTTCAACAACTTTTGCTAAATAAAGCAGCACTGAATTGCTCAAAAAGAAATATATTTCAAAATATATGACTAGTGTGTACAGTATGGTACTCCATCTGCTCTTCCAAAATACTTGAGTTTTAGAAAATAATGTGTAGATAGGTCTATAAATTGCTACCTCCCACAAAACAAAGTAGACTCACTTTAGGGGGTATGGGAAAATATATTTTTTCTTTTGGTTTATCCATAGATAAAGGTTTATCTGTAAGAGCAAGCAAACCTGGCTTCCTTCTTTCATTCATTTATTTAGTCACTCAGTCAATACCTGATGATGGTTCAACTAACTCAAAGTAATTCAACATCTGTAATAAAAATAACTTGACAAATTCGGCAACTTTCCTTCTCCTAGCTCAATACTCAAGCAAGTAAATGTGCATTTTGGGTTGGATGGTCCTAGAAGGCAGAGAATCTGCCTGTTGGATGAATCTCTCTGTTGGATGTCACTGTGGGCTCATGGACTCCAGGATTTGGTTAATAATGACTAGGACAATCATTCCCTTCTAAGATTCTTTTCTTTCCCACAGTATTTAGTACCATGCAGTCTCTGCCTTTCCCAGTGCTGTTCAGATACTAGCTTTGAGCCTTGAGGCTCAAAGATGAGGCTACCTACCCCTCATCTTTCCCGAACCAATCCTTGTCACCAGTGAATGAGGTTTTGACTGGCTCAAGAGAAGTAGCATTTAGTAAAAGAGGAAGAAAGTCGGATAACTCTGGGTTTGAAACTCGGCTTTATCATCTACAGTCTGAGTCTCAATCGCTTCATCGGTGAAATGGGATAATGACATCAACTTTGCTGGGTTGCTGTGAGCATCACATAGTGAATATACAGTGCCTGGAACAGAGTAGACCTGGAAAATATGGAAGTGAGGCTGTTGCTGCCGCAAGTGTATTGCTACAAAACCAATATTTGGTCCTCTCATGTGAGCTCTGGCCCCCCAGTGCTCACAAAGCTCCAATTCATAGCTCAATGCTTTGTGATTCATGCTGGGCTCCTGTGGAATAGTTTCTTCAGTCCAAAGTTCTCAGGAAAATGGAGCCCACACTGAACCACGATACGATCTTAGCTGCAGCTGGAACAACCCATCTGGCCATTACCAACCTTCTTTCCTTAGAGGCCTACCCCCTGTCATCCAACCATCCAACCTGTCATCCCTAAATCTCTAGCCAATGTCTTAAATTGAGATCTTAGATTCTATGGACCTCTCAGAGCTATACTGTATCATACTGAGAACTCTCCAAGGGGTGCCAAAAGCCCCCAACCCCTTTTGGACACTAGCAGTAATCTGATCAGGATGCTTGGTTCTTCCTTCTGGTCATTCTAGCCTGGACTAATAAATATCTAATAGCTTTCAACTCCAGGGGTCAGCTTTAGACTTCATCCTCTAATCTGTCCTCTAAGATCTCACCCCTTCTACTGTATGTAATATGCCCATTGATTGAGCCATTCAAGAGCCAACGTATAGGGTTCTGGACCTACACACCAAACAATTTGTTGAATATGAGTCAGTGAGTCCATGAAAATGAATGATGGAGCAAACGAATGCATCACTCCTCATTTACAAATGAGATCTGGATTGACTGGGTGGCTGGACTCTTGCCCAGCACAGGCAACCATCACCTGGCTCTGCCTCTGGAGAGAAACGCTGACCTCACTTTCCTCCGGAAGGCTCATGTTTTCCCATTGTGCTGATCTGTGGATATTTAAACAACTGCTACAACATCCAAAACTAAAAACAATGTTCTTTAAAATTAAATCACAACACAGTGTTCAGTTTATACCCTAAAACATACTCTCACGCTCAATACGTTAATTTTCATATCTGCATAATGCAATTCACATATATATATATATGTGCATATATTTTAATGAATATCAATAGATCATTATGGTTTTTATGCAGGAAAAGGTTTTTTAAAAATCTGGCGTAAAACATATACATATTAAATCACTCTACAAAATGGTAATTTATGAACAGAATTTTCCGTGTGGTTTTCCGCATTTAACTTCTCTGTTGTTAGACTGATGATCTTGTCTCTCTTGAAATTTCATTTGTTTTGAGAAGTCCTCTCTGACTCCCCTATGAGTCACTCTATTCTCTGTTCACCCAAAGCTCTTTCTATAGGCCTCTATGAACATATTTAGATGATCACTTTCCATGTCTTTGAGAAGCAGTGCTGCCTTGTAGTTAGGAGCTGGACCACAGGACCAGATCTGCCTTTAGAACTTAGCTCTGCCACTTACTAGCTATGTTACACTTACTAGCTAAGTAACTTACAAGTTACTTAATCTCTCTTGGCCTCAGTTACTTCAACTGTAAAGTGGGGATAATAACAGTTGTTCAGTTGCTAGGTCGTGACCAACTCTTTGCTGTTACTACTATTATTGTTACTACTACTCCCTTTCCACCTTGTCTGTGACCTCCCTGACAGCTGATGAGGGTCTGTTTCTTGCACTGGGTTCAAGAGTCAAGTATAATCATTGCTATATTGTAGGTATTCAATAACTATCAAATGCACTCTCCCAAATTCCTTATTTTCAACACAGAAAAGTTCCTAAATGTTCTTCAATGGAGCAAGGATCCAGATAAGATTGTGTTTTAGTCTGTTTGAACTGTTATAACAAAATACCACGAACTGGGCAGCAAATATTCAACAATAGAAATTTATTTCTCACAATTCTGGAGGCCGGGAGTTTAAGATCAGGGTGTCAGTATGCTGGGTGGGGGCCTTTTTCCTGGTTCACGGCTGGCATCTTCTCATTGTGTTCCCATGTGGTAGGAGAAGCTAGAGATCCCTATGGGCCCTCTTTTATAGGAACACTAATGCCATTCATGAGGGCAGAGCCCTCATGACCTAAGCATCACCTTCCAAAGGCCCCTTTCCTAGCACCATCATCTATGGGGTTTGGGTTTCAACATATTAATTTGGCGAAAATACAAGCATGTGGACCATAGCAGATTCACTGTAAAAATCGCCATATTTATGGTAGTCATTTATCTTTCAAAGTCACATGTCTCTTGAAAAAGTCCTTGGAAGAAGGATCACATTGACTCTAGGGCATTTGCTGGGCCTTAACTATGAGAAAGTGTCCAGGTGAGGTTGTTCCAGAGAGTGGTAGGACTTCTTTGCATGGTGCAGATCTCCTTCCCTTTCTTATGGCACTTATCTCACTCTCTATCAGACACTTGGAATTCTCTACATTTGCTCCTTGCTAATTATTTTTTTGCCCATTCCCTCATGAAAGTGAAAATGTTAGTCGCTCATTCATGTCTTGACTCTTGGCATCCCCATGGACTATAGTCTGTCAGGCTACTCTGTCCATGGAATTCTCCAGGCAAGAATGAGGCAAATTTAAGGAAAACAAAGCAAGGTATCTATTTACAGTAAAATGGTTGAAAGTTCCAACAATAATTCGTAGGTAGTCAAGTGTCCAACTGTCCAACTGAAACACTTTAACGTAAGAGAGGAGGCTAAATTGAACAATCTATTCTTGAAAGCAAATCTACTGATTCATTAGCTATTTCACTATGAATACATTTTCTCTCAACCTCCAACTACACAGAAGCTCATAAACTTCTATTTATTATTTTATTTCATATCTTTAATTTTTTTTTTTACTGTTTTTCCCTTTTAAAGTCAGATATCACAGACTGAAGAAGAAACAACAGATAATTGAGTTTCTTTTATCAGCCTCCTCCACCAGGCATTTTAAGAGACATTTTATTTATTTCTGGCTTTTGGGATAATCTCAGCCTACGGATTATTTGTCATTTTTCTCATTTTGGTCAATTTGTCATTTTAATTAGTTTTATTCTTGGATTCTGGGATCTTTCCCTTCTGAAAATAAAGAAATCTTCCCAAACATGACTTGAAAGAGAAGGAAAAGCAAAGGGAAACAAGGAAGACAAAGGAAAATATGAAAACTTCCATCTTATAATGCATGCTTTGTGCTAAGTCACTCCAGTTGTGTCCAACTCTTTGCAACCCTATGGTCGGTAACCCACCAGGCTCCTCTATCCATGGGAGACTCCAGGCAGGCATTCTGGAGTGGGTTGCCAAGCCCTCTTCCCGGAGGTCTTTCTGACCCAGGGATCAAACCTGTGTCTCCTATGTCTCCTGCATTAGTAGGTGGGTTCTTTACCACTAGCGCCACCTGGGAAGCCTGCTGGGACTATACTTTTTTCTTTTCTACATCCCCTAGATGCCAATTCATTAATTAATGAAAATTAAGGGAGATTATTCAAACTTTGAGAATAGAATACAACTTTGAGAACTAATGGGTTCACTAACCTAACAATGAGTGAAATTTTTTCTGAACTTGGACTCACATCTTGCAGGATAACCTTCTTTGTCTATTACAGCCTCAGGTAGAAGAGTAAAAGTAAAGAGGAAACTTATTTTCAGTTTAGAGAAAACAGTTCCAAGAATGCCATGGCAACTGAAAATGACAGAAGAAGGGAAACCATGACAAAAACCCTGTGTTGACTGAATTTGTAGCAGTGGAGGACCTGGTCTATGGGCTGAGAATTGGCAAAGCTTTCCAAAGAGCAACAGGTTGGGTGGGGACCTTGGAACTTTCCAGGCACCTTCTGGAATTTAGAACTTCAGGGAATGCATTAAAAAAAAATCTTCTCAAGAACATCAAATTCTAAATTACATCTTTGGGACTGGGATCATGCATTAACTCATTCAATTACATTCAAGGAATGTCCTCTTTGTTCTCAGTACTAGAAATTAAGAAAGGAATATAAATAATTGTAATATGGCATGAGGAGAACCATAATAATACCATAAGTTATTAAGCAGGAAAGTAGCACCAAGGAGAAGATCTTTCAAGTTAGGTCAAGTAGAATGAGTAGGAATTTCCCAGGTAGAAGGGAAAAGAGGAGAGACATTTCTGGCAAAGTTATGAAAAACCCTGGCATATCGGGAAAACTGAAAATAGTTCTGTATAGCTGGAACACAGACAGTGAGGAAGCTGGCCAGTGGAAAGACTGGCAATGAGGCTTCTGTGGGCAAATCACACAAGCCTTCTGTTCCAGGCCGAGAAAGCTGGATTCCCCCTGCAGGAATCACCAAAGCATCTAAACAAAGAGTGAGATGGCCTTCTGAGCTATGTTTTGGAACAATCCCTAATCTAAATTCTACCTATTCCAGCTAGGTTTCACTTCCGATTCTAAGTTTAGTCTTTATTAAATATTTACAATTTAAACTGTTGCCCAACAGCCCTGGTCTTGCCTCCATGGTTTAGCTCATCTTTCCTAGGAGAAATGTCCTTCTTTCTTCTTTGGACATATGTTGGATCTGGTCATAAGCAGCTTACAAGTCCATGGGCTGGAAGCCTGTGACCACTTAGTATGAATCTCTACCACCTTACAGGTAGAAATGAGGGTCAAAGAACCTAAGCTATACAAAAACAAAGAAAAACCTCTTCCAACACCAAAACAAACAAAAAACAACCCCTCTCACACAAAAAACTCCCATCAAAAAACAGAACCACAGAGATCTCAGGACCAGTATGTCCTCTATGCACTGCCTTAAAACATAGACACACACACACGTAAACAAAACCAAATGGAAACACTGAGTGGAAATGTGTTTTCTCCAACTAAAGCAACACATTTGGCAAACTTTTAAAGAACATATATTTGGTAAATACAATGCAAATATTTCATGACAAAAACAGTGTGCATTAAACTTACCACATGTTGTGGGGGAAAAGAGGAGGGTGGAGAGCATTTGTCTTGAAAAAAATTAGAGAATGGAGGGGGAATGTTGCCCCCACGGGGTGAAGTGGATACAAAGTGGGCCCCAGGGAGACCGGTGGTCTGGGGAACAGCTGATCATTTAAGAAAAACTGAAGGCAGAGGCCATGGGAACGGTTGTGTCTTCTGGGCAGGGGTCTTACCTTGGGATAATTTCGCCCATCCTCCACACCATGGACCATTTGGTAATGTCAAGCCACTGCAGGTGGAGGTGGGGCGTGTTCCTGGCATCCAGTGGGCAGAGCCTGGGAGGCTGCAACACACCCACAGTGCAAAGGACAGCCCCACGACAAAGGATTATCCCAAATGTCAACAGCACTGAGGCTGAGGAACCCTTGCACCCATCCTTGGCTGCACTTCCCATGGCTGCGCCTAAAGACTTCTGCCAGTAGGTTTTTTAAAAAAAACACTGTAATGTCTAAAAATAAAATCATTTTTATACTTCAAGGAACAAACAGAGGGATCTTTTTTTTTCGTGACTGTCTCAGTGCTTGAACATTTATTTCCAAAGGCTGGAAGAGCAACCCTGCCTTCTATACATAGCTCCCAGGCTCTTGGATCCTCTCTGAGCTGGGCCGCGCCAGCCCTCTCTGGGCTAGATGCTGCTGCTGCAAAAGATAAGACCTTAATTTATAAAAGGATGCTATTCCTGGCAGGTAATGGCCAGAAATTTCCAGGAAAATCATCCTTTCTTATGTCCAGCCGCCCTCCCACTCCATCATGCAACCTCTAGCATTTGATCCCTATTTTACCCCCTACTCATTTCAATTTTCCTGGACCCCAATTCTGGGCTCAAAAGCCCAGCAAGCTTTTTCACCTTTTCTTTCTCTTGGCCCCAACCCCTCTGACTCCAAATGCAAAGACAGGCTGGAAAATGAATTTTCTAACAAGCAATTTTTTTAAAGGCAAAAGGTCCATGTGCCATTAAGAATCCAGAGTCCGGCCTGACTATTACCTCTGATAAATCACCTCCTCCTAATTTTCTTCCAACAAATGAGGGCTGTGAGGGCTGCCAGGCTGCAGCAGAAATTTGTTTAATGACAGTCTCTGAAAAATTAGACATTGAGCAATGGTGAGGGAGGGATCCCCCTTCTAGCCCCACCCCTGTGGCCTCTTTTCCATCCTAGACAGCCACAGTCCATCCTCCAACAGCCACATGGAGGACCAAATACGTGAAGGCTCAGGGCCGGAGGAATCAATCTGGATTTTCCGTGTATTCTGTTCCTTCCCATATCCCTCCAAATCCCCTTCATCTTCATTTCTCCATCCCCGGAACCCAGTGCAATACCAGCTCGGCTATACCTGCAGGGTAGTATTTTTACCTTCCTGCTCTCCTTTTCCTGACCCAGTTACATAAGGAATATCCCAGCTGCCCAAGGCAAGGAGGTGGAGGGAGGGAACTCGGAATTCGTGACCGACCAAGACTCCGTCCTCATTTCTGCCCTGCTGTGTAAGCCTCAGTACAGTTCCCTGTTGTCAGGACGATGGCAGACTGTCCCACGGGAGGACAGGGCTAAGACTAAGGCCTGTCCCTTTGTTTTACGAAAGCACTAGGCTTGGGCCTGGAGTGACTGGCTCAAGATCATGCATTTTGTTCGTGGTGAGATTAGGGCCCAAGTCTCACGGGTTGCCTGTCACTGAAGAGCACAATGGGCAATTTTTCCTTTGTCTCACGTGTGGCAGGGTTAGGGTAAGTCTTTGCCTGGGCCCCCAGAGTCCCATGGGGGAAATGACCCACTCCAACTAGCAATAGAGTTTCAGATCTTTGTACTTTTAACTTTGGGCTTCACTCAGTTGCTATTCAGTCGTTAAGTTGTGTCTGATCTTTGCGACCCCATGGACTGCAGCACACCAGGCTTCCCTGTCCTTTATCATGTCTCGGGGAGTTTGCTCAAACTTGTGTCCATTGAATCGGCGATGCCATCCAACCATCTCATCCTCTGTCATTCCCTTCTCCTCCTGGGCTTCACTCAGAATTGCACTTAAATCTCACATGATTAAACCTCCCCTTCTCCTCCTTCTCTTCTTACTGTGAAGAAGGAGAGGATGGAGAGAAATCCAGTACTTGGCACTTGGCACCTTGTCCTTACTCTACAGAAGGGTGCATTCATGCATGCTTTCATTATGGAGGGGCAAGTAGGAAACATTGATCTGCCATTGATAATTGGTACTATCATTCCACACAGTACTTTCCAAAGCCCAGAGGTTGTCCTTCAAATTTTCCAAACTATTATGTTCAAACTCCTATTTGACTCAAAATTTATAGCTTTCTATATAACTAATGCCATGGAATCCCATAATTCATTGTGTTCTCTACCTTTAAAATTAATTTTGACCTAATTCCACACATACTGGGGAAGAAGAAACTTACTTTGAAGCAAACAGCAAACAGTTATTCCTGAAGATCGGTCACTGTGAAGTTTTCTGCCGCTGTCATTGTTTAGTCACTAAGTTGTATCCTATTCCTTTGTGACCCCATGACTGTGGCCTGCCTGGCCCCTCTGTCCATGGGATTCCCAGGCAAGAATACTGGAGTGGGTTGCTACTCCCTTCTTTAGGGTATCTTCCCGACCCAGGGATCAAACTGGTGTCTCCTGCATTGGCAGGCAGATTCTTTACCACTGAGCCACCTAGGTGCTCAAATACCCAGTCTCTAGTCTGAAAGATTACAGTAACAGCAATAGTGCCCCTTAGAGAGCACTGACCACATCCTAGGCACAGTTCTAAATGTTTTATATGGTTTAATTCATTTAATTGTTTCAACAACCCTAGGAAGTAGATACTATTATGATCCCTGTTTTACAGATGAGGAAACTGAGCAACTTGCTTAGGACCACACAGATAATGAGTGGCAGGATAGGGATTTGAACCCAGACTATTTGGCTCCAGACTCCTTAACCACCAGCCTACCCTGCCTCAAGAGAAGCTCTTCAGCAACAAGCTTAATGGAGAAGGAAAAATACAAAGAATATATTAGAAATTTGTAGACAACTGGCAAATTCAAGATTCTTTGCTTAACCTGCTGCTGCTGCTGCTGCTGCTGCTAAGTCGCTTCACTTGTGTCCGACTCTGTGCGACCCCATAGACGACAGCCCACCAGGCTCCCCTGTCCCTGGGATTCTCCAGGCAAGAACACTGGAGTGGGTTGCCATTTCCTTCTCTGATGCGTGAAAGTGAAAAGTGAAAGTGAAGTCGCTCAGTCGTGTCTGACTTGTAGCGACCCCATGGACTGCAGCCTACCAGGCTCCTCTGTCCATGGGATTTTTTCAGGCAAGAGTACTGGAGAAGGGTGCCATTGCCTTCTCCGCTTTGCTTAACCTAGAGTTCCCTCAAATTTGTTGGACTATGAAAACTTCTTCCTTTTATACCTGCTTACAAAATCTCGAACACATATTTCATGGGATGTAATTTAGAATCTGCTGCTCAGCAACAATCCCACACACAGGAATCCTTGTTTAAATTAGTGCTAGTAAAGTTGCAGAGCCTTCCTAGGTTAGTTCTCACACTAACAGCAAGCAGGGAGCTATAATAACCTTCCCTTGAGAGAAGTCATTATTAACTGTCCACTGTATGGCTTTATCACGCCTCTTGCTGTTAAGAGTCATGCAGATATCCTAATTAACCAACTGATTTCCCTGGATTCACTCCACCATTTTTGGCAGAGTATTTAGAAAACTGTAAAAGGTTGCACTATTTTCTCTCAAACCAAAAAATGAGGGGACCAGGACTTGGGAATGGACCAAAGAGTGATTGAGACATTTCATGTTTCTATGTTCCCCTTTTCTTTCTTAACATCCCTTCCCAAAATGGAAATTGCTGCTCTCATTTTCCCTTTGAGTGGATTATCATTTCCAAGTTAAAGAATCTGAGTAACTCCTGCCAGATAAGACTGGTGAACAGCACACCAACGCCCTCGCCGCCTGTGGCAAACCCATGTCCCAGCCAATGGAAGAGAAGAAAGACTACAGGCCATTCCTTGGACTGTGGCTCCAAGTCTCACATCTGGGGCAGCTGCTGCGGTTGTTTTTTTAAAAATCAATTTCCATCTTCACTTGTGAGAAGGACCCACAACTAGTAAGATTTACTCAGACATTTCAAATCACTAGCTGTAAACCCTAATAGACAACTGTAATCTGGGAGTTTCCAGGTGGTTTCTGAGCTCTAAGAAGGATGAACTCTGACCTATGGGTACATGCATGGATATACATCAGGCAGAGCTCAGTCTGAATTCTAAATCCACCACTTTTTAGTTGTACAGCTTTGGGTGAACTGGGTAAAACCTTCTCATACGTATGTTCAAAATACAATTTGCAAATTCCTTTTTGATGTGGTTTGAGTAAAGGCTGTGTTTGTGTGCTCAGTCACGTCGGATTCTTGATGACTGCATGGACTGTAGCCTAACAGGCTCCTCTGTCCATGGGATTCTCCAGGCAAGAGTACTGGAGGGGGTTGCCATTCCCTCCTCCAGGAGATCCTCCCGACCCAGGGGTCAAACCTGTGTGTCCTGAATCTCCTGCAGGCGGATTCTTTACCACTGTGCCACCTGGGAAGCCCACAGGGTGGAGAGATCACAAGGCTATTACATGGGGCAGGAAGGGGTTACGTGACCTCTAGTAAAGTGAAGTGAAGTGAAGTCGCTCAGTCGTGTCCGACTCTTTGTGACCCCATGGACTATAGCCTATCAGGCTCCTCCGTCCATCGGATTTTCCAGGCGAGAATACTGGAGTGGGTTGCCATTTCCTTCTCCAGACCTATAGTAAACACTTAAGCAAATTCCTTTATAAATATTGGTCATTTTTCTGGAAACATATTATCTAACTCTAAGAAGTACATATTATACATTATTACATGTATTTTGAATAGTTCTTAATGAAGATCTAGTCAATGTGTAAGCAACCAAAGAAGGCACAGATCAATGATAGCTTGTTGAGGTCCGTAATTTTAGAAAATACCTTAATTGGGCTCTAACATTCTTTTCCATAGAAGAGTGCTTGCCCTCCCTTCCTCTTTTACAGAGGAAATTTACCTTAGTAAACCAGATTAAGAGCAGCAAGGTGATAAAGTAAACTTATACCCTGATGATTTATAAATGTTGACACAATCCTTTTTTAAAGCTGCAGATAGTAGTATACAGATCAGATTTATTTCTGAAAAAAACATAAGGACATTTATAAGAACAAGTCACATTTCAGGTTACAGCTGCCTTTTCTTGCTCCCAGGAGCAGGACACCCAAACACAACACTGGACACCACGCAGTAAATACACAGTGAATGGACAAAGCCTGTATTTATGAGCACGCTGTTGTCCCCCAGTGTGGCTGGGTGTACCGCTTCTCTCTTTTACCTGCAGTCTCACTACATCTTACTGATGATGGGGATGACACAAAGCTCAAAGCTGGAATAGCAGATTTGGAAGCTTACAGTACACAGCTAGACAAAACTACCCATTGTGGTATCACATCCAGTTCTACTTTTGGGAGACGGTATACCAAACCGTTTTATTTATTTATTTTCTTGCAAAACACACGCCTCTTCTTTCCACCCAATGAGTACAACTCTAGAAATCAAACTTGAAGGAACTAGTTCATACTAGAGTATGAATGATTGCTAGAGGCCCACAGGCTGTTTACATATTTAAAGGAATTGGTTATTTCTTAGGACTGTCATTTCAACTACTGCAATAGGCTCAAGGGGGAGAGATTTGGGGGTTCAAATTCAGAAAATAGGTGACTGGTCTTTCAACTCTTCTGGGAAACCAGACTTAAATTCAACCTGAATAAATCATATCAACTTCTGATTATTCAGAAATCCAAACTTCATCTCTTCATGCTTTATCATTTTCTTTGGGTATTGGTAAGTCCCTGAAAATCTCATAAGGCAAATGAGGGAAAAGAATATTCAGAAGTCTCATTTTTTGCCACTTGTTAGCCAAGAAGATAAGCTCCTTGGTTCAAGTGAGGCTTCAAGATTAACTCCGGCATTCATAAATGTATCTTTCCTCTGCCCCAGAAAACAGAAAGCTGACTGTCTCTTGCCACCCGCACTTCTATCCAAGAATAGGATTATTTTAAGACATTCTGAATCTCCTCCTACCTTCTACCCTGCAGACTCCAGGGCTTTGACAGTAACGCTTACCCTTCTCCATCCAATCAATAGGACTTTAAGCAAATCATTCAGTGTAACCAGTCAAAAGGAATGATCTGTATAAAGCAGGTGCAGAAGGCAAGTCCAACAGCATTAGTGACATATAAACAGCATTCTATGTTTGAAAAGTTGAGTCTCTGGTAAGAGCGGTGTGTTTTGCCATCTTTTTTTAAAACCCTGATCCAGGAAGCACTGATAAGAAAAGCAGCAGGGTAGTGACACCCCACAACCAAAAGATCATGTCGACATCTATTTCAGGCCCGGCTTGGTTCCCACTGCCTCGTTAATAACACTTGCCTCCAGAGTCAGCCAACCATCCTCCATGCCTGTTCTAGTCCTGGCCATAAATACTAACTATGGTCTAAAAATGCAATCAATCATCCCACCCATTGGGCCAATTGGAATCAGACCACCAGGGAATCAGATGACCCTTACTGAAGAGCTTTTTCCTACTAGACTGAATGTGAAAGAGAGCTTTCCTGAATGGCAAGCATGTACCAAAGTGTGCATTCTATGTATCTGACACATACAGAACTGCTCAGCATGTGTGTGAACTTGTGCGCCTGTACAAATGCGGACGGAGGACTAGGAGCACAGGAGTGACACACAGTAATGGCCCCACAGCCACACCAGCCACTGAAAACCAGCACTCATGGGATGTCTTCTCCGGCTAGCGATTGAGTTAAGCGATGTACCTGCCCTAGTAATGATGTTCTCATCTTCACATTATCAAGAAAGGATAACTGAGAGCGGTTAAGAGCTTTACTCAAGCTCACATGGCTAGTAAGTGGCAAAATGAGAACCAAACAAAAGATGCATAGGACATCAAAGCCTGTACACCTTATAGCTGCCTTTGAGGACTGACCTCAGTGCGGGCAGCTGCAGACTGGGGTGTGGACTCACTTCCAATGTCCAAGGCCAGCCATATTCCTGAGCTTTGCCCTCCCCTGCAATATGGATGGGAGAGTAGGTGATGCCATCTCTCTTAATTCCCTAGGATCACTTCTGATGAACCTCCTGCCTCCCAAATCAATTTTCTGAAAGAGGGTGAATACATTTCAAAGTGTTAGAAAATTCCTCACTCCAGGTTGCAATTAAAATTATCATATAACTATTCCTTAATGGGAAAATATACCATGACCCTCAGCATCACATTTTAAACCTTTACTAAGCATCTTAAAGTCCTCCAGCTGCAGGCTCAGTGTGGTCCAGCTCTGAATGGGTTCGCACCCAGTCAACATTTGTTGAATGAATGAATAATGAATGGTTCAACCAGCTGATGAATTTAAAAGAGGATATGACTTAAAATCACTGTAGAAGAACAATATAAAAGTAGCTGGCAAAGGTATATTGAAGTATTAAAATCTATGGTAGCCAAATCCATCTTACTGGTTTCCAAATGCACTTGAAACACATCACTGCTCCATGAGTTGCCTGGATATGGGCCAATGCTTATCTGGTCAATGATCGACTTCCAAAGTATAAGTAAGGAGGTTCATCAGCTTTGCACACCCCTTTGGGAACAATTGAGAAAATGAAGAGCCTGTTGCTCGATGAGATCCGAGTGGCCTAATGAAATAATACACCTCCACAAGGGCCTAAATGATGTTTGGGGATTCTGTTGCTCATTAGGTAGCATCCTGCTGTGAAAAGAACTGGTCAACCCAAAGTGAAAAGTGGTGGGAAGCACATCTAGTCACTGAGCAGCCGTGAGCTTGCTCCCTCTCCCTCTGTTTCTCTTGCAATTGAACTAAGTACCATGGTACGTGTGATTTCCCAGCCCATGGGCTAGCTGACATTGACCAGGAGTAGCCATGGCCCCAGATGTGTCTAGAAATTTTAAGCAGGCTATTTGGGGCCCAAGGCAATTTTGTTAATAATATAAATAGCAGGTCAATGTTATGAAATTCAAAAACTATATTTTGCTTCCAAATTCAGTGAATTTTATTCCACATGCCTATACTTGGCATAGTTTAGGATGTGCCTTTTTAAGATGAAAAGAGTTAAAAGCCTACCTCCCTGCAATTCCCTCAAGTTAAAGCTATTTTAAATTTCCTAACCTTTGAAGGTTCGTTTCTCTTATGCTGTCATTAAAATTACTTATGCTTTTAATTTGCTGAGTTGCATTTAGCAGGAAGCCTCCCAAGCCACATGCCGAGCTTCGTTACTTCCTCCTGTGTACCACAGCACTGTTCCCCGTAAGAGTAAGCCCTAATTGAAATGTCCACTAAAACAGGGCAAAATCATCTTCTACAGAACATGCTCAGGTACATCACATTTTAATGCTGTGTTTTTAGACACATCTCACTGATTTTTAAAAATAAACTTTACTCCCTTTTCCCGTTTCACTGAGAAAAGTCCCTCATCCCAATCACATCATATTTGCCTTTTCTGTTGTTTTCCAATCAGGCAAGTGAAAAAAAAAAATCAAGTTTGTTCTCCAGGGTGGGAAGGGCATGCTTCCTTTCTTCTGCACAAGGAGGGCACGCAGACAAATTCAGTGGACATTTCCAAACAGACTCACCTGTGAGACAAGTGTATGGGAACTTTCAGTTTCTTTCTCTCTGCCTCCTTCTCCATCATATTACTAGTCAGTGGAAAGGGTTAGAATGAAAATGAGTTTCTGGCTTTCCAAAAGCACTTGGCTCATTAACATCAATTTGATAGTTGATGCCTGTATTCTTAACATTGAGTTTGAATAATGTGGAATCTCTGGCCACCATCACTTTAGTGAGAATCATTTTACAGTGAGAAAGACAGATGTACATTTGGAAAGAAAAATGCTTTCTTTAGAACAGGTAAGGCAGCTTTGGGAGATTCATCTCAAAGAGTCAATCTGCCAGGACTAGTACTGGCTGTGAGATGTAAGAAGCACCATTAGGGATGGGCCTGTCAGAATGAACTTGTGATCTTAAATAAGACCTATTTATCTTCCTAAGGCCCCAGTTAATCACAACACTAATAAAGACTCTGTAGAGTTGTTGTAGGATTAAATTATAAACACATGGACAGCGCCTCATGGCACATCCAGCACATAGCAGGTCCTCCACATAGGTAACCTGAACACAAATCCAAAATGTGAGCTGTGACCTTGGGCATACATACAATAACTTCCCTGAAAAAGGAGAATGGTATTACCTATTTTACAGAATTCATTTAGTGACCATCTGTATGCATCAGTTAGTAACTGAGCTAATTTTATAGGCTAGGAACTTTTGTGTGTTTGTGGCTCTCTTTAAGGATATGCATAAAAATCAGAAAGTTCTGTATGATATAAGGTATCATTTTAGGTAACCAGATACTAAACACAAAAAGCTATATGGGCCCAGGTGGTAAACACATGCTGAGATGTAAAATGACCTGCTCTTTAGAGGGTAAACCTTATTCATTCATTCATAAACCATTTTTGTGGGTAAGTTAAGAGGCAGGCAAGGCGTTATTTAGACCCAGTTCAATAAAACATGGTTCCTGTCCACACACAAGAGAGGGCTCCCATACAGTTCTTGGCTCAGAATCCTTCATGGTCAGTATTAGTTTCCTTCTTTCCTTCCTCAAGGAGATCTCTGATTAATTGGGAGACAAATGAACATCAGTTCAAGGATTGGGTAATAAGTGCTTAAAGAGAGAAATGTGCCTAATACCCTTTTGTTACTTTTAGGTTCATGTACGGAAGGGGAAGGGGAAGGGCTTCCCTGGTGGCTCGGTGGTAAAGAACCCACCTGCAATGCAGGAGCCACAGGAGATGCGGGTTTGATCCCTGGGTCAGGAAGATCCCCCTGAGGAGGGCATGTCAACTCACTCCAGTATACTTGCCTGGAGAATCCCATGGACAGAGGAGCCTGGCAGGCTACAGTCCATGGGGTTGCAAAGAGTCAGACACTACTGAAGCAACAGAGCATGCAGCAGAACCCTGGTCTCAAAGAGAGTGTGGGGCTGAAAAGGACCTTTTATACCACTCTCTCTGCTTGAAGAAGACTTTACAAGTCCAGGTGGCAGGCTGGGAATGTCTGTACTCCAAGCTCGCTTAGATATAACTCTTCACAATGTCACAGACTTTCCATAGCTAAAATTTTGTGGGAACAGAGTGAAACTATGACATTTGCAAGGACACTAATCCACTTGGCTCAAGACACCCCAGATAGACCAGGTCACTTTCTCCTTGAAGAACAGGAAGGACTCTAAGTCTATGCTCTTCTCTTGGAACTTGGATGTGAGAAGATGAACTGTAGCTCCCACCAATCCTCTAAGGTGAGAAGTTAGTTGAAATCACAATTGTATGAACAATAGTGACCCACGCTTGTCTATCCACACATACCTTGAAAGCTCCCTGGGAAATACTTCTGTGCTCCAGTGAGCCACAGTGAGAGGTTCATGACCAATACAAACCCTTGGGAGGAGACAGCTCCAGAATGAGGCAGTAGATGAGGGTAACACTCTCATGCACTCAGGGGCTCCACCTCTGTGAGAATAAGGGCAATTCCACAGGAACCTTCCAGACACATGTACAACCTGGGGAGTTTGGAGCCTAACTACTAGGCAGGGAAGGCAGGGGCTGGAGAACAGAATGCAGGGAGGCAGGGGCAGGTGAGTCCCAGCCACAACAGAGGGCTCATGTTTTCAGGTCTGTGATTTTTACACTGTGTTCAAGAGAGATGGAGGGATTCACCTCAGAGAACCAGGGGTTAGGACATCATTTATGTGACAATAGCTCTGCTTTTAAAAGCTTTCCCTTCGACATCTACCTCCTTCCCTCCTTCTTTATTTCTCTCTCTCTCTCTTTATTAGAAAAGTTTTGACTGTGGAAATGTTTGAAATTTGCTAATTCAGCTTTCCTGGTACATTCCATGACCTTTGGGTTGTTACTGGAGAGAGCATTTGGGAGTAAAGTCAAGAGTTGAGAACAGGTCTTACTCTTGGAGGATATTTGCAGCAACAGGAAGAGAAAGTAAGGTCTCATAGAGATTGGGACAACATGACAAGGAGCAAAGATGTGGAGAATTGGGGACAACTCAGATGACAAGTCATATTCCTGGTATCCTGTAAGCCAGGTTTATTATGTGCACATTTAAGTCAGCTCTTCCCCACCCTAGACAGCAAGATCAAAGACAATGAAATACTTTCCCAGTTGGCTTGGGAGCCAGAGAGGTCTGAGGAGTAGACAACATCTGCCCTTGCTTTAGAAACTCTGCAGGAAGGGAAGGGCATGAGCTTTACAGCACTTACACTATTTCCCATTCCCTGAACACACCTGTGAAGCCAAACCTGCTGGGAGTGCCTTCCAGGGGAAAAGAGAACCTTCAGGCACGGTGTGGTAAGGCTAAGAGCTGTTTACTTTGGGGCATTATAAAAGTTAATAACATTTGGGATTATTTCTGCTTTGGATGCAAGTAATTGAAATGATTGAAATGGAAATGAAAACATGTGCTTTTGATGATTAGGAGATGAAAAAAGAAACAATTAGTGTGAAGGTTAATAATGGGCAAAACAATTTTTTCCTTGACAATACAGATGCTCGCAAGAGGAAACGTCCTTGAAAAACTTTTGGATTTTGTAATGCTCCACTGGTATCACTAGAAAAAATACTTAAAATAGCCAAGGGCCAGAAAAATGCTAAAGGAAATTCACAGAAGTAGTTCAACTAAGGGTTAGAGACAAATACCCGGGCTGTCCCCAAGGCCTGAGCCTGAGGAAACTCACTCCTTATTTCCCATCACTTGAGTGAGATGCTGGGCATGCAGGAAAGTTTCAGTTCTTTCATCTTGGACATTAATTGTTCCTGCTCAACCATAATATGGAGAAGGAAATGGCAACTCACTCCAGTGTTCTTGCCTGGAGAATCCCAGGGACAGAGGAGCCTGGTGGGCTGCCGTCTATGGGGTCACACAGAGTCGGACACGACTGAAGCGACTTAGCAGCGGGAGCAGTAGCAACCATAATAGCACCACCACAGTCTCCCTCACTGCAAGTTGTCTCTTGAGAGATTATAAAGGTATTACCTTATCTCTCCCAAAGAAGAATCTAATACCCAACTGGTCTTGACTGCAAAGTTGGAGGGTACAACTCTGCCGTCTCCATTCTAACTTGGGGAGTCAGCCTACCTGCTATCTTGCTCAGAGTACATAAAAGCACAAAAAGGAAGCCAACAATCCAGTGGTTTTATTAAGGCTGTCTATTCAGGTGGGGGGGGTGGATTCCCTAATAACTCAGTTGGTAGAGACTCTATCTGCAATGCAGAAGACCCCGGTTCGATTCCTGGACCGGGAAGATCCACTGGAGAAGGGACAGGCTACCCACTTTAGTATTCTTGGGCTTCCCTTGTGGCTCAGCTGGTAAAGAATCCACCTGCAATCAGGAGACCTGGGTTCGATCCCTGGGTTGGAAAAATCCCCTGTAGAAGGGAAAGGCTACCCTACCCACTCCAGTATTCTGACCTGGAGAATTCCATAGACGATAAAGTCCATGGGGTCGCAGAGTCGGACACGACTAAGTGACCTGTACTTTCACTTTTTTATTCAGATGGGAAATCCATTCTCCTAGCACAAGCCCTCCTAGAATTTTCTCTCGACACTCAACGCCTCAACAGCCTTATTCGTTCACAGAAGCACATCACGTGAGGCTCTTAGCACTCTTATAAGAAGGCGCACAATCAAGGGTGTGGAGACCAAGTTTCTAAGAACCTGAGACTACAGAACTAGTCCAAAACACACACAAAGAGCTCAGCCACTCCAGTAAGGGAGGTGGTACATGAGAAAGCCAGAGACATTTGGTGTTGAATGGGTTTAACACTCACAGTTATTTTGGAAAGAAGTGATTAGCCCCTCTAATTCTGTTATTTCATCTGTACACCCGTCTTGCTGAGGTGGACGTTACTGGTGACTTATATAGTCATTGCCTCCTTTTCCTTCCTAAGAGAAGCCTTATTTTATTAACATATCCACCTATCCTCTGGGCAGTCCTTGAGCCTGAGTTAACGCTAATGCTAACCCAGTCACCCTGACTGCAGGTGCATATTTGATTGGTCTGAGCTCCTCCCCACGCTTTCTAACACTATTTGGTTCGGAACAGGGTGTGTATTCAAATTCAAGCCAAGGAGACAAGCAGAGCTTTGGCTGGGTGCTTCCACAAACATTCTCACTCCTTCTGGGATCAGATTCTAAAATGACCCCTCTCTCATGGGATGTTGTGGTGTGCAATGTCCAGCACTAAAGCTGCCACACAGACAGGGGCAGGATCCGGGGAATCACAGAACTCTGGAGTCCAGGGAATCCAGAGCTGCAGCCACCTTGGACTGAGTCAGCTCTGGATTCAGTCTACATTTCTAGCTTTCAATTATGTGAGCCAATAGATTTTCTTCTTGTTAAAGATAACTAACAACTGCAAATTTTCTGTTACTTGAAAATTAAAGTATATAAAATAATAAACACCTATAAGAATTTGGCAGAAGATAAATAAAAAGGAGATGTCCTGTGCTTTAGCGTAAGACTAAGTACAGGGTCTGCATTTGAAACACGCTAGTTCTTTTTGCTATAGTGTCTTTCCTGGCTGCACTGTCTTACCTAGATTAAGGGATTCTCCCAGAAGACTTATTTTGGTTTTATTCAAGCACAGGGACATCAGTGGCCTTATAAATGTTGAGAGGCTTTGTTTTGTTCACTACTCGTATCTAGGAATTGAGGGTGTTGAGGACAGGGAGAAAAATTACATCGAAAAAAATTGTTAGTGTCTATTATGGATTGAATTGTGCTCCCCCCAAATATAGATCAAAATCCTGATGCCAGTACCTCAGAATGTGGCCCTATGTGGGAAAAGGGTCATTACAGATGTAATTAGATAAGATGAGGTCACATAGAGTAGGGTGCACCCCTAGTTCAGTATAATTGGTTTTCTTATGAGTAAATAGCAATGTGAAGACACAGACACACAAGGAAAATGTCATATGATGACAAGGGCAGAGACTGGAATCATGTAGCTGAAAGCCAGGGAACTCCAAGGACCACCAGCAAACCACCAAAGGCTAGAAAGAGGAAAGGAAGGATTCCCTTACTGGTTCCAGGAGGAGCATGGGCCTGCTGACATTTGATTTTGGACTTCTAGGGTCCAGAACTGTGAGACAGTCAATTTCCACTGTTTTAAGCCACCTTGTTTGTTGTGCTTTCTTATGGCAGTTCTAGGAAATGAATACAGTGCCTAATCAGAAACATGTAATAGAAAGAAACCAGGTGGAAAGCAAGCATTTAAAATCATTTCTTTTTAAAAAATTTTTTTTAAATGTTATCAGGTGTCCTCTCTCTACAGCAGTTTATGCCAGGTTGCTAAAACTCTAACATTTTCTCCCTAAAAGCATCCCAGTGGCCCATATTTAAAAATACAATCGTTCTCTAAGTCTCTTCTTTAAAAATGGAATAGATGCAGCAGTCAGATGTATAAAATAGATAAAAGTACAGCTCCTACAGCTGAAGAAAGCTGGGGAGATTCAGCACTGCTGCCAATTCTTTATAATGACCCCTAAGTGCCCCCAATAAAATCATCTGGGTTCCATAGCACATAGGCTGAGAAACACTGTTCTAGGACATGCAAATAATGGGTGCTTATAGCTATATTCAGAAGTACAATAGGAGTTCTCGTAAATGATTGCCATGTAACTGACTTGCCGTATTAAGAAACACTCTCCATCCTTTCTGTTAATATACTGACTGATGCTCAAGCTGATGAAAAAAAAGTGAAAGTGTTAGTTGCTCAGTCATGTCTGACTCTTTGCAACTCCATGGACTGTAGCCCACCTGGCTCCTCTGTCTATGGAATTCTCACCAGGCAAGAATACGGGAGTGGGTAGCCATTCCCTACTACAAGCTAATCGCCTAATTGCTGTTATGCCTCTGTGCTTTGGGCTTCCCCAGTAGCTCAACAGGTAAAGAATTCGCCTGCAATGCAGGAGACACAGGAGACATGGGTTCGATTTCTGGTGAGGAAGATCCCCTGGAGAAAGAAATGGCAACCCACTCCAGTATTCTTGCCTGGAAAATTCCATAGCCAGAGGAGTCTGGTGGGCTATAGTCCACGGGGTCTCGATGAGTCGGACACGACAGCACACACACGGCACTGCTCTGGGCTTCTGCTTCTTCCAGTTGTGGAGTGAGATTTTAGGGTCTGCCAGTTACACGTGTTAGTGTTTCTGCCAGTTATACTTGTTAGTGTAATTATGCAGTTTGGTTGCATATTATATACACTGATGAAATGTGGGTGTGAAAAAGAAAGTGCTCTCAGTTGCATGATTTAGAAAGCAAGGGGAAAAGTGGCTAAAACAAAATCAAACCAGCTATAGGATTAGGAGTGGGTGGGTCAACACAAAAGACTGGAATCTTCTGTACTTGGATTGTTCCTAAGTGCCTTTGAGATCTCATTCTATTTTAAGAAAACTGAAACTGGAAATAGTGGATGATGTCTTTTCAGCCTGGTTTCTCAAAGACTGGTCATTAAAGTCTCCAATCAGCAACTCTAAGAAATGCTTTGGTCTCACATTTTTAAAAAGTGAATTAATATGCATTTATATTTTTTAAATTAAAGTAAAATACTTAAGGCATATCTATATCATGTTACCATAACCATTTCCATGGTCTTTTTAAAAAATTAACTAATCAGTTGCCAATTCCAACTGCATGGGGTAAGAAGGCCCTTAATGCAGATGCTTCATTTTTCATCCTTTGTTCTTAGATAGGCAAATGCTGTTTTGTTTTCTTTCTTAACCTTGTCATCAATGGTCACCTAGAATGTAAGTTCCATTAGGGAGGGAATGTTTGCTTTGTTCAATGAATGATGTTCTAGAATAAAAAAATTCTATTGATTCAAAACATCAAAGACATTGTTAAATTTTTTTAAAAGAAGAAAATGTGTTTACTTGTATAATTTTTAAAGCTATTAGAAAATGGAAAATGACCCATAAATCACCTTCTTTGGAGATAATTATACCTTAGGAATGAGTCTCAGGAAAGACTTTGTTGATTTCCTGGCCATATCATATGTAGGTCAAAGACTTTGTCACTTACCAGAGACAGAAGCCTGAGACCTTCTCCCTACCCTAACCCAGTCAGGTGAGGTCCAGCACTCTTAGAGCAGCCGACACACAGATTTGGCATGTTTCACCTCCTGCAAGTGGAAGTCTACAGAGTGTAAACCCCATTCCAACATGGATTTCTGTGTTTATTGTATTCACTTACCTGGAACTGCGTTTTCTGAATTTCTCAGGGATGACATAGTAATAAAACATATCAGCAGTATTGTAGTGGTTCTGGACTATTCCACATGCATGTAAGAGTCCTCATCCCCATTCAGACTGCAGATAAACTCTTCCCTTGGGGAGCTGCAGCCACTCTGAGAAAGTCAGGCCAAAAAGGCGAGAACATGGAGTGTCTCGGTGCACTCTCCTGCTTTTAGCTGAGGAGACTGGGAGCCAGAGGGGCCAAGTGGCTGACCCACAGCGTGCATGGAATGGTATCTGACCTAGAGTGAGAACTCAAATCTCCTGTTCTAACCTTTGCCACGTGGTATGCCCCTGGAAAAGGAAAATAGGAAGAGGAATCAAAAGAGTATGAATGGGTTCAAAGGGCCACCCTGTCCTTACATGTGGCATGTACACAATAAATACTGGTTGGTTTGGCTGCCTGACTCCACAGGTGGCAAGAGGCTGAATATCATGGGGTGTGAACAACATCAAGACTTTGTAAATGAGAGGAATCTGGAATGGCATATGCTGTTGCCATTCTCCTAACCCCATTAGCAGCTGGGCAAGTGGAGATCAAAGAGACAAACTTTCCCAGTTCTGAGACTGTAGTCTCTGGAGGGACTTCTGAAAGGAGAACACAGCCTAGATCGCAATTAACCCAAACTTCACAAGGGTTTACAGTCACGGCAGGGCAAATCTGGCGAAAGCAACATCAGACAGAGCAGGCCAAGGAAAGCCTTCCACACTCCAAGTGTAGGAGGAAAGGCAATTGCCTGGTGGCTTACAAGTCTTTCATTTATGAGGGTGATTATCTCCATGGGCTTCCCTCATAGCTCAGTTGGTAAAGACTCTGCCTGCAATGCAGGAGACCTAGGTTCGATTCCTGGGTCAGGAAGATCCCCTGGAGAAGGAAATGGTAATCCCCTCTAGTATGATTGCCTGGAAAACCCCATAGACAGAGAAGCTTGGTGGGCTACAGTCCATGGGGTTGCAAGAGTCGGACACAACTTAGTGACTAAACCACCTCCACCATCTGCACAGAGGGACTTACAGAGAACAGAGAAGCACAAAGTTACCTCTGAGGCTGCTTTTCTGGATTGTGAGTGTTTGTCTATTCATCAGCCCCTGAGAGGGTCATGCTTAGTGATCTGAAGCACAGGCTTGGGCAAGAGACACCCATAGTTTAGAATACTGGTTCTGATGCTGGGCAAGTTATTTAGCATTTCTTAAAGCCTCAGTTCCTTTGTTTGTAAACTGAAGGGAAAGGCATCTACCTCGGAGTTTTGTCATGGATATTAAAAGAAATAATCAATGCCAAGTGCTTAGCACAAAGTAGATGTTTAACAAATATTGGCTAATGAATAAGAAATAAGTAATGCATGTGTGCGAAGTCCTTTCAGTCGTATCTGACTCTTTGCAACCCTATGGACTGTAGGCCCATGTTCTCCTCTGTCCATGGGATTCTCTAGGCAAGACTCCTGGAGTGGGTTGCCGTGCCTTCCTCCAGGGGATCTTCCCAACCCAGGAATCGAACCTGACTCTCTTTCGTCTCCTGCATTGGCAGGCGGGTTCTTTACCACTAGTGTCACCTGTGAAGCCCAATAACTAAGTAATAATAAAAACTATATAATAATAATAAAATAATAAATAAATAATAAAATTAAAAAATAATAATTAAAAATAATAAAAATTAATAGTCTTAAAGAAGTATGAGAAACTTTCATCACCTGAGTCAGTCATCTGAGTGTCTAGCACAGGCACACTCTCTACTAGGCATTGTGGGACTCTAAGAAGCACTCCACAAAAGGAGTCTCTTCACCAGTAGGGGAGTTACGCCATGTACATAATTAGCTTTTTTTTTTTTCATAATTAGCTTTTAAGTGAGGTAGAAGATTATAAATGCACAAGAGAGGCACAGTTAAAGTGTGATAAGAGGTTGGGAGAAGAAAAGACAACTTCTAGCTAGGGAATTCAGAGCAGCTTCATGAATAAGGTGGCACTATCCCTCAGCTGTGTGGTCATATAGTGTTTTCTTAGAATAAATTCTACTACTCTTTGTCAATATCAGTTCTAGAAAAAAAATTGATTTCTCAAATACAGCTATACAGAGACCATGTTGGAAACACACCTACTGTTTCAATCAACTCCACTTACTACTTTACAGCTTATTCAGAAGTCATGTATTGGCACTTTATATAGTATTTGATATTTGGCATTTTCTATGACACCATGCCTTTCTATTAGCACAGGTGTAAAAATCAAAGGGTAGTTTGTTTAGGGGCTTCCCAGGTGGCTCAGTGGTAAAGGATCTGCCTGCCAATGCAGGAGACTGAGGTTCAATCTCTGGGTCGGGAATATCCCCTGGAGAAGGAGATGGAAATCCACTCTAGTATTCTTGCCTGGAAAATCCCATGGACAGAGGAGTATGGTGGGTTGAAATCCATGAAGTCACATAAGAGTCAAACACAACTTAGTGACCAAACAACAAGTTTCTTTAGAATTCTCTGCATCAGCATTTTTCAGAATATGCTTTGGGTTATACTAGTTCCATGATATGTTCAGTGGGGTAGGGGAAAGGAAGTTGGATAAGAAGGAAAGAATTCTGTGATGTATAATTTTAAGAAACTTCAGTTTTTATACCCTTCTCCTGGAGGCTCACTATATGTATCAGGATATAAGAGTTAAATCTATTCAACTTACTAAACCTAGGATATCACAAACATATTTGGTCATGTAACACCTTTTATCTCTTAGTATAATATCTACTAGGAGAAGAAAATGGCAACCCACTCCAGTAATCTTGCCTGGAGAATCCGGTGGACAGGGGAGCCTGGTGGGCTGCCATCAATGGGGTCATGCAGAGTCGGACACGACTGAAGTGACCTAGCAGCAGCAGCATAATACCTATTGATTTTCTAGTTCACCTTGGAAATTGTTGCCTTGAGAGAGTTGCATGCAATGAATACCATGTCAAACCTAACCATGTTCAGGCAATCTAGAAGGAAAGTCTGTGGCTTCTGGCTTTTCGCCTTGTGACCACACTCAGGGAAGATGATCAAACACACACTTCCAAAGGATTTAACTCATCTTCTCCATCTTCTCTATGAAACACCCTGACATGGCCTGTCACAATAGCTTGTGAGGTGGACTTTGTCTGTCTCCTTTCCATAGGCAAGCAAACTAAAGCTCAGGGAAGGTAAACCAATGTACCTAAGACTGCACAGCTGAGAAATGGCAGGACTTGGGATCTGTTTCCTAAGCCTTCCTGGTCACTCTACCCCAGTTGTCTTAGATGTACAATAGTGCTATAAAGCTAGGATCACCTTAGTTTAGTGCTGGGTGATTCTAGGGAATAGGGTTTTAAGGACAGACATAAGTAGTAATCTATAATTTATACAAATCCAGTGGACTATACAGTCATCATCTTATCAACAGATATTCAGAGATCCACTTTTTTAAGGTCCAACAGTCTCAAGCATTCTCCTGTTTGGCCAGATCTCCACACACTGGTTCACCACCTGGTGGACACTGACCACAAAATTGCAGGGTCACCGGGCCACATCCCACCCTAACTCGCTAAATGGTCCCCTCCTCTGCCACATCTGGAAAATCTTTCCTGTTCTATCAGGAAGCACTACTGCATGTTAGTTCTGAGACTCCTCAGCTATATATGGAAGAAACAAAGTGATTTTTACAAAACATCAGTCAACAGTCCTTGAAATAGAAACATGAAGTAATTACAAGTGACAGTTCTCCAATTGTGCTAAGACTCAGAGGCGGTGCTTTCCCGGTCTCAGGAGACCAACTGGTGCCACTACCATCTGAGAAAACCTACAACGTGGGATGAGAATTTCAGAAGAGTTATGGAGAAGATGTTTTCTTTGCTGTAGACAACGAATTATCTCAGTTGCATGAAATCCACAGATTTATATCATGAATGAGAAAATCTGGATAAATGGCATGACTTACTCCCCTTAAAGGAAGTGCTTCCTTCAATGGTGGATTCACTGTATTTTAGTTTGAAGGGGTCTTAACAGGAGATCATACATGGCCTTGCATGCTAATTAGGAGGTTTACTGCTACAGCCAGGATGCTCAGACAGTACACAATCTGCCTACAATGGAGGAGACCTGGGTTTGATTCCTGGGTTGAGAAGATCCCCTGAAGAAGGGAATGGCAACCCACTCCAGTATTCTTGCTTGGAGAATCCCATGGACCGAGGAGCCTGGCGGGCTATAATCCATAGGGTCACAAACAGCTGGACACAACCAAGTGATTAACACAACACAGTGACAACTGCCCCAGCCAGGACATTTCTAGGCTCCGTGAAAAACCTGTACGTAGGATGAACACTTGCTGAGAAAAGAAACACAAAGTACAGGAAGCCCAAGAGTTGTCATGCTCTCGGGTAAGATGCTCCCAGAAGGAGGGAGGAAGAGTTGGAATAGAAAGGGTGCCTGTTACAACACACCACTGAGAGTTTCCAGAGTGCGCTTGCAGGGGTAAACTGCCGTGACAAGCCACCTTCAGACCACAGCAGAAGCAGGCTGGCCTAGCAGGATGGGATGGTAACAGAGACCTCAGCTACCCATGGAACCTGGATTTCCATTTCAGAGGTGCTCCCTAGGAGTTGCTCCCCCCTTATTTTGAACACTAGGTTCTTTATTTGCACATCAGGGGAAACCTTCACCACATGGTTAGAAGATGATGAACGTGCAAAAGAGAATGAAACAAATTCACCAAAGTCCTTCCCATGTATGCATTCATGATTACTTAGGTGGGTTATGTAATTCTGGGATTGTCAATGACATTTTTCTTTAAGTATTAAAAAAATTGAAATTATCATTAGTGTTTGTATATATTCAACCTTATTTGCCCCACATCTATTCTTAAGCTATGCCTTAGCTTAGGTACTATACTAGTCCTAATACAGAGTTACTCACCTTCCCCTTGACTATGGTCCCTTCTATGGTGTTCTGGATCATCACTCATGGACAGATCTTCATTCAATTGTTTGAGTCAGAAGGACGATGAAGGACAGACTGCCATTCAATTTCACTAATTGATATTACCAATTTGATTAGATTTTGAGATCAAAGATAGTCTTGCTCCTACTTCTATCCCCAGCACCTGGCATAGGAACCAGTGTCCAACCACTGCATAAGAGGGTTTGGCTGAATGAATGACTGGAGTATATATCTATATCTTGAATTATGGAACTGTATTATATGCCTCTAAATAATATACTCACCCCTTGCTAGGTAAACAAGAGTATTACTTTGGATTTTGGGGAATACCTTGCAATTTTTTTCAATTAAAGAACGTATGTTCATAACAATAAAAAAGAAACAAGACCTTCACTCCAGCTCTACATAACAACACTCACCCTCCCTCCTGTGGCCTCAAAGGCCCCCTTTCTGGCTTTGTGCGGAAATTGGCACAGGTGCCCTCTTGATGAGGCCGTATGTACTACACAATAGTTGTGCAATCCTTTATGAGGATGCCAATAATGTGACTGGTTTCATAGTTAATAAAATGATCAGGAAATTGTTCAGAAAGGCAGGGGTGAGTAAGAGAGAAGGATGGAGGGAGCAAGTACCCCAGGTGGGCATCTTTTCTCAGCGCCATCTGATACTGTCATAAGCACACATTGAACACTTATCTACCATGCCGTTTGAATCACTCTCTCTATATGAATTACTTATTCACCACAGCAACACTCCCCACTTTAAACATAAAGACATTTAGGCACAAAAAGTTAAGGAATTTGCTACAGATCTATTAGCAAGTAAATGGAAGAAAAAGGAGGTGAGCCTGGCCATGTGGCTTGAGTTTCTTCTTGCAACGGTGATATCCTACTTCTTAGATATCACAGTTCTGAGAATTTGATGATTATTCTCATCTGTATCATAAAAATTGAGAAGCTGAGATTCAAAGAGACTCAAAATCTTTCCCAGAGTCCACCGATTCACATAAGGAGTGCATAATTCAAAATGAAGTCTGTCTGATTACAAAGCTCTTACACTTGGCAGTATCCTACTGGGGCTTCCTATATGATATGTTCTCTCCTTCTCACAGTTTTAGTGGAAGATGCCTCATTATTTCCTAGACTGAGCACCTGACTCAGCTATACTATTGAATATAGAGCTGTAATTTTACCAGGAAGAATTTTTCTGGTCTCTTCCCTAACATGGAAATGAGATTCCCTGATAATAAGAGCTCGTAGAGTCAGCTCCACTCCC
The DNA here is from genome assembly GCF_033118175.1 of Dama dama. Lineage (NCBI taxonomy): Eukaryota > Metazoa > Chordata > Mammalia > Artiodactyla > Cervidae > Dama > Dama dama. Next base: position 57,579,395 of record NC_083698.1, on the reverse strand, counting down.
CAAACATTGGTCTGTTGCCTGCTGGCTGCTGGGTGCTCTACAGATTGCTCTGGAAGCAGAAGGCCTGGACAAGCCTGGCCTGGGAGGCATTCATTTTTTTTTTTTTTTTTTTTTTCTTTTATTAGTTGGAGGCTAATTACTTCACAACATTTCAGTGGGTTTTGTCATACATTGATATGAATCAGTCATAGATTTACACGTATTCCCCATCCCGATCCCCCCTCCCACCTCCCTCTCCACCCGATTCCTCTGCGTCCTCCCAGTGCACCAGGCCCGAGCACTTGTCTCATGCATCCCACCTGGGCTGGTGATCTGTTTCACCATAGATCGTATACATGCTGTTCTTTTGAAACATTCCACCCTCACCTTCTCCCACAGAGTTCAAAAATCCCTTACTGGAAACATGGGCCTTTATGCATGGAGATAAGACTTGGGAGGAAAAGCCCAAAGCCCTAAACCCTAATAAATTAGTAGTCCTTCCAAACGTGGAAGTATAACTAGAAGGTAACCAGACCAGAGAAGCCAAGGAGACTGTGCTAGTGGTGGTCAGTTGCCCAGGAGAGGAATGAAAAGCCCTGAATTCGCTCTGTGAACACAGAGCAGAGCAAATATACGTACTATATTTTATACTGACGGCTGACTCCTATCAGCGTTGCTCTCCTCTCTTGGGATAAGACTAAAGGGAAAACCCACAGATAACATTGCTGTTGTTGCTTCATTATTGCTTCATTATTCATGTGTTATTTCCTACTGCAGTTCTCCATAGTATCTTTCCTCCTAATTTCCTATTTTGAATTATTCAATCACATGGTATCGATTGGGCTTCCTTGGTGGTTCAGAGGTAAAGAATCTGCCTGTAATGCAAGAGATGCAGATTCGATCCCTGGGTCAGGAAGATCCCCTGGAGAAGGGTATGGTGATCCACTCCAGTGTTCTTGCCTGGAAAATCCCATGGACAGAGAAGCCTAACGGGCTATAGCCCACGGAATCACAGAAGAGTGGGACATGACTTAGTAACTAAATAACAACAACATGGTGTCTATTATTATCATTCGCTTTCTCAATACCTTTCTTTTTTTTTCTGTTTTGCTGCACCATGAGGCTTGTGGGATCTTAGTTCCCTGAGCAGAGATTGATCCCAAGCCCTCGGTCATGAAAGTGTGGAGTCCTAACCACTGAACCGCCAGGGAATGTCTATCAAAACTTTCGTGGAAGGGAAAGATAATAATTTTTGATTACTACTGCTATCTTAGGCACCTTCTAGAATCATTTGACTCACCTTATATGATTTATAACTTGTCTACTTCCAGAAGGAATTGAAGAGGCTTATGACAACACAATGCACTAGATCAGTGAGCCCTCAGAAATAGGAACAAGCAGGAAATAAACGTTAGAGAAGGAGGGAAGTATAACTCCAAACCAGAGCCAAGCCACAGTGACAGAGTGTTTAATTTAGCACGAAGCTTTCTGGGCATCCTTAGAATGATCATTTAGAATGCCATCACTTGAATTCGCATTATTCCAGCTATGGACACTTAGCCCAAAATTTAAGAATAAGAATGCCTCTATATTTTTCCAAGAGTGGCTTACTGCATTCTCTTTGGTGTGGATGCACTGAGATGGCCACTGGACCAATTTCTTCTGCAAGATGACTTGCTGATGTAAATGGTTCCTCACCCTACCCATTCTTTTTTGGGTCAGCAGCCATGGTGTGCCCACACACAACAGCCAACATCTGCCCAGAGCCTTTGAAGGCACTGTTTTTAGCAAAGCAGCCACACAACACACAACCCAGAGTGACTATGTGTCTCACTTCACCTGCTTTTCTTTCCAACAGGATGAACTTAAATTAGAAAGGGCCAACGAATCCCCATATCAGACAAATTTCCACTCTGACTGCCAAACCTGAAAAAGTGACATTTGAAAGAAACCTTTTGGAATCCTGGAAGGAAGGGCCTGAAGGCGGGTTATTGAAACGACTGATTTCTACCTGTCCCTGCCTCTGCCTGTCAAAGGAGGATGGGGCAGGGACAGGCTGCCGGCACAGCAGAGGTGGCCTGAGCTCACAGCAAGAGCAGCCAAGTCGACAGCTGTGCTTTTCTGCACCGAACACCCTGGGAAACCAACGCCTGGGCAGTCCTGCCACCATCTGCGGAGTTTCTACAGCACACAGGTTATTTATAGAAACTTGTTTGTGCAAAGCCAATATTTACCTGTCTGGGCTGTCAAAATTTACAGTTCATCTGTGCCATTAGCCTGCTGCTTTTCTGTCAATAATGGAAACTTCCATCACCAGGAAGAGAGGCTTGGGGTAGCTATGAGGGCTACACTGTGTCCCAGTAGGTAGAGGAATGAGTAGTATTAATGGTCACAGGGAAAGTGCATCTGCTGTCCAAGTGGACCCTCCTGCTTTGCTGTGAAGATAAAGGGTTGTCAGGACAGAAAAGTGGAATTCTCCCAGTCACTTCATTATGGTTGAAGCCTTAAAGCCACCCCTGGCTAAAATCAAAATGGCATTTGCTACAACAACCTTTATGTGTGCGTGTGTTGTGTGTGTGCATGTACGTGTGTGTGCATACAGGTGGGTGTGTGTTGCTCTGTAACTTCTAAAGGAAGGTACCAATAGTGAGGATAGGGGTGGGATGGTTTTCCATAAAGACCTATCCTTTCTTTCTGAAACCACCAAGACTCTATTTTTCACTGAGAACAGCCTTCTTTTCTACCTCACTGATCATCCTCTTCAGGGTCTTTTGTGAGTTTGCGTTTACCTGCCTGTCACTTAGATGCAGTTACAGGTGTAGAAAATGAACTGATGGTTCCCAGGGTGTAAAAGGCAGGAGGGAAAAACTAGAAGATTGGGATTGACATATAAACACTGCTACATATAAAACAGATAACTAATAAGGGTCTACTGTATAGCACAGGGAACTCTACTCAATACTCTGTAATGATCTATACGGGTAAAGCATCGAAAAAAGAATGGATATATGTACATGGGTAACTGATTCACCTTGCTATACACTTGAAGCTAACACAACACTGCAAATCAACTATACTCTAACAATAATTAAAATAAAAAATAAATGCAGGTGCACAATCCTGGACCCTCTTCCTCTTCTTACTCTCCACCTTCTCCCTTGGTGGTCTCCTTTATTCAAATGATTTACAATTCTATCTCATGCTTATGAAACCAATTTTGTATCTCCAGCTAATCCCACTCACCTTTGCTCATCAGTCCCTCTAGCTCTGCACAGGACATGACTTCCATGTGTATGCACACAAAGCCCTTCTCATCTAGATCAGAAACTGAACTCATCTCTCCCCCAAATCCTGGTTTGCTGTTATTCCCATAATTCTCTATCTTGGTTGGAGGTTTCAATATCCACCAGAAACCATGCTCAATGTCTCATTTTCCAACTCACTCTCAATTACAATCAACAAATCACCCAGATCTGTTGATTTCACAGCCTAAACATTGATTGATTCCATTTCCATTTTGGCCTGTACCTTGATTCAGTCCTGTATCATGCCCTTCTTGGATTAGCAACCACCTCCTACACCTCCTAAACTGGTCTCTCCTCTGGTCATCTGGGACTTTTCAATCCAGAAAGTTTTCTTTCTAAAGCACAAAGACCACCATATCTACCGGGCTTAATATATTTCTGTAGTCCTCGATAACCCTTGGACAAAGCTTGAATCCCACAGCAGGTTGTACAAGGCCCTTCACAAGCTGACCCAGCTCACCTCTACAGTTGTACTTCTTGATGCTTTCCTGCTCACACACGGACCAGTGGTCTGGAAGCATCCACAGTGGAGCAACCACATTCCTCTTCCTGGACTATCCCACAAGCATCTCTGCCCCCAGGAGTCTCCCCTCCTTCAGGATGTAGCCTGAGGATATCAACTAAATCAACTATGTTCATGACAAAGTTCATGAAGGTAGGGCTCACTTGACAAAAGATGAGTGAACACTTGTTTGTTCACTCAAAGAGCCAAGTGGAGGATTATGTGTTCTTTTGATTTAATTTCCCCAGCTTCTGTGACAGTTTCTAGCATGCAGTACATGTTCAAGAAATGCAGACTGAATAGAGAAGTGGTAAAAAGTGGTGAATAACATAACTAGAATGAATAGGACCTTGATTTTATATGGAATTTATCTTACAGCAGCTTATAAGCACTCTAAAGGACATTTTGCCTTTAAAATTGTCTGGTGAGATAAATGGGGGAGAGAAAGAGGGATATTTTTCTGTGCACTGATGAGGAAGGTAAGGGAAATAAGGCAACTTGTGGGATCCAAGTGCACATAAGTTTGTGCAAAAGAAGCTGAACTAAACTTGGCTAAACTCTGGATCTAGAAGACGATCTGTCATCTGGTTAGTAAGTCAGTCAGGTATAGGAACTCTGCATACATTATCATTTTGTCCTTACAAAGGTTCTACAACATAGATGAGAAATACAGAATTTTCGTTATGACCAACAAGATGCTCCATACATGGGCTGGGCTTACTCAATGGCTCGCCTTCTTGGGTTCTGGCGTTTTTGCTCAAAGTTCCCAAGCTCTCTATTCCCCCAGTGCTTCGTTACATCTCCTTTCCATCCCTCCTGTCTATCTTACCACTTTTTTCAGAGTTTAATTTTAGAAGATGAAACCACTGGCATTTCCCAAATGAATATAGTTTGAGGAACAAAATACTATGCATGGTGTACAAACAATGAGGTACATGGCTGATGGGAAGTGATTGACTCTTGACTGGCTGGACTGGCTGTCAGGCCCATTATTCACAGATGTGAGAGAGGAGGTGATATTTCCCTTAGCCTCATGAGTGAGACTCAGGAACTGAGCAGCTCACAAGCAGCTTTTTATGTAACCAGCCCACCATCTCTGCAGGAGCCATGAGGAGTTATAACATCTGTTTTCCTTCCTCTTCCCTCCTGCAGTTCACTTTTCATGGTGGGTGACTGGGCAAAGGGTCACTCACCATGGAGCCCCAGGTTTCTCCAACTTCCTCCTTTGCCCCCAGCCACTCCTATCTTCTGCTTCTGTCTTTTTTTTTTTTTTCATTTATTTTTATTAGTTGGAGGCTAATTACTTTACAATATTGTAGTGGTTTTTGCCATACATTGATATGAATCAGCCATGGATTTACATGTGTTCCCCATCCTGATCCCCCCCCTTCCGCCTCCCTCCCCATCCCATCCCTCTGGGTCTTCCCAGTGCACCAGCCCTGAGCACTTGTCTCATGCATCCAACCTGGGCTGGTGATCTGTTTCACCCTTGATAGTATACTTGTTTCAATGCTATTCTCTCAGAACATCCCACCCTCGCCTTCTCCCACAGAGTCCCAAAGTCTGTTCTGTACATCTGTGTCTCTTTTTCTGTTTTGCATATAGGGTTATCATTACCATCTTTTTAAATTCCATATATATGCATTAGTATACTGCATTGGTGTTTATCTTTCTGGCTTACTTCACTCTGTATAATGGGCTCCAGTTTCATCTATCTCATTAGAACAGATTCAAATGAATTCTTTTTAATGGCTGAGTAATATTCCAGTGTGTATATGTACCATAGCTTCCTTATCCATTCGTCTGCTGATGGGCATCTAGGTTGCTTCCATGTCAAAGAACTAAACAGACATTTCTCCAAAGAAGACATACAGATGGCTAACAAACACATGAAAAGATGCTCAACATCATTCATTATCAGAGAAATGTAAATCAAAACCACAGTGAGGTACCATTACACGCCAGTCAGGATGGCTGCTATCCAAAAGTCAACAAGCAATAAATGCTGGAGAGGGTGTGGAGAAAAGGGAACCCTCTTACACTGTTGGTGGGAATGCAAACTAGTACAGCCACTATGGAGAACAGTATGGTGATTCCTTAAAAAACTGGAAATAGAACTGCCATATGACCCAGCAATCCCACTCCTGGGCATACACACTGAGGAAACCAGATCTGAAAGAGACACGTGCACCCCAATGCTTCTGTCTTTTGGTTCAACCCCTACTCCCCTGGATTCCAGGGCCAGCTGTGCTTTCTGGCTCCAGGAAGTTTACCTCTTTCTCTCTACTTCTTTGCTCGTTCCTAAGGTGGAGGTAATAAGCATGCACCTCTCAGCAAGGCTGGGGACGGACTCAGTCCTTCTTCAGTAGCAATACGGATCTACACAGAGATATAGCCATTTAGGTATTCCTCAAACCTTCGTGCACACAAGACACTATGCCTTAGGGACAGAGTCTTTATGGGGATCAGCCCAGGGCCTCCTCAGTCTGGGCTCTGGGATAGACTGAAGATATAGCCCGAGAGTTAAGCTGAGGATAGGCTCCAGGAAGCTGTTACAGTGATGTGTGCCCAAACGGTTGGGGTCAGGGGTCTGAGATAAAGGCCAGGAGGGCATGCCTATCTGTTGCCCCTGCAGAGCAGTAGATGACACCTCTATTCCCGTCACTCAAGGCAGAAATGGAGGAGGGAATTGTGACCCCTCCCACCTTTGTAACTACTCTCTATTCATAGCGGGACAATCAGCTTCTCTCTAAAATACATCCTGGAATCATTTTCTTACTCTATCTCCTATTGCCTTGGTCCAGGCCACAGTCACCTACTGCCTGGGCTAGTGCATCAGTCTCCTCACTGGTCTTCCTACTTCCACTCTTAAGCTGCACCTATCTAGTCTGGGCTCAACAATGGAGATCATCTTAAAAGTAATTCAGATCTCATGTAAACATATATTTCCACTATATCTATAGCTGATTCACTTTGCTGTACAGTAGGAACTAACACAACACTGTAAAGCAGTTATACTCCAATAATAAAGTAAAAAATTATATTAAAAATGTGCATGGGCAAACTTCAGATTAAAAAAAAAGTATTTCAGATGAGTGCATCGTCTTGCTTAACATGTTTCAACAGTTTCTCACATTGCCTAGACTGAAGTCCAACCCCCTCACCCTGGTCTCCAAGAACCTGCATGATTTGATCTCTGCCCACATCACCAACATCATCTTCTGTCACTTTTATCCTCACTCTGCTCTGGCCAAAGCAGTCTTGAGATCACTTCCTGCCTGGAATGTACCCTCCTCCACACACTTTCACATAACTGCCTTGGTAAACACAGACTGCACCAGAGGTCAGGGATACAGCTGAAGGACCTGCCTTTCTAACAGGTTGTAGGTGAAACTGATGGCGCTGGTCCAGGGACCACAGCTCTCTCTGACCACACTGTTCAAAAGAAAGTTCCCCTACTCCTGGGAGATTCTGTCTCTGCCCCTTTTTGGTTTACTTCATAGTACTTCTTACCTTTGGGACCATTCTGCCTTGTTTATTCTTGTGTTGCCTTTGCTTGTCCCCCCTGCTAGACTGTAAGCTCCATCAAAACAGAACCACTTCTCGTTGGCCCAGCATTGCATCCCCAGTGACTGGTGCAAGGCCTGGCAAACAGTAGGTGCTCAACAAATACTTGTTCAAAGAAAAACAACACAAAGGGGGGTATAAAGGCCAGAGCAAGAGACTGTGAACTCAAAGACCTCTTCATGAAATTAGCAAGGAGATTGCAGCAGGAGTTGGTTGGGAACCAGGGAGGAGGGTCTGGGCACCAGCAGGATGTCCCCAGGCAAGGGGCAGTGACTGCTGACCAGGTGTGTCCCCCTGGCAAACCCACTGCACACAGATGCTCAATGTCGGGAGGAGGCCCATCTCCACCCCTGGGGGCTGCCAGGCTCAGGGCAGAACATGGATCCTGAGAAGAACCTCCCAGAGGATCCATGTAGATTTGAAAGGAAATCAGTCAAAGAGGCCATCAGAGCCCCTTTAATTAAATGTTCTGCTTGGTAACCTCTTAGTGATTGTTCCCTGTCCCTGTGGGGTCAAGCACGGCACCTGATCATGGGAGGTGAGAGACAGATGGAGTTGGCCATGGAAGCTTCGGTGGCATTTTAATGAATGCTACAGAGAACGAGAAGGGTAGGCAGACAAAAGCCATGAAAGATGACACTAAGGAGTCTTATCCAGCTATGTGGGTTTATGTGGTGAATGCCCAGCACAGAGGAAACGTTTGATTAATAAGACAGCCTCTCTGTATCATCATTCCCACCTTAGAGTCTCCAGGTAAAGGGGTGGTTGTAAAGGGGCTGACTTGCTTTTTAGCAAGGTTCAAAGAAAAAACAATCACTCTAGACTCAGTTATGAAAATGAGTGGAGGGAAAGTGGGACTTGTAATGGTGCTTTTGGAAAAAAAGGAAAAAAAAAAGACTTTCTTTCCTATCACAGAGAGTCTCAAGAGAGGTCTACTTATATAAGAGAAGTTCGACGGGCATGTGAATGGACAGGGAGGGAAAAGTACAGACATCAAAGAAGACGGGGGTTCCTTCTGCCCTTGGAGAAGACAAATCTCTTCATTACCCACAAAGCATTGCTTACGGGACCCACAGGAAGGTGACAGGACTCTCACGACATTTCAATACCATGAGGTCAGGTGCTGAATGGTGGAAGACAGGTACTGCTCTCTTCATATAAACATGAACATCACACACAAACCCCAAATTAGTTGTGCAAATATTTTTTAGGTCTGCAGTAAATGTCTGAAAACCCCAACTGTGACAATCTGTTAGATATATTTATGACACAAGTATGCTAAATTCAATGTAATTAAGTTAGAATAGACAGCAATATTTTAAAATGTGATCCTTAATGCAACCATCTACCAAAAAAAAACACCAGTTAAAAATTTTAGTGCACATCTTTCTAGAACTTTTCATAAGAATAGGTTTAGCATAATATTGTACATATTGTGTTTAAAACCTTTTTTATATGACAACATAAACATCTTTTCTATATAAAATCTATGCTAATGCATCAACATCTTTAAGGAAAACAGTTTTCTATTTATTTATTTTTTTCCTATTGCTGAACATACAGGTGATTTCCAATTTTAGCCTATATTGGACGTACCCACAGAAGAGCTTGGTATCTTATGGGCATGTGTGTTAGCATGTTGCTGGATGAATGACTAGATTCCACCTTTCATTGCTCCAGACCTGGAACAGTATTTTGTGTGTGTGTGTGTGTGTGTGTGTGTGTGTGTGTGTATGTGTGTTTGTTGGTCATCTCAAGGGTAATTTTGGAAAAAGGAGAAGTAAATGTTTCAATCCAAAGTTACTATCTTTATTCAGAAGCTAACAGACCTGTACTGTAAATTTTAATGCTCTGGACCCAATGCCTAAAACTTGGATACTTGCTCTGAGTCTCAGGCAGGCTTTCCAAAGACACTGCTGTTGCTCCTCAGTGTGTAAACAGACAAGTCGCTGGACGCAGGAGAAGCCCACGTGCAGGCTCACAGAGAGCATTACGCCGTCTGCCCTCATCTTCACAGCAGTGCTGCGAGCTAGGTGTGTCGACCTCACTTACGGTTGAGAAATGGACACCAGGAAAGTAAATTAGTTGCTGGAGGTCACAGAGCCACGAACCTATCAGGGTTAGGGTTCAGACTGAGTGCTCAGAGCACCTTCTCCTGATGGCAGATGCCCCTGGGCAAGGCCGACGGGGAAGCAAGGGCAAGGACAGGCATCTCTGCAAGGCAGTCCAGGGATCCTTGGACTGCCAAATGAAGGATGAAGATGATGGGAAAGGGCCAAGTGGGCCCAGGTGCAGGAGTCTGTGCTCAGTAGCAGGTAGAGTTTTCTGTCCTCCACCCCAAACACCACCACAGAACTTCAAAAGAGGAGTGCCAGCATGCCTGCTCAGTCCTTTCAGTCTTGTCCGACTCTTTGCGACCCCATGGACTGTAGCCTGCCAGGCTCCTCTGTCCATGGGATTCTCTAGGCAAGAATACTGGGGTAGGTTGCCATGCCCTCCTCCAGAGCATCTGCCCAACCCAGAGATCCAACCTATGTCTCCTGCATTGCAAGCAGATGTTTTACCTGCTGAGCCACCTGGGAAGTGCCCCCACCCCCCCCACCCCCGGCAAAAAAAAAGTGGTACCTTCTTGTCTTGGCCTACGGTAGTGAGGCAAACTTCAGCTGTGGCACCTGGTCAAAGTGAACCTCAGACCTCAACAAGGAGTATGTGCACTTTCTCTTAGAAGATAAGAACCCAAGGTTCTGTTAACAGGAGGGACACTTTCTGGCCTGATATTGCTAAATGCATGTATTTCTTTCAGCTCTTTTGGAGCTGTTTTTCTAAAAATGGTTTCCTTGAATCACCTTCCTTGTAATCACATAGGGCATTTGTTTGTTTGTTTGTTTTTTAAATCAGATTCCTAAACCGTATCCCTATTAAATCCTACTGAATCAGAAATTTTGCAGGTGGTTTCCAAGATTTGGCATTTTTACAAGTATACCAGGTGAGAAATGTTTCTAGGTACTAAAATTTGAGAGGTATTCTCTAAATTCATTGTACAATTTCTGACTTTGGGGTCTTAACAAGACCAAGTTTATAACTGAGATTAGAGTCAGTATCAGCTGTCATGTCTATCATGCTTTAAGGCGTGAAAAGGCTTTCATGTTACCTCATATATGGTCTCTCTGTAGTTCCCCTTACACAAAGAAAGAGACAAATGCCAGGAGGTCATCTGACTTTGGGGCTCACAGCTCCTAACTGCTCACAATAGGAAGTAAACCTTCTTCTCTAGGTGCAGATCCTCTGCTTCTTTTTCTACATCCTCTCATCTCTCTTAATTCTCACCAGTATAGCCCTTGGTCTCATTCCTCAAAGATGGAGAATCCATTTTTAAGAGCAAATTCTCCAAGTAAAAGCACTTGGAAAAGCAACATGCTGAGCAGGTATCTTCTTTTATGAAAACACTTCACGATGTCTTAGAAGCATGTATACATCTTTTTGTTCCCCTTAAATTTGTCAAAGCTACCGTGCAAAGAATACCAATTAGAGTTGTGATCTTTCTGTCCCTTGCTGCCTCCTCGGGGTCCCAAAGGCTACCCTATTCATGCCTCTAGTCCTCTACTCAGGTTGTTGCTTCCTCTTTGAATTCTCTCTCACATGACCTATAGCCCACTCCTATGGATGTGGCAAATTCTCAATCATCTTCCAAAGTCCTATTCAAGTATCTTCTGCTCGTCATAGGTTCTCAGCTCCTCCTGCCCCATCCCTTACCCTCTTTCTTTTTGCCTCCAAGAGGATTAACTGTTTTCACATCCTCTACTTAAGTCTAATGGAATTCAACAGGGCAGTTGGTTTATGTCTGTCTCCACTGCTAGACCACTTGATGCTTGAGACAAGATCCTTTTTTCATTTTTATGTCTCTCTCTCTCTCTTAGTCAGTACTTGATACATAAATAGATGTCTGATTTAAATTTATCTCTCAATATTTGTTCCCTTTTTCAAAACCTTCTTTTGTCTAGGATGTCCTTAAGGCTATAAACATTTTGATTCAGGAACAAGTCAGAACAAAAATCAATAATTCTCTCCAAATTCTGCATTTGTTTTCTTCTCTTTTTTGAAAGAAAACAATTAAGCCAGAAGTTTTCCAAACAAGGCCTTGGTCCCTTCTGTATCCAAGAAGTAATTTTAGACCCAAATGCCATCAGATCAATCCATGTATTAAATGCTCGTAAAGGACAATTCTGAAATCGGCTAAGTTGCCTATAACAAAAAAGGTCAGTTTATCCAAGAAGTTTTTGTTTGTGCTTGAAAACACACTGAGGCATACAAGAAAATGAGTTCGACTTTGAGACTACCAAGTGAGGCCATCTCGCGACAGCCTGTAGTGACAAGGCTTTTTAGCAGTTGTTGGAAAGACTATCATCAAAACTATGATGTGCCTACATATAAATCATCAGCCTACACAAACACCATCACCTGGGAAATTTTTCAATGATTACTTTGAAATGGGAAAAGTTAAGCTTATAACAGGCAAATAATGGGTGGTCTGTAGGTTTGATTATAGGGCAGGAAAAAAAATAACAAGAAATGATTAACTGAAGTGAGTCTCCACTGTCCTTTCACATCAGCTACTTCTCTGGTAGCCTGTGTTTCCCAAGTCCAAAATGTCTAGTAGTGAGCAGAGGAAAATATCATTTCCAAGTTATGTTCCAAGTAATGTCAATTTCCCACCAACTGTGATCACCCCAAGAGATAGCCAAAGCTATTTAAACGCTATCAGCCTTGTTTCTGTGGAGAGGTTGGCACCAACTCTTTTCCAATGTAAATTTGAAGTACACTCCATCAAAACAGCACTTGTTGAAGCATTCAACCAACCTAGTAATTCTGAAATACACTCGGGCAAAGACCCCAAATATCACTGGATGGTGATTTTCTAATCTAGAGAAGATAATGGACAACTGAAGGAATACGGTTTCTGGAAACCTTGCGGTTGCTCTTGACAGGTTGGAGGCAAAACCCCTAGACCCAGCCCCTGTCAGACCACACTCCTTGGCATCCAAGGAGCCTTCCAAGTGCTCCTGGTTTCTGGTGCAATTTCTGCTCTTCCTCCTCCAACCGTTCCCACCTCCTCATGAGAACCACCAATGAGACCAGTTCCAACAAGGAACTACTTTCAGTGCTGAGAAGCCCACTCTCTCTGAGACTCCACCCAGATCAGACTGTCATAGCTCTCATTCCTTTGTATCTCAGTCAAGACTCCAGCTCATTCCTCATCACCCAGACTCTCATAGATCTGTATTCCCAAAGGTTCTTTGTATTCCCTACTTTGCCTGAAGCTCTGGTCAGTTCAGTTCAGTCGCTCCATTGTGTCCGAATCTTTGCGACCCCATGAATCGCAGCACGCCAGGCCTCCCTGTCCATCACCAACTCCCGGAGTTTACTCAAACTCATGTCCATTGAGTCGGTGATGCCATCCAGCCATCTCATCCTCTGTCGTCCCCTTCTCCTCCTGCCCCCAATCCCTCCCAGAATCAGTGTCTTTTCCAATGAGTCAACTCTTCGCATGAGGTGGCCAAAGTATTTGAGTTTCAGCTTCAGCATCAGTCCATCCAATGATCACCCAGGGCTGGTCTCCTTTAGGACGGACTGGTTGGATCTCCCTGCAGTCCAAGGGACTCTCAAGAGTCTTCTCCAACACCACAGTTCAAAAGCATCAATTTTTTGGTGCTCAGCTTTCTTCACAGTCCAACTCTCACATTCATACATGATCACTGGAAAAACCAGAGCCCCCTCCTATTTGCTTCAAACCTTTCCAGTGTGCCCTCTGAAACCCAAGGTCTGTCATCAGTAAATTCTCCTGTGTCTTCTGAAAGCATTTGTATCTTCTTCTTGCCCTGATGGAAATCTGGATGACTTTCCAGGAGGCTGTTTCTCTTCTGGAGGCTTCTCTAGTTCTTCCTTCTACCTCTTGGTACTACTGGTCTTGGAGACTGGATAAGTTGTCCTTCTTGCTCTTCTTGGCTGCATCCAGACCACTGTCCTTTCTACTCCTTAACCCTTGTCCAATTCCTTTGAGATGCCCTCAGATTATACTACTCACTAGCCCTCCTTGTGTTATTTACTCTCCTCCCCATCATACCCACAATTTATTAAGGATTTTCTTACCCTCTTCCCCATTGCCATCGTTTTGTTATTATTCTTAGTAATCCCAATGTCCTCACAGAGGATCCATCCAGCATCTAGCTTCTTAGTTCCATAGCCTCCTCAACCAATGATCTTGTCCATTATACACTCCAAAGCCACTCTTTGCTGTGATTGTGTCCTAAACGTTGTCATTGCTCATACAGAACATTAGCCAAGGTCTCAAGTTGACAACTACTATCTCATCTTTACAACTCACTCTTGCTAATATGTACATTCTGAACATTCTCCAAACTTACTGTGACTTCTGACATCATCATTTCCTTCCCCATTCATGTCTTCACTTTTTTATATCATGTATATTCCATTGTAATTATAATCACTCCCTTACATTTACTTCCAAACACCCAGCACCTCTCCCCTCCTTCACCCAGCAAATCACCAATCTTCCTTAAATCCTACTCTCTGCTCTGCCCTTCTGTGGAGTTGAGTGGCTGGAGGAAAGCATACTATGGTGCAGTCTGGTGTCATTTAAAATCTATGACCGTGGCTAACAAGTGAGTTCTTAGTTCTGTTGGCAGTCCTACTGTGCTTCCCCAGTTGATCCACTCTTCATAGCTTCATTCTACTCGCAAGCCTCCAGGGCCCCACCCCTTCCTTCTTAGTTTTCATCAGATAACTGATTCTCATTTCAATAAGAAAGTAAAACCCATCACAAGAAAACTTCTCTAATTAGGCAGTGAATTAGAGCTGAAACTGCTTTAATCATGAGCACCAATGACCTCCATACGGCCCTTTCTGATAGATAATTTAGAGTCTTCATTCCACAATAGTGTTTGAAACAGATGATTACTGCCTCTTCCTAAAAAAGTCTTTCTTCTCCTGACACTCATAATACACATTTTGTTATTGTCTGTGTGCTTTCTATTTTCTCTCGGTATCCTTTATTGAGTTTCTCTCTCTCTCTGTTTTTTTTTTTTTTTTTGGCTATATCAGATGGCATGTGGGCTCTTAGTTCTTCAACCAGGGATCAAACCTGTGCCCCTTGCAATGGAAGCATGGAGTTGTAACCATCGGACTGCCAGGGAAGTCCCTCATCTTTCTGATCTCTGGGAGTGCCCTGAGTTTGGTTCTTGAAGCTTGATTGTCACTCACTCCCTAAATGAGCTGCTGCTGTTGCTGCTAAGTCGCTTCAGTCGTGTCTGACTCTGTGAGACCCCATAGACGACAGCCCACCAGTCTCCCCCGCCCCTGGGATTCTCCAGGCAAGAACACTGGAGTGGGTTGCCATTTCCTTCTCCAAGGCATGAAAGTGAAAAGTGAAGGTGAAGTCGCTCAGTCGTGTCTGACTCTCCGCGACCCCATGGACTGCAGCCTACCAGGCTCCTCCGTCCATGGGATTTTCCAGACAAGAGTACTGGAGTGGGGTGCCATTGCCTTCTCCCTAGATGAGCTAGCAACTCTCAAATTACCTTCTGGCCCCAACCTCTTTGTAGGAGTCGATGCGTCTATGGCAGCGCTCTCTCCATGTCTGTACTCGGATATTTGTCAGGCATCTCACACCCAACAGCTCCAAACTCAACTCTTTCTTCTTCTTCCCTTGCCCCAGATCTGTTCTTTCCCAGTGTTCCTCAACTCCATAAATGGTGCCATGAGACCTGAGAGTCATCCTTAATTTCATTCATTCTGTCCTACCCCACACCCCATCTATCAGATCCAGTTAGCATATCCTATTGGCTGTGTCTGGAACACAAATTCAAATGTGACTGCTTTCTGTCATCTCCAACCCTTCCACCTTAGTCTAAGCCACCATATCCCTTGCTTGCTGATCCTGCAGCAACAGCATCCTCGTCTCTCGTATCACCCTTACTCTTCTGCAGTCACAGTGACCCTTTAAGACCTATCAGATCCTGCCACTCACGTGCTCAGCATCTCCAAGGGCTCTGAGTCCTACTGAAAACAAAAACCAAGGTTCTTTCCATGGCCCTGCGAAGTCTGGACCCTGACTAGCCCTCTGACTCAGTCCCCTACCACTCTCCTCCTTGCTCACTACCCTCCAGGCACACTGACTGCCTCACTATTTTTTAAACACCAAGCTTGCTCCTATTTCAAGCCCCTTGAGCCTGATCTTCTCTCTTCCCAGAATGCTCTTTCTCAGCAATAATTACATAGCTCTCTCTCCACAGCTCCAGCATCACATCCTCACAGAAATCACCCAAGGGAACTCCAACCAAAACAGCAGCTCCAACCTTTCTCTAACCTTTCAGCCTTGTATAATTTTTTCTATGATGTTATTACCTGATATGGCGGTATCTATCATCTATACATAAATATAATTAATTACATTATATTAATTATCACATAACTAATTATTGGAGAAATAACTGTATAATAAACTGAAAATGATATTCTAAAAAGGCATTTTGGGGACTTACCTGGTGACACAGTGGCTAAGTCTCTGTGTTCCCAATGCAGGAGGCCTGGGTTCAATTCTTGGTCAGATAACTAGATTCCACATGCCCCAGCTAAAATATCCCATATGCCACAATGAAAATCGAAGATCCTGCGTGCTGCAACTAAGAACTGGCACAGCCAAAAAAATAAATATTTTATAGAAGTTTGGAGATTCCTTGAAGTAGATAAGACCTTGATGAAGATCAGTGCTGTTCAAGGTGTGGTTGTAGAGCAGTGTTAGACTATGAACTGCTTGAGATTCGACCACAAGATAAAGAGCTTGCATAAGAAATCAAGTCAATGTGCTGCTTCCTTCCTTGAGAAAGTCTTACCAGGTCAAAGGTATAAACCGAACTAAACTGTGTGTTTAGTGACATAGTTGATTTATATTCTGTTGCAAATCAGTTACAAAGAGCTCACTCTGAGTAATGCTGATGTAGACCATCTAGCCCAGTATCTCTTGCAACTTTTTCTTACCTCTGGTTTTGAAAACTAGTTTTTAATCTATGAGTATGCCTAGAGATAATTAACATACATACATATGAGGCATATATTGGTGACAATTTTGGAATATATGTATTGATGATGTATATCAAGAAAATAGAGGATAGATATGAAAGAAGACAAAATAGCTTTTCTGTTGAGAATCATGTTGCAATGGATATAGCATGATCATAATTGGATAGATCCAGTGGGCTAGAAAAATAGGTAATGTCTACTATTATAAGCTTCTTTCAGGTTGAGTATGAAATTTCTTTCTCCTTTTATATCTCCATAGAGGAGTATATTACACAAAATCTTCACTCCTTGGCTTGCAAACACTAACTCAGCAGATATTTACTGGTGCCTAATGAACAAGGGCCTAGGGACCCACCGCAAACAAGACAGAGACTCTGGCTTTGTGAAAATTACATTTTAGTGGAGACAGAAAGAAAAGTAACCAAAACTGTTTTAAAATTCCAACT